>NC_080572.1:65959648-66584648 GCF_030247185.1 Malaya genurostris | reverse complement strand
ATATTGGTTCACACAGGATACCTAACCTTAAACCTTACCCAATACCACACATTTCTGAAGATTTTTCATGTTTAAACGTAGTTTACACAAAAAAATTAGAGGGTTGTATTCAAGACACGACCGAGCACAATAACATTAAAAATGGAACGTTTCTAGGGTCTTCATAATATATACAAAAATAAAGAGATGATGATACACTAAACTAAAAACTTTTTCAATTGACTAATTACAAACTTGCTCTAGTTTAAGCGCTTAGATTGTTGGCGAATGATAAAATTGACAATTAGATTCTTTCTTGATAATTAATTATATTCAATTTTGATCCCTTTCCACAATTTTTTACATTGTTAAGATTTTGAATAACGTCCTTTAACTAGAACTCAAAGTTACTTGAAAGCTCAATTTTAGATACAAACAACCTAAAGATTTAATCCTGAACAAATAAAACTGTTTTATTTTATGACAATAATCTTCGAGAAACGTACAAACTTATTAATTTTATAAACAGTAAATAGATCCAAGAGAAGATTTTATTTATTTTAACGAAAAATGTTGTACCAGTAAGCTCAGTAATAGTGTAATTTTATTAATCCTTCTTCAAAATCGTCGATAATCTTCGGAAAGTGTCAGTAAATAATATGGCAACAATACGAGGAAGAAAAATGTGAAACAGTCCGCATAAAATATTTAGTTACTTACATTGATTTTCGCTTTGGCATATTAGGAATATACGAAATGGATACGCAACAAAATTCAGAAATTTTGTTCATATTGTAACTTGATGTTATTAACACATGAATTAACATTGTCATAGTTACAACGCGTGTTTTGAAGCAAATAATAATTGAACTGAAACTGGCGGTTAACCAAATTCTACGAGAATTGCTATTCAAACGATACATGTAAAATCGCAAGTAAACTTACCTTTAGTTTATCTTTGATACTCTATGATATTGCATCTAATTGTACTGTATATGTGAGCCTGTGGAACTCATTTATACTACCAAACCGAGGAGGCCGCTTTTAGAAGTTTCAGAATTTAATTTTGAATCTTTTGAAGCGTTTAATACCTGGTGGGACAACAACTTGTTCAGTCACATATAATTAAGAAGAAGTTTCTATGATTATCATAATAACACAACTTTATACTGAATCCATTTCCGCGCCACCGTTTTGTTTGTATGGGAATGGAGATTTAAGTATGCAAACCGATCCGTTGACAAATTTAAACATTTTTAAGCTTACAATATTGAAGCTTTGGAATCATTTAAATGAGGAAAATCCATTAACAAATCATCGAGGAACAAGCACTGCAAATTAGATCCGAATTAGATCTATTGCCGATAATACTAAATTAGCCTGATAGTTACCAGAGAACCAAAATAAAATACTCAATTCAAATGAATTTTTCAATGGAATGCAATTGAAATATTCAAATGACGTTTTCTCATAAGTTTAAGTTAAATGTTTCCGAATCGATTGGTTGTTGAATTATATAAATCCATCAACAAATGACTGAGGTATGAGCGTTCAAAATTATGGCAGAAAAAGGTTACGCGATTAGTTTTGCATGTTTTAATTTGACACCCAGCCTCGGGAAGCGAAGTGTAAGGCATTTTTAATGGCAAAATCGACCAACAATTTGCTAAATACATGGGATGTTTCAAAAGAACCGATAACCACGCTGATTCGGTTCTTCAATAGCTAGATGATATATAAGATATTCAAGCGAACACGAAGCGGTGTTGTGCAGACAGCAGAAAGTTTCACCAACGCATAATACAAAAGCGACAATCCAGCAAGTGAACGCATATACAATTAAATCATCAGCTCACTGGACGCGCTACTTGTTTCATTCACAGTCAAACATCAACTAGGCAAAGAAATATTGTGCAGCCTATATTTATAGATTTCTCTTCATACTACCATAAATCAAATAAACATAGATTTCCCAGTGTAATAGTAATGTAGTTGAGAAACCCGTGACACCAAAAGCACCGTCTGGTGGAGAATGGGTGCGTAAATGCTCCTAAAATGCATGCAAAAAGTTGCCTGCGCATTTAACACAACCACAGTAGCTAATGGAAAAAAGTACACCCGTTTGTCACTAGAGGTGCTGTTAGTGTCACCGTACTGTGAGAAATCTATGTTTATTTGATTTATGATACTACGCAGAACGATGCGGTGTTTTTTATGCATGACGCAAAGCCTCCTATGCCGAACAAGAAGTTGACGTCATTTTGTAAAGCAGGGATTGGTGGATGAAAACATAGGTCGATTCCAACCATTTTTTCAATAGTATGCTATTAAAATACTGAAACGACGTCGTCATACATGTTTAAGTTAAAAGTTTCCGAATCGATTGGTTGTTAAATTATAACAATCCATCAACAAATGACAGAGTTATTAACGTTCAAAATTATGACACAAAAAGGTTACGCGGCTATTTTTGAAACTTTTAATTGACACCCGGCCCCGTATAGTGAAGAGTAAGGCATTTTTAATGCCAAAAGTAATAGTAATTATCATGAAATCGATTTTCTTCTACTCCGAGTTTGTTTTCATTGCTGATATCTCTTAGTACTATTGAATAAACAAAAAAATCGTTGCAAATCACTACTGCCGATATGAAAATTTTCTTGGTTACATTTTTCATTGGCAGGTGTCGCTACCGGTAATTCAGCTTTGCGACAATGTGCCAATAGCTCAAAACCTTTTAAATAAAGATAAAAAATAGACTTTAAATCCAATGGCATTCGGTTGATGTAAATAATATGGCAACAATACGAGGAACAAAACATGTGAAACAGTCCGCACAAAATATTTAGTTACTTACATTTATTTTTGCTTAGGCATATTAGGTATATACGGAATGTATACGCAACAAAATACCGAAATTTTGTTCATATTGTAACTTGATGTTATTAACACATGAATGAACATTGTCATAGTTACAACGCGTGTAGCCATCACTAAACCAAGGAGGCCGCTTTAAGATAAGTTTAAGAATTTAATTTTGAATCTGTTGAAGCGTTTTATTCCTGGTGGGACAACAACTTCTTCAAATTGATACAGCATAACGATTCGCATTGCATTGCATTGTTTTTGTTACACGTAGTCTGGATTTTGTCTACGTCGTTCTTAGAAGCATTATTAGACCAGAATATTATGCTTCGTGAGACTATAACATTTTCTAACTATTCAATTAAGTTACACGATTATTGTTTGATTCAATAATAGTGTCTGAGGGCTTATGCTTATGCCGTTCACAAGTAATTTCAAATAAAGACCTATGAAACTAATTTCTTTATGTATAGATAAGGCATAATACATACTCGATTTTCTCATTTTGCAGCAAATATTCAATCACCATACTGGCATTATCTAAACAAGGCTTCCTTTCTTACAGGCAATGCCATCGGCGGTTGGCGGTGGCGGCGGTGGAAATCATACTGGAGGAGGAACAGGCGGAGGCGGAGGAAATGGCAATAACATGAATACACAATCGAACGAAGAATGTGGCATACGGGACGTTTGGCGGCACAATCTGGACGAAGAGTTCCGCACGATTCGGCATATCGTACAGAAGTATCACTACGTGGCGATGGATACCGAGTTCCCGGGCGTGGTAGCTCGGCCGGTGGGTGAATTTCGCTCCTCGGCAGACTATCAGTATCAGTTTTTGCGCTGCAATGTCGATCTTCTGAGAATCATCCAGTTGGGACTGACGTTCATGGACGAGGAAGGTCGTACGCCGCCAGGGTTTTCAACTTGGCAGTTTAATTTCAAGTTCAATCTAAACGAGGACATGTATGCCCAGGATTCTATCGACCTACTGCAAAATTCTGGCATACAGTTTAAAAAACACGAGGAAGACGGGATCGACCCGTTAGATTTTGCCGAACTCTTGATGACCTCCGGTATCGTACTGATGGATAACATCAAGTGGCTCAGCTTTCACTCTGGGTACGATTTTGGGTATCTGCTGAAACTTTTAACAGACCAGAATCTGCCTGCGGAAGAAAGTGATTTTTTCGAACTACTGCGAATCTACTTCCCGACGATCTATGACGTTAAATATCTGATGAAGAGTTGCAAGAATCTGAAGGGTGGCTTGCAGGAGGTCGCCGATCAGCTGGAACTAAGACGCGTGGGACCGCAACATCAGGCCGGGTCGGATTCACTTCTCACCGGGATGGCGTTCTTCAAGATGCGAGAGGTACATGGTTTCAGTTTCCTAAACAGTAGCAGTAGTAGTAGAAACGATAGTAGCGGGTCCGATTGTTGCAACGCCAGCCGAGGGGGAGGTAGCACTGGCGGAATCAGTAGCGTCAACAATACGAGCGGGTTTGTCAGTTTCGAGTGCAATTGTAGTGAGAGTTTTGAAAATGCCCTAAATCAGTCATTGAATCACATCGACACCAAACTGAAGATGCATGTCAGGCGGAGCTCGAGTGATTAGTCATCGACTGCAAGTTTATTGAGATTTGATATATTTGAAACAAAAGTTCCTATGTAAGCATTGGCATTGAATAGCCATTGAATAGATTGTTGCCTTTCACTTCGGTTTGTTGCATAGGTTTAGGATACAGCAAATAAGATTACTTATCTCATCAGTGAAGCGATTGTTATTGTTCGAAAAGTTAGTTTATGAAATGTTAATTTGTGAATTTTCCTTGAAGGATGCAAAATATATTTGAATTGGCAAAACCGGAGTAAAAGGCTTTTTCGTTTTTTTCATTTACAACGAAACACTAACAGAAACAATGACAAACACCGAATCGAACCATCCTTATTTGCTGTACACTATCCTCTGGTTGTCTTACAGATATCAGTAAAAATTTCCGAAGTGGTCCCGAGGTAACCGATTTTGCCATAACTGGTTTTGATTTATAGTTCTAGTAAATGCAAACATGTTCGTAAAACATCCCGCCAATTTTCGTGTGATTTTTAGCACTTTTCGTCGCATAAGCACCTATTTATTGTAATGCATTCTGAAGCTTAAAATGTTTCTCGTTTACTACAAAACTTTGCAAATAGATAAAGAACTGTTTTTTTTAAACGTAAGCAAAATTTTTCTAAAAATGTCAAATTTTATTAAGCTTTTCATTTACATTTTTCGAACAAATTTAATTGAACGATAGCAGTAGGCGTACGCGTTGGACGTGCAAAAAATTCACCCTCGTTAACTGTTTTCTAAAATTAACTTTTTTCATTTTAATAGAAAATGTAACGAAGTCTTTGTGATTGTGATTCTATGTCAAGTAGAAGTGAATTTCAGTTTGTTTTTTCGTGTGGAGACGTGTGATTCGAATTACGAAACTTTTGTGTCTTCATATACACTGGCTCATGACGTCTATTTATCATTACCGATCCTTTGTTGGAGTAGTCGGAGAGATTTTTTTAATTTTCATTTATGTTTTTGCACTTCAAAACTTTTTTTTTCCTTCTTATATCATGGTCATATCGCTAGCTTAGAGCAAATAGTTTGAAAGAGAATGATGAGTCGTCGTTTGTCTGGGGAATAGGTAAAGCATCAGCATTTCTTCTCCATATCCGTTATCAATACCTGTGAGCGATGGAGGCTTGGGATGAAATGCTATCAATTCCCAATACTATTTCCTAAGCAACTCTTATTTGTCAATCAGCAGAAAACATGACGATAACAGTGTGCAATGCGCCAAGACCATCGTCACAAAGCAACATTTTCCAAACAAAATCTAGTATACTGTATGACTGATTATTGTAAAAATTCAATGCCTACTTGTCCAATCGTGTAGCAGTGCGCAACGGCCTTACACTAAAGATTCGCTCGCGCAGTGTACGTTTTAACATCGCGCGTACGCCAAATATCAAATACTGCGAAAGCTCTATTTTTGCTCAATTTTTTGCAGATTATGAAAGCTTATAACATTTGCAATATTTTACTACCTGAACAACTCGAAATCGCTTGAATAAGACACTTTAAATTTAATTTGTTTGGAAAATGTAAATAGAAAGTGTAGTTTAAGTTTGATTCTTTTATGTTTCGTCTTCGACTCGTCAGTACATAACAGTTTATGTTGAACTGTTATGTAGCCCAGCAGTTCAACATAAACCGCTAGACAGACATAAAGTTTCTGCTACTTGCAGAACACTTATATTTGCACCGAAGTGCAACGTCTTACCTGACGTGTCGATCGTAAACTATTTTCGGCATATACTATAGAGACAGTCCGGGTTGACAGTTCAATGCATAGGGCACACATCTTACAAGCCAGTAGTCGTATGTTCGAGCCCCGATCTTGAAAAATTTTTGGGATTTGGACCATCTCGCGAATTATTTGACTTTTGATAAAAATTCTAATTTCATATTTTCAGGAAATATTTCTTATGTGTAATATATTTTAAAACTCTTAATAAAATAAAATACCCCAATAAAAATTCACTTTCCATCCGTCGAACTTTAAATTGGGCCGCAGTTTTAGTTAAATTAACTTACTCGAAAAAATACTCCTCTACTGCCAAGTTTAAATAAATGGTAAAATAATTCGCGAATGGTTCACAGCCTTAGTAGTGTCAGTGGGATCGTATCGCCAGCCATGCAATGGTTCTGTACGCTATTAATCGGCTGCGAAGTCTGCGAAACAGAAGGTCAAATTACACCAAAGGAATGTAATACCAAAGCTTTGCTGTTGTAAAAAAAAAAACAATTATGGTAAAATCGGTTACTTGGGGAAAAAGAGGGAGAGCGGGCATTCAGATGTTTTACTCATATCTTAGTTTCACTACTTGCATTTTGTCAGTGAGTATTGTGTTTCTCAATCTGACAGGATAGCGGTAATATTAACAATGTTTAGAGTAGTTGAATAGACGTTCAACGCTTCAAACTGTCATCGAATTGAAAATTTGCTTGGCATTAGAAAAACTCTTGATAATAATGCAGTTAGTATGACTGTTACTGTGCGACTAACAGATTTTGTCTTGTTTCTTTACCTGGTACCATCAGATGTTCTTCGAAGATAACATTGACAACGCCAAGTATTGTGGCCACCTCTACGGTCTCGGTACGTCTTTCATCGTAAATGGTAGCAGCAACACGATCAACAGCAGCACCAACAACAGCTCCAGTACAACGCTGGGAACAAACGTTAACACTAATGTGACTTCCGGTACCGGAACCGGTGGTAACAGCAACAGTGGCAGTACTAATTCCACTGTCAACAACAACAACAATGCAAACAATAACAACAACAGCAACACGAACAGCGGTAGCAACACTAACTATCATGATAACGGCGAAACGAACACGACTTCATGATTCCGTCTGTTGATTCGCTAGTAAACTGAAAAAAATTTCGACACTTTCACTGAACGAAACCAGCAAATTAAAACAAAACAGAAAAACAGTTTAGAACGAAAGCAACACATAACGAAAAAAGTACTCTTCTCTTTAAAGGATAAAATATTTATTACAGCTTTATTACTACCTATCTATCGTAAAAAATGCGAAAGCGGGAGGCAAAAGATCACTGTAAGTCATTTTGGAACGACCAAGACAGATCATTTACCTAATTTTAAGACAAGTAAAAGAATAAACATTTTAATCAACTTCTTCCTCGATTTTTTGTAAGTTGATTCAATTTTGGACGACATGAAAATTTTGCTTTTTTTATCATTCTTGACGATTACTGGAAAGCAGTACTCATTTTTTGTTTTGTTTTAGTTAACAAACGAAAAGAAAATCGATCGAACTAAAATAATAATCGAGAAACATAACGCTGAACTCACTAGTTTGATCGAAGAAAAATATGTAATGAATTTTTTTTCCAATATGTTACTATCTGTATACTATCAAAAGCAGTTGAATAAAAGGTGGCTAACAAAAAATATTTGCGAACTAACATCTATCAGGATCATGTATTTATAGCAGATATATCGTTCTTTAACATTTTTCGTAGCAAACCGCAAGTTGTAAAGAGCACTCTGTAAACTATTATATTAAACCGAACAGAAAGCTGTCAGTTTCACAATACACGTTAAGAGCCAGGGTGGCAGAAGTGGCTCTTGCTCCCAACGGACTGGGCAACAAGTGTTCAAGTCGAACATATTGAAGATAAACTGCGAAGTACCATGGAATATTCCATTTGGACACTCTGAGATCTGCAATGTATATTCAAAATACATACTGGGACTCGCACTAGTTGAAAGTGCATGCTTTACCCAAAAGCGTACCTCAGTACAGTAACATTGTTGTTGAAAGCAAACAAGACACGAAAGAAAAAAAAATTGCGTGCTTCGTGATAAAGTGTCACAAAAGGAAAATAAAACAACAGCAAATAATTGATTAATGATCAGTAAAGAAAATATATATTCAAATAAAATGTTTTATTGATTCAAACCAAATACTGCTCAATACCAATGTCACAATCCTGAGTCCAAACACAATGTTTGCAAACATAATCGAATGTGGTTCGATCGAATCATAGCTACCTTTGATTTTGCTAGCGTTATGGGGAATACAAATGAAATACGAGCGATAAAACGATACGACGTTATTAAGAATAAGGGCGAATATTTGCATTCTTAGTCGAAACCATTATTATTACCATCACCCCGATTCTGCAATCAGACGGATTTGTGATACGAATGAATCTTCACTTTCGTTCGAGTTCGAATTTTGCATTCTTTATTCCGTTCGACTTGTATGATTCGATCGACTCTTGTTCGGGAACACTTGAAATTTCGAACACTAACCATCAAAGCTGTCAACACTACTTACACGTTGGGATCATCTACCGATCGTAATATCAATCACCAGCGGCTTAAAACCATCGAAGACAATCAATGTTTCGTATGACCTCACACGAAATATTTATTGGAATAGCTATGCGACCTCGATATCTGAGAAACTTGAAAGAACTCAACAACTTCCTCCGGAGGAAGAGTACACGTTTTTGGCTGGCTTGATTCTCGATACTGCGATTCAAGCTCAGACGAAACGTGTACCCGGCGCAAAAACTAACATCCGTCCTCCCAACCCGTGGTGGGACAAAGAGTGCACAAATTTAAACGCGGAGAGAGCCTCCGCGTTAAAAAAATTCAGAAAAAATGGAACACCTGATAATTACCGGAATTACGCGGCGTTAGACGTTAAAACTAAGAACTTGATTAGAGCCAAGAAACGCGGTTACTGGCGTCGGTTTATAGACGGCTTAACGAAAGAAACATCTATGAGCACTCTTTGGAACACAGCCCGACGAATGCGCAATCATAACACCACGAATGAAAGCGAGGAATACTCCAACCGCTGGATATTCGATTTCGCTAAAAAAGTATGCCCAGACTCTGTTCCGGAACAGAAGATCACCCGCGCCGCGACACCAAATACAAACGAATCACCGTTTTCGATGGTAGAGCCGACGACACGACCAGGCACTCCGAAGAAAAATCAGCATTAAAACTGTTCGCTAACGATTCACCGTCAGTTACCACTTGTGCTGCCAGTTTAAAAAAATTCACTAGCGTTTTCGATTTGACATTTCCAGTTACTGAGGGGTAGTTAAATTTACGATACAGTTTTGATAGACGAGTGGCAGGTCGTGTCGTCGGTAGAGCTTTCACTTGCACTTTTGTCATGTAACAATAAAGCCCCGGGATTAGACAGAATAAAATTCAACTTGTTGAAAAATCTGCCTGACCCCGCCAAAAGGCGCTTGCTGAATTTATTCAACAAGTTCCTCACGGGTAATATTGTCCCACACGACTGGAGACAAGTCAGAGTTATCGCCATTCAAAAACCAGGGAAACCAGCCTCCGATCACAATTCGTATCGGCCGATTGCTATGCTTTCCTGTATCCGGAAATTGTTCGAAAAAATGATTCTGTTTCGTCTAGACAATTGGGTCGAAACTAATGGTTTACTTTCAGATACACAATTTGGTTTCCGCAGGGGCAAAGGAACGAACGATTGTCTTGCGTTGCTCTCAACAGAAATTCAAATGGCATTTGCTCGTAAAGAACAAATGGCGTCAGTTTTCCTAGACATTAAGGGGGCTTTTGACTCAGTTTCTATAAATATCCTATCTGAGAAGTTGCATCAGCATGGTCTTTCGCCAGTTTTGAACAACTTTTTACATAATCTATTGTCTGAGAAACACATGTACTTTGCGCATGGTGATTTGTCGACAATACGATTCAGCTACATGGGTCTTCCTCAGGGCTCATGCTTAAGCCCCCTTTTATACAATTTTTACGTAAGTAATATCGATGAACGTATCAACACATCTTGCACGCTAAGACAACTTGCCGACGACAGCGTTGTGTCTATTATAGGACCCAAAGCTGCCGATCTCCAAGGACCATTACAAGATACTCTCTACAACTTATCATCATGGGCTCTTCAAATGGGTATCGAGTTCTCTACGGAGAAAACTGAGCTGGTTGTATTTTCGAGGAAGCGAGAACCAGCACAATTACAGCTTCAACTAGGGGGTGAAACCATAGCTCAGGCCTTCACATTTAAATATCTCGGGGTCTGGTTCGACTCCAAAGGCACCTGGGGATGTCACATTAGGTATCTGAAACAAAAATGCCAGCAGAGAATCAACTTTCTTCGTACAATAACCGGATCATGGTGGGGTGCCCACCCAGGAGACCTGATCAGGTTGTATCAAACAACGATATTGTCCGTGATGGAATACGGATGCTTCTGCTTCCGATCAGTGGCGAACACTCATTTCATCAAGCTGGAAAGAATTCAGTATCGTTGTTTGCGTATTGCCTTGGGTTGCATGCAATCGACTCATACGATGAGCCTCGAAGTGCTGGCGGGCGTTCTTCCACTGAAAAACCGGTTCTGGGATCTCTCATATCGTTTGCTCATTCGATGCGACATTTTGAATCCTCTGGTGATTGAAAACTTCGAAAGGTTAGTTGAGCTTAACTCTCAAACCCGTTTTATGTCCTTGTATTTTGATTACATGGCTCAGAATATTAATCCTTCTTCGTTTGTTTCCAACCGTGCTCATTTCTTGGATACTTCTGATTCTACTGTTTTTTTCGACACATCCATGAGAGAAGAAATTCGTGGAATTCCGGATCACGTGCCCCCTCAAGTGGCCCCAAATATTTTTTATAATAAATTTAGAACAGTCAACTGTGAAAAGGTGTTTTACACTGACGGATCAAACATCAACGAGTCCACAGGCTTCGGCATCTTCAATCAAAACATCACCGCTTCTTACAAACTCAGTGATCCGGCTTCAGTTTACGTCGCAGAATTAGCTGCTATTCAGTACACCCTTGAGATCATTGAAACCATGCCCAAAGACCATTACTTCATTGTCACGGACAGTCTAAGTTCAATAGAAGCTCTCCGGGCAATGAAGCCAGGAAAGTATCCCCCATATTTCCTGGGGAAAATACGGGAACATTTGAGAACTTTATCTGAACGGTCTTATTTAATATCGTTAGTCTGGGTCCCTTCGCATTGTTCCATTCCGGGCAATGAAAAGGCAGACTTATTGGCTAAAGTGGGCGCATTGGAAGGTGATATTTATGAAAGACCAATCTGCTTCAATGAATTTTTCAGTATTTCTCGTCAGAAAACTCTCGAAGTTGGCAAACTTCATGGACGAATGACGAACTGGGACGATGGCTACACTCCATTATCCCTAAGGTATCGACGAAACCTTGGTTCAAGGGGATGAACATGAGTCGTGATTTCATTCGCGTTATGTCACGGCTCATGTCAAATCACTATACATTCAACGCACATCTCCGGCGTATCGGGATCGTGGAGTACGGGCTCTGCACCTGTGGCGACGGTTATCAGGACATCGAGCATGTCGTGTGGTCGTGCGTAGAGTATCGTGACGCCAGGTCGAAGCTACTGGAATCCCTCAGGGCCCGAGGTAGACCGCCTGAGGTGCCGGTTCGGGATGTGTTGGCGAGTCGGGATAGTTCATATATGCTTCTCATATACCAGTACCTTAAACACATTGATATACAAGTGTAATGTGTTATTCCTCGCTCAGAAAATATAATCTCCACCTACAGGTTCGACACTAACATCCGCCCGATTCTCTCGATCCCCGTCCCTGTTCACCTTCTTCATTGGAATTAACAAGATCTTTTTTTTTGTCACTAACTTTTTCGTTCCCTGTTCCCTATTTCGATCAGTGGACTGTATTTTCAACTATATTTCAAGACAAACATTGCATCTGAAAAAAAACACAAGTGTTCACTTTTACTCAAGCTTTATTAATAACAAAGGAATGAAAAAATGCGCATTGCGCGAAGACGGAAACAGAAAGAATTCATCCATAGTTAATTCAAGTATATGCTGTCGGCCTTTAATAATGAAATATTTCGTCCAAACATTCACCCCAGCGTTGGAATCTAGGATTTCGAATTTTCCTCACGATCCGGGGAGAGATCCTCGTCCAATGGTAAAAGACAAATTTCGGTTACAGCACGTTTAAATTCTCCCTTGCTGGTCCTGACTGTTACAACTCGGGTGACATTGTCCTGTCCAGGGTGCATTAAAGTGATTCGTCCTAGTAGCCATTGCGCAGGAGGAGCATTTCTGTCAACCAATAGAACTAATGCTCCTGGTTTAATTCTAGTTAAACTATTCCACTTCTGTCGATTCTGCAATTCGGGGAGGTATTCAGCCGTCCATCTTTGCCAAAACTGCTGTTGCATACATTGCACTAATTGCCACCTCGACAAAGTTGATTCCTTCAGGTTCATATATGACGGTTCTGGAATAGCATGCATTTCTCGTCCGATTAAAAAATGTGCGGGGGTAATTGCGGTTAGATCATTCGGATCGTCTGAGGCTTGAGTTAGGGGTCTTGAATTGAGTACTGCTTCGATTTGAGTTAATGTTGTATACAGTTCCTCAAATGAAAGACAGCGTGTACCAACGATACGTTTTAAATGATGCTTTATCGATTTTACTCCCGCCTCCCAAATTCCACCAAAGTGTGGACTGCGAGGTGGTATAAAAAACCATTCAATGCCCTTGGTGGCGCAGAACAAGTTCAGCTGTCGTTTATGCTGCTCATTCTCAAAAAGTTGTCTCAGTTTCTCTAGCTCACTATTAGCCCCAACGAAATTTGTGGCGTTATCCGAAAGAATCATAGATGTTAGTCCTCGTCGACTAACAAAACGTCTCAATGCGGCCAAAAACGCATCTGATGAAAGATCAGATACCAATTCCACGTGGATTGCTCTCGTGGTCATGCAGACAAAAAGGCATACGTAACCCTTCGTGGTCGTTGGTCTTCTTGCTTGTGTAGTTGACTTGATCGAAAATGGACCAGCGAAATCGATTCCTGTTCGAGCGAACGTTGGTGATGGTTGTACACGATACGATGGTAAGTTACCCATCAGCTGAGTAGTTTTAACCGGGCATGCACGGAAACAAGTAATGCAGGATCGGATTACCTTTCTAATCGTAGACTTAGCCCTTAAGGGCCAATATCGTTGTCTCACTATCGCGAGAAGTCCCCGTTGCCCAATATGCAAATTTTCTAGGTGTAAGTGACGAATAAGTTTTTCAGTTACTGGATGCTTCGCGGGCAACAGCATTTGATGGCGACTGTCGTACGGAATGAACGCGTGTTTAATGCGTCCACCAACTCGTAAAATCCCATCCTCAGAGTCAATGAACGGAAGAAAGTTCCGTAATTGAAGCTTCTCGTTTTTACCTTGTTTCAAAAATGTGATTTCCTTCGAAAACGATTCAGCTTGCACCAAACGAACAACCACCCTTAGAGCGCATGTCAATTCCCTTGCTTGTATGGGACCAAGTATCACCGTTTGTTTTCTAGAAGCAATAAACAATGCAAAGCGTATCAAGTAGGCCATGCATCGCAGTATTTTGCCAAAATCACTAACGTCATCAAAAAATTTCATCCGTAGACTTGTGGTGACAGCGAGTACTGCTGTTTTCTTCAAATCGGGTAATAATTCATCCGAAAGCGTTGGAACTGTTTCAAAATTTACCGTGGTTGGTCCATTCCACCAAAGTTGTTTACTTGTCAATACCTCGGGCTGTTCACCTCTAGAGATAATGTCCGCAGGATTAGAGTGTGTTTCGATATAGTGCCACCGAAAGTCTTTTGTTAGTTTTTGAACTTCTTGCACGCGGTTCGACACGAAAAGTTGTAGTTCACCGGGAGATTTTTTTATCCAGCTCAGTACTATTTGTGAATCACTCCATAAGTTCACTGTAGCAAATTTCATTTCAGTAGAGGAGATAAACTTGTCAGTCAAACGGGATAATAACACTGCAGCAAGCAGTTCTGATCGTGGGGTGGTTATAGGTTTCAATTTCTTAGACGGTTTCGGAATAATTCTTGATTTGCTACATATAAGTTTCATAGCGACAGTGCCATCCGAATGCAGCACATTTGTATATAAACAAGCACCGTATGCCTTGTTCGAAGAATCGGCAAACCCATGAAGATCAATTCTGATAGCCGCGGTAGAAAGGATCCAACGTGGAATTTTCAAATCATTTAATTTCAACAAGTTTTCGCGGAATGATTTCCAACGTTTTTCAATTAATTCAGGTAAAGGAGCATCCCAATCAGTTGTAATAGCTGCGATTTCACGAAGAAACAACTTAGCAGTTGTTAAGACCGGGCCGATTAATCCTAACGGATCATAGATTCGTGCCACCTCACTCAGAATGCTTCGACGCGTAATAGGTTGTTGTAGAACAGCATTATAAGATGGTACGCAAAACGAAAAACAATCTTCCTTTGGGTTCCAAGCTACTCCTAACGTCTTCACAATTGTCCTTTCATCGATGTTAGAAACATCCACTCTATCTCCTTTAAGTTCATCTGGTACATTTTCGATAATAAGATCTGAATTGGAACACCATTTATGTGCTTCAAAACAGCCACACCGCAATAGCTCCATAATTTCTTGTTGTAACTGACAGGCTTCGTTCAATGTTTGTGCTCCGGCCAGGGCGTCATCAATGTAGAAGCACCTTTCGACTGCAGCTGCTGCGAGTGGATAATCTTCAGCGTGTTCGGAAGCCAACTGTTTGAGTGCCATAGTAGCAAGAAATGGCGATGACGTCAGTCCATACGTTACAGTCTGAAGTTCAAACAGCTTCAGGGGTTGATTCGAATTCTCCCTCCATACGATGCGTTGAAATTTCCTATCTGGATACTGTATACCGACCTGCCGAAACATTTTTAATACATCAGCCGTAACGACATAGCGAAAGCAACGAAAATTCAGTAATATCGCCACCAAATCATTTTGCACTATGGGTCCCGGTAACAGTGCGTCGTTTATAGAAATTCCACTAGAAGATTTAGCCGACCCATCAAACACAACTCTTAATTTTGTTGTTGTGCTTGACGGTTTGAGTACGCAGTGGTGCGGGAGATAGAAACCACTATCATCGTCATTCGTTGGATCAATTTCCAGCATATGTCCTAATTGCTGATACTCACGAATGAATCGTACGTATTGTTGCTTCAGTGTAGGATCGCTATTTAATTTTCGTTCAAGATTCAGGAATCTTCTGATAGCAGCATTTTTTGATTCACCGATTTCCGACTTACGTTCATTGAAGGGAAGTCGGACATGAAATCGTCCATCATCGTCTCGTCGGAATGTACGCTTGAAAAACTCGACACACTCTTTGTCTGATGCTGTGGTGTCTTGTTGAAGATCCGCAAGTCCTTCTATCTTCCAGAATTTATTGAGAATATCACTTAAATTTTCATTCTCGATCACCGTACATAAGGTTCGTTGAAACTTCCTTTCGGGGGCTGGGAATGATCCTCCGACAATCCAACCGAATTCAGTTTCCGTTAAAGTAGGAAGATTTGGAGCCAATTTTAACTTGTTCGGTTTTATCAAATCCCAAAATATATCAGCTCCAATCAAAATGTCAATATGATTTTTCTTGAAGAACTTTGGATCTGCAAGTTCAATACTAGTTGGTAATGGCCATGAGCGTATGTCTGGACACAGCGTCGGTAGGTCGCCAACGATTTTTGGTGTAATAAGACAGTCAAGCATGACACTGTGATTAGATACCCGGGATGAAACCTTCAGATGAATTTTAAATTTAACTCGCGTGTTTTTTCCATCCAAACCACTGACAATGTAATCCGCAGCTTCCTTTTGCAACGCCAATAAGTTAGCAAATTGTTCTGTAACAAAATTTGTCTGAGAAGCTGAGTCCAGAATGGCTCTGCAAGGAAACGGTAATCCTGTTCTGCCATAGGCTGTTACCACAGCTGTCGAAAGTAGGCAGTGTACCTTCAAATTTTCATCACTGGAACACAGCGTAGACGTTGTTTCACCTTTATCTTTTTCATCGTGATTGTTAGTCGCTGGAACGGATTGCATCAGCACACTATCGACACATTTGCTGATCGCCGTATCTCCATCCGACTTTTTCGTTATCTGTTTACGTTCTTCAGTGTGCAGCAAGGTATGATGGCGCTTGCTACACTTCTTGCATGAACTCGACGATGAGCACTCATTCGTACGATGACCTCTTTGTAGACAATTGAAGCAGGAACCACTCTTTTTCAAAATGTCGTATTTGTCACTAACACTGTAGTTCTTAAAATCATCACATTTCCACAATTCATGTTCGTTCTTACACACAGGACATTTTTGTGCAGCCGTCGTTGTAAGCGTGTTGCTTTTTGTCACCGATCGTGGAATTTTTACTAAATCCGTACTGGTTTTTGTGTTCATGTTGATCTTCTCCAAAACTTTGCAACGTTCCTTTAGAAAGTTCATGGTTGCACCGTATTCAGGAAATTCACCTGGGACTTGGATCATTTCCCAATCCTTTCGTGTTGCAGTATCCATTTTCGAAGAAATTAAGTTAATTAGCATCGCTTCACCCAATCCTTCGACAGGAAGTTCCAAATTTTTCAAGGCATCTACATTCTTTGAGCAGTTGTCCACCAGTTTTCGCAAATCTATCGCACTCTCTTTTGTTAATTTTGGTAATTTATTCAACGCATCAATATGTCGATCGATGATAAGTCTCAGGTCTTCATATCGTTCTGTAAGCATTTCCCAAGCAGCATCATAATCGTTGTTATTAATGATGTCTTGGTCTATGATGCCTGTAGCTTTTCCAGTCAGTGAATTTCGCAGATGATACAATTTAATTGCCGGAGATTCGTTTTTGTATCGTGCCATGATTGTCTGGAACATACATTTAAATGATAGCCAATTCTCATAAGAGCCATCAAACTGCGGCAGCGGAACTTTTAGTGGCGGAAACTGGGATGAATCAGAACCAGCGGAGACCACCGGAGGGGCAACCGTTACAACACGTGATGTAGCTATGGATTCTTGCTTTACAACCGCTGCGATCAAAGTATTCAGTTTAATTACAAGTTCGTTGTAAGCCGTCTCAAAGGCGATAATTTCTTCTTCTTGTTCATCGCAGGTTTCTTCAGAAAGCGGCATCGCGTACATCTTTTTTTGCAATTCATTGACTTCATGATAACAACTCTCGACAGTCTTCAAATGAAGCTGCAGAAAATGAATATTTGTAAGGTTTGAATTATCTTCAGTGTCAGATAGTGCACGCTGTACTCGTAAAAGTCTAGATTTGATTGCCTTTTTCTGACGCACTAGTACATCGTATTCTTCTTCCATTATTTTAGAATCTTCCTTCTTCTTCTGTTCCGCGAGTTGTTGTCTGATCGGTGTGTACTCGTTTCCTTTTTGCTGCTTCGTTCCTTTGGGTGTCTTTGCTGGAGACATCGCGTTCCATCGGTGTGGTTCGAGTGAAAGCCAAACCAGCGTAGTAATGGCCGCTCACTACATTTAATTGACGCTTCAATTAAATGCTCAATTCTCTTTTTTTCAATGTGAATTCGTATTTTCCAATGAGTTTTTACTTCACTATCCGGCCATGAAGGACCAAATGTTCCCTATTTCGATCAGTGGACTGTATTTTCAACTATATTTCAAGACAAACATTGCATCTGAAAAAAAACACAAGTGTTCACTTTTACTCAAGCTTTATTAATAACAAAGGAATGAAAAAATGCGCATTGCGCGAAGACGGAAACAGAAAGAATTCATCCATAGTTAATTCAAGTATATGCTGTCGGCCTTTAATAATGAAATATTTCGTCCAAACATTCCCCTTTCCCTGTTTTTTCACCATCTCGATGGCAACTAATTAGTTCTCTGTCGTTTTCAAACATTTTGTTCCCACACCCCTTTTTTACCCCGTTTCCCACAATATTTACTTCTTTTTTTCATTCTCTTCCGTAACATCACAATCACCGGAAGACCGCTCCAGTCAATGACCAGCATGCGGGCCACCCGCCGGGCCTTCGTAGCCTGGGGGTGTTTCCCGCGGACCCTCACGGACCGAAGAATGCGGCCAACATAGAAAATTACCATCGCCATCTGGAATCATCTCATCCTAAATTCAATTGACCGGCCACTACCGATCGCCAGATACTATATTACATAATGATACTACTCTAGTTTTAAGTTAGACGATAATTAAGATTAGTAAATACCCTTGGCATCTTAGAGCTTAAGCAGTGTGCCTTAATATTATATTATATTATTGAATAAAAAAAAAAACTACTTACACGTTCTATATTATTTATATTATTCATTTCTCCGTCGAAACCGCCACACTTGTATAAACAAATTAAAACGATTCTAAACCGAACATAAGTAATACGTACGCAAGTCGATCGAGTAATGTTCGAGTAATGTTCGAACGAATGACATTCGAGTTCATACCCAACTCAAATGGAATGCAGAATGAAAATTGCACATTAAATCGGAATATTTCGAATCGATCGACTCAACAGCAGAGATTATATCAGAACCAAAACAACCCAACATGCTGAGATCCAGAAGGACAGTGATGGTACCTATCATCTTTCTGTGAACAGAATCAGTCTAGATTTCGTGTGCCATTTGACGGCAAAAAACATTAAATCATAAATACACTGGGTTGTTGCCTCCACTTCTTCGAGTATCTCGCCTAGCACCGTTAAGGCTACGTCATCAGTAAAACACACGATTTTCACTTTCCTGGGTAGCTGCAGTGTCGAGACGCCATCGTACTTACCGTTCCAAAGAACTTTACCGAAAATGAACCCTTGAGGAACGCCCGCAGTGACTTCTGCCCTTCGTTCGTCTCGTACACCAAGATCCTATTCTGGAAATAGCTCTTCAGAATCTGACACAGGTAGTCGGGGACACGCATTCTGTGCAGCGCTGCGGCGATGGCTTCCCAGCTGGCGCTATTGAACGCGTTCTTCACGTCTATCGTGACCACGGCACAGTATCGATCTCCTCTTCACTTTTGTTTGGATGCCGTTTCAGCACTCTCAAGCACTGTACAAATCGCGTCCACCGTCGATACTCTTTTGAGGAATCCGAACTGCATCATCGACAGTCCGCGCTCGCCCTCCGTACATTTCGTCAACCTGTTGAGGATGATTCCTTCCTGGAGTTTTCCGAGTGTATCCAGCAGGCGAAGAGACCTTCCACGATTACCTTCAGCTTGTCCGGACACATTTCAGCAGGCATCGACGCCCCTTGATCTTTGCCATCACGACTCGGTACGCATCCCTCCAGGGATTAGCATCTACTTCTCGGAACAGCTCCTTGTAGCAATTCGATATGATATGCTTGATCCCGCGCCTAAAAGCAGCCCTAGCTTTCCGAAACGCCCCTAAACGGTCCTCTCTGTCTGCTCTCATTCTTGCTCTCTGAAACCGCCTCCTAGTTCTGAGACAAGCAGCGCGTCCACCACTCACCAGTAAGCTGGACGTCGTCGTCTATTCTGTTCTATGCAATATCTAATCGCCTGATGATCACTATGAGTATAATCCTCGCAAACTCGCCAGTTCATGTTCGCCGTCAGTGAAGGACTACAGAACGTGACGTCGATAACAGACTCCCTCCCATCTTTCCGAAATGTGCTAACGGAGCCTTCGTTACACGAACGTACATCTAGCTTCGCTAGGGTTTCCTGCAAAATATATCCTCTTTTGTTGGTGAATCTACTGCCCCACTCTACAGCTCAGGCATTGAAGTCACCTCCGATGGTTACCGGCTTTCGTCCGATCAAACTGTCGGTTAACCACTGTCCACCTTGGGGGTGTGTAACAACTGCATACGAAGACGCCGTTGATTTTTGCGACACTTGGTTTCCGTCGTTGACTACCACAACAGTTGTTGTGCGATGTCGCAATGATTCAGGTTTATCTGGGTAATCTCCATTGTTATACGCCGCTTGAAGCCACCCTTCTGGTGGTCGTTCCCGTCCTTCGGAGTGCAAAGCATTCTCTTTGGAGCTGTCCGGGCCTCTATAAGCCCCTGCCCGATGGTCAAAGGCCAAACATTTGAAGCATCTCTCCGCTTGTCTATTTATTTGCGTAGCGGCTTTCAATGTGCATTTTGACCATCTAGTCGTTACTTCGCCAACCTCCAGTGCCTTGTTAGCAGCCCTAATTGGCATGCGAATCATCGCTGTCTGTGTGCCTCCGAACGACTTCCTCAACCGGATCACCATTTCAAGTGTGTGTGTGTGCGAGCGTGTGTGTGCATGTTGTCAACAAAGAGGTCAAGTTCTCAGAGATGACTAGACCGATTTTGACTGTTTACTTTTTGAGTTATACGAAGTTTTATGTCAAAATTTTCAGTTTTTTAACAATATCTGTCACAATTGACCTTGAAAACAGAATATGTTTTTAGACTTAGATTCCGCACCGTAATAGCAGGGTTGTTACGAAAAATTTCAAAATCAAAACGCGCGAAATCCGCGCGAAGTCGAACACTAAAACGCGCGAAATCCGCGCCAAGTTGAAAATAAAAACGCGCGATATTCGAGCGAAGCGTTTGTACCACAATTTTTATGCGCATGATACTTACCGCAGAACTTGCAAATCTACTTGAATATAATTTAAAAATGTCCATTAGTTTATCATATAAACACAATAAATAAATCAACATACAAAATCCCATGAAAATGATTTCGTTTTTATTCTATATCTTTTTAGATGTTCTTAGTTAGATGAATTGTAACAGTGAAAATTAAATTGCTTACAATTCTGTAATTTTGAAAAAGCTAAACAGACTTCAGAGAAACTAATTTTTTTGCTTCAATATCTTCTTGCTCGGCAAGCTTTTCCTTCTCGGAAAGAAGAATTTTAAGGTAGGCCACATCCGGATGATCTGATTTAATCTTTTTAATTTCTCTTTCAATTAAATTCATCGCCTCCTGCTTAGCTTTTGCTTTCTGAGACAGCGCCTTCTCTTGTTGTCGGATTTTACTCTGAATGTCTTTCTTTTCCTCTTCATCTTGTTTCCTTTGAGCATTTTCTTCTTCATTTCTTTTCTTGTCCATCTTCGCTTCGTAAGCCTGTCGTGCAAATTTTGCTTTAAGAATGAGATTTTTATCACAAACAAAATTAGTGACCATATTGTCGAAGAATAGCATTCCATTTATTATGTTCTTTGCATTATTGAATGTGTTTTCACCGAGACGGGATCTTCCATCAGACATCAATATTTTTGAGTGTGAAAATCTTCTTTCGATTTCCGCGTTAGAATGCGAAACGCAAGAACATATATCGAAAAGTTTTTGTAAT
This sequence comes from Malaya genurostris, assembly GCF_030247185.1. Classification (NCBI taxonomy): domain Eukaryota; kingdom Metazoa; phylum Arthropoda; class Insecta; order Diptera; family Culicidae; genus Malaya; species Malaya genurostris. The sequence continues at coordinate 66,563,019 of NC_080572.1, read as the reverse complement.
TCCTGGCAACAGCTCTGCTGAAATAGCAATTTGTAGAACTCGAGGTCGGAGAGCATACAATCGAAGTTTTGTCCACTGAAGAAAACACTTGCCAGAACCACCTCCTCGTAAATTTTGGTTTTGTCAAGGTGGAAATTCACCAATTCGGCCAGCTCGACCAATTGCTGAAACGATTGCCCATCTTTAATTTTTTGGGGTTTCATAAAACTAACAAGCTTCAAAAAATTGCAAAGAATTTTTTTTTCGAACAAATAATTTACAAATGTGAAATAATGTTTCTTGACGCGTTGTTTGAATGTAGGCCACTGTACGGTATTTCCAGCACCATCACAAACCGATTTGTAAATAATAACATCTTCGTCGCTCAAGAGATCATCCTCCTGTAACCTTTTTTCATCCAGCGCAATTGCTATTTTTTCGGGATCGTAGAATCTCGTCAAAAACATTGCGATAAACTTATTAATCTTATCGTAAACATCAAACAATATAAAATCATTTGTTTCCAAAAATTTTATCAATGATTCTGCTTCTTGCGTTATTTCAATAATGAACATTATCTGTTCTTTTATATCAGGAAGGGTAAGTAATTTCAAAATTTCTTTCTCATAGAAACTGTGCTTATTCATTTTTTGAATATTTAGCTTGAGTTGTTTAAGTTGATCAAAATTTGCAAGTATAGTCGACGCAGCTGCTCCAAGAGATGCCCATCGCGTCTCGATGTGTTTTTGAAAACGTTTAGGTTTCTTGTTGCAATTTTTATGAAAGTTTTCCCATTTTGCAGGAACCTCGAAGTAATAAAATAAGTATTTTGCAAGATCCGAGACATCATATCCGAACTTCTTAACCGAATAGCTACAAGAATCGAAGAAATAAATTAATAGGGTAACAATCAAACTAAATGTTCTCTAATATTACCGGAAAGCATTGTGTATGGTATGTATTATGCAAGAATTGTTATAGATTAATCCGTACCCACGTTCTCTGATTAACTCGTTGTTCAACTTTCTTGAAAAAGATTTATTTACATTTGGTCCATCATGCCCAACCATAACTAAGAAGTCTGTACTCATATTATTGTTACGTAGAGCATCATTTACGTGCAACAGTAATACTTCCGCTGTAGCTTTACCTATGAATTTGCTTTCGAGATGGAAACTAATAAGCCTTTCGAGCTTCGGTGAATGGTACTTTATCAATATTCCAAGCTCCTTTAACTTATTGCTGGCTTCACATTCATCGAACAGAAGCGAAAAGTATTTCCCTTTGACATCATTTAAGAAAAGGTCTTTGAAATATGGTCCTATAGCTTCATTAACAAAATGAGTCATCTTCTGCCGATTCAGATTGAACCCTTTAAGGTCGTTTGGTGCGATGAGTCGCAAGATCTTATCGTCCTTTCCGGCGGAATTGAAGGACTCGTTTTTCAAAACAGCGTGTATCGTCCAAATCAATTCCTTCTCCAATATTTGCTCGTTAGTAGCATAGAGCCGAATTGTATTTGCCTGAATGAAATAATACATAGAAATTATAATTATTTCCAAAATTTCCTATTCAAAATATTTCTATAATTTTCTAGAGACGAGAATCATACTAGAATTTTCGTTCAATTAACATGTATATACCTCTTTAGCAGGTTTAGTGCCAGGTTCATTTTGTTTAACAGAAGCTTCTCTTGTTGCTTTCAACCGTAACTGCTGAGGCATCGAGTTTATATTGGCTAATCCTTTATGTTTAGCACTTCGAGCATGATCTTTCAAAGCAGAGATTCCTCGATTATCGAACGTGATTTTCTTACGGTTGCAAATACGACAGTACACTTTAAAAAGTGTACTTTGGTTTTCTTCGTCGTATATGATGTAATCGGAGAAAAGTTGTCCGTTGGGATCCACCAACGTCATCCAGTTCCGATCAAATTTAGTTTTCCCTGAGAATGTAGATTAGTAAACATTGTTAATCATATGTACATATTTTTAAACGTTACAAATTATATTTACCCATTATATGATATCGATTGGAGAAAAAATACTTAAGTTGCGCTCTTTATTCGAATGACTAGAAAATAGCAGCTAAACTAATGAAAAATTTTTCACGCACATACTTCGCAGGGGTGCCAGGTCATTGCGTTAAAAAATCTGTGATAGACAAAATTTTATTAAATTTGAAGCTCAAGATGAGTTGGTGATCAAAAACAAAAGTTTTGTAAAATTGCGAAATCTTTGAAAATCTGTGGAAATATGTGTAATATAGCAGAAATCTGTGTTCTTAGCCTAATTTGTGCAGGACTTTTGAAATCTACTAAACACAGATTTATCTGTAGACCTGGCATCTCTGGTTTTAAATCGCTTCAGAGTTGCCAACTGTTTTTTTTTTCTTCAAAAATCTGTATTTGACGGAAAAATCTTTCTGTACAATATCTATCTCGAAAAATCAAAAATCGACTCAGTTAGGATACTGGTTTTGTGAGCAAAGAAAAAGGTCGCTCAACCTAGTTTACCCCTATAAAACAAAACACAAAAACTGATAATCGGTATTCATCAGTATGAAAATTGAATCATCGGTATTTTAAGAGAGCATATCTATATTCCTGAATCGAGTACGAAAATCGGTATAGTTGGCAGCGCTGCATCGTTTACTTATTCAGCAATTTTTCAAAGCAGGGCTAATCTAACATTGATAGCGAATGAACATCGATGAATATTTCAATTTATATTTAGAAATTATCATATATTTTCAAGATAAATTTTTGATAAGTCGATAAACTGACTATTATGTTAAAAGTAGGTAATTTTTCCATCATTTTAAACCCAGCTTATATGCATACTTTTCAATGTTTTTTTTTGCTGTTTCTGTAAAACCTTGTCATAAACGTGATTCCGCTGGAATTTTTCATGTCTTGGACTTTACATAAGCTACATCCATGACAAGATTTAACTGTTGTTGGCTCTAACTTACACGTCTAGTTTTCTTTCGAGTTCCGTGGTATCCGTTGAAAGGCACCAATAAGAACTCAATCATTAATACGTTTTTATTGAAACTTCCCTTTTTGGAATCCTAGTATCGGAAAATAGTATAGGCAGATATTTCAGATGGCTTGAAATTAGATTAAGTTATTATTTTAGTGCTATACACTTGAACATTTACGCACAATTGACATTTGAAAGTTTGCAGTAGGTCAATGTGTTTCAAAGAGCCGGAAATCAGAAGTACTGGGATAATATGTGTTGTAAATATATTAGAAAAAGATTATTTAGTTAAGAACAAAGTGCGTTGGCAGTGGCGTACCTGTCCAACGATTTACAAATTTCGGTAATTTATTGTTTTACACAGTAATTTGTAGAGATCATATTGTTTACCAAAGCATAACCGGCTCTACTCACTTCCTCGTGAAACTCGTAGATTCCGAACAACTCGCAGTCTCTAGAAACAAAGTGTTCAGAACTAACATTCCTTTCATACATCAGTAGTACAGCCTTTGGTCATGAACGACGTTATTTTCGACGTATGATGAATGATTTGCTTCTCCCAAGTATCGTTTGTTGGTTCACAGTACATTTTAACTTTTGCGATCGATCACGAAATGCAACTACGGGTAGTATATTTCAGCTCTGCTCAATAAGAACCGGAAACCGAAACTTGTTCATTTTTTTATATTCTTGTAAAAATATTGGACTTCTTTTTCCCGAACCTGATGAAAAACAATCCGCGCGAGATCCGCGCCACCCCATCAAAACTAGATCAGAAAACGCGCCAAATCCGCGAAAATCGCGAAATCCGCGAAAATCGCGAAATTCGCGCCACCGTAACAACCCTGGTAATAGCCATCAAACAAGCCATAGATTGGTTGGTAAACGACTGGACAATGCACAATTCAGGCCCCAATGTGATTCTTAGCCTCTTGTCCAGTAACTCCTATCCCTACCTCCCCGCGATGCCGGCTGGGGTACGAGTAACCATAGGAAAGATCGGGTAACCAACCCCGGTGGGACCTTGGTCGTATGCTGACAGGGAAGGGGGGCTTGCGAGCCTACCCGAGCGTCTGTTCCCCACGTTGGGGCGGCTCGAAACAGCGCCTGTTCTCCATTTTAGGAGCGGCTGATTACCGTCCTTGTGTCAGTGTGGGACTCTAAACAGTGCTGACACGATGGCCCTCCGGCGAGACAAGAGGTTGGTGCAGGCCTAACAAGCCGCCCGGAAAGCACATGTTACGTACGATTCAAATCCGCGGCTTCGATGTCGTAGCACTGCAGGAACTTTGTTGGACGGGACAGAAGGTGTGGAAAAGTGGGCATCGAGCTGGAGAGCCTGCATACGGTAACAAACGACAACGGTCAACGATGCGTAAACTTTGCAGCCTCCCGAGGAATGGTAGTTCGAAGCACCTTCTTTCCCCGTGAAGATATCCACAAAGCCACCTGGAGATCATCTGATCAACATACGGAAAATCAAATCGACCACGTTCTCATCAACGGGCGATTCTTTTTCGACGTCATCAATGTCCGCACTTACCGCAGTGCCAACAATGATTCTGACCACTACCTTGTCGCGGTTTGTATGCGCTCAAAACTATCGACGGTGTACAATACTCGTCGCACAGGAACGTCGGGACTCAATCTCGAGGAGCTACGTAGCATTCGTACTGCAGAGGAATATGCGCAACAACTGGAGCTAGTGCTACCAACGGAAGAGCAGCTTGGCGCGGCGACTCTTGAAGACGGATGGAGGAACATATGGTCCGCCGTGAGTAGCACTGCTGCAATCGAATCGAGGAAATGACTAGTTTGACGGCGAATGTCAGCAGTTGGTCGAAGAGAAGAATGAAGCAAGGGCGAGGATGCTACAACACCACACTAGAGCGAACGAGGAACGATACAGACAGAACACGTGTTTCCGGAAGAAAAAGCGCCACCATGAAGCGATGGAACAGCTGTACCGCGCAAATGACACACGGAGGTTCTATGAAAAGGTGAACCGCTCACGTGGAGGCTACACGCCACAGGCCGAAATGTGCAGAGATACCAGTGGTAACCTTCTCACGAACGAACGTGAGGTGATTGACAGGTGGAAGCAGTACTGTGACGAACATAAGATACAGAGAACGGTACAGGAATCAATCTGGGTGCACGCTCAGCCGACGACAGATTCCCAGCCCCTGATCCCACGCATCACCTATTCATTGACTTCAAAGCGGCATACGACACAATCGTTCGAGAACAGCTTTGGCAGATAATGCACGAATACGGTTTCCCGGATAAACTGACGCGATTGGTCAAAGCAACGATGGATAGTGATGTGCTACGTCCGAGTATCTGGGGCGCTCTCGAGTCCCTTCGAATCTCTGAGAGGGCTACGGCTAGGTGATGGACTGTCTTGTATCTTGTTCAATATTGCCCTGGAAGGTGTGATTCGAAGAGCGAGGATCGACACGAGTGACACGATCTTCCGAAAGTCCGTACAACTTTTTGGCTTCGCTGACGATATTGATATTGTGACACGCAACCTTGAGAAGATGACGGAAACCTACATCGGACTGAAAGCTGAAGGTAGGCGTATCGGAATGGCCATAAATGCGTCAAAAACAAAATACATGAGAAGAAGAGGGTCTAGAGAAGAAACATTACGCCTCCCACCACGAATATTGATAGATGGTGACGATATCGAGGTGGTTGACGAGTTCGTGTATTTGGGCTCACTGGTGACCGCCGATAATGACACCAGCAAAGAAATTCATAGACGTATTTTAGCAGGGAATCGTGCGTACTTTGGACTCAGAAAAACCTTTCGATAAGTACGCCAACGCACGAAATTGACCATCTGCAAAACGCCCATTAGACAGGTTGTTCTCTATGGCCACGAGACCTGGACTATGCTGGCAGAGAACCAACGCGCCCTCAGTGTTTTCGAAAGAAAGGTACTGAGGACCATCTATGGCGGAGTGCAGATGGAAGACGGAACGTGGAGACGGCGTATGAATCACGAATTGCAACAGCTGCAAGGAGAACCACCTATCGTACGGACAGCTAAAATCGGACGTCTACGATGGGCTGGGCATGTCATAAGGATGTCGGACGACAGCCCAGTAATAATGGTTCTTGAATCCAATCCAACTGGTACAAGAAGAAGAGGAGCGCAGCGAGCAAGGTGGATCGATCAAGTGGAGGGTGATCTGAGAAGCATCCGTCCCTTGAGTGGCTGGCGACGAGCAGCCAAGGACCAAGTTATGTGGAGACGTATGCTTGATACAGCAAAGGACACCCCAGGCCTATAGATGTTAGGTTAGGTTAGGTTACAAGCTACAGATTGTTAAAATCCGTCGATTTTTAACGGAAACATCGATATTTTTTGTGTAAGTGACTTTTCGCCTTATTTCAGTAGTAGGAGTTTTATACGATTCTATAACATTTCCCTGAAAACCATTTCGTCGGAAAATTTCTAGCAGAATGAAAAACACTTCCTCAAACGTTGGTGAAAAATTTATCAAAACTGACATTTCATCCAAAATATCAGGCTTAACATTCATTTGAGAATAAATTATTGTTAAAAATGATTGTTTGATACTCAATCGTGCAAGCCACTTTGATAAACTCGTTTCACTGCATATATGATACATAGATCTATGACATACGTACCAAATAAAATGTACGTACCCCGGCGAATGACCATTTGCTTAAAACCGGGGCTAAATAAACCAATAAAAACAAATGTGCGTAATACACAAATTACCAACACAAGTTAACTTGGTTTACTCTTGATCTTTCATGCCAATTATCCGTATAGTTTTCGTTATGGATAAGCCAACTGGTTATCGCCTCGTTTCAGTATTTCGATTGAGTTCGAGAACATCAACCGGGAAATCCTCAGGGGTTTTGTTCTTAACGAAAATTGATAATCAGGGGATTTGGATTTTCTTTCATGTGGTGAAGAATGCCATAGTCATTATTTTCTCAGTATCAACATTAATCAGTGTTGGTATATTGTTGCAGAATTTGCAGTAATGTTTACATTATCATACTGAGTGCCGTGTGAGATCGACACTGTTTCCTCAATAATTTTACATACGTTCTAGTATTTATTTATTTATTTTTACAGTCAGCAGTTCATTTGCCTTAACATACTTTTGTTGTTTACATTTTCAATAACATTTTATATCACCTGTCTCAGGTATCTGCCAGAATAGCCGAAGTTCTGTTTTTTTTATATATGCCAAAGAAAACTTCCAATGATAGGTTCCACCGATTCAACACCTAATTGTTCTCGTTCGATAATGACTGATATGAACTTCGTTGGGCGGACTCCCAGTAATTTTCCATTTCCACAAAATTCTGGTATCTGCGTTATAATAATTTTCGTAAAATAATGTTGACGAGAAAAAAGTTTCATAAACTTTTCATCTCAAGCGTGTGTAGTTTGCATTCATTGGTTCACTATGTAAATGTTGAGAGCTGTATGCTCGTGTTGCTCAAATGAACAATATTTCATGTGTCCTGGCAATCAAAAAAACCCTACGAAAATTATTTGTAAAAACTCTACAAATATACGAAACTTGGATTATATCATTTATGTAAAGTTGCCCGTAGGGCAATGACTAATTCTATTTTTTACACTTCTATCTATCTTGTGAAAAATAGGATGACAAACTATCTACCGCGTTGTTGTAAAATAAGCGTTTTCAAACTAAGGTTTAGATTTATCTTTCTACAGCCCAGATAATCTTTCGATTCGCAATATTTATATGTTATATTTTAACATATTCTGTTCATATTTATGTTCGCATATCATTACTACTGGGTCATAAGGATATTGTTTTGTAGTTCTCCTGTCCAGCTCGAACAAATTAAAATTTGTCTGCCTTTGCTTTGCATTTGCTCAATGGTGACTGACTCGACTTAGGTAACACAATTGTGTTATCAGAATATATATCAATTTTATTGTATTCATTATAAAACACCAGCAGAACATCAACCCACATAATGAGCTCGAATCGACAAGAACAGCTACCTTCGAAGTAAAAGTATATCCATTTCAAGAAAGGTTCTTATAATTTTGCACACAACACAAATCTTCCGGTTTTCTTACGCAGTATTTCCCCCGCATCGAATTACAGTGTTTAAAACAATCGACCAGGGCATCTAAGTCAAATGGTACATTATATCCGAAAAAAATTAAACGTTTCTTCGACTTGAAGCAAGCTCCACTGCGTACACATTTCGTAACATTTGTTTTAACTATGGTGAAAATGAAACCTTTTTCATTGCATCATGCGAGTGGAACCACCGCCGAGGGTAGCGGCCGCTGGTATAATCGCAGCCGTTGATGATCCCGTCCCAATGGAGAAGGGCGTTGGTTCGGTACCGCTTCCTTGCTGTTTCATTTTACACTCCGGACAAAACCATTTGCCTTTCGGGGGCATTATTATCCCGACGCACTCAAAGTGGAACCATTCGATGCGGCAATTGTCCCCGTCGCAGGCGATCATTTCTGACACCTCATCATACGGGCAGCGACAGTAGCAGTAGACGGATTCACCTTCGCGTGGAGGACGCCATCCGGCAGGTATGCGAATCTGGTTGGGTGGGAAGAACTCTGTGGTAATACTAGGGAACGATCCCAGCGGTGGGACCTTCGGTATTCTCGTGTCCACAATTGGTGGCTCGAAAGGCGGAGCGGTGACTATTGCTGGTTTGGCTAAATCCGAAGTAAGCGCCCGAGCGGTGACTGCTGGCATAGTTGGCGGCGCTGATTTAGGGGTTTTCGATTTGGTAGCCGCTCGTTTTCGTGATCCTGGTGTTTTTTTCTGGGTCCCTCGAGCGGGTGTTTTCTTGGAAATGGACAGTTTCAACTTTGGTAGCGGTGGCAACGGCCGGTGTGGGGTAGTAGCATTTAACGATTTCTGGCTTATTTGTAGAACGCCTTCCTGACTGGAATCACTGTCGGCGTCGGCTTGATGTGGAGTACCTATCGGACTCGCATGTATGTGGTGCACAGGAGCTTGAGGGATGCGTGTGGTTACAACTTGGGGAGGCTGTTGAACTGGAGTGATTACAGGAGGCAGTACACGACTGGTAACCGGGGTATGATGTTCTGATTGCTTGAGCTTGGGAGTTCTACTTTTCACTATCGGCGGAGACGGTAGATCATCTTTGCTCCAAACTAAATTGGGAGGAGGTGTTGGTTTCATAACGGAAAGGATTGACTTTTCGGGATTCTTTGAAGACAGCGGCGTTTGTGCAGATGGTAGTTCGTCGTCACTGGTATAACCGTAAAATTTGTTCGGTTTACGACTTCGTTGAGATCGTTTCAGTGGAGCGTCCGACTCCGAACTGTGTCCTGTGCTGAGGCGTGGAGATAAAATCTTGGAAGAAGACTTTAAGCCTGAAACAACTGACGGTGTGCTGGGAGCAGAATGGTCCGATGATGTAATTTTAGGACTTTCCAACGGATGGAACATAGGCGGTGCGCTCAGTGGCGGTGCTTGATGCATTGGACGAGATGGAAACTGATCGACTTGATTTAAATTCAGCTGAGGAGGAATGTTCACCTGGGATTTCGGAGCCATCTGCGGTGACGTTTTTTTGGAGATCTTCCGTTCGCGCTTTCTCTTCTTTAGCTTTACTTTTTTCTTCACATCCAATTCTTCCGGTGGCAGAGACGGTGTGGATGGCCGACTATTCTCAACTATGCCGTAACTGTTCATTGGACTCATACAAGTCTGTTGTAGAAGCTGTCTTCTCTTTTCGGCAAGCATTTGATTAGCTAGTTTCTGTGGGTGATCATCGTAAAACTCCTCATCCGTATCTGACTCATCTGTCTCTAAATCGGATTCATGTATGATAGTATCAGGATCTATGGGTTCAGTTGGTTTCACGGTTTCATCCGGTGGTTCCTCTGCTTTCTGTTGTTCTTCCTTCACTTCTCCAAGCCTATCCGCAACTTCTTTAATTTTATTTTTGGCAGCATTTTCATCCGACGTGTCTGAATCATTCGAAGACGAGCTACTGCTTCCAGAACTACTTGAACTACAGCTACAGTTGGAACCACATTCGCAGCTGGAGTCCGAATCACTTCCACTGCCACTGGAAGATGAATCCGAACCACTTTTAGATGGCTTTCGTTTCCGCGGAGATTTCTGTTTCTTCGAATGACCGCCCTGAACAGAAGTTTTCAGAAGCGACTCCTGTTTTTTCACACTTTCCAAGTTCCCATCGTCATCGATGACAATTGTTTCGCAGGCCGCTTCCGCTTTTACCTGGGGGTAAACTTTTTTCATCATGCGACAGTAGTCGTGATCCGATTGGGAAACGTGTAAGATTTTTGTTTTAAGTAATTTCTCAATGAACTGTTCCTCGCCTATGTCTTCAACCAGTGACGACCTCCTACTAGTTATGCTGGCTTGACTATTTTTCAAATTATTCCAAATAACTAAAACCTGATCCGTACCAGACTGTGTTTGATTTTCAGTAGCTTCCGCCGCTTTCGATTCTTCCTTTTTCAAAGTCAAAATACCTTCATCGTCCGAAGTCTCACTGAGAGTTGCTAACGCTGATGTGAATTTCTTACTGCTCGAGTTAGAATTTTCTGCATCCGAGTTGTCGCTACTATCGCTTTCCGAGAGATTCAAAGCTGGCAGATTAATCAAATCAGTTAACGGTTTTTCGTTATCGTCTTTGGACCGCTTCTTCTTTTTTTTCCTTGGAGTAATTGCAGATTCCTTCAGTTCCGCATCATTCTTTTCTTCTTTAACTTCCATTTTCACCCTGCCACTGCTAGGTTCATCGTTCAACGGTGTAGTGTCTGCGACAGGATTTTCCTGTACTTCAATCTTCGGTTTTGGAACTGATTCCGGTTCCGGTGTTGGATCACTAACTTTAGGCGACAAAAGTGGCGGTGGTACTGGTTCGTAATGTCGCTGCACATGTTTCAATAGTAACTTTTTAGAAATAAACTTCTTTTCACACCCATCTTCAGTGCACGGATATTTTTCCTCTCCATTGTGTAACCTCTGATGCACCTTCAGGGCCAGCGATTTTCGGAAACCCATTTGACATACATCGCATATAAACTGTGCCGGTGGTACACAGAAATGATAGACATGGGGCCATTTCTTTTGCAAACATCGTTTACACATAACTCCCTCGGTTCCATGCTTCCAGAATAGGTGTTTGAGAATGTCTGCTTTGTTCCGGTACGCGATTCCGCATCGGTAGCAAAGATGATGCAACTTATGTTTCCACACGTGATTCGACAACGCACCCTGCTCTGCGCATTGTTCCAAACATACATCGCACGCGAAATGTCGTTTTCTCAAATGTACCATCAATCGGAAAGCGGACGGAATTCCGTCAATACTACACAGACTGCAACGGAACGTGTAATCGAGAATACCCAACTGATTCGGTGCTCCCGGACACATATGACAGAGTAGCTCACTGTAACTGAAGAAATTAGCGCGACACATCAAACAAATTAGCACTGACTTCTGATGCATTTTCCGATTGTGCAGGTACAGTTCCTTGTGAATTGTTGTTATGAAACGACACTGGAAACACTCGAATTGCTTTGCGTATGTCACTGCTTTCTGTTCCGCTGTCCAACTGCTATCGAACGTTTCCAAGTTGAAGAACAACGATTCCAACTCTTCCAAACTGGATTTAAATCGCAATACTATCGTTGCCGGCAATAATTCCTCGGCCGTTATACTGTTCACGGTCGCTTGAAAACGGTGAGTTGCTATCAAATGCAAGGCAAGATATTTTCCATTGACAGCAATCCGCCTCGCGTGATTGCAGTATAAACAGAAAGGAATAGTAGATCGAAGACATATTTTAACAAAGTCTCGTATATGAATCTTATCTAACGGTTCGTCCAGCGTTAGTTCAAACAACTGGGAATCTTCATCTGCTATAACGATGCCATCCGAAGGAGATTCATGTTTCACTGCCGATTCAGAATCCGTTGGTTCTGCTAAACTTAAATGATTTTGAACAGATGACGCGGATTGCTGAATTTCATCCACGGTCTTCGATTGCGACAAGTCGAAATTGTCGCTCTCCGTTCGATGTTGCAGTGGCATCGGAGCAGGACCCATTTCCGGTGGCAAATTTACAGGCTGTCTTTCACCTTCTTCCTCAATGTCCATTTCGACAGGATCTAGTTTAACGTCATCTTCCACACGGCGGTTTGTTGAAGTTCCTGCGTCCTTAGGATGTTCTACCGGTGCTTGCTGCAACGAATTCTGGAAACAGAACAAAAAAATAATTGTGACTGTTAAAACTGTGTGGAAACAGTTACATACATTATTATGTAGAATAGAATTTGTTTAAACTACGTTGAAATGCACCGAATTCTTATGTTTGTCGTATATGTCTGTTTTTCAGCGGCTTAAAGTTGGGAGTTTCAATGGTAAATATTAAACAATTACTTTCTCGTAGATCAATTATTCAGCCGTTCTAACGTAAAACTTTCAACTCATTGTATGAAATGATGTTGAAAACTTTAAGTATTAAGTCCTCCTTTAAAAAAAACCTGTTTTAATCCACCTAGTGGTGTAATGATGCTATTCTCATATCAATCATACTATCATATATAATACTGTAGTATTCTTCAAAATAATTTTCTTCGATTCTTAAAAGAATAACCGAAATCGGTTTGTTTGATCGTTTACTGATAAAAACTATCAATTGGAAAAGATTTGAGGTCGATTTAAAAGTTTGTTCAAGGTTTTTCCCCACTTTAAGTGATGGTATACAATTTTTAACACACTTTACCCTATATTTCCGGATCCGGAAGTCGGATCCGCATGAAATTCAGGAATTACGCATGGGGCCACAGGACCTTTCATTTGAACCTAAGTTTTCTTTTATTTGCACATTTTACCCCATAACTCCCGAACCGGAAGTCGGATCAAAATAATATTCAGGAATTTTTTATGGGACCTCAAGACCTTTCATTTGAATCTAAGTTTGTGAAAATCGGTTTAGTCATCTCCGAGAAAAGTTAGTGCAAGAAACCGTTACATACACACATACGCACATACACACACAGACATTTTGCGTTCTCGATAAGAACTGAGTCGAATGGTATATGACACTCGGCCCTCCGGGCCTCGGTTCAAAAGTCGGTTTTCACAATGATTGCATAACCTTTCTATATGAGAAAGGCAAAAATAAACATGTTCAAAAGCGAAATTTCAGATACGAGATTGCGGTTCGAGGATAGCTTCGAGTAGAACTGAGCATCCAGTAAGAAATTTTAGTTTTAGTAAAGAACATTCGATATGCTAAGACCGGATTTGGATGAAATACTGGAAGCTTTGCTGAAACAAATCTGAAAGTGACCCAGGTTGTTGAAATAGTATACGAAATTAATTTTTAATGATCTTAGTTTATGATACAATCTAGACACTTAGAAAATTTTCGCAGAATTCGGTAATTTTTATCGAACTTTTAACAGCTGAACGATCGGTAATCAGTTCGGTTTGAATTGATTACTTGAATGGTTCGGTTAAATGGTTGAAATTATGAATTTGAATAGATTTACAAATATCATAAAACAACACATATTTTAAACTTACGATTAGGTTTTTCGGATTAGGATATTTTTCTCAGAAACGAGTGAAGAAAATTCAAACCAGTCGTGACTACGGCGCACTATATATCCACAAAAAATATAAAAAATGTCTACAAAATATGTAACTTCACTTCCCGGTTGACCGGAATTATGAGCGCCTTCCGGAGCATTGCACAACCCGTCAAGTCCACCAGAAATAACTCTCGAACGAAATGTATTGGCAGCAAGTGTACATAGTGATATGAAATTATTTTCTGCCTATCAGTAAACAAAAAGCTTTGAGTAGTTTTAATGTTAATTTGTGCACTTGTACCTCATTCCATTCGACGAACCCTTCCAGATATCTTATCGTTTGGTTTATAAAACGACACTTACTGAAAATTTTAATAACTATTTGATAGTTAGTTTTCACGACAAACTCTATTTACAGAAGTTCAGTTATAGGAAGATTATTTTACCATTCGGACAATACCGAACAACGGAATCGAATCTTAGTGTGTATGATGAAAGTACCGAAAATCGTCTACGCACACATACTTAGTATCTTCTATGACAATACAGTCACGAATGGCGATTCTAGAGAATTATAGAAAACTGGTGGGAGAATTTCGTCGATTTTGGTAAAATAAATTTTATTACTGGAACTTTTAATATTGATTAGCTCAGTGATCAAGGTTCGAATCAATTGAAACAGTTACCAGAATTCTTCAATTTGAAGCAAACTGTGAATGAATTTACAAGAATTTCGAGATACAGTAAAACATTGATAGATCACGTGTATTCCAAATTCGACGGTGTTTCTTCAAATGTGGAATCCGATTGCAAGATTTCAGATCATGAAACAATTGCAATTTCCGTAACGAGCAGCTCTAGAAAAGAGGAAAATACGGTGAAAATCAAGTGTTGGAAAAACTATTCAAAGCAAACCCTATCTCGACTTGTATCAAGAAGCTTGGGTTGTACACAGTTGACTGGAAATTTGGATCACAGGGCATCTATTCATACTGACATATTGGAAAAGTGTACTAATGAATTAGTAACTGAAAAGTATGTTAGTTTGAACAGCTCGAGTTGTTGGTACTCATAGACCTCTTACGGTTAAAACGGAAGAGAGATAAACAGTACAAGAGATTCTGTAGAACTAACAATGATAGTCACTGGAGTAGAATATTAGTTCACGGGTCCTGAAGAAGACTAGATACGAATACATACAGAGGAAGATCGATCAAAATCAACAAAACAGCAGAGAGTTATGCAAAATTATCAAACAGTTGATCAAGGCTACACATAGTGCATCGAAAACCCTAACTTTTAACGGTATAGAAGAGTACACAGAACAAATTATATCTGAAAAGTTCAACAGTTATTTCATAAATAGTTGATTTTACAATAAATAAATAAATAAATAAATAGTGTTCAACAGATCAACAGTATTGAATTGGTAGATGAACCTGTTGAAATAACACAGCCGATGAATAACTATTGTAGATTTGATGAATTTCAACCAATCACTTTTGAACAATTGAAAAATATTTGTTTTAATTTGGAAAAATCGACTGGTATTGACAATGTAAACTCAAAAGTGACACAGGATTGCTTTTATGTTATCGGTCACGATCTACTGGATTTGGTAAATGAATCGTTGTACACGAGGCACGTGCCAAAAGTTTGGAAAGAATCTCTGGTGGTTCCTATCCCCAAGGTTACTGGAACGGATACAGCCGAGGAGTACCGTCCTATTAACATGTTGCACACGCTGGAAGAAATTCTGGAACTTGTTGTTAAAGATCAGCTGATTAACTATTTGAACTTCAACAGTTTGCTAATACCGGAACAATCGGTATATCGTAAGGGTCACTCCTGTGACACCGCTTTGAACCTAGTATTGACAAAATGGAAGGAGAAAATCGAAGCCAAAGCCAAAGTATTTTCGCTGTGTTCTTGAATCTGAAGAGAGCCTTTGGTACATGAATGGTTTGAAAACTATTTATGTGGTAGATCTCAAAAGACTGTTTTTAACGATGTAGTGTCTAGTTCTCTCGGTAACTCACTTGGTGTGCCTCAGGGAAATGTGTTAGGTCCTATTCTATTTATTATGTATATTAATGATATGAAGCGAGTCTTACGTTTCTGTTATATAAATTTGTTTGCTGATGATACTGTTCTGTTCATTACGGCTAAAAATTTCAATAAAGCTGTTGCACATTTAAACGAGGATCTAAGTTCGCTGGTTCGATGGGTAAAATTTAAGCAACTAAAACTAAACGTCGCGAAAACTAAATATATGGTTATTTCTTCTGTTAGGACCGGTCATGACGCCAGTGTGGAAATTGATGGTGAAACTATTGATCGCGTTAGAGAAATTCATAATTGATGAAAAGTTAACATTCAAATCTCATATCAATAACGTCATCAAGAATATTGCCAAAAAGTACGGTATATTGTGTCGTTTGAGAAATGACCTATCGATCCATAGTAATCCATAGTCATTTCACCACATTGACTTTTACCCATCTATTCTGTTTCTTGCTAATAACACACAAATCTTGAGATGACAGCGACTGCAAAATAAAATCTTTCGATTAATTCTAAAATGTAGTATATATACCTCCTCGGATTTTCTACTGAACGCATTACAATGGCTTTCAGTGAAACAGAGAATTTACTACTTAACCATGGTATTTATTTTCAAGATCTTAAATGGCATGCTGCCTCGATATTTGAATGAAAATACAATTACTAACCTCTGCCAGAATCGGAGTCTGTTCCACTTCGGTCTCTCCACTATCCTCTTCTTCGTTGACTTCGTCGTCGTCGTCGTCGTCGTCATCGTCCACCTCGTTGCCATCGCTCTCCGTGGTGGAGTCTTCGCTTTCAATGGGGGTACAGAACTGCTTCGGAATCTTTACTTTGAGCTTCGGCACCAAAGGGGGTCGCGAAACTATTTCATCATGGGGCGGCAACTCCGGTACTGGTGGGAGCTCCGTAGGGGTTTCGGTCACGTTCAGTAAACTAGCGGGTATGGTGGAAATCGTCGTGGTTTGATTGAAACTAAGCTTAGGAATTTTTGTTTTGTCTTGCCACTGCTTCGACGGATGGTGATCCAGTGATTTTTGTAAACTGGATTGCGGTTGAAACAGTTCGGTTGGACAAGAAAGCGTAGTGATCGAATCGAGAGGTTTCATCAATCTAGACTGAAGAATGGGACTGATAAAGTTCCGGTCCATGAGTTCCATTCCATGAGTTGGTTCTGCTTGCTGATCACTGGATGGATGCAAAAGTTTTGCATTTAAATCTACCAGTGGTTGCTTCTGGTTGATTCTTGCTTTCTTGCTAGGAGGTTTCCGATTACTCTGATGCGTCGGGTGACCGGTAAACACATTCATCTGATTCTGCTTATTGTGGTTAGCGTTACTATTCGGTTGATTATCATAATTAAACATCACAGCCGTCGAACTACCACTAGTTCTATTATCGTAGTTGTTAATGTTAAGTTTAACGCTACTATTCATATTGCCAACCGAACTAATATTGTTGCCGGCGTTATGAGTACTTGCCAGCAGGTTCACCTTCTTTTCACACTTATGTTTGGATTGTTTCAGGCCGCCGCAGTTGTTACATTTGTCTAAATAATTAGCACAATCGTGTTGCACAATAGACTGTTCATCACCTGGTGAGGTCTTCTCGAATATGTGCTCACATCGAGCGCACATAAGATAGAGTGCTTTACCAATGTCCATGGTTTGCTGCTGCTGGTACTCATGAATAGTAGCAAAATGCTTCCTTCGCACCTGATGTTTAGCATCCAGATGTGTGACCAGTCTCTCGGCGGATTGGAATATCCCCAAACAGTACAAGCAGATGTATTTCTTGTGCACTTCACGCATGTGCTTGAACAAGTTCCAATTTTCGAAATGGATCCCGCAGGGTGAGCATAGAAAAACCTTTTTCTTGTCTTTTTTCTTCTCCGGTTGATGAGGAGCAACTGGCTGCTGTAGTGGAGTTTGCTGGTCGGACACTGTTTGTGGGGGAAGTGCAGGAGGTATAGGTAAATGCGGTTGTGAAATTTTACTGCTTGCGAGCATCGTTTTCATAAGCGATTGTTGCGGCCGTTGTTGATATGATCGTTTAGCAGTACTTTTAGTTGCCGTTCCAGGTCGTATCACTGGCAGTTGATAACCGATCGGATTCCAGGGCTCCTGTAACTGCATATGTGGCTGCTTGGTGGGAGAATTGTCTTTTTTCTTTCCTCGTCGTTGCTTCTCAGCAATCACCAGCCTATTGTCTTCATCTAATGTATCTGACGATTCGTCTCCTACGAAATCCGCGGAATTGATACCAACGTAGTTGGTTTTAAGTTGGTTACCCAGTAAACTGTAGCTTGCAGCTGGAATGGTTTCCGCGGTATGTATATTTGTTTCCATTTCTTGTACCTGATCGCTAATGTTGTGCACTGGAGGTTTACTATTGTAATCGATTTTTATAAGCTCTGATCGCTCACCGAATATCTTATCTAAATTTAAAAAGTTACTAAAATCCACTGGCATAGGTACAACGACTGGTGGCAAGCGTTCATCCATCAAAGGGGTAGAATTGCCTTCCACTACGGGCCGTTTTAGCGAAATCGACAGTTTCAGCCCTTCGCTTTTTGTAATTTTTGCACCGTTTTCATTTTCAGCAGCTTCTTCCAGTTCATCTTCCGGTTCCTCGTATTCTCCAGAACTAAGGGAACACGATTCGTCCAAGTTCAATCGAGACCGACTTCTATCGTCATCTGGCTCAGCTTCCGTTGATGCAATATTATTACAATCACTCTCTTGCGGAGCCAGTGGTATTTGTTCGGAAGTAGTTTGCTCCAGTTCCTCCAGCGGTAACTTGTTCTGTACTTGAATGTCCGATTTATCCTCTCCAGCTTCGCCTCCCTCATCTTCCTTGACTTCATCATCGGAGCTATCGGAATCCGAACTAGAACTTGATGAACTAGATGAACTCGAAGTGCTCGATTTGTCATCATCCAAATCATCGTCCTCAATTGTACTTTCTATCGCCGATGGTAAATCGGGTTGTGATTTCACTTGTGACAACACACTTTCCGTACTGGGCGAAGGAGCCGCTTCTTCCTCCGGTTCATTGCTGTCTTCTAAAGAAGATTTTCCCGAATCAATCGATTGGTTTAAACGTTCATTGCTTTCGATCAACTCTGTACTGCACCGAATTTGCTGAACAGTTTCCGGATCTGTGCGATGCACTACATCAGAAGTTTCCGTACCGAGGAGTGACGTCTCATCTGTCTTCTTCAGTAGCTTATTGGAAGGTTCCTGAATATCACTCTTGTTCGAGTACGCAGGGCTCACAGAGCGCGGTCGTTTGAGTGACATTGTATTGATATCTTCCATGATTTCATCGGATGTGTGCCCCGCGTCGTTTGAAACTTCTCCATTTACGTGTAGTTCTGTGGATAGAAAATATAAATGAATGTTTCTACTAGATATCATTATTATTATTTTGATTATAAATACAATGATCTGAAAGAAGCCTAACTCGAATCTAACTCGTCGCAGCCGGAACTTCTGATAATCTTCAGCCTTGATTTTACAATTTGAAAACAACGGCACTTCCGATTTCATGATCAAGGTCAATTATTACGGACTTCGGAAAGAGTAGTAGTCGACCTTCAACAAGCGAAATTGAAACCCACCCATCAAAAAGGTACATGAGCTGCAGTTGAACAAATAGGATAACACAATATACGTAAAATTCTTTATTAAATATTTAAAAACAAATGGTGCAGTACGGTGAGGCGCTTTTCGTCGAGGATTTTTTTAGTGTATGAAACGGTTTTCGTGTATTACGTATGCGATTGGAGAGATCTATTCCTTCTTGCGCATTCAAATCGCGGACCACATACGAGAAGAAACTGTCCACATGACAGTACTGTCAATAATGAAAGCACGCAAAGCTAGGAATCACGCTAACAAATGTTTAGTAATTAACGAATATACACCTTCTCATCTATGAATGACGTTGAAATACACCGACAAGTATTCCTTACTTTTACGACTTATACCAAATATGTATTTCTAGTGGTTTTTATGTCAAATGGCGCTATCCAAACGACCATAGTACCATCAAAAAGTATGTAATTTTTTTCCAAACGAAAATAACTCAAAATTTACCAAGTACCTAATCGTTACACCGGATAACCTTTAGCCAAATGACATTATGCAAAAACGTGTAATGCTAAACAGGACTTCACAGAGATCGACTAGTGAACCAATAATCTCCCAAGCCTCACTGGATGGCAAGGAGACTACCACTTCCTAAATTTTTATTACTTGTTCAACTTCGAAACCCAATCAATTTATGTTGTGAAATCACGTATTCACTTTCACTCTTTTTAATTTGAGAAATAGTTCGACTAAAACTACTTCGGAGTTGAGGACATAATGATTTTAACCATTCCATTGGTTTTATCTTTGCGGCAAAAAATTGCAAGATATACATCTGATTTAAGGTAATTTATATTTCTTCTGTTTAATGCATAGTCACCAAGAGATCTGAGTGCTTAATTAGCTTCATTGGCATCCAACGACTTAAGGTTCAAAATAACAAAAATAAAAACCTTAAAAAAACTACTTTTTTGAAACAGAAACCAGAACATCAGTTCGTTTACACTTCACTTTTCCTATTTTCGATTCCCAGATTCTTTCAATTTTTTTAAATCTTTTTATTAAATTCAAATAAAAAAATTGTTTTTATATTTTAATGTTTTTGCTAATTTTTTGAAACAGTTCTTTCTCTATTGTTTGATCTTACCCAATTATTTTACTCACTTTATGTTATTTCTCGTCTTTCAAGACAAGAATTTGCATAAATCATATTCACTCTTCTCTCTAGAAGATACGTAGATTGTCACTTATGTATTTAGCCTTGACAACACTGAGTGCCCGGTGGATTTGTCGTTTCCATAATAGTTTGACATTTTTAACCATTACCATCTTAAGAACATTCTATCATTAGAGCGCTTTTAGTTTTGTTTAGTGAGTTTACCTCAGCAACAAAATGGAATTGAACATTTTCGTTTTTCACAATTTCATTGTGGATAGATAGAGTGCTTCAATCAACTTAATTCGACTTTTGGCAGTGTAGCACCATCCTATGCGACTGTAAAAAATTGGTATAACGAATTCGATCGTGGTCGTAGTTCGCTTGCCGGTGAAATCACAGAAATCACACATCCAAAATCAGTTATTTTGCCAGATAACATCGATGCTGTGAAAAATCTGGTAATGGAAGATCGCCATGTCGTCACACCGTGAATTGGAGGCAGCCTTGGGTATTCAGTCGTGAAAGAAATTTGTTCATGCTGGATCCCACATAATTTGACAATCGCTAAAAACACGACTGTGTATAGCATCTGCACAGGTAACGTAACATGGATTTCCTCATATGAACCCGAAACTAACCAGCAGTCGACTGTATGGGTGTTCGATAATGCAAGCTCTCAAACAACTGAATATTTGAGCACCCCAATCATCGAATTGATTGGCCACCCACCGTATAGTCCTGACTTGGAACCTAACGACTTCTATTTGTTCCTTTCCGTGAAAAAATTAACTGGGTGGAGAGCGATTCAATAGTCCTGAAAATGCTGAAGCGTTTAAAAACCAAAAAACTGTTTTCATTTTTAGACTAAATAGAATTTCAATTAGAAGATTTATTGGCAGTCCTTGCTCGTTTTACGATAGCATTTTACAAGTACCTTTCAGCCTACCTATAGTACCTGTGAATTCAGTTCCTATAAATAAATATTTTTAGTATGGAGCATACTAAGTCATGACACTTGTTGAAATTGCAGTAGTATTTACGGCGTTTTGTAACAACAATCTCTTCTATTCCCTACCTACATTCGGACCTGACTGGCGCCGGTACGTATCCTTCTGTTCAGGGGTTACCAGAAGATGTACATTAATGGATGATTGGTCAATCTCAGGACTGATCGTCCATAACTTCTCTCTGTACAATTTCAACTGAACCCGTTCAGTAACGGAGTGGTAACCAGTGGGTTGTCGGTCAAGCTCAAGCTGAAGAGAACACGAGCAAAATGAGGATTAAGGATGATAGACAAACTGTTGATTCACTCACACTGATCAATGACCTACAATTGGAATAGACGGAATCCCGACCAAAATACTCACAATCACAAATAAATAGTTGTACTACACATCCATCCAAGTGGTCGGAATGATCTGGGAAGGAATTTGCAAAACGAATTGAGGCTAATTATGCTAGAACATCGTTTCCCAATAGAACTGATAAGTTTGATTAGTGCGACGCTCCATGGTTCGAAGATCAAGCGTCTGACGTGTAGAGAAACGGAACTATCATAAATAGTTTTCACATTGTTATTATAGGCGACATTGATATTATTGGCGTTGATCGCAGAGCTGTGAAACAGGCGTTTGTTTCTTAAAAGAAAAACTTAGGGTTGATCATCAGTTCGGTTTTACATCTCATCCAAGTCAGTCGATAAAACAAAACCGCTTACGTTCGGGACAGAAGAAACCAAGTACAGTATTGTGTAGTGAACAATAGACCTCGAAATGAGTGAACCAAACGAACAAAAGCTACCGCCGACACGGAAGAATACAATTGTTGTTGACTTCATGCAGTGCAAAATTCGACCTTCGATACGAGAACTTGAAGGTTTGCTTAAGGAGCAAATGCATCTTGACATTGAACGTGTGCATTTACTTCAATGCAATAAGACGAAAAATGTTGTTTACATCCAGTTTTATAAAGAGTTGGATCTAATTCAATTCGCAAAAGACAATAACAATGTGCATTATGTGGAGCACGAGAACATTAAGTACAACATTCCAGTATATATGGATGATAGTGCTATAGAAGTGCGTGTGCACGATCTTCACTCAAGCGTCACCGATTCATATATTCGCAAAACTATGTCCCAATACGGAGAGATTCTCTCTTTCGAAAAAGAAAAGTGGAAGAATTTTTTCCCCGGTATTCTAAATGGCGTATGTTTATTACGCATACATTTGAAGAGGCCTAAACATTCTTATGTGATTTTCGGTCAAGATACAAAAATTCCGTGCAAATCACTTGTTACCTGTGACAATCAGATGGCCACATGTCAATATTGCCAAAAAGCTGTTCACTATGGTAAGCCATGTGATAAACCGTACAAGGAGACAACTATACCAAAGGACAACGGTGCTTCCTTCACACCAACCCCAAGCAACCCCAGTACACCTGTGACAGTCACCAACAACAGTGAAGCATCCTCTTCAACGAAACCATCCAACGTATCCCCTATAGAACAAAGTATACCAGCTGCAATTAACAGCTTACCATCTAACCAACCAGCAACTGCAAACAATGTACAACAAGGCGCATCTACAGCAACTATCAACGAAATCAACAACAATACCACGGCAATGGATGAGGAGACGAACCACGAACAAACTGTCCCTCAATCCTCGCAGGAGGAAAATGGAAGCTCCTCTCCCCCTAGAAAAAGGGTGACAACGAGATCCAATAAAAAAAATTAATATTCTCTGTCACCTCAAACAGTCATGAGGTACCAGGTGTGGAGTTTTTTTTTTCTTGAATGAAAATACATGTTCATTGTAGGTAATTTTCTATCTTCCTACCAACTCGCAAACCACTATGCATTTTTTGAAAAGATACATTCGTCAAACCATTTTCCCACATCTCATAACTAGTAAAGCACTACAAGTGAGTGAGGCATTGATGAAACCATATAATAGTCAGAAGGGGTCAAGTCTGGAGATTATGGTATGTGGGACAAAAGTTCCCATCTGAAATCAGAAATGATGTTTTTGGCCAGTCAATGTTTTCTTTCTTGAGCGCTTAAGTTTTGTTTTCTGCGCTTGGGATTATTAAAATATATCATATTCTCATCTCTCTTTTTCGTCTTCTGTTCTCTATCATTTAGCTCATGATGAATCCAATTTCCCACCTTCTGAAACCCCATGACGGTAGACAATCAGGAATGGCTTGGCAACTAACATTTAACCTTTTTGTTTTTGAGCAAAAAACTAACGCTTTAGTTTCGACGGTGAATTAATTTATTTACAGTCTCATCTTCATGTGCACCTCGTGCACTGCACATGATGTCGAATTCAAGGAACTACCCCAACCCCATTCAAATTCAACTATTTTTTCAAATCTTTACTTTTTCGATGAAAGCAGATTGGATCGCACCGAAATTGCGTGTATTTAAACGCATCTCATATACATCACACATAAAATTTCAAGTATCTGTTGTCGCTGTTTTAGTGTCTCTTCCGTGCACATGAGTTACTGCACAGTTTCAAGAAGAGAAAGAATTACTCAGATCAGCTCAGAGATTTGTTTGTGTTATAAAAATCCCATCCGAAAGTATAACGTTATCTCATTGTATTGAAAAACACAAGCGAATCTCAATTCCTCAATCTTTAGTTTCCACTTTCAACGAACTGTTACATCTGCTATCATACCACATAAGCAGTGCACAACTAGTCAATTTTGTCACGAGACGCCACTGACTATTTGCAGATATATCTCTTGAAAAAGTCCCGTATTATTGACTGACCCACCTGATATAGTTAATATTTTCGAAAATTCTGCCCTAAATACTAGGCGGTAAAGAAGTGAATGGACAGACTGTAGTGAGCGGTAAAATAGAAAATCGACTGACTGTAGTGGGCTGCACATGTAGCAAGAATGACAAAAAAGACTGCGTGACTTTCAGTTTAAGAACCTGAAACAGGTCATCGACAAGGGAGCATACTTCGCAATCACTACAGTACAGCAGGACTGGGAAACGATGACTCAAAATCAAGTATAAATAAAATTTATAATTCGTTCGGCCATGCTACCTGGATGTGCTTGATCATAGTATACTGAAATAAGTGAAAGGAACTCCAGAAAACAATTGGCTTACCCGTTGTTGTGCAATTATTCTTGATTTCGAATGTGTCCGGTTGCTTGTTGTCACTGTGCTTCTCGTCGCTAGAGTAATCCAACATTGTATCTTGTTTTCCTATGTGACATTCTGTCTCATTCGCCGAATTTTCATCGAACTGATGTTCACCCTCACCAATGTGCTCTCTTTCTTCGTCCATCATGTTGTGGTGCTTCTCACTGAACGGTACTTCCATTTCAGAATCATGTTTATCGTCATCGTAATCGTTTGTTCGCGGTGAATCAACTTCATTACTTTCTTGAGATAAATCCTGTGTACTACCTTCCAGGCTTTTGTCAAGACAACTTACAGAATTGCTGTTCCCTGTTTTAATTCGTTCCGCTGATAAATTTCCATTTGATTTATGTTTTATCGTCTGCTCTTTACTCTCCTCTTCATTACTCTTACTTATTTCTAGTAGTAGAGAATTATCTCCAGAAGTACCTGTGTCCTGCACTGGTAACAGTTCCTGCTCGGGAACCAATTCATCGCATTTTGTCGTTTCTTCATCTGTATTTGTAGTGCTATCCGCTAGTTCATCCTTTTGTTCTAGCGGTCGTTTTTCGGGGTGTGTATCTACAGTAGCCTCAATGACATTTTCCTCCCTCGCTAGGGACTTTCGATCAAACTGGGGACTTCTGTTGCTATCAGTAGGTTGAATGTGTAGAGGAGATACATTCTTTTCAGGTTCGTTACTAGTTTGGTTAGGGTTTATTGTAGCAGGGTCTACTTCATTACAATTTTCGCTTACATTGATTTCGGTTGAACATGATGACTGTGAGGAAGATGTCGAAACCGGCTTCGTAATGTTTTCATCTGAGCTGATTGTTGGAGTCGCTGTCGGATCTTCTTCATCGTCCATAGTTGGGATCTCTGTAACGGAAACAACAATATTTGGTTAGGTAAATGTGTACACTTCGTAGGATGCGACGAAGAACATTAAAGCAGAGCACATCATTGTATAATTGCGTATAATCATTGTATTGTCTTATAGTTCCGAATCGAGGAAACTAAATCGTCTGAGTATTTTGCTAAATATATATATATAGCTAACACACTGAAGAAGAATATAAATTGTATTCGAAACACGTATATGTGATGTGACGTTAATTATACATGATTTATAGTGAGATACATAGTGAATTTGTATAGTGACGTAATATACTTATAACAGAATTAAATGGTAATATTAAAAAATTTATCCTTGTATAATAGGACCGCTAGTTGAGGATTGAAGTACTGTTTGGTTATTTAAGTAGGATATATTCATTATTAAAGGTGCATACAAGAAAAGACAAGAGCCTTTTCTTAGTCATCTAGAAATTTTGGTTATATGTAACCGGTTTGTACTCAGTATGCATGTTTTTTTTTTCTTCTTTTTTTTTTTGTAAACCTAACATTGAAAATGAATGAAAAAGAAACAACTCTACTCCCACAAAACAGATTTCAGCAAACAACATGTACGATATTCTTTCAGAATCGAATTTTAGTGACACAAAACATTTTTTTCTCGAACGCTTGTCGTTCTGAAAAACTAATTATGCCTGCAATTTCAAAATTTTGCGTTTCATCCGGAAGTGAAAATGGAAATTTCAGTTCAATGGGAAAATTATAAAAAGCATGATGGCACTGCGAACCTATCATAATACCGTCATTGTCAGGGCTTCGACTATTGTTCAACAAATTGTCATATGTTCATACCCTGTTAAAATTGTGGTATGAGATGTATCAGATGAATTTTCAGGCTCTGATCAGAGTTGATATTTGGCACCATCAACTAGTACGATTAAGATTGGATAGCTTATGTCACTGGACAACTGCCTACCAGGCTGTACAAATCACCATGTATTGAGTGTCTGAGAGCCGGTATGTCAAATCTAAAATTCTCTTGATATTTCACTCGTAAGGATACTCATTGATTGCCGATGCGATTGATATTATCTTCATTTCTCCTGTCTCTGCTTGATTACGATGTGACTAAACAATAATCGAATAGCATAAATATTGAAATGACATTTTTACAACGAATAATGAACTTTCTCGATGATTTATGTTTATGTTAGTACGCTGTTTGTTTTTTCACCTCAACAGGGAATAGATGAAGGAGAGAGAAAACAAAAAGAGTTGCCTGTCTTTGACTGAGTATACTTCTACTCAGTCATAGAACTATCGAGTCTCTTGTTTGACAGTTACTTTCAGAGTACAGATTACAGCTGACGATGATTTTAGTCAGTATGTCTAAGTCATTCGACGTGACTGACAAATTGCAACTCTTGTTCTGATTGTGATGGAAGAAACCATTAATCCAATTATTCACAATGTCCTGTCAGAAATGCTCATAAAAAAATGCTATTTAAAATCTGATCATTAGATGAACACAAACTCTTCTGAAGCATTATTTTTTCCAATGTACTTGTTAGCCAATTAACGATAGGTACGTCCGTCATGTCTTCCCATTTCTAAAATGCTGCTGATGAGCAAATAAATCTCTTCAAAAGTAATTCGCAAAAACGCACAAGATAGCGATCTATTTTTATTAGAGTTCTAAAAGCTAAGCATCCCTCATGAAATAATCAGAAAAATAGCTGAAAAGCACAAGTTCTTCGCTAGTTTCTATTTCGTTTTTATTTCCAAATAGCCCAAGTAGTTTATCTTTTATGAGAAATCCTTCTACATTTGATCTGTTTCTAGCAGATCAATGTCACATTTTAAGTGAAACTGATTACTCAAGCATACATTGATTAAGATCATTTACCAATAACATTCAGGGTTTAAAATAAAGCAATGCCACCTCGGCCGAAAGCAATGTGAACCATGAAATTGTTTTGATAAATTTAGCTGACATCGATACAGCAATAGATGATGTAAATCATTACATGATTGAAGTTAGGTGTATATCAGTTCCAAAAGCTGAAACAAAATTTGATTCTTTCATCATCGACAATCTTCAACTGCTCCTTCGTATACATCAATATCAACATTCTTGTGATCCTACTATGGAATCCATAGTTGAGGATCACCAAAAGAAAATTTAACATAAATTCACTGTACAAGTCGTGTGATCGGTCCAGAGCTTATAAAAATTTTCATTTTTTATTTGCATTTACAAGAGAACGATCGATCTCGGTATGGTCCGACTGTGTCCAACTTCTTCACCTTGTAAGAAGTGTAAATTGACTCCCACCCCCATCTGCCAAGCGAAGGTACGCGCGTACCAGTAAGTATAAGCAAGTGACAGTTTCTCTTTAATCACTCTCTCTTTCGATTATTGTGATGTGACTAAAAAGATTTTCCTTGATATCACTATTCTGTTTGAAAGTCGGAAGTTTCGGGTATCATTTCATGCAAAGGGTTGAGTGATAAACGTGCAAACCGCTTGTTAATTATAAGAAGAGAACGTAAACAAAGAGAAACTGTCATTTGCTTATACGCCCTTTTGAAAAATTAACCGAGAATTCTGAATCATCGTGACAATCATCCCGATTCTTCAATCCGGCGGATTTGTGATACGAACGAATCTACACTTTCGTTCGAGTTCGAATTTTGCATTCTTTATTCCGTTCGACTTGTATGATTCGATCGATTCTCGTTCGAGAACACTTGAAATTTCGAACACTAACCATCAAAGCTGTCAACACTACTTACACGTTCTATATTATTTATATTATTAATTTCTTAGTAAACGAAACCGTCACACTTGTATAAACAAATTAGAAAGATTTTAAACCGAACATAAGTAATACGTACGCAAGTCGATCGAGTAATATTCGAAAATATAATCACCCCGATTCTGCAATCCGACGGATTTGTGATACGAACGATTCTATTCTTTCGTTCGAGTTCGAATTTTGCATTCTTTATTCCGTTCGATTTGTATGATTCGTTCGGAACACTTGAAATTTCGAACACTAACTGTCAAAGCTATCAACATTACTTACACGTTTTTTTTCTTTTTATATTCATTTCTTGGTAAAAGAAAACGATCACACTTGTACAAACAAATTAGAACGATTCTAAACCGAACAGAAGTAATACGAACGCAAGTCGATCGAGTAATGTTCGAGAATTTAACAACTCGAACGAATGATATTCGAGTTCATACCCAACTCGAACGGAATGCAGAATGGAAATTGCACATTCGATCGGAATATTTCGAATCGATCGACGTACAGAATAAGGGTGAATATCACCCTCATTCTTGTTTACGGGCGTATGTGATACGTTCGAAAGTATGTCAAATTGGTATTACCGTTTACGTTCGAATCAATCACATTTTCAAACATCGTAACATGCATAAGAACAACTTCAATCCAACTTTAAACCATGTTGGAAAAAAAATGTTTCATATCATTTCTCGATTAACATTAGAAAAGATCCCAAGTGCAAATGACAGTTCCTCTGGGTTGACTTTTTCTTTCAATTATTACGGCAAATTCCAGTAATTTCCAACAAATTCAACAGTGCATATCGAAAGTTGGTGGTTTTTGCTATTATCCTATGTGAAGTATTAGATGGAAAGATTACTGATTGGACCGTAATACTCGAAAGAGAAAGTAAACAGAGAGAAACTGTCATTTGCACTGAGGACCTTTTCTCGTGTTTGTCTTCATTTGTCATTTGACTTGTTTTTTCGCTGATTTTGTATCATCATGCTTGTTTACGTCCGCATCGACTATTCGACGAACACATACTTTCGAACGAATACGAACAAGCCATTCTTGTTTTCACTCGAATGTGTACGAACGCGAACCTGTGTAAAAGAAGAATCGGCATCACAGGTAGTTTTAGGAAGATTCCAAGGAGCAAAGAAGTCACGAATGCTACATAATAAATAAATATCGTACTCAAGATCAATTTTATTTAGGTCAGTAAAATTAAATTTTGAAATTAAACTTCGTGCAAAGTAAAAGCATTGAAAGTGGCAGTCCGATCAGTAGTATCTGCTTAAAATATGTTGCATTTTTGCTGCAATTTTATCATGTTTTCGATAGTCTGGGGACTTTTCGCTTGCACGAATGATGTTCGAATACACGTATCGTTCGAAACTAAACTGGCTTACATTCTAGCGTTTCGCATACGGTTAATCACAAGAATTGGAGTGATTTCATTAAGGCTTATCATTTATTTGAATAAGTGACAAACGAATCGCGTTAGAATTCATTCGAGAGAAAACAAGAATGGCTCATTCGTATTCGTTCGAAAGTATCCGTTTGTCATATGATCGATACGGACGTAAACAAGAATGAGGGTGTATAACTTTGAAATGGGATGTTTCTGTAGTTGGACCATTGTATCAAGTACTGTCAAAACTCCAGTCGATAAATCGCTAAATCATATAACAGCTTTACGGTGTAAATTACACACCAAATTCGCACGAACTGTGTAAGTAGATTTTTAAAATTGATGGGAGAAGTGGAACGGACGGTCTACCAAAAGATAGAAAAGCTGAACTGTTCCAACTACCGCGAGATCACACGTCGGATTTTTTTTCTTCCTCTATACTTTTTGTTTGTTTCAATTATAAAGGTTTTAACTTCAAGGTCAATCACCTCTTCGGGTCAGGAAAATTTACTGACCCTATGTGTGGGGTTGGGAATCGAACCCAGGTGGATTGCATGAAAGGCATCGATTTACCCATCATGCAATATACGTCCCCATTCCGAACATCTTTGTCGTTGTCTATCACCATTAGCTAATGAGTTCAAACGGTAGGAGTTTTCTGCGATTCAGGTCAGTCTTTGCTATTTCTGTTTACTTTCAATATAATACAATATAACTGTATATATCAATTATTTCTACATTATTTATATGTAAGTGAATAGCACTTACATAGTTGGGATATCTTGAATACTGTGATCAAGTAATTCGATGTTTAAATAAAAAATGTATATTCTCAGGTCGCATTTTGTTTGCATTTGATGGTAGTGCAAATGAGGACCCCTCAATACATTAAAATATAGAACAACAAGATTAGGGAAAACGAAAAATGCGTAGTGCGTAGAATGTAATTAAATATATATACCAAAAACATCGATATAGCAATACTTCTTACCTCACTTTATCTCCAGTTCTACTCCAAAACTTGCAGCTTTTGAGAGTAAGATATACTCTCTAAGAACTATCGGATTTCTTTACGGTTTTCGTGCATGCGGAGTGCAGGACTAAAACGACTATCAACAAAAGAATCACACTTGAAACATTCCCTGAAAAACTTTTTTATTTTCGTACCACTTACAGTATAGTTAAATTTTGTTTACAATATTGTGAATTTACACAATCAATATGAGCTGTTTTTTTTTTGTTCTTTTGTTTTGCTCGGTTTGCAGAAACGTCGAGTATTATGATGAAATCCTGGATGATTCTGCAGAAACAACGCAATGCTACTTGTATACTTGTTCACGTAGCGCTAGCGCTTCAATTTATCGCCTCTATTCTGGGGACGCAGAATCACATTCACACACACACCAACAAAAACAGCCAACTCAAAATCCAATATTTTCAGCTGCTGTTTCCGTTTCGCTATTACCTTCTAGACACAGTACTTTTTTAGATCTTTCTATTTCCGACACCGTAAATTAGAAGCAGAAGCTCTGTTCCTCAGTTCTTTTTCCAATCGGAAAAAAACCGTGACCGTACGTAACTATTCTTCTCCCCGCAAATGCCTTCCACAACCTACTGTTCTTCACAAACACCGCTGTCGGGTGGAAAAGGCCTGCTGAAAACCGCACCGACGAGCTAAGCAAAATTTCCGAACACCTTATCAAACATTCACTTTATACTCAACGGAACGGAGAGCATTCCGATAAAATTCACTAGCACAAGTTGTATCAAAGATTCCGCAACCAAAGGTTACTATTTCTGACCTGGTCCAGATGGGTGCGGGTTAAAATTTTTCGATTTTTCGTCACAAGCAAACACACACGTTTTGGCTCCGGAGCTGCAAACGCGAAAACGTAATGGCGATCCATTCGAGCTGAGCGAGCAATACCACGAGAGGTACAGGAATAAACGAGAAAGATATAGAAACTGTCGCGCATCATCGAAGTAGCTGATGGTGTCTCGATGTTCAAGCATGTGTACAATGTGAAGCTTGGTATGAAGGATCATCCACAGGAACAAAACGCCGTCTTTTTGTGCATACGACTTCCCACAAAATTTGTTGTTATTCTAAGTGAAGTAAAAGCAAATACAAATTATAATGCGGAATGCTCCGATCAGAGATGCCATTTATACAGATTTATCTGTATTATACAGATTTTTAAATGCTCATACAGATTTAATACAGAGTACAGATTTTTTAAACTTAATACAGATTTCTCAAAAAAAAAAAAGAAAATAATAAAATGATGTTGCTCGTCTGAGCTCTCTTTGGTGGTAGTGACGAGATGAGAGTTTTGTAATCAATCGACGAATCACAAATTGATCTAAAAATCTTTAAATGGTGTTGGTAGTTTAAGTTGAGCGCTGAGATCCTACATCAACTCACCAAGCCAACATTTTGAAAGTATATGACATTGAAATTAAGGTTTGTTGATTCCGATTGGTGATGATAATTTGAAAGAATTTAATGTCGTCGTTGTAGAATGATATGAATATTAAGCACTCATTCAAATTTTCATTATAAAACCATAAATTTTTGGAATAACATTACCTCAACAAATTTTCATTATAAATATCTCGATTTTATAGTGGATACAGACAAATACAGATTTTTCACTCTGGGTAATACAGATTTTCTATGAAAATATCTGGCATCTCTGGCTCCGATGAATTTTCGTGGACACATTTTTCGCTATCAGGTACATTGTCAGTGTACACTGGCAGAGTGACGGTTTGAATTTTATATAAAGCTGGCAATTCTGATGGCTGAAAAATGATTCACCATAGAGACTGTTTATTATGTTCATAAACAACGGTTTATAACTTTTCAAGATCGTGGATAAATTTTTCGATAAAATTCCCTAAAGCTAGATGGGAAAAAGTTATAAAGTTTTATAAATTGGTTACATGTTTAGTGTTATAGATGTTCCTTTTTGTTTGAACACATTTTTGAGTTCATCGATCGACACTAGGGTAACAGAGGTATTTTGGCCAACCTAACAAACTTTATGGATTTAACCGATTTTAAGTAACCCATGTTACATCAATTTGAAGCTAATCACATTAAATTACCTATTGCGGACGGGGTTTTCAAAGATATTACAACATTTGGTGGAAATTTTTAGTAAGTGAGCCAAAATAAAATCAATCCTAAAGTGGGCCAAAATACCTCTGTTACCCTATACCAGACCATTTATGATCGCAGTATAATTTTCCGGGTTAGCAGATCGAATGCGAAATTCAACAAACAGCACTCCCATTCGGGAAACGTCGCACCAGGCGTCCTATTAAAACGATTTCTCTAAAGCATACATTGGTTGAGAAGTTTGATCGACGGATTTCCGAGACATTTATGTGGAATACTGTGATAACTTAAATTCATAATCCAAAAAACCAGAAAATAAACAATACGAAAATAACAAAACTAATAAAACTATAGCAACTTCAAGTAAGGTTGGCAATTGAAAATATTTTTGCGTTCTCTATTTTGTCAACGCTGAACAAAACAACAGGCTAGGCTAACTTCATTATTTTTACGTTTCGTCTTTGACTCATCAGTGCAGAGCAGTTCAAATTGAACTTCTTAGTGCTAAACTCGGCAGTTCAATTTGAACCGCTAAGCAGACGTAAAGTTTCTGCTACATACAGAACACTTTTTGTTTTGCAACGAAGTGCAATGTCTTTTCTGACGTGCCGAACGAAAACGTGTTTTCGACTATTTCTGGCCGATGCAGGTATGGTCATTTAGGGGTTAGCCAAATTTTGTGCTAGGGCACATAACCGTTTTCATTATTTTTACGTTTCGTCTTTGACTCATCAGTGCAGAGCAGTTCAAATTGAACTGCTTAGTGCTAAACTCGGCAGTTCAATTTGAACCGCTAAGCAGACGTAAAGTTTCTGCTACTTACAGAACACTTTTTGTTTTGCAACGAAGCGCAATGTCTTTTGTGACGTGCCGAACGAAAACGTGTTTTCGACTTTTTCTGGCCGATGCAGGTATGGTCATTTAGGGGTTAGCCAAATTTTGTGCTAGGGCACATAACCGTTTTCATTATTTTTACGTTTCGTCTTTGACTCATCAGTGCAGAGCAGTTCAAATTGAACTGCTTAGTGCTAAACTCGGCAGTTCAATTTGAACCGCTAAGCAGACGTAAAGTTTCTGCTACTTACAGAACACTTTTTGTTTTGCAACGGAGTGCAATGTCTTTTCTGACGTTTGAACTGCTCTGCACTGATGAGTCAAAGACGAAACGTAAAAATAATGAAACCGTTATGTGCCCTAGCACAAAATTTGGCTAACCCCTAAATGTAGGCTAACTTGTTTATTTGTTGAACCAAACATTGGCGATGCGTTTGTATGGGACTTAGTTTTGAGAAGTTTGATCGACGGATTTCCGAGACATTTATGTGGAATACTGTGATAACTTAAATTCATAATCCAAAAAACCAGAAAATAAACAATACGAAAATAACAAAACTAATAAAACTATAGCAACTTCAAGTAAGGTTGGCAATTGAAAATATTTTTGCGTTCTCTATTTTGTCAACGCTGAACAAAACAACAGGCTAGGCTAACTTCATTATTTTTACGTTTCGTCTTTGACTCATCAGTGCAGAGCAGTTCAAATTGAACTGCTTAGTGCTAAACTCGGCAGTTCAATTTGAACCGCTAAGCAGACGTAAAGTTTCTGCTACTTACAGAACACTTTTTGTTTTGCAACGAAGTGCAATGTCTTTTCTGACGTGCCGAACGAAAATGTGTTTTCGACTATTTCTGGCCGATGCAGGTATGGTCATTTAGGGGTTAGCCAAATTTTGTGCTAGGGCACCTAACCGTTTTCATTATTTTTACGTTTCGTCTTTGACTCATCAGTACAGAGCAGTTCAAATTGAACTGCTTAGTGCTAAACTCGGCAGTTCAATTTGAACCGCTAAGCAGACGTAAAGTTTCTGCTACTTACAGAACACTTTTTGTTTTGCAACGAAGTGCAATGTCTTTTCTGACGTTTGAACTGCTCTGCACTGATGAGTCAAAGACGAAACGTAAAAATAATGAAAACCGTTATGTGCCCTAGCACAAAATTTGGCTAACCCCTAAATGTAGGCTAACTTGTTTATTTGTTGAACCAAACATTGGCGATGCGTTTGTATGGGACCTAGGGGTATTATTATTTGTATTTGGTAGAAGTATTGTACATGTATGTAGTTTTAGTGTAATAAATAAGTGAAAATAATAATAATAAGTCATATAAAAAATGGCTTTACAATGGACCTCTATATGCTGGGTTTGTTGAACGAAAAAAATAGCATTCGGCAAACGAAGGTCCCGTGTTTGCCTCCCGTTGAACGATAGATTGGACGTTCATTGGACCAACGGTCCAACGTATTGAACCAAAGAAGGACCACCGTTGAGCGTTTGTTTCTAAGAGGAATGCTTTAAAGGCTATCCGCATTAGGCCGATCCGACCGACCCGAGGCTTCCGGCGTCGACTTTTTTTGCTTCGGCTATGGCTCGAATCGGTCTGCTCGGCCAAATGCGTATAGCCTTTTACTATGGTACGCCTTTTAAAAATTTACCCATTGCGAGAGTGATAAGTTTTTGATCGTGAAAATCTCTTGTTGTATATAAAGCGGCTTAATAATTCCCGTGTAAGGCTTTTCGTATCAACATAATTTTTGCTACATGCTATCGGAAATATGATCATCAATTTATGACAACATTTTCAGATGTATAATATAATTACAAATAATAAACACAAAATTCAAGTTTTCAGGAATGTTTGGTATCAACGAGTATCAAAGAAGAAATCTCACAACGCCTTTATCGTACCTGCGTAGATATAAAAGGTTAACTCTTGATACATTTCGTTCATTCTAGCCCACAAAAACAAGCTCCAAGTGATTCAAACCACATTTTTAAAAATAATTCTGAATCTACCTCCATGGACTAGAACTTCTTATGTACATACAATTGCTGAACAAGAAACAATCGAGCAGAAATTTGAAAACACACACAATAAGTTCAAAACTAAATGTTCATCTTCTGATATGCCATTATTAGAGCGATTTACAGCTAGAGTTTAGGCTTAGGTTAGTTTAGGTCAAGTACACACAAAAAATAGCGTGGATTAATCTAAGAAGATCGTTAGTACATTTGAGAGCTTTCGTTGTTAAGCTGATTAATTTAAGAGCTGGAAAATTTTTATTTCGAAAGTTGTTCTGCATTGAGTATAAAAAGCTATTCTTTTCAATTTTGATCATGTTAGAATTGTTAGAATGTTAGAATAAAATACTTATATGCGCATATGTATATAAATATATATATATATATATATATATATATATATATATATATATATATATATATATATATATATATATATATATATATATATATATATATATATATATATATATATATATATATATATTTGAATATCTGCGTGTGTGTCGATGTTGTTCATATTGCAAATGCGCCACAAATTGCCAACCATTCTGGTAGTTGCCAACCATTCTGGTAGTATAAATTGAGTTTGATGAGAAGCTAAAAATAATAACGTATCAACTATTTTTAAACTTCAAGAAATCACAAAGCACTCACCGAGCGATAAATCGATAAATCCCATCAATCATTTTCCGAGAAGCGTTATCACCGTGGTGAAATGAAACGCTGGAATGCATTCAGTCACTTTAAAATACACTGTGCCGATTCAGTGTTACTTTTGGTTGTTCAAAAGTATTATCGCTGTTATTTCAAAAGTTTATACTCTTAAATTCAATTGTTTCGAAATCAATAAAACTTTCAACTATAAATTTTTACCCTGATTTTTGAAGATTTTCTGGTTGAAATTATTATTTTTTTATGCCTTTTAAAAGCAAAGTTGGACGTTTTCATTGGTACAATTAGGGTGCCTATAACCAGAGTGACGACATCTCATCCGTAATTTTGGCAACAATTCAAAACATTCCATTAGCTTTACATTGAATTGACAGGTCGTTTGCTCGTTTGGAACTGGAAGCTGTCATTCCAAACGAACAGCTGTCGCCACTCTGATTATAGTCACTCTAGGTACAATAATATTTCTTTGTAGTTTAATAATAGTTGATACGTTATTATTTTTAGCTTCTTATCAAACTCAATTCATACTACCAGAATGGTTGGCAATTTGTGGCACAATGGCAACGTTGACACACACGTAGATATTCAATAAATATATATTAACATTTGTATTATAAGCATTTTTTTTTTATTTTGGTAGAAAAAACTGTAAATAACCACTAATAATATAATTTATCCAACTAAATATAATGCACTTCCACCTGATATACAAGGAATAAACAACCGTGCCACATTTGCAGCTAGACTACAGTACTATTTTAAGCACATACTGAACGAGATATTTAGCTAATGCAGTTTTGTGTTTTATAATGTATTTTTTGGCACAGACCGAGTCGAATGTATTTAGCGTTAACAGTATTTCATATTAATAATTTCCTAATATATTTGTACTTTCTTTTCTACATAGCGTAGTAATTAAATTATGAATCCCTTAAAAAGAATTCAAAGCATGAATAAATAGAATCTCAGTTGACCTTGTATCAAAATTAAATTTGTGTTTCATGTGTTATATTTACCAGTGTACTTGTCTTTTCGTTCTCCGCTGAGAGGAGTAGCGTCGACTACCAGGGGGCTCCAAATTGAAGCTTTTAGGTGGTGGGCATAAAAAAACATGTTGAAGGCTAGGTAAATTTTGATGCAGTGAAATTCCTGCATGCAGACGGAAAATTGAAAACCCGAAAACATGGGAACTCATGCAAAATAGTATCAATTTGTAAATTAACGAAAATGAAACAAAAAACCAGCTGTTCATTTGGAATGACAGCTTTGGGTCAGTGGCCAAGACCACGATGAACCGTGGTGACCACACTCACAAAAGAAAAAAAAGCTGCTACCTGTGCATTTACCATCGTGACCAGAGTGGCAGATTCCCACATTATCGAAATGACGGAATGCGTAATGAATTCTTACTCGACTGCATGATTTTTCAGTGCTCGATCGGTTCAGTGCTAGAATTTTCGCCTGAGTTGGCTGCTCGATCAACCTGATTGACAGTGACATTATAAATGTAATTGAATATTCGCTCATTTTATGAATGTGTTGTGTAAAATTTAGGCGACATAAGCCATTTCGTTACACTCCAGCTAGAGGAATGGATGATGCTGACTAAGGTAGGTCGTTTTGTTAATTTCCAGCGAATTTCAACAGTTTATGTTGGAATTCTAAGAAAAACTGGTTATTTACTAGTTCTGTATATCCGAAAAACATGAAGATTTCAATGTGTATAATCAGTTATGTAATGTTTTCATTTAAAAATAAACAAAGTCAGCACGAAAACGTGCAAAATCGGGAAAGAAGAAGAAGACAAATTGACAATTCATGCGGATGCGGATCTTCTTACTCAATTCCTACTGATTTCCGAATCAACCGGTTGTAGGCGAAATTCATTCGGAATCGGTTGTTGCACTGAAGTTGGAATTGATTCGAAATTCATTATGATTTCCACATGAAATTCCGAATTTTCTTTCTATGTAAAGATAACACTGAAGTTTCACACTATTTTTCAAAGAGAAAAAACAACAACAAACCGTTCCAGCAAATTGAACGAATATTTCGTGCAATATGTCGTTCAACAAGCGCTCAAAGACCAACAAAAATGAACGGCCTGCTGAAAAGGCGACTACTATGGGGCGCCTTTTCAGGCTGTGAACCATTTCGCAGTTAATTTTAACTTTTGGTTAAAATATGACACTTGTGTGGTTATTTTGTGTCGAGTAGTTAAATTTAACCAAAACTGCGGCCCATTTCAAAGTTTGACGGATGGAATGTTATTTCAGCTGTTTTTCAAAGAACGGCGAATCTAACATTAACAGCAAATGGAGAAAATCATCGATGAATGTTTCGACTTCGGTTTCAAATCGTGTTTAGAAATTATCGTATATTCTCTGATCAATTTATGATTAGTCGATGAATTGTTAGTTTATTTTCAAAAGGCACGCAAATGTTACCACTTTCCTTCTATATCCACTGAATAAATCAACATAAAAAGAGTTTGGCCCTTTTTCGATTTGTTTACTTTTATACTTCCTGTGTGAATTATAAAGATACGCCCTTGCGCATTTTTCATGAAATTGACTGGTTTTCGCTACTAAGACAAATCTGTGAGTAGTTTTATTGTCTCTTTTACTGTTTCCAGTAATAAAAGGTTCGGTAACCATCTAAAATAAAGAACATAAATAGTTTCGCCCTTCCTTACCAGCAATTGAAGTATCGCCCTGTTTGTTGGCATGGAACACGGAGGGCGAAACTTGCGTAAACAAATGGAATGACAGTTTCGCCTTTTATAGTTCTTTGTATTACTAAGATTGAGATTTTTGTAGAATACGAATTTTTAGACAAAATTGTAGGATTTTGAAGCATTTACTGGTAGGAGAGAGAACCTCGATTTGTTTACTTTTGTAAGATACGTCCTTCTTTGAAAAACAGCTGATTTGGGTTTATTTTGCACTGGAAATAATTTTGACTAAATAATTTATATTAGAGAAAATAGAATTTTCTTTGCAAGACTTTTTTCAGTGTCGGAAAATAACGATCGATCTGCCAAAAATAATCAACACGCTTAAAAATAGTTACTCAAAATTGAGTAAGATCTCACTCATCTACAGAAAAAGTGGAACAACTCTAATTTAGAGTAACTCCGAAGTTACTCAAATTTGAGTTCTTCCACTGGAAACGATATTTGGGTAAAATCTACTCATTTACTGAGTAATACTTTATTTGTACATGTACCAAAACTAAAGTAACTATCACTCAAATTTTGAGTGAAATTTTATTTCCCATATACGAAATTTGCAAAAAAATGCTCCTTTTCTGAGTGTATTGTATTAAAATATTAAGTAATTGAACTCAATACTATATCAAGTGGTGGTTGCTTGGAGTAGTGTGTCAATCGCAAATTAACATACATGTCAGTTAAGCTCAGGTACCAATCATACACTTATTCCTCATAAATGACATTTGAGCATATTCGGTTTCATTCTAAAGCACAACACGGAGTTTATCGTTCCGGTTTTTGCAGACACAACACCGTTTGTGTTGAGCGACTCACCCTCGAAATACGCGATCTCACTAACAAAATATACAACCTGTTGCTACAAATGGTTATTACAACTTTTAGACTGATCTTGCGAATAGTAACAAAAAAAACGAGCTCTTGCGTTAAACTCAAATTTAGAGTAGGAGTTACTCAATATCATTGATGATAACTACTCAATTTTTGACGTTTCCATGTATCATTTGAAAATGAGTAACTAGTACTCAAACTTTGAGTAACTTTTTCTAAGCGTGAACACTCAAAATAATAATCATGTTATAGTTACGTGGAAAGTTATGTGAATATTTTCCACCCCACTTTTCACGTAGAGTTTAATGGACTGGCAATTAAAAACTGTTTAATGAATAATCCAGCAAAAGCTACGTGTTTCATAGATGAAATATAATGTACTGCTCATATCACATTTACCTATCAGTTCATGTAAAATTTAGATACCAGAGAATTACTATTTTATATGCTGGTTGAAGTCAAAAGGAAGATAGATATTTATATAAATCTAGGAAATGAAAAATGCCATGAAAAATAAAACATTTATTTCAGAAAATTAGCATAGATTTTTAACGGCTGAAAATAAAAAGCAACTAATAACGTCGTAGGATCTCGAATCGACAAGCCTCCAGAAATCGTTTTGTTGTCACTGCTATCC
Organism: Malaya genurostris; assembly: GCF_030247185.1. NCBI lineage: Eukaryota > Metazoa > Arthropoda > Insecta > Diptera > Culicidae > Malaya > Malaya genurostris. Next base: position 66,522,548 of record NC_080572.1, on the reverse strand, counting down.
AACCGAAGCCGAAGTCGAGATCCGAGAACTCCCACAACACTACCGATGCAGGTTGAGTTCGCATTACATGGGCCCAATGTCTCTAGCTTCATACCGATTCTGAACTCGTTTTTCGGTGGACCAACGGCCTGTTTGAAGCATTCGACAGGAGCGGGCACACTTCCGGACTCTCGCAGACACTCGGTCCAGTCGAACACATGGAAACTTTCATACTGGAATGGTCCGGTCGATGTAGTAAAAAATTGTGATTAAATAACATTTCTCGCACTTTGAGGGCCACTGTTCGCCATTTTCAAAATCGAGTTTTTCACACTAGAAATTCACGTAGATTGTTTGACGTTTGGTCGATTCACGTAAATCTTATGTGATGACTCTATTCATTTTAGGAGATGTTCGTGTAACATTCATTTTCGTCACGTAAAACATTCAATTTGACATTTGAAACCAGTTTACGTGATTTTTCAAGTGAATCGAACGTGAATTTTTATTTGAGTGAAGCTTTCGAGCAGGGTTATTTTTGACAACATCAAAATACACGCTTAAAAATAGTTACTCAAAAATGAGTAAGATCTCACTCATCTACAGAAAAAGTGGAATAACTCTACTCCGTAACTCCGACGTTACTCAAATTTGAGTTCTTCCACTGGAAACGATATTTGGGTAAAATCTACTCATTTACTGAGTAATACTTTATTCGTACATGTACAAAAATAGAGTAACTATCACTCAAATTTTGTGTGAAATTTTATTTCACATATACCAAATTTGCAAAAAAATTGCTCCTTTTCTGAGTGTATTGTATTAAAATGTTAAATAATTGAACTCAATACTATATCAAGTGGTGGTCACTTGGAGTAGTGTGTTATGCTCAGGCACCAATCATACACTTATTCCTCATAAATGACATTTGAGCATATTCGTTTCCATTCTAAAGCACAACACGAAGCTGATCATTCCGGTTTTTGCAGACACAACACCGTTTGTGTTGATCGACCCACCCTCGAAATACGCGTCTCACTAACAAAAAATACAACCTGTTGCTACAAATGGTTATTACAACTTTTAGACTTATCGCGAATGCGAATAGTAACTATAAAACGAGATTTTGCGTTAAACTCAAATTTAGAGTAGGAGTTACTCAATATCATTGATGATAACTACTCAATTTTTGACGTTTCCATGTATCATTTGAAAATGAGTAACTAGTACTCAAACTTTGAGTAACTTTTTCTACGCGTGTAACCCTCGAGTGTCAAATTTCAACTAAAAGTTAGAATTAATCGCGAAATGGTTCACAGCCTCAGAATTTACCCTGTACAAGAATGGGCAGAACTTTATTGCGAATATCTCTTGATGGACTTAACCCAACAACATAATTTTTTTATACAAACTATCTGGAATATGATCAGGAATTTGTGATTAAATTTTTAACAGTGTGAGATAACCATAAATGACTGAAAAACAAAGTTTTCTAAAACTTTGGGAAATAATGAGGAAAATTCATCACGTTTGCTTGCCTTTTTCGCACCCGGACGACGGTTTTGAGGTAGTCAGGAACATATCAGTTCCGATTATCTACTGGACGAGTATGAAGGGTAAACTTTTATTGAAAATCGTCCATTTCTTCTAATGAGGTTCTCCCACCAACATCAGTAAGACCAAATTAAGTATAAAGTCTCAAACACTCAGGTCATGCTTTCATTTGTACGTGTTCATTTTCACGCATGATCAACTAATGGCACTAATTGAAAATCTGGACATTTTTTCTTCAAGGGCTTGCAAGATAACGTCGAAATATAGAAAATTGTACACGCATCCGGTTCTGTTCATTTCGTTGGAGAAATGATTTGGCGGATTGCACTGTGGAATCTATTACAGTTATCGTGGATAATGGAGTGATTGTGCTGTGGCTGGCATTTCAAATGCAGGTGATGCTCTAGATGATTCCGAATTGGATGAGTAAAATGTTGCACATATCGATAATTTTAATTAATAAACAATGGAGACCACACCAAATACAAATTATAATACGGAGTACTCCGACAAATTTTCAAGGACACATTTTGCATCGTGCGGTACATTGTCATGATACACTGTCAGAGAGACAATGTACACGCAGAGAAATTGAGCTTGTTTAAAATAACAAAACAGTCAGTAGATTTTAAAATATGATTTCTGTTGATTTCAAGCTAGAATATGATTGTTTGGAACCAATTTCTCCCTTCTACATTAACAATTATTTCTATTTGATTTGAAGACAAATTCTCATCCTGGCTCTCGAAAAACTGGTTTGTTTCGGCAGATTTTATCGTTGAAATAAATCAGCCATTTATTACATGTCAACAAAAGTTAAGTTGAAGTTATTGGCAACGTATTTGTTGATTCAATCGAGTTCTACATTTACATCAAGAAAAAAATTGGTTCATTTTATCTATGATCTTATTTGTGTAATGGCAACTAAGTTTAATGTTTGCATTAACCGTATCAGTTTTGTTTCTTATAAGTCAATCAATTTCGCTCCCGTGGATGATCAAAAAAGTTTGCACGTGTTCTAGAAGGAAAATTTAAGTGTTTCTTTCGTTTCCTCGGGGTCTTTTAACAGTTGAAGTGTATGTATGGTTAATTCAAAATATTACTAAACTTGCATTACTTTACATAACACGTTTTTTACAGAAAATATTTGATGCAGGAATTCTACCTTGACCAGATTAATGGAGCACCGAATCATTAATTGTTACATGTGAAAAATTTCATCGTCATACGACAAAAGGGCCCAACAGCTATTGAAAGCAATTAACAAGTTGAAAATTGATAAAAATCGAAATAAAATTAGTTAAAAAAATTACCTTGAAAATTATTTTGAAAGAAATCTCTATTAGGCTCTCTGACAGCTCACTTACAACCACAAATGCAAATGAGATTGGTTTGTTTTCATCAGGAAACGCATGCATTAAACACGATTCAGACGATCAATCAACTTCGGTCGACGTTCAGAATAATTTATTAATTTTTTTAGCCGAACATTGCTCACGTATCCGTAGTTAAAATATTCCGTGAGCTCGACGTAGTGTCCTTTCATATAAATTGCTTACAATTAATGTTGTTGTTCCGTAATCGTTCCATTCAGGTGATAGTCGTTTAATGCTGCGTGTGAATCACTTTTACATATTGTTTTGTTTTCATCAGGAAACGTGTTGGCCACCCATTTTTCAGTAGGACCGCCGCTCATTCTTCACCGGGCATAGAAACCTCAATTTAAGAATAATGACAAACAAAAATGTATAATTTTAACAAACAAAAGCGTTTGTTGAAATACTAATTATTTTAGGTTTGAATCTTATCGTTCATTTCATCTGCCAAGTTTATAAATTCAAAGAACTAATTTTGTTATCTTTATCTAAAGCTAGTTCATTTTAAACTTATTTTGAAAGTTAAATTTACCATGAAATTTTTTGTCAAGAAATTGACAGGAATGCGCAAGTAAAATATTTCTTATTTTTAACAAAATATTTCTTGAAACAAACTAATGCACTGAGCAAAATCAAATATTTTATTTTGTAGCTTCAAACAACAATTTTTGCAATTTCAAACCAGATTTTTTTTTGTCACTATTTCAACAAAATAATTCGTTGCGTGAAACCAAAATTTAGTTATTTTTACAATATTTTTCTCTGCGTGTACTTTAACGAATTTCCTATAAAACTAGCAACACTGAAGGGTAAGAACAAGTTCACTATAGTTACTGTTTATTATAGTGAAAAATATGTAAACATATTACTTACATATTTTGATCCTTAGGAAAACTATGGAGCAAAATTTCGGACGACCCTGTTCGTGTGTCACATCCCTCTACTAAGCAACTTCTCACCATTTCGAAAGCTTCTCGGTTTATTAGCCGGCGATATTTAGACTGATTGTTGCAGTTTAATACAGCAACGATAAACAAACAAGTTTGTTTTCCACCGTAGCAACTAGCATATAGCGTTGCCAGAAACGAACTCCTTTCACATTTTCACACTATCACAACGAAAGGGAGATATTCGCTAGGCTTACTTGTTCATGCTGTGAACCAAACATTGGCGATTCGTTTATATGGGACTTAGGGATATTATTATTTGTATTTGACCACACGTTGATTGTCGCTTAACCGAAAATGAATACATCTTGGTTTTCCGATTTGATCAAACAATATCTGCCTGTAGCTTTTCAGACTCTTAAGTATGGTTTTATTTGACTTATATATATTTTCTGACACAAGTTATTGTCATCGGTTCAGCGTTCTCACTATATAAGTATTTGGCGAAAATTATGTTTTGTCAACACTACAAGGAAACATCAATCCATCGTGAAACACCAAAGATGATCAAATGAAATCATTCCAGACTACCAATGTTCATATGGACGTCGAGCGAATCGATCCATTTGTTCGCTCGAATTACACTGAAATCCATCGGTGGAGAATGTTACCAGCCAAAGTTTGAGATTCCGAATGTTTACTGGGTACATCCGTTCGAGATTAACTACGAGCGAGTTGGTCATCCGTTGCTCTACTCTACGGTTCATTTCAAGTTTCTATCCGTAGTACATAAGTACTTTTTTAATGATGGTCGACGTGTTTCTGATATTGTTGGTTTTTTTTACAAAAGTAAGGTACAGATCACTAAGTCTGACTAGATGGCATTGACATTTGCTTCTACCGAATCCGTTTCGGAAAATTTGTCCTGGATTTACAGCGAATCGAAGGTTGAGCTAAACTCAGTGTTCTCATTATCTGTGATGATTGAAAATATTGAACTTACCACCCAAATAAAAAATATTGTAGAAAAACAATACGATTTGCTGTTACAAAACTGACACAATTTTGCTTTGTTCATTAGCGGCCCTTACACGATCATTAAAAGTGTCATTACTAAAAAGTAATGACACTTTTAATGATCGTGTAAGGTCTACGAGTTCAGTAATGACACGAGTAATGATGGAATTCCGGATTTTCAATCATTACCAACATTATTTCTTCTTCTTCTTTTTTGTGGAAGTGCTGAATATCTTTAGAACTATACGCGAAAAAATGACAAAGTGTAGATTTAAATTGTTAATATTTCATTAACCTTAACGTGGCAAATCAAATTTATTTTCAGCTAAACGAAAATAAATATATTGCTATTGCTGGAGTAGTTACAAATACTCATCATTAATAATGAACGTGTAATGCTAAAAAGTAATGATGTACAGTAATGCAGTAATGACGAGCGTTTGAGCAGAAGTGTCATTACTTAGTAATGACACTTTTAATGATCGTGTAAGGGCCGCTATTGAACAATATTTTAACCTGTTGTTGTAATTGTTACCTATTCAATTAATTGTAAACATGTTTTTTACAATAGAATGTATAGGCTGTTAAGTATCGTAACAATTCAAATCATAGTTTTCTCATACATGTTTTCTTGGAAAACAATAAAATGTACAGTTTGCATATTGTTTGAAACGCCACGTTTAAAATTAATTCAATTGTAGAATCGTAGAAACAATATATTGAATCGTTGGAAATGAAAAAACTACAAGGATCAGCCCCATGGGGTTGTTCGAGCCATTGATGTGGAACAAGGCAACCAAAATTTCTAATGATCGACACGTGATCACCAGTGTATTTTACATCGTGGGTTGGAGTATTTACTCTTTGCGTGACTTATATATCATAGACTCTGCAAATTGTAAAAAAATGTGGGTAGAAATGTAGAATAGTGACGGTAAAAATCTTTATAATATTGATGTAAACGTAGGTTGTTTTTAGGACGTTTTGACCATGGGAGATAATCCAGGTTCATATGAAAAGTATTATTTGGAAACTGACGAAATCATTGACTGGAAAAAAGAAGCCAATGCTGTCATCCATGATATTTTTAATCATGTTAAGGAAATAACACTCTCGGAACGGTTGACGCCGACAGACAGCGCTGCGTTTATAAATATAAGAACATTGGAAGGAACTACTGTTTGTGTTCTGATAAATGGTGAAGGTCTCCGGATTGTTAGTGATCGATTTGACTCAATAGAGCATGAACATCCTGACAATATTGTATTTGAAACTCCCTATTCATTACTTTCACACATAAGCCCGGAGTATATCAACTCTTTTGGAAACAGTCTAGCGGAAGCACTTAGCAAACAGTTGCAGGAAAATATATTGAATGATGATACAAAACTTGAAAACAGCGAAACTAATTGTGAAGATAAGTAGTTTTTCTTTATTATATACAATATTTTCTCATCGTTAAATACCAAAGAAAAGGAGTTTTATTTACTTTTAATTTTTATTTTATGGACTAATTAGAAATATCACAAGTCAAAACAATGCCTTTAAACAAATCTAATCAATATACAATATAGCAACATTCATTGCTTATAAATGTTTATTCTAATCTGAAACCCTCCAATGACAGCGATTCGGCTTCCGTGCTTACATTAGCGTTGACATTCTCTGAAACGACCATTGAACTGTCGTCTGATTGATCTGGACTATCGTCTTCTAGATGACATAAAAATTGGTCATCTTCATAAGTGGGGAAAAAGAACTCAGGTTGATCCCAATATTGTTGTTCTCCGATACTAAAATGTCCAGCTTCTTTAAGATGAATCTCGAGATGCTCTCGGGTGTGGAACACTTCACGACAGAGTACACATTTCAGTACATGCATTTGTCGTCGAATATAGTTCACTACTTTCACTCGTTGATAAAAGCTAAAACCAACTACGTTAGTGTCGAAATCGAAGTCGTGATGTAATTTCATATGATCTTTAAGACTTTCGATTTTCGGTTCAGAATTTGAACAGAAAAGACAAGTTGTTGGCTGTTCTTCGCCATACCAGTCCGACCAGTTTGAGTCCGAGTCCTCTGAATGGAAAGGAGAGTTCTCTTCTTTGCCTAAGTTTGCCTTATGTGGTTGTTTTATTGTAGTTCCTTTCAACCGATCATTCTTGTAGTTGACCAAGAAAAAGCGATCATATGATTTCAGATCCGGATTTATTCGCTTGTGTCCTTTTTTCCTCATATGTTCTTTAAGGGTAGGTCTATCCTTGAATGTTTTTTCACAATAGATACATATTAACTTGTTCATCTTTTCCTGTACAATATCAACGAGTTCATCCACGAACACTAAATTCTCCGCTTTACCTAGCAGCAGAAAATGCTTTTTATACAGGTGTTCTAAAAATTCCGATCTGGTTTCGGCTTGGACATCTCTACAATATAAACAGCCTCTGTTAAAGTTTCGATCTGTTCGTTCGAACTGATGTCGTGTCAACACTAATTCCATCATATCTTGTTTTAATCGCAGCCTTAGTTCATAATCAGTAGGTTCGATGTTGCTTAACAAAAAATATTTTTCATCGATTGCTGGAGTACCATCGGGTAACTGGTTCATGAGCATAGCAGAACAAAATTTCTCTAGCGGGTGCTCTTGGAACTTTTCCTTCCAAAAATGGCAATAGCTGACTAAACAATCGATTTCGTGAACGTCTGCTATCACGAGTCGATGGATCATATATAGGTGAGCTAGATATTGGTCCCTAGAGTCTCCTATCCGGAAGTTATACACATTATCGCACAACATGCATGGCACAGATGTATCATTCGCCAGCTTTGTAGGAGGTGGATTTTCGTAGTCATTTTTTGAAAAGATTAGCGGACCAATTACCGATGACTGTATTGCTTCCTTGGAAACGTTCTTCGGAATAGTAGATGCACCAGTAGAGGAAATCATGACATTTACTATCAATTTAAAAACTCATAAATATTGCGATTAGTGAAAAATCAAATAAGCTTAGAAAAACGAATATAGTAATTTATAAGCGTGTATGAAAAACAATCTTGTAAAGACAGCTGGGATGTCAGGATAAGGCACGACGTAAAATACACTGGTGGCGTGCTAAGACAGTTTTGGTTGTGTTGGTAATTTTCTCACGAAACTAAGTATGGCGCGTCGGGATTCAAGCATGTAAACATAAACAAACGACCATTTCAGATCGGGATTTCACTTCTAAGTTATTCTAGTTGTCGCGCAGCCTGGCGAATCTTTGGCACTAATTGAAAATCTGGACATTTTTTCTTCAAGGGCTTGCAAGGTAACGTCGAAATATAGAAAATTTTACACACATCCGGTTCTGATCATTTCGTTCGAGGAAGGATTTGGCGGATCGCACTGTGGTATCTATTACAGCTATTATGGATAATGGAGTGATTGTGCTGTGGGTGGCATTTCAAATGCAGATGATGAAAACGATTGAAACATCCCGGAACAAAACACCGCATTTCACTGTCAATATTTTCGCAAACAGAACCAACTCTAAATATTTTCATAAAAGCAACTCCCGGAACGTCATTTGTTTATGTTTTTTCTTCTTCACGTCTCTCTGTTATTCCAAAATAAAATGACAACCGCACTAACACATAGAAAAACTAGATCACCAGGGTATTTTACATCGTGAGGATAAGGGATGTCGAAATATCGATTAATCGATTAATAACTCATCATCGAAAAAATTTAATCGATTAATTTGAAACCAATATTCGATTCTTAGGGCATTTTCAATTCAGTAGTGTTTTAGTTCTGATGCATAATTCATGCCAGTTACAAAATTTAAATCTGGATTTCATAACAAGAAAAACTGGCAGCCCCAGAAGTGTTTTACTCGTGTTTCAAATATACAAAAATTAGAACGACATCGTAGACCAGTTTTAAATTTGACAGAAGAACTGGTCGAATAAATAAAACTAGAACGGCTTGTTGGGGATACGTTTGTTCCAGTTTCTGTTATATTATAGATCTTCCATATAGAACTTCTAGCTGCTGAATTTGCTCTTAAGCTAATCGAATAGTTTGAAAAGTTCAATTGAGCAATTCGACGTCTATAGCGGCCCTTACACGAGCATTAAAAATGTCATTTTAAATGATGACTAACTAATGATGTAATTCAAATTTGTTTGAAATTTCGTCATTAGTGCACCATTACACGTTCATTAAAATGATATTATTTTTTATTAATGACATTTTTAATGACTCGTGTAAAGGCCGCTTATGTTACGCACCCCGATGCAGCGTATACGGATATTGCGGGGTTCGATTTTACACTGACGTAAAAACATTTATGAATTTTATCATTATACACTGCGGAAAAAGTGCTTAGAGTTTCATTAGTTTAGAACTTATGAAACAAGCAAGAATCAGTTCTATTTCGTATTGAAGATTTTTGTGAACAGTTTTATCGACGACACGACCAGGTACTCTGAATAAAAATCGGAACAAATGGCGTTCATGAGCGATTCACTGTCAGTTACCACAAATATAGTGACCCCTTGATAATGATAAAAATAATCTTCTAGAGCAATACTGTTTAAGTTGCTACGAACTAGTTACTAAGAAACCCCTTATAAATAAACAAACCATTCGAGAAAGTTTTCAAACAGTTCTATGAAATTATTCTGAAGAAATCTAGAGATAAATGCAAAATTTGAGGACAAAAAATATGCTTTTGGCGAGCAGAGAAAAAATATTGCTGCCAAAAAAACGAAATCAAATGAGAAGATGGATTGATAACCAAGATCGCTTGATTGTGGAGGCCGTACAAGGCACCGCAAGCTATCCGTCGGGGGGCTGGTCGTGACTGGTGAATTTTATTATTGCACATTTTATAAAACGGTGAAGATGTTTGGTGATATTGACCGTCGAAAGATATTGATTTAGAAACTTTTTCAACCTATGAATATAACTGCCCGGCCCTCGTTCAACGACTAGTTTCAAACTACAAATAGATGCCCAAGTTTGCAACGCTAGGCGGAAATGATATTATTGAATACGACGAAGGAAGATGCTTTCAAAATACGCTTGGTACACAATTTGGCTACTTTTGTACGAAACATTCCAATCAGTGATCGTCTCCAGAACGTGCTGTAAGCAGTTTGAAAGTAACCTTTAAGATTGTATTAAACATTTTTATTTACTCCGAATTACAGAATTATCCTCCACCAGAACCAGGTTCAACAGTTGATCATGAACTGGAATAAATTTTAAATTTGATAGATACATTCATCTATCAAGTAAATGTTACAAAGTTCTTTTTTGTTTTTGCGCCGACCGGAATTGGGTTCTGTATATAAGTGTATTCGTACCTGCATGTCAAGTACGACTTTGAAATGGATTAAAAATAAAGTTCATATATTTAAATATCGTTGCACGGCTGAAAACGAATTTCTTGCTCCTTGTAGAATAGTACTGATATACCGGTTTGACTCAGCTTTATCATTTATATTTCAATACTGTATTTTGATGATTTAACTGATAAAATGTTTCGCACAGACGAATTTAATGACTGGAAACTTCGCTACTTTTTTAAAACTTATTTACCCAATACAAAAGATTTTGATTACATGCGGCTGGCCTTATATGCAATTTTTCGTATGTTTGACTCCCAGCCAGCATTAACGAAAGCCTCTATCTGATTGAACCAATCGATCCACTACTCTGACACGTGATGATGCTGGAGAACTTACATCTTTTCGTGGAATAAGGATCTTCCAATCGAGGCTGTTTGTTTTGTTTATATTCCTCAAGTCTTCTACATGCTGTATCCAAGGTTATGGTAACTATTATTCAAAATCGATAATTCATCAACTTGTGTTGCCAGTTTCAATAGTTTTTCAGACGATTTCGTTTTGACATTACCAGTTACTGAGGGGTAGTTAAATTTTCGATACAGTTTCGATAGACGAGTGGCAGGTCGTGTCGTCAGTTTTATGGTTATCTTAACTGTTTTCTAAGCATTGCACAATTTTTCGTTCCAAATATTCCTCCAATTGGGGCATCTTTGGCACACTCACACTAGTATTAACCACACTAACACATTCACGCGTGGACCCAGATAATCGATTAAAATTTAATCAAATAGTTTAAAATTATACTAGATTATTGAATAATCGAGTAAATAAAAAAATCCGACATTCCTAGTCAGGATAAATGATCAGAGATGCCAGGTCATTTTTTTCAAAAATCTGTGATCGAGTTGAAAACCTGTCTGTGAAAATCTGTGCACGTTTCCCGTACCCCCCAATTGTACGCGGCGGGCAGATTTCCCCCCAGACGGCTGGCTATGTGTGCCAGCCATTTTGGTGGAGTTCTGCCAGAATTCCGGCAAAAGTCTGGCCACAATGCAACAACCGCTTCCGGCAGAGAATTTCGCCTAGCGGTCAACGGTATCAGCATCCAACAAAAGACACAATAGCGGCCCTTACACGATCATTGAAAGTGTCATTACTAAGTAATGACACTTCTGCTCAAACGCTCGTCATTACTGTACATCATTACTTTTTAGCATTACACGTTCATTATTAATGATGAGTATTTGTAACTACTCCAGCAATAGCAATAGCAATATTTTTATTTTCGTTTAGTTGAAAATAAATTTGATTTGCCATTGAAACGTTAAGGTTAATGAAATATTAACAATTTAAATCTACACTGTCATTTCTTCGCGTATAGCATAGTTCTAAAGATATTCAGCACTTCCACAAAAAATAAGAAAAAGAAATAATGTTGCTAATGATGGAATATTCGGAATTCCATCATTACTCGTGTCATTACTGAACTCGTAGACCTTACACGATCATTAAAAGTGTCATTACTTTTTAGTAATGCCACTTTTAATGATCTAGTAAGGGCCGCTAATTATTCAGCTGCATACTTTTGAGAAATTTCCAACATTTGCCATATTTTTCTAAGTTTACCTTCGTTACATATAGAAGTGACAGTGCATATTCATAACCGATGCCAGTGTGGCATCCGTATGGGCCGCAAGTGTTCGACAAATAACACATGGATCAATAAGTCCCGAGACTAAAGCAGAGATGGCGCTCGTAGTAAACCAGTAACCACGTCTTTCTAGAGTACTAACCTTTGCTTGAAACGGGTCAAAATTTTAAGTCGATCCGACCAGAAACAGCTGAGTTATCGAGGTTGGAGTAAAGTCGTTTTGAAATTTGTTTAAAAAATGGAAAAAACCGGGTCCGGCGTACCTATACATGCGCACGCTGGTAGCTCAGCCATAGCCGAAGTCAACACCGGAGAGCTCGGATCGGTTGGCTCGGCCGAATGCGGAGTGCCCTTAACTCTCGCGATGGCAGTCTGCTCGCCTTGAAGGCCAGCAAGCGAATGAAAGTTGCTACCTGAGCGTTTGAGGTTTTAACCACGCAAAAGGCGCTCTCTTCGTCGCTGCTGGTTGATGGTTTAACTCTCGCGATGGCAGTCCGCTTGCCTTGAAGCCCAGCGTTTGAGCTTTTAACCACGCAGAAGGCGCTCTCTCCGTCGCTGCTGGTTGATGGTTTAACTCTCGCGATGGCAGTCTGCTCGCCTTGAAGGCCAGCAAGCGAATGAAAGTTGCTACCTTTGCGTTTGAGGTTTTAACCACGCAAAAGGCGCTCTCTCCGTCGCTGCTGGTTGATGGTTTAACTCTCGCGATGACAGTCTGCTCGCCTTGAAGGCCAGCAAGCGAATGAAAGTTGCTACCTGAGCGTTTGAGGTTTTAACCACGCAAAAGGCGCTCTCTCCGTCGCTGCTGGTTGATGGTTTAACTCTCGCGATGGTAGTCTGCTCGCCTTGAAGGCCAGCAAGCGAATGAAAGTTGCTACCTGAGCGTTTGAGGTTTTAACCACGCAAAAGGCGCTCTCTCCGTCGCTGCTGGTTGATGGTTTAACTCTCGCGATGGCAGTCTGCTCGCCTTGAAGGCCAGCAAGCGAATGAAAGTTGCTACCTGAGCGTTTGAGGTTTTAACCACGCAAAAGGCGCCCTCTCCGTCGCTGCTGGTTGAAGGTTTAACTCCCACGACGTCTGCTCCCATCGAACGCACGAAAAGAAATGATCGATTTTCACCACGGTTCCCCTTTTATACGCATTCAGTTGAAGATATGTGCCTGACTACCTCAAAATCGTCGTCCTTGCGCGAAAAACCCAAGCGAAAGTAAAGAGTTTTCCGCATTATTTTGAAATTTTGAGAAAACTTAATTTTTGAGTTGTTTGTGGTTATCTCACACTGTTCAAAATATTATCCTAAATTCCTGATCATATTTTTGATGAAATGGTGAAAGAATTATGTTGCTACCATTAATACAAGTCGAGATATTCACGATTAAGTTCTGCCCATTCTTCCATATGGCTAATTTTGAAAAGGCACCCCATAGTAAAGTAAGTCGTATTCACGACAAAAAATGGAAAAAACCGAGTTTTGTGTATTGATAACACATTGTTTTTTAATGGGTAAAAACACCGTGCAAGCGAAACAATGGATTGAAAAATGTTATCTGGACTCTTGTCCATCAAAAGCAACGATTTGTCGGTGGTTCGCCGAATTTAAACGTGGTCATACCGACACAAATGACGCGGAACGCTCGGGTAGACCTGTGGAAGCCGTTACACCGGAAAATGTGAGTGAAGTTACAAAAATTATAATGAGAGATCGTAAAGTGAAGCTCCGTGAGATTGCTGAGATGACACAGATATCATATGGAAGTGTATTTACTATCCTTCATGAAAAATTGATTTTTTTCCAAGTGGGTGGCGCGATTGCTTTCGATGGAACAAAAACAGCAACGAGTCGATGATTCAGAAAGCAGTTTATCGCTATTTACTCGCAACAAAAAAGATTTCTTGCGTCGTTACGTGACCATGGACGAAACATGGATACATCACTACACTCCAGAGTCGAAGCGGTAGTCATCTGAGTGGCGCACAGCTGGCGAAAGCCGTCAGCTGGCAAAGTCATGGCGTCAGTTTTTTTGGGATACGCATGGCGTGATTTTCATTGACTACCTCGAAAAAGGTAAATCGATCAACAGTGATTATTATATTGACTTACTGGTGTGTTTGAAGGAGGAAATCGCAAAAAACGAATGCACATGCAGAGAAAAAAAATTCTTTTTCATCAAGACAATGCACCCTGCCACAAGTCGATGAAAACAATGGCGAAATTTAACGAATTGGGCTTTGATCTGTTTCCCCACCCCCCATACTCGCCAGATTTAGCCCCCAACAGTGGCCCTTACACGATCATTAAAAGTGTCATTACTAAGTAATGACACTTCTGCTAAAACGCTCGTCATTACTGCATTACTGCACATCATTACTTTTTAGCATTACACGTTCATTATTAATGATGAGTATTTGTAACTACTCCAGCAATAGCAATATTTTTATTTTCGTTTAGCTGAAAATAAATTTGATTTGCCATTGAAACGTTAAGGTTAATGAAATATTAACAATTTAAAACTACATTTTGTCATTTTTTCGCGTATAGTTCTAAAGATATTCATCACTTCCACAAAAAAAATAAGAAGAAGAAATAATGTTGGTAATGATGGAAAATCCACAATTCCATCATTACTGAACTCGTAGACCTTACACGATCATTAAAAGTGCCATTCCTTTTTAGTAATGACACTTTTAATGATCGTGTAAGGGCCGCTAATGACTACTGGCTCTTTGCTGATCTTAAAAAAATGCTCCAGGAAAAAAGATTTGGCTCAAATGAGGAGGTCATCATTGAAACTGAAACTTATTTTGAAGCGAAAATCAAAACCAAAAAAGAGACTGCAAAAAAAATGTTGTTTCCATTGCTAGTCTCGGGACTTATTGATCCATGTGTTACAGTTGTCGCAAGCAGTGGCTCGATTTTACAAACACTGCTTGTGGGTGAAATGTTCCGAAAAGTAGTCAAACTGTTGAGTTTGACGACAATCCGCTACGTTTTCACAGTAATTTACCATCCGGAAAATGTGAAGATGAGTCTCCCAAGTAACCATATGCATTATATCATTGCACATTTACAACTCTATTTTTACATTGTTAATGTATAATTACACTAACCCTACATACTTTAAAGCAATGTGCCTTGAATTTGCATTCAAAGCGTAACTAAGAATTGGTTTACAACAACCTTTCCGCCGTGCTATATATCGACATTCACTGCTATATTTTGGAGCAACGAAACTTTAATAATGACTCTAAGAGTAATAATCCTATATGAGTCTAATAATCGCCCTTTTCAGCTTTATAATAGCATTGCAAAAAATGTATAACTCCGTTGCATTTAATCAAATTTTACGCGAATTTTCAAAGCTGAATTAATGTAAAGTTATAACGCGTCGTGGTTATTTGGGTCTGTATATCCGAAAAACTTTAAGATTTCAATTTATATATTCAGCTATTCAAGACTGGCAGGACTGTTTTAAGACTCGTTTTCATTTTTGGATGCACATGCAGGTTTCACGAATATTAAAGAAAGTCAAACATTAAAAAAGAAGGAAGAGCGACCTTGAAAGACGAGACGTGGCGAGAGAATGACGCAATTTTACCTGCAAAATTTTGACAGCTGCCATAATCTTGCCAGGCTTCTGCCGGCTGCCAGAATTTCTCACAAGCGGGTAATATCACGCAACAGAAATGTTATATTCCACAAAAGAATTCAAGATAATTAATATGCATTCTTTTCATAGTAATATCACGAAAGACGGAATACAAAATTATATTTAGTGTTATTTTTGAGTACATCTTTTTTGCCGAATATCATGTCATGTCGCTTGTGAGTCTCCTTTCGTCACCGTCAAAATTAGTTTTATGCTTTCTTTACCCGAGCGTTCACACGTGGCGGTGACGTTATGTGTAAATGTCTCCATAAGAATGCATGTAATTAGTTTTGACGGAGGTTGATGGTGACGGAATGTGACGGACCGTCTGAATCATACTTTTCGGTGGTAGTCAAAGTTTCCCGGGTGAGATTACGCCATAAGGCTCTCTGACAGCTCACTTACAACCACAAATGCAAATGAGATTGGTTTGTTTTCATCAGGAAACGAATGCATTAAACACAGTTCATACGATCAGTCAACTTCGGTCGACGTCCAGATTGGTTTATTAATTTTATTTAGCCGAATATTGCTCACGTATCCGACGTTAAAAATTTCCGTGAACTTGACGTAGTGCCTTTTCAAATGAATTGCTTACAATTAATGTTGTTGTTCCGTAATCGTTCCATTCAGGTGATAGCCGCTTGATGCTGCGTGTGAAGCGCTTTTACATATTTTTTTGTTTTCATCAGGAAACGTGTTGGCCATTCATTTTTCAGTAGGGCCACCGTTCATTTTTCACCGGGCATAGAAACCTCAATTGAGGTTTCCCGGTGAAAAATTAACGGTGGCTCTAGTGAAAAATGGGTGGAACGGTTACGGAACAGCAAATTAATTGTAAGCGATTGATATGAAGGAACACTACATCAAGTTCACGGAACATTTTAACGTCGGGTACGTGAGCAACAATCGGCTAAAAAATAAATAAATTAATCTTGACGTCGATCGAAGTTGATTGATCGTTTGAATTGTGTTTAATGCATGCGTTTCCTGATGAAAACAAACCAATCTCATTTGCATTTGTGGTTGTAAGTGAGCTGTCAGAAAGCCTAATTCTCTAGCCGGGCAAGTCTTGCTAACTCACTCTTCCTTCTTTTTTTTGTTCCACTTTATTTTATATTCGTCAATCCTACATGTGCAAACAAAAATAAAAACGAGTTTTGAGGCAACCCTCTCAGCAGGCGGTTCTTTTTTGTTGGTCGTTGAGCGCTTATTGAACGACATACTGCACGAAATATTCGTTCAGTTTGCTGGAACGGTTTGTTGTTGTTTTTTCTCTTGCAAAAATAATGTGAAAACTAGGTGTTACCTTCATATAGAAAGAAGATTTGTTGTTATTCTACGTGAAGTAGAAGTATTGTACAGGTATGTAGTGTTAGTTAAAAAAAACAAATGGAAAAAACTTCTGAAATTGTGCAGTACAACTAGTCCAACGGGGCTCCAACTCCTCATATTAAAAATGGCTCAACAATGGACCTCTGCTGTTTGACAATACTGACATGTGGCCATCTGATTGTCATAGGTAACAAGTGATTTACACGGAATTCTTGTATCTTGACCGAAAATCACATAAGAAGGTATAGGCTTCTTCAAGTGTATGCGTAATAAACGTACGCCATTTAGAATACCGGGGAAAAAATTCGTCCACTTTTCTTTTTCGATAGAGAGAATCTCTCCGTATTGGGACATAGTTTTGCGAATATAATAATCGGTGACGCTCGAGTGAAGATCATGCACACGCACTTCTATAGCACTATCATCCATATATACTGGAATGTTGTACCTAATGTTCTCGTGTTCCACATTGTTATTGTCTTTTGCGAATTGAATTGCATCCAACTCTTTATAAAACTGGATGTAAACAACATTATTTGTCTTATTGCATTGAAGTAAATGCACACGTTTAATGTCCAGCTGCATTTGCTCCTTAAGCAAACCTTCAAGTTCTCGTATCGAAGGTCGAATTTTGCACTGCCTGAAGTCAACAATTGTGTTCATCGACCACTGCGGATAGACAGCTGTAGGCTGAATTCTCGAGAATCGACAATTTCAACACCAATACAATATTACAGTTTTATGTTAGTCGTTAACTAAAATTAGAAAAAGCCGGCTTAGAGCTTAAGCAGTGTGCCTGAAAAATTATATTATATTATTGAATAAAAAAAAAACTTGGAGGAGATGTAAAACCGAACTGACTTGGAGGAGATGTAAAACCGAACTTGTATTGGACCAATGAAGGACCACCGTTGAACGTTTTTTTCTAAGAGTGCATGTAAATGAGATTGAAATATGCGTTTTTTGAGAGATGAGGATTTACATATCATGCTCGATAGTGAGAAGGCTATGTTATTGCCTTTAATATTTAATATATAATATAGGTGTTAAAAATGTAGGACCAATAGTTCACTATTTATGTACCATTTAATTCCACTATTTCACTGTCACGTTATTACACTTTCACAAAGTCACTACACTTTAATGAAGCATAACAAATGTTACAATACAGATACGCGTATTTCGGAATGTTATTTACATCCATCCTTCTGTTTGAAAGAATGCTGTAATGCTGCTCCTTTTATACGAAATGTTTTATTGTCAACGGGTAAAAACGGAAAGAAACAGGTAGTAACAAACGGGTAGGACGGTAGTTTGATTGTCAGCGGAGGGTAACAAACTGAAGAAGTGGGAGATTAGGAGATTAAGTATTTTCTAAATCTATTTGTATCTTATGTGTCGGTAATAACTTGAATAGCCAGGAGGGCTTATTTTTTTTAAATAGTCATGTAGGAGCAATTCAAACGGTTCTGCCCGTCTTGTATGGAGAGAATCCAGCTAAAACAGAACCGTTAATAACAGCTAGGCGAAATTCTGACAGACATAGTCCATCGTCAGGGAGATTTCTACCCATCGCGTGCGAGTGGGCTTACGATTTTTTCTTCAGTGTATTACCAAAGCGAAACCAAAACTTATCGATAAAATATCGAATTCTGTTCATGTCTAATTCAATGCTTTATATCAACGCAGCTGTCGCTTGTTGAAAACAAGTCCTGCTCGTGTATTTCTGGCGATCTTTTTAGTTTGGTTGCTCTACCTGCATTTGAAGAAAAGGTCGCCACATAAGAAAAATAGCGATTAAGAATTGAGCATTTCGGATTAAAAAGTGTTTTCGCGCAGTAACACGTTTTTTTTGTCTGCACTGTCAAAATCCCAATAGAGATCTGCGTGAGGTTTGGTCGCCGAAGTTTTTTTTTCTTCAGAGAAGTAACAGAAAAGTTAGTTGCTTTTATCGAAAGGATCAAGCCGTGCTATTTTTTTTTTTTATTTTTCTATTCTCAGTGAGCAGAAATCGTAGAGGGCGCGGTCGAGGCAGGAACTATGAAAACGGCATGAATCAGAACGTACCGATAGACCAATATTTAGAGGATTATCTGCAGAGTGACAGTGAGGATGAGTTGGATGTCTATGCAAATTGGGCGATTCTGGGTGCCTTGGGTAGGATGAGGCATCGTCAAGACCGTAGTAGCGAGTCAATGAATGATGTGCTACAAACGGAGGATGGTTTCGTGGTCAACACGATATATGTCAGCTTCCATCAATCGACGTCGGTATTGGAAGAGTACGAAATACGCCAATTGTTTGAACAGTTTGGGCCTGTAAAGAATGTTCGGATTTGTGTGAATCAGAACAATAACCAGTACACAGATGGAAGATTAACACGCGGCAGAGGAAGTAGACGATACCAAAAGAGTAAACGACAGGGAGAAAAATACACATACGCCTTCGTATCCTACGAAAAATGCGAAGATGCTGCGAAGTAAGTACTTTTTTTCAGCATTAAGTATAATATTTAATAAAACTTTATTTTTACTATTCTTAAATGTGCTATCCGTAGGTGCTTGAGAGGAAAGTACAAAGTACGCCATCAATGCTATGTAGCTAAGGCCGATAGCTGGCATCAAGAGGCCTATCATAAGAAACAGAATGAAATGGAGAATGGTGTAGAAGAGGCTGGATCCTCTTCGGTAAAAGATGATGAGTGGAAAGCACACCTTGATACTGGAACTATGTGCGATTCAAATCAAGAATTAGCAGCGGATTCAAATGCGGCAACAAGTCGAGAAAGTATATTCAACGACGCAGATTCGGAGCAAATCAACATTCTCCATCTAAACGACGATTGCTTAATGTTGATTTTCGATCAACTTGATCTTTTGGATCTGATTGCACTGAAGAAAACCTGCTGTCGTTTTCAGGGAATCGCATGCAACTTATTCAAACGGTACAAATTGTTGGATTTAGATATGGAGCTAACCGAGAAAAAATACCTTACGATGTTGGACGTCAAAACGTTGCTTTCCGAGGTGGGCTCTTTTGTGCACCATTTATGTATCACCCGTGATCGGTTTATAAAACCGTGCGTTAGAATGTTGAATCTTATTCACCGACATTGTCCAAACCTAACGGATTTGACCATTCACGATTTTAAATTGACTTCAAAGACTTTGCACAGCTTGAACGTAGTTTTCCAATCGCTCGAAGGGCTCACATTGAGCTCTTGTGGTATCAGTGATAAAATTGACATGAGCTTGAAACAAGCAAAAAAACTACAAAGGCTGAATCTATCATCGAATAGTGAACTTACAGGAAAATTCTTGAAAGTAGTGGAAAACCTTAAACATCTCAACTTGGAGAGCTGCCTAAACATTCAAGGAAAACCGTTTTCCGCTTTTGCTAAGAAAAACAAAACCCTAGAGTACCTAAATATCAACTGTTGTTCTCGGTTGACATCGGATGCCATCAAATCGATTGTTACTAACATGACTGAACTGTCCCATCTAGTTTGTAACAATAGTTACGAAAATGTGGATGCATCCAGCATGGCATTGATTGCTAAATTACCCAAACTTAAAAAGCTACAATTTAAATTTAATAGTACTTCGTCTATAGATCTGATACTGCAAAATTTAGCTGAAGCAGAAAACCTAGAACATTTGGATCTATCGGACGAAATATTTACCTCGGTCGATTACAATCTACTGTGTGGGTTAGCCCATTTAAAAGAATTGAAACTAAACTACAAACTGGATTTCTCTGATCAGCACCTCTCGAAGTTGGGCTCCAGAGGAAACTTCGTTGAGCTGCACATTGCCGGCTGCACGAGTCTTACCGATAAACAATTGATTGAATTCATCAAAACAAATCGTCAACTTAATCTGTTAGATATTTCGTACTGCAACATTACTGAAGGTCTTATCTTCTCGGCGATCGACATACTGAAAGAACAGGCATGTAACCGAACAAATAGTGCTATAAGCAACCGAAAACTCAAATTACTTGTGGGCCAAACAAGCATTTGTCCAGTGATCAAAGAGGTGAATTCGCTAGCTATTCTCTAATATGGTTTGCTTAATTTAATCTTTGTTTTAGAATGCACTAATTCAAAGTAATCGTCATCTGCTTGAGATTTCTTTCGAGTACACCGATGGGTTCTATGGCACTATGGATGCAGACGATATGTACGATGACGTAATGGATGAGGACGACGAAGATTTTATGGGCTACGACCACGATGATGATGAAGCAGGTCTGTGGGGATTGGATTATGATTCAGATCTTGGTAATGCAAATGCTATTTATCGATAGTTTTTACTAAATTGACACTTTGATATACTATTAAGATCTTGCAGATGTGTACCAATACTTCCACGACAGCGATGACGATGACTATGCATACATGTTTCACGGAATGGCAGGTATGTTTTAGTTATGTTCCCACCCGAAGAAACACGAGATCAAGAACCTGCGGAAGTGCATCGCTATGCTGAATAGAATAAATTATTTGGAAAATTGGAACGAAGACCAAAAGAGACACTAGCCTCCGATTTTCGCAATGTGTGACGAGAATTTCTTTACTCGATTCTTGCGAAACAAGATTTTCCATAGAACTCAATTTCGCGTCGCTCAAAAATGGGGCTAATCCATCACACAGCAGCAGCATTGATGATTGCTTGTCATTTGATGTCAAACAATCAATCGTTGATTTTTCTATGTTATTTTTTATGTTCTTCAATTTGATTCAAATAGTTTTATTTATCTGGATGTCTTGTAAATCGAAAAAAAAACAATAAACATTCAAAGATTATTAATTTTTTGGTTGAAATATTGTTCAGTCCCCATGAGAAATCCCCAATAAGGAGTGTATTCGATACACATGGTACACCAAAAATCATCTGTAACTTTATAACCATATGAGCAAAACGACCCTGTTAAGTTAAGGCGAAACTTTTTTACTGTGAAGTAAATGGAATTATATATAAATATATATATATATATATATATATATATATATATATATATATATATATATATATATATATATATATATATATATATATATATATATGTGTGTGTGTGTGTGTGTGTGTGTGTGTGTGTGTGTGTTTTCCTAATAATCCTTACATTCCCTGGATATTGCGGCAATACTAAGTGTCAAGTATATAATAAAGTGGTTTTAACCAAAATTACTACAAGAATCTTCGTGAGATTGGTTGGATCAGGTTGGTATTTGAGAATAATGAAAAAATATATTATCGCAAATAACTAAACCATCATTTGCGAATACACTGTTGAAAAATTCATCATTCAATATTGATTTATTTTTATTGGTAAGGTTAGTTGGCGGAATAAAATAGAATGTAGAAACTATTGAAAATTTTAGCGGATAATCAATAAACTATATTAAACAAATTATTTAAAAGTTCATATTTAAATGGTGACATTTCAACTATAAATTTTTATCCACCTTATATGAAAAAGCATTCCACACGATAATTATAGGTATAGAATTTCAACAGATCTAAGCATTTAAAATCAGTTATAATTGTCTGACAATTCGAATGTGATTGCCGAACGAATTGAAATTGATACTATTTGATTTGAATCAGATTTAAAGTGACTTACACTTGCAATTTGAGTGTCGGATCAAATGAGGAGAAATTAAGTGTAAAACACATCAGTCCAACGTGTCGATTTTTATCTGTGCATTATTTTCTTGTTTAGTTCTGAGGAGAGATCGGGAAAAAAAGTACGGGTGTGTAATGTCAGAGACATAACTGGATGTCGTAAATACGAATAAAACTGACACGATTTCTTTACACTTTCGAATTCGAATTGATAGTTAATCGATTGTGTTAACTGCGAAAGCTTCCCTCTTTTCACTACTAAAAACGATTTTTGACGTCGATTATTTCATTTCGGATTTGCATATTTCAATTAAAGAAACTATGAAGATGCTGTACAGGATTCATTTCTGCCTTTTAGAAGGACAAAATTATGGAATTTTCTAGACGGGCAAAATTCCGATCCTTGAAATGAGCAAAACGAGTCAGGATTTGGAGAAAATAATATATTTTCATGTTATGATAATACACCATGATTAAAATTTCTCGGATTATGATCCATTTGGACTGATTTCTATGAAATTTAAACGTAACGCACTTTAAGTTGTTGGGTATAACTTCAGGCGTGTTTCTGCTACGATGGTAATTTTTGCAACATAAATTCAGGCGTTATGTGTGATTTTTGCAACGACGAACTTCTTTTAAAATGAAAATATTCTGTTTTTGAAAAACGACGACGCAAGAGATAACGTGTTTACTTGCGTTCATTACTTTAGTTTTGATTTTGTGTTTCAGAATTTAAACACTTAAACGAACTGCATGAAAAAAACACGAGTGAATCAAACCTCTTAAAAAGAAACTCTATGTCGAATTCTCAAAAAAATCATCTTATTCATAATATTTAGGCGCATCAATACAGCTTGTGTTGTTATATCTATGAAACAAATTAATCAAAAGGGTTGAACAAAATATTTTTCTGATTTTTGTTAGATGGTGTTCCAAATTCACAATCGAATTAAACGCTAGCACAGACTAACAGACATGACAGTATGAGTAAATTCTTATAAAAATAATTTTTCGTGATGCACTAGTTCCACCTATATTGTACTGTGCGAACTATTTACTATCTGTACACCCCTTGTGTTATGTAAAAGTTTTTTTAACTAGTTGGTTTCCCCTCGTTTGTCAACACCGATCAGCTGCTTGAAGGGATGCCTGATTTCATCAAAATATTTGAAAATGAATCGTCACAATAAATTATTGGATTACGTTGATAATATATTTAACTTTATCGCGATGTTAGAAGGTAACCATTTATTTTTCTCAACGTTGCTCATCTAGATTATTTTTTATTGTGTTGGTAATTTTCACCCGAAATTAAGTGGCGGCAGACAAGAAGCAAGTAAATATTGTAACCAAACGGGTTCGATTTTGTATTGCGTTGGAGGATGAGAAGTAGGCACAATTATATATATAGTTTTGGCAATATGTATTAAATCTGTATCCTGCATGAAATTTGCATGGACGTATACAAATCAATACATTATAGGTAATTCTGTATGAAAGGCAACTCTGTTGATAAATGAAAAAAAAACACAGTCTAGATGACAGATAGGATGTTTTTGATAGGGTAACGTGGCGCCATCATGACACATGTGAGTACTGTCCCAAATAAAGGAATATTCGAAATGACCGTTAAAATGATTGAAGAATCTAATTTGAGTGTCCTGTCTGTTAGTCTGTGACGCTAGCTCTCGGAATATTATTCTAGCAACAACGATCACATCAAATATGTAAGAATACATTCGAACAAAATGTAACATTGATGTTTGTCAAATGTCAAGCGTAGCCGTGTTCAGTTTCTTATGATGTCAATTTTCGATTCATTATCTTTATTTTTATGTTATGTTTAATTCTCTATCAGCCGGTGGGTAAAACAACACGATTATTAAATAACATGCTTCAGGATCAAGTAAACATTCTCAGTAGGTCTTGCTTTTCAATGTCTGATTTTTGCTTTACCATTAATCTATTAATCTATCACATCGCTTGAGGCAGAGGGTTCAAAGTGATACACGGGTAGAAAATTAGAGTTACGAGCTTTAAAAGAAATGCATTTTTCAAGTAACGCATTTTCGAACCATGATTAATTTTCATGGGAGAAGATTTATTGCTCATGATTTCATGATAAGTTAAAATGATTGATTTCATGATTTTCTAAACATAACAGCAGTAACGGATTTCTTTCTGTATACGATATTTAGCACAGTTCGGAACATTTATCTCGAACGATTTTCGCACAGCGAAAAGTGCACGCAGCAAATCAAATTGTTTTAGATTTTCACTAAACTGATGATTTCTACCTTCGATCGTTAAAAGCCATTAGAACGGCTGGTTTTATATAATGTTGTCCACTTTTCGTTTCTTGTTTTCTTTCTCTCCAATGCAAACGACCAGCAGCTGATGTAATCGTTCTTGCTTGAATTTAAACTAGCTTTGCGTACAAACCGACACATCCGCTCGCAGTGCCAAATGATGCGAAACTGGTTTAATGCGTCTTATCGCCTTGACGACCAGAAGGCAAATGAGAATTACGACCTGAGCGTTCGAGGTTTTTAACCACGCAGATGGTGCGCTCTCCGATGCCGCTGCTTGAATACGTATTCTCGCCCCGACGTCTGCTTCCATCCAACGCACAAGAAGAAATGATCGATTTTCGACCACGGCTTCCCTTTTATTGCGTTCAGTTGAAGATTTGTGCCTGACTACCTCAAAATCGTCCTCCTTGCGCGAAAAACCCAAACAAAAGTAAAGAGTTTTCCACGTTGTTTTATATTTTTCAGAAAACTCAATTTTTGAGTTGTTTGTGGTTATCTCACACTGTTCAAAATATTATCCTAAATTCCTGATCATATTTTTTATGAAATAGTGAAAGAATTATTCACGATTAAGTTCTGTCCATTCTTCCATATGGCTAATTTCGAAAAGGCGCCCCATAGTAAATATTCACAGATAACGATGGCATTGTGTGACGGTGCGTTATCGTGGTGCAAGATCCACAAGTTGTTTGTCCACAAATCTGGTCTTTTTCGGCGAATTGCTACACGCAAACGTCTCATAACGCCCAAATATTACTTCTTGATGACGGTCTGGCCTTGTGGAAGGAATTCATGATAAACAACACCCTTGTATTGTAGTCAATGAAAACTTTCAGCATCGTCTTCCTCTTCGACTGAAAACGACGTGGTTTTTTCGGTGGCGGCTAATTCGGTGTACGCCATTCACTCGCTTGATGTCTGGATTGCGTGTCATACTCGTAACCCTCCGTGTTAAACTTGACTCGACAACGTCTTCGAATTTCACAAATTCATCTGATGTGCCACAAGGTAGCAAACAGGCCCATTGTTATTCATCCTGTATTTCAACGATGTGATGCTACTACTTCAACCTGGATGTAGGATTGCATATGCCGATGATTTGAAACTGTATTTTGTCGTTCGTACCACCGAAGATTGCAGCCGTCTTCAGTCTACTTTGGACCTCTTTGTCGATTGGTGTCATCGGAACAAGCTAACTGTTAGTGTTTCGAAATGTATAGTTGTGTCGTTTCACCGTATCAAGAAGCCAATTATGTTTGAGTATAACATTAATGGAGCGATCCTCCAAAGAGCTGACCTGATCAGTGGTCTAGGTGTATTGCTTGATCAAAAACTCACTTTCAATCACCATCGCACGGCCGTCATCGCAAAAGCTAATCGACAATTGGGTTTCATATCGAAAATTGCAAAGAATTTCACTGACCGTACTGCCTAAAAGCATTATACTGTTCACTCGTCCGTCCAATTTTAGAAAACACATCTGTTGTTTGGATGCCCTATCAATTGACGTGGAGTTTAAGGATTGAAAATGTACAACGCAAGTTCATCCGATTGGCACTTCGTAATCTACTATGGCGAGACCAAAAAAACCTTCCTCCGTATGATGATCGATGTATATTATTGAGCATGTACACGGAAAGAAATTCGTTACTGCTGTCATGATTAGAAATTCATGAAACCAATCATTTTAACTTATCATGAAACCATGAGCAATAACTCTTCTCCCATGAAAATTAATCATGGTTCGAATATGCGTTACTTGAATATTGCATTTCTTTCAAAGCTCGTAACTCCAAATTTATACACGGATATCACTTTGAACCCTCTGCCTCAAGTGATGTGATAGATTGCTTAATAGATTAATGGTAAAGCAAAAAGCAGACGTCATAAGAGACTAAGCACGGCTACGCTCCTTATTTGACATATATCAATGTTACATTTTGTTTGAATGTATTTTTACATATTTAATGTGACCCTTGTTGCTAGAATAATATTCCGAAAGCTAGCGTAAACCAAAAAATAAATTCGATTGTGAATTTGGAACACCACCTAACGAAAATCAGAAAAAAAATTATTTCAATCACTTTGATTAATTTGTTACATAGATATAAAAACACAAGCTGTATTGATTTACCTAAATATTATAAATAGGACGATTTTTTTGCAAGAATTCGACACAGAGTTTTTTTTAAAAGGTTCGATTCACATGTGTTCTTCCATGCAGTTCGTTCAAGTGTGTAAATTCTGAAACACAAAATCAAAACTGAAGCAATGAACGCAAGTAAACACGTTATTTTAGACGTCGTCGTTTTTCAAAAACATAATATTTTAATTGTTAATGATTCTGATTAAAAGTCGTTCGTCGTGCTTTTCACTGAATTAATGTTGCAAAAATTAACATCGTTACAAAAATCACACACAACTTTTGCTCATTTCTAGAATCGGAATTTTGCCCGTGTATACATTAGAACGGCGTCGGCGTATTCATCAAGCTAGTTTTGTGGCTAAGTTTTTGAACGGTGAAGTTGATAGCTCTGAGCTCCTTTCCTTTTGAATTTTCAAGTTCCTCCGAGAGTTCTTCGTAGTAGTACTTTACTTGAGCCACGTTTTCATCGCACTACTTTTGGGTATTTCGAACCAATATCTGCAATGATTCGAACCTTCACGACTGTCGAGGAGTTTGATGAGTTTCGAGAACCATCCACCCGGTTTATTTCACGAATCAAGTCACGTATTTAGTTAACTGTTTTAGTGTATAGTTTTAAGTTTTTATTTCATGTAGACAACAGTCAGATGGAGCTAATAATAATAATTAAATAAATAAATAAATAAATAAATAAATCCACGTCTCGTATTCAGCAATAATCCGTTTGATGAATGTTGGGTTGGATTCGGCCTTGAAAATCATGTCTTTTGCGTCGTCAACGCGGACACGCACAATCGCAGATGTACTCAATATAGCGTAGCTTTTACAAATTTCCCGAATTTAGAAAACGCTCTTGGCATCTTAGAGCTAAAGCAGTGTGCCTTAAAAATTATATTATTAAATAAAAAAAAACATATATTTTTCTGTTTCAACGTAACTGATGTGCACTAGATTTCAATACGAAAATTCTAGATAAGTTGCACAAGCACCGCCTCTTAAGCTTTTTGGGTTGCATATCAGCAGTGGTGGTGAAGCATCGATTCCGAACACGCAAAACGTGTTCGTTCCGAACCAAAAAGCGAACCACCATCGCGAGTATGAATTTGCCGATACCATCGTTCGAGCAAGCATCGCCGAACCAAGAAGCGATGCTGATGGTGACAGAACCGATGCTTTAGTTTGTGAGCCTATCGTTACTAGTTACTAGCTGTTGCTTCGGATGAACCGAACTTTGTCAGCTGCGGCTGGACGTTTCAGTTTTTGGGTAGCTTAGCAGAATATGGTAATTTTGTACATTTCCAGCGAGCGTAGGGTGGCTCAATATGATAAATTAAAAATGTTTTAACATTTGCAAATTTGATATTGAATAAATTGGTGAGTCAATAGATATTAAAATTGAGTAATTTTGGGCATTTACAATGAGCGTAGGGTGCCTGTATATGGAAAATAGGAAATTTTTTGACTAATCTCATTTCGATGCTCTATTGATTAGTGAATAAATAACAGTTCGAATTGGATAATTTTTTACATTTTCAGCGAGCGGGGGTGGCGCAATATGAAAATTTGTAAATTTTTTGATTTTTACTAATTTGATGTTTTATTAAATAATTGATTCAAAGGCAATTAAAATTTAACAATTTTGGACATTTTCAGCGACCGTAGGGTGGTTCTATTTGAAAAATCGACAAAAATTGTATCTTAGACTAATTCGATGGTCTGTTGATTCTGGAAATAATATTTTACATTTTTATCGATCGTAGGGTGGTGCAATATGAAAATTTGCATATATTTAGACTTTTGCTGATTTCATGTTCCATTTAATAGTGAATCAAGAGCAATGTAAATTTGATAATTTTTGACATTTTCTACAAGCGTAGGGTGGTGCTATTTGGAAAATTTTATAATTTTTGACTAATGTCGATTCAATGTCCTATTAATTGGTGAATCAATAGCAGTTCCAACAGGATTTCCAATTTACAGCGAGCGTAGTGTGGTCCTATTTAAAAAATGTTAGTATTTGAATTTGCAGATCCGATGCTTTATTGATTGATGAATGAATTACATTCGAATAGAATAATTTTATACATATCTTGTGGACGTGGAATGGTTTAATATAAAAATTTGGGAATACTTTACCTTTTGCTAATTCAATGTTTAATAGATAGCAATTGGAATATTAGAATTTTAAGCATTTTATAGTGGTGGTTAACCATCGCATTTAAACATGCAAATCGTCGAAGTGCCTGTGATTTTGATTGTAATTTTTAACGCGCTATTGCCTCGCTCATCAACTGAAATAGAATTTAGTTTTAGCTACTTGGGGCGATTCGTTTATTGATCAGAGCAGCCCGAGAGCTGGCCCAGAGTCGCCCAAACAACATTTGAGATGTTTGTTTTAGCAACCTGGGGTCGCTTTAGATCGGACTTCAATCGCGTAGTTTCGCTCTGAAAATTTTCTCGGGTCGCACACGACATCCATGCGAGTTTGTTTATTTTTTTATTTTTTTATGAGTTGTTGTTCAGGGCGCGAACCATGTGTTCGTTTTACTCGGAGTCAGAGTCGCACGCTTGTAGGTTCAAGACCGAGAACGGTATAAAATTAACGCGATTTGACGATAATACCGTAAAAATTATGATTATTATGTGATCTAAGATGGCGTACAGGCCGTGCGCAGTTTGAGCTTGCACGGAGTGTTGCTTAATTGGGTTGCCTTCCAAGTTATATTTCATCAGATTATTTTCAATTGGCAGGACTATCTCCTGGATTTTTTTGCATTCTTGCATTCACGAAACATTTCCGAGCAACGTCGGGTAATTCAGCTAGTTAATATATAATAACATCTCATTTCTGTTCACAATAAATATCAATTTCATAATTGTTTCTAAACTAGTATATGTTGATTAGAGCAATTTTGAAAGCATTGATGTCATGGAAAAAACGTTTCTTATTATATATTCGATATAGTGTTGATTGAATCGGCTTCCTATCAGATGCAGATTCACTTTCGTAATGTGCTCTATGAATAAATTATTAACATACGGCGGCTTTAAACGATGTAAAACGATAATCCCAATTGTTAAAATTGCATTTAATGACACCGATTTCTATGCAACTATAACAGTGAATTTGGGGCTCGAAAGGAATAAATTGAGTATTTCGAAACATCATAATCTGAATTACGGCATCGAGTTTGAAAAGTTTTCGATAGGATACAGATTTTTAATGCACTCGGAGTATTCTGTACTCTCTGCACGAGGATTATTGGAGTATCTTGCAATGCTCAATATTTGCTTCTGTACAACCAATGCTCACCCGAAACCTAATTATATTACGTTTAACAAGTTAACGACCAATTAACAGAACCATAAAATACTTGTTGATCATCTAATATTTGGTGCCTGTGTTTCGGGTCCATGTATGTAGAAGACAGTTTATTAGGAATTATGCATTCTCGCGATTTTCCGCGGGTACCCTACGATTCTCTACACAAGGGATTCAGCCTAGAAACATCAGAACGGTTATCCATAGATCATACATTATGGTAATAATCTTTATAAGCTACAACCAGTGCAAAATTATTTCAGTCTATTTGATTTAGTCGTCGAATATAAACCATGAGCTTCATTTCTAATTTATTGAGAGCCACGGCGCCTAGTTACCGTGAAACTTTCGATGTTTTTCGTTTGTTCATGGACATTTGTGGTTTGAACATTTTCGATGATAATTTTGCTAAAGGCTTGGTAAACCTTATCCGGTTTGTTGTACCTCCGCTGAGTGGATTATACACCATCATTGCAATCGTCATTCATATGATTCGATATCTGGGTGATGTGGACACAACTATTCTTAGTCTAGCAGCGCTTTTCTCGGCGCTTGAAGTTCTCATAAAGGTTGGCGGGATGACATTCAAGCGTCTGAAAGCTGTTGCACTGATGTCTGTCGTTTTAAGCGATCGAAGTTACGACGATGGACCAACGGAAAGAGCTGCATTTCTCAGATATCACACGTTGGCGAGGTACGCTACATAAATCTGATTTTTTTACTGCCTGTCTAATGTCTGATTCCAATTAGGACTCTAATGTACATTACTATTCTGTCATATCCATTAACGGCACTGATGCTACTGTTGTATCCGGTAGTAGCAGGAAAGTTAGACGACTATATGTTACCAGTAGGATACTCAATTCCATTCATCGATCATAAGCAACAGCCCTGGTTTGCCATCAACTACTGTATCATAGTCGTTCAGATGTCCTGGTGTGCCTTATCCTTTGTAGGAATGGATGGCCCCTTCTATATCTATGTATGTTATTCAACTTGTAAGCTGGAAATTCTGAAGAGTTACATCAAAAAGATCGGTGATTCAGAGGACATAGAAGAACAACGGAGTTTATTAAGGAAAATTATACACATTCATACCGACGTGTTGAAGTGGGGTTCGAAGAGCAATCTAAGAATCTTATTTTTCTCAAATTAGCTATTTTCAGGTTTTTAAAGGATTGTTCCGAATTCTACCAGGAAATTTATTTGACTCAGGTTCTATTCTCAATCGCTCATATTTGCGTTTCACTGTTTCATATTCAGTTGGTAGCGTGTTTTCAGCGAAAGAAGAGGAACAACATATTTTAATAATATTTATTGTTCAGGGACTCAAAAACAGCTCGTATGGGATGTTGGCAACAAATGTGGCAAAAATGTGGCTTTTTTGCTACTGTGGAGAGTTGGTCGTTAAAAAGTCCAACGAGGTTTCGGATGCGATGTATAACAACAAATGGTACACACTATGGCATACAGAGGATTTGAAGGCTGTTCGGTTTATGTTAGCGAACGCACAACGGACAGTTGGATTTTCAGTTGGAGGTTTTGGTATTCTGTCTTACACGACATTCACTGAGGTAAAGTTTCAAAATATCTGTACATATTTGAGTTTATCATATATAAATATTCGCTAGATTATGAAAACTGCGTATAGCTGTAATGCATTCCTGCACAATATGATGAATTAAAAATCTTCGATCAATATTGGGATGTCAATTACGGTTCACCATAAGCGAAGGAATCGTATATGTACAGTAAAAATGTACATTAGTTAATGTTAGTTCCAGTTCATTGTACTTCAAAGCTGCTTGTTAATATCTATTAATAAACAAGACATTTGTCTATGTAGTAACTGATTTATTTTCATCACTGTAATTAGTATAGTTTTCATTCATTGCCATGCATGTGACCATCAATGGATACAAATCTTCAACTTCTATTTGAGAACAGCCTAGATAACCGTTTTTGTATTACTCATAAAGAAAGCTTATGCAATACTCTGGAAACATCAGATTCAAATATAAGGTTTTATGATCCCATGCATAGTTCCTGAATTTCATTTAGATCAGACTTTTGGTTCATGAGTTACAGGCTGCTATGGGATAAAACATGAAAATAATGTCACTCACTTTTCTCAAAAAAGTCTCCACCAACTTCCACCTCCCTAAATTTAGATGAAAGGTCTTAAAATCCATGAAAATCCTGATTTTCATTCAGATCCAACTTATGGTTCCTGAGATACAGAGTGATCAACGTAAAAATGTATATTCAGAGTTTTTCTTTTTTAAATCACCATGTGATGAGCAGTGAATTCCTTTAAGTTAGCTGATAAATAACTCTATTTGTTTTTTATTTAATATCATAATATTTTAGGCACACTGCTTAAGCTATACGATACCAAAGGCAGTTTCTAATTTTGTTTCACGACTAATTTAAAACTAGGATAGTATCATTAGATGATGTCGTATCGGGGTCGCAATGGTCGATTTTGGCAGATCCAGCCTTTAGCTGGCGATCGGCAGTGGTCGGTGGATTGAATATAACCCGTGAGTCCTCCAGGTGACGTTGGTACGTATTTATGGGTCCGCGGGAAACGAAAGGTCCGGCGGGTGGCCCGCATGCTGGTCATCGACTGGAGCGTCCTTCCGTGGGTGATGATGGTGAACAACGGGAAGCTTGAAAAAATATATAGAAGTAAATATTGTGGAAAACGAAGTAAAAAGGGGAGTATGGGAACGAAATGATTATAAACGACAGAGATCTAATTAGTTGACATCGAGATGGTTAAGAGACGGGGGAGGAGGAACTAAAAAGTTAGTCACAAACAAACAAAAAAAATCTTGTTAGTTCAAATGAGGGACAGTGGCTCAGGAGTAACGGGCGGATGTTAGTGAGTCCTTCTTCTTATAATGAAGATTATTCTTAGTCATAGTCGAGATAGAGATATCGTCGAGGAATTGGAGGAACTTTCTGATCAAGATATAATAGATTACACTTGTATATTAATGTGCTTAAGGTACTGATATATGAGAAGCATATATGAACTATCCCGACTCGCCATCACATGTCGGACCGGAACTTCAGGTGGTCTACCTAGGGCCCTAAGGGATTCCAGTAGCTTCGACCTGGCGTCACGATACTCTACGCACGACCACACGATGTCCTGATAACCGTCGCCACAGGTGCAGAGACCGCTCTCCGTTAGCCCAATACGCCGGAGATGTGCGTTGAAAGTGTAGTGATTTGACATGAGCCGCGACATCACACGAATGAAGTCGCGACTCACGACTTACTCCCCCTGAACCAAGGTTTCGTCGATATTTCGGAAACAATGGAGTATAGCCATCGTCCCAGTTCGTCATTGCTCCATGAAGTTTGCCAACTTTCTAGTGTCCTCTGACTAGAAATACTAAAAAATTCATTGAAGCAGGTCTTTCATAAATTTCACCTTCTAATGCACCCACCTTAGCCAATGAGTCTGCCTGTTCATTGCCTGGAATGGAACAATGTGATTGGACCCAGACTAAGGATATTAAATAAGACCGACCAGATAAAGTTCTCAAGCGTTCCCGTATTTTCCCCAGAAAATATGGGGGATACTTTCCTGGTTTCATTGAACGGAGAGCTTCTATTGAACTTAAACTTCCGTGACAATGAAGTAATGGTTTTTGAGTAAGTTTTCAATGATCTCAAGAGTATACTGAATAGCAGCTAATTCTGCGACGTA
Source organism: Malaya genurostris (assembly GCF_030247185.1). Taxonomy (NCBI): domain Eukaryota; kingdom Metazoa; phylum Arthropoda; class Insecta; order Diptera; family Culicidae; genus Malaya; species Malaya genurostris. Next base: position 66,488,634 of record NC_080572.1, on the reverse strand, counting down.
GACTGAAGCCGGATCACTTAGTTTGTATGAAGCGGTGATGTTTTTATTGAGGATACCGAAGCCTGTGGATCCGTTGAGATTTGGCCTATCAGAATAAAACATCGTTTCACAGTCAAATGCTCTGAATTTATAATAAAAATATTAGGGATCACTTGAGGGCGTACGTGATCCGGAATCCCACGAATCTCTTCTCTCGTGGATGTGTCGAAAAACACAGTAGAATCAGAAGTATCTAGGAAATGAGCACGGTTGGAAACAAACGAAGAAGGACTAATATTCTGAGCCATGTAATCAAAATACAAGGACACAAAATGTGTCTGAGAATTGAGCTCGACAAGCCTTTCGAAGTTTTCAACCACCGTCGGATTCAAGACATCGCATCGAATTAGCAATCGATATGAGAGATCCCATAATCGGTTTTTAGGCAGACGAACCCGGTCCAGGAGAACGTAGTTAGGCAAGGCCGAGCGGCGAAGGTCACTCGATAAGAGTCTGAGTGGGGATAGGATTTTGTTCCATCCCCGGCGATCGACACTGAATGCAGCCCGTTGCAATACACTTTCTTAACATTCTTAAGTAGGGGTTCTTTGAAACCGCGGACCCCGTACTTAAGAAGATATTCGCATGTCAGGCTCGCACCTGTGATTACGCCGTCTATTTCACTTTGAACGATCTCGTCAGCATGCTTTGAGCTGGTTAAAAGAACCCTAATATTGATTGGACGACGTAGACTGCGTTACCTAGGCGACCCGCCTTCGAAAGCTGCGGCCTTCGCCAGCGTTGCCAGGTCATTTTTCAAAAAAACTGGATTCGGCGCAAAAATCTATTACTATCCTATCGGTATAAGAATCTCTGCTTCATAAGTGCCAGGGAAATGTCACCAGGACTCATTTAAGTAAGCAAAAAAAGGTCTTACGACATTCTTTTCTCATGCCTATCAAAACTGAAAACCAAAATCGGTATTTATCTGTATGATGTTTTGGGAGGTATAGAGGTCAATAATCGGTATAAATACCAAGAAATTGGTGTACCTGGTAACGTTGGCCTTATACCAAATGAAACGATGTCTTTTTATTTTATGCGAAATGACATTAAGCCAAACATTAGTTATGCTAAAAAAACTTCGTCCAAATAACGTACACCCTCTTTAGACAAATTGTGTTATGATGCGGTGGTGATTCCCCAGAATGAAGAAGCCAAAGTTCATTGCTCAGAAAAACAAACTCTAGAAAGAACTATTTCTGAGAATGTTCCCAAATTCGGAAAACTGTATACCCGCACAAGCTGTTAGAGAGTTATGTTCAAGTAAAACTGTTTGACGGGATATTTTTTCCAATACACTGATCCAGTCTTGACAATTATCCTTGTTCTGAATAACGACGTATTGATTTTTCGATCGAATCCTAGCTACCTTTGATTTTACTAACGTTATTAGGAACACAAATGAAATACGATCGTAAAATCGATACGACGTATCTCAGAATAAGGGCGAATATGTTCGGACTACAGATGCTCATTCAAAGTGTGGTGAGAAAGCTTTGACATAAAATCAGCACAATGACGGTAACGTACCGCACATATCTAGCCTGTTCACTTGTCCATTCAACTTTAAAAATTTGTTCATTAGTTTTGAACTCCGGAAATTTTCACGACCATAAAGTTAACTAGACTGAGTGCCCATGTATGCGTTTTTAGACAATGTTGGCGTATCACAAAATAAAACCTTCGAACAATTTTAGACATGATTACAACACGACGCGGAATGATTTTATTGGACTGAACATCACGCAAAATTTTTATAGGTATAATATATACAATGCACTTAACCACGGTTTGCGATCATATCATCCGGATTGAACATACCCTGGAAAAACAAATAATTTTTGCTTTACCATTTTTTGATTGAAAGGTTGCTGAGAAAAGTACCTTTGCACGCCTCAGAATAGAATCTTTGCTTGCATCGTAGGGGTGATCCTTCGAGGGAATCTCCAGCACAGCAGGTGTTGGCGAAGTATGGGCATCGATCACGTGCCGAATCATTTCGGCGTAGTTCTGATTAATCAAAATGATATCGATATCGTCACGTTTAAGGAAACGCTTGAAGCAGTCCTCGATCTCACTAACGGCAGTGTCTATTTATCGGTAGGAATACAGAATTATAATATGTTCCGAACTGTGATACAGTATTTCTTTGCTGCTACTTACTCTTATCGACGACCATAAAATTGGGGTGACGATTTTTGTTAATTTCTCCGATTCCCCCCAGCAAAAAACCAACGCAAGTGTCCTGAAACGAATGTCAGTGGTACCATAGTGGTATATTATTTTTTTACAAATTGAAGAAAAATTTGAAATGAATCGTTTTCGTATCGTACACCACTATATGGCAAATATAAAAAAAAAATCTTACCTCATCACCGATGACCGAAATCAGTTTTCCTTTGATTGCAGACAATAGAGCCATAGCGGAGTTTGTCTTTTCTGGATGGATTTAGCGGAAGTAAGGTAAAACGATAAAATGCGTTGAAAAAAGCAGATTCTTATTAACGAGATGAATACCGAAACTGAAAATATCGTCACCTGATCACAAGTGCTGGTTTGTTGATTTTCGCTTTAGTATTGCGCGATGACATTAAATACAGGGTAGCCAAAATATACCGATTGTTGGTACACTGAGAAAAATATCCAAAGTATTTATTGCAGATTGCTTTCATAAGACCACGCCCACCAGTGGGTAGCTAAATCCCACTTGTGCGCGGCGGGCAGATTTTCCCCCAGGCAGCTGGCTATGTCTGCTAGCCATTTTTGCCGAAATTCTGCCAGAATACCAGCAAAAGTCTGGCAACAATGCAACAACCGTTTCCGGCAGAGAATTTCGCCTAGCGGTTATTAACGGTTCTTTTCTGTCGGATTTTTGCCATACAAGATTGGCAAAACCGTTTTGAATCGGTTCTACATTTTAAGCGTCTTAGTTTTATTTTTTCAATAAAAGATACATATGAAAAAAAGGCAATAAGTTATTGCCCTTCATATATACTAATCATGGAAAATGGAATTGCCAATAACATTACTTTCTCACTACCAAACATACCCATATTTCAATCTCATTTACCTCGTCTCAAGATTCGTTTTTTATACGTACATGCGGGATTGACGAATATCAAATGAAGTCGAAAAAAAAGAAAAAAGAAATAGGAGGGAAATAAACAAGACACGCACGGCGAGATAATGACGCAATTTCGCCTGGACAATTTTGACAGCAGCCGGAATGCAGCCAGCCTTCTGACGGTTGCCAGAATTCCTCACAAGCGGGATGCGTGACAATTGCCCACATTATCAGACAAAGGGCAAATCACTCTCGGTCAGAAATAGTCGAAAACACGTTTTCGTTCGGCACGTCAGAAAAGACATTGCACTCCGTTGCAAAACAAAAAGCGTTCTGTAACCCGCATAGCGTTTTGGCTACCTGGGTAGCCACGGGCACCAGAAGGCTACCAGTACCGTTTCAATGACAATATCAAAAAGCTGTCAATCAAAGAAACCCTAAACCCTGAACGATTTTGTTGTGAAGGTGTAAGTGTCGCTACAGCCAGGTGGAAACCGTGGAAACGCAAAACAAAGTAGAAAAATTATTTCACCAGAAGTGAATACAAGCTCGTGGATTATTCCTTCCTTTTGGTAACTATTAATTTGTTAGTTCAAAATAAAATAAATAATTTCAGTTTTTAAATTCCAATAGATTGCCGAACGAATTAATTGACTTGGAGTGGATATTATAGCCAGTCAGGAAAATCAGGTTTGTCTGTAGGTAAGTTGTATTTTTATAATATACGAATATATGTAAGAGTCGATCCGGGACGTTTTTTCCCTCATGGACGATGACTGTGCTGCAGGCGTGTGCATGTATTGGAATGCCTGATCCGGAATAAAATTCATTTGATTGCCGCCGATATTCCTCGCCGAGTTTTTCGCACCGTCGGCACCAGGAAAAACTCGGCGACAGATTATGGATCCAGCATTCCAGTACATGCACACGCCTGCAGCACAGTCATCGTCCATGAGGAAAAAAACGTCCCGGATCGTCTCGGATTAGTGCGAATAAACTTCGGAAAGCAGCCATAGAAGTGTGACAGTAAGAAAATGGTACGTCTACTTGAATCATTTGATATTGTGATTATTTTACTATGCAACTGATTTTCAGAATCAGACCACCCGCACTAATTACACCCCAGAGTTGCTCATCATCAGGATCATTATTATCGAAGCAGCAAGGCAGTATTACTTATTTTTGTAATCTACGCGACAACACAAGTGACTATAGCTACCGGATTTTGAACTGTTGTATCTGCCTGTGGTTTCCCCGGATAAAAGTGTTATCGTTCGAGATGCACCATCAACGGTAAGTTCATCATTTATAATGTTCCGTGTACCAGATACGGAGACTTCTTGGAATCTATTACGGCATTACTTCCGCCATGCTCGCACTTTCTGATAGCCTTGGAGGATGAAGGTTTTTCCTTCGTGGATAGATACGAAGTTAACATATAAAATAAATTGAATCTAACTTTACTTACAACATATTCTTAGATTACATTCGTTTCTCTTTTCTTTGCAGCTCTCATCGTCTAACGTTGCTACAGAGGTAGTTCAGCACGCAGAAACAATTTATTTGCAAGGAAATTCAGCATGCAGAATCAATGGATCTGCTGGAAACGTTACGTTAGAAACGACATCAAATGTTCCGCAGTCAGATCAGCGAAAATTTCACCACTAATTATAAATAAATAATTTGAGAGTTGTTCACTATTCTATTTCGGAAAATGAATAAAATTGTTTAAGTTTAACATGTGAGTTAGTTTTATTTACAATAATTCGAAATTGAAAATCAAAACAAAGTAATAAAAACAAACGAAGACGAAAAAGATTAATCATAACCGGTTCTCTTGCGGTTCTGTTCACTCTAGCTGCCAGCGGTATGGCAAACAGCTGGCAAAAATGTCTCCCTCAGAACCGATGTGGAAAATCCTGGTGGAAACGGTTGTATCGTTTGAGTTGTATATATGGCAGCGGTGAGGCAGTCGGTCACCAGAATGGCTGCCAGCAATATTTTGCCCGCTGGTAGCTTTTAGTCAGCCGTCTGGCAGCCATGCATATGCGGGAAGTAGCAGAAACTTTACGTCTGCTTAGCGGTTCAAATTGAACTGCCGAGTTTAGCACTAAGCAGTTCAATTTGAACGTTTTGAACGCAAAAAGAAAAAAACTGAAATGAAATAAATAGTACGTTTACAGCTCCTTATGTCAAAATAATGCTTTTCCAGATCTCGGTTAAACTTTTCTAATCCCATTCTAATCCAGCGAGATCCCTGCTATACTTTTTTACTCCTGGTAAAACTTGTTTGAGTTCAGACAAAGTTTAGAGTGATTTGCCCCTTGTTATCAGATCTGAATGAATTCCGAATTGGCGAGAAATTTTTATTCGGAATCCCATGTGGAAATCATAATGTGTTGTTGTAGTTTATGAGAAAAGGTTTTCGAATCTTTCAGGCAGACCGCACATGTAACGATGATTAGTGCAGCTAAAAGCTACAATTCTTATTAGTTCAATTATATTAACAAATTTAATTCATTGTATGTTACATTTCCTAACCTCATTTATACCTCAAGAAAACGGCAACAATTCGTGCTCCAAATCAGAGTCTGTCTGTCCTAAGCTATGTAAGGTGAAATTATAAGTGTTGGCCACACCATGAATATTTTCCGAAATTATTAATCCATTTATTATACGAAAATTAAAAAATTCCTGTTCATGACAATTTGATGATTCATGATGTATTGTTTACAATTCGTTTGTGTAACTTACGTTTACTGCCTGAATAGTCTGTGCACGTATAATGGTAGAAACTTTGATCCAAACTAGTGCGCCTAATGCCATATAATTCATTCATGATCAAATTCAATTTCAAGTAGTTTGATAACTTACCCACTATATAATTCACAACGGTTTATGTTCGGTTTAATGTAATAATTATTGATAGCAGAACCCGGCGACTTACAAATATAACTTTTTAAGTGCGTAATTTTAGCTCTTACCTAATATTAATATTTTCACACTGTATTTACTTCTTATAAATAGTAGAAAAGTTTAGGATAGATAGAATCAATTCAATAATATACAATATATAAGACTATTATATTCGCTAACACGTTTTATTGTAGCTCTCTGATACAGGCATATGATTGTACGTGTAGGCAAGATATTGGATGGTAGTACGTACACACTAAGATTTAGTTCCTTTGTTCGGTAATATTTTTGACGAGAAATTTCGGTAATCTATAGAAATGACCGATATTTCGGTACATGAGTTTTCTTTTACAATAATTATGCAAATTTTTACCAGACGATCAGTCTTACGTAAATTTTCATTACAGAATTTTGTAAATAGATATACAATTCATACGGTAAATCTGAATAGTTGCCGAGTACGGTAAAAACCATACTGTCCGTATGATAAAAAAAAACTGATTGTCATGAAACTAATTGTCAAACAGTTTTTAGTAAGTGTCTTTTAATTAACCAAACAAAACAATCTTGAAGAGTTCATCGAATGGATTGAGGTACAGGTGCAAAAGTTTTTAAAACATTTGAACCACTAAAAGCTTTTTGTTTACTTATTGTAAGACGTGTGTAGCAACTGTCTTTATTTAGATCAAGGTGTGTATACCAAAGGTTAGCTTAAGATAAACTTATTTCTAAAGGGAGTCCTAATATGTCACTTGTTACATCTTTCCTTTTTCAATTAATTAATAATATACAAAATCTGGATGATTCGTCTTTTTAACTGTTCGGCCAGATCGGGTTGTCCCAATGTTGCCATTCTCTTGAACACCTGTCAAGTTTTTCTCGGAATCCCTGCAGGAAAGTGTATCGCTGTCAAGTTGGGATCGCTGTGTCGTTTCGCTTTGCTTTTCCTCTTCACTGCTGTCGCATTCTCTACTGTGGGATAAACCTCTGCTAGTATTGTCATTCGCCTTACGCCGACGTAGATGGTGAGAATTTCTTCTTATTACTCTATGTCCTTCTGAAACTAAATAGGATCTATCCTCTTCCAGCTCCCGAAGTACTTCTGCTGGCGCCCACCGATGCGATTTCGGATCCTGCACTAGAACTTTATCGCCTTCCGAGAATCTTGGTGGATCTTGTGCGCCTCTATCTGCATAGGACTTCTGCAACAGTCTTTCTCGTAGTAATGCATCTTTCACGTTAGTCACTACCTTGGGTTTCAGCATGCTGAGTGTCATTGGTAAATCAGATCGGACAAGTCGACCGAAAAGCCTTTCGTTCGGCGAAGGAATATTATCATTACGTGGAGTGTTTCTAGCATGCAGCAGGGCCAGATTAATATCTGATTTATCCTCGAAGCACTTCTTTAGAATGTTTTTAGCCACCTGAACGAATCGTTCAGCCAAACCGTTAGCACGGGGAAAGTGTGGACTTGAAGTTTGGTGTTCGAAAGCCCACGATTTCGAAAACTCCCGGAATTTTTCTGAACAATATTGTGGGCCGTTATCTGTTTCCAGAACTTGTGGAATCCCATGAATCGAGAACCATGATTTTAGCTCACGAATGACATTTTCAGATGTTGCTTCTGCCAACCGCTTGAAATCAAAGAAGTTAGAGTAGCTATCCACGATTAGAATATAATCGCCGTCACGGAAGTGAAACAAGTCTGATGCAACTGTTTGAGATGGCAGGTCCGGAACTTCTTTAGTAATGATAATGTTCTTTACGTTACTACGCTGATGATGCTGACACACGTTACATCCCTCGACCAACTGCTGAATATCTCTGTTCATGTTTATCCAAAATAAAATTTGTTTTGCTCTTCTGATACTACTTTGAATGCCTGGATGACCACTATGCACTGTTTCGAGCATCTTCTTTCTTAGCGTGTTTGGAATTACGACCTGATTCGATCTGAAGAGAATACCGTCATAGACACTTAGCTCGTCTCTGAAACACCAATACTTCCGTATAACCGGCGGGACATCTTCTTTGCTATTAGGCCATCCATTCAGTACCGTTTCCGTCAGGAGCTGCATTTCTAAATCCGTTTTTGTGTGCTCTCTTAGCTCCGAACCAGCTTTCTTAGACATTTGCAGTATTACGTGAACTTCCAATTCCTCCTGATTTTGTTCTTGTATAGGATTTTTTATATCCCGACTCAAAATGTCTGGGATTGGAATATCGCGTCCTTTTTTGTAAACCACCTTCGGGTTGTACTGAGAAATTTCAAGTCGAATTCTTCGCAATCTCGGTGGAGCTCGATCCATGGGCTTTTTAAAAATTGACTCCAAGGGTTTATGGTCCGTTTCGACAATAAGTTCCTTTCCATAAACATACTGATGGAACTTTTGACAGGCAAATCTGATAGCGGCTGCTTCCTTCTCGATTTGTGAATAGTTCTTTTCGGCTACAGAAAGGGCTTTTGATGCATATGCTACTGGCCTTTCATTTTGTATTAGAACTGCTCCTAGCGCTTTTGAACTGGCATCGACTGACAATGTGACTGGTTTGTTGACGTCGTAGAATGCCAAAACTGGTGGTGAGATCATCAAATTTTTAATATCTTGAAAAGCCTTTTCTTGTTCAACCTCCCAGGCCCAGGCCGCATCTTTTGCCAGTAACCGTCGCAAAGGTTCAGTAATTTTTGACAAGTTCGGTACAAATTTTGCAAGATAAGTAAACATTCCTAGAGCACGTTGGAGTTCTTGCTTGTTCGTTGGTGTGTTTAGTCTCCGCACTGCATCCAATTTATCTGGATCTGCACTTAAGCCATCTTTGGATACCAAGTGACCCAAGAACTTAGCTTTTGACTGATTGAATACGCATTTCTCCTTGTTTAATTTAAGACCCTTTTCATGTAGTCTTTGAATGACGTTTTCTGTAATATCCTTCAATTGAGATAAGCTTTCCGCATGAATGAGAATGTCGTCCATCGAATATTCAACACCATCGAGTCCATCTAGAGTATCTTGCATGATTTTCTGGAATACTTCTGGAGCAGAAGCTAATCCAAACGGAAGCCGCTTGCAGCAATATCGTCCCCAGGGTGTTCCAAATGTCAAAAACTTTGCCGTACGATCAGTTACCGGGATCTGCCAAAAGCCCTTTCAAGAATCGTGAAATACTTCGATTTTGACAATCTGGTAGAGATTTCTTCGATAGTACTCAATGGATGATGACGTCGCAGTAGGTTTTGGTTTACCTGAGAAGGATCAATACAGATTCTTAGTTTTTGGTTACGCCCTACTAAAACCATTGCGTTTACCACTGGTGTTGGATCATGAATTCTTTCAATGACACCTAGTTTCTCCATTGAATCAAGCTCTTTTTTTACTGCATCACGAATGCTATGCGGCACATGTCTCGCTGGTCTCATCTCCCACTGTGGGTTATCGATCAAGTCGATGTCATAAACGTAGATTTTTACACAACCCAGACCATTGTAAATATCGCTGTCATTGACCTGCACATCATTTACTCGTGCTATGAGCTGCTGCGCTGTGCACGTTTTTCGCCCCAGTATCGGAGTGACGGTATCTTGAATGATATTCGGCTTGGTCTTGTTTTAATATAACATAAAGGTTCAGCCTCGCCCAAGACTTTCATTTTGTGATTTGAAAATGTGACTAACCATTTCGTATTGGACTGTTTCAAGGGAAGTAATTTCAACCTTTTTGCTAGACCCAACGGTAGTACGTTACAATGAGCACCAGAATCTAGCTTAGCAGAGAATGTTTTGCCTCCCACTCTCACTGTCTGGTACCAATCGTCTCCTTCGGTCTCAATAGCTCCAATGAATAATTCCTCCTCTGAATCACTGTTATTTTTTTCCGATATCGTGTGAATAGTCGGTTTTCTTACGGTATTTTGGATTTTACATTGTGCGGCGAAGTGCCCCTTGCGGCCACAGGATCGGCACTCCTTTCCATATGCCGGGCAGGAGGATTTCTTGTGTTTTCTCCCACATCTTCCGCACTGTATTACTTCTGTGTCACTGTTATCGTTTGATTTTTTCTTTAACACTTATACTGCGTCAATTTTTTCTTCGGCTATCATCGCTCTGGACTGCATTGCAGCAGACCCTGTCAGCTTGGAGCGAAATCAATCTTCAGTTTAGCAACGCCATCGCACGGTGTCACATTCAACTTATCATGTCAATTATATGGGTGCGCAGTGCTGCTATTTTGGCGCGCACGAGTTTGACATTTCTCTCCCCTACTTCTGTGTACGAGATTCGATGCGGACTCGCTTGAGGGCGCCATGCTCGCAAAAAATGTTGTTGCCAATAATTTGTTCGAGAAATGTGAGAGCTGGATATCTTGTTAATATGATGTCTTTGATTGCAGTTAGTTCATGGTTGCGACATAATTCAATCGTCTTTTGCAAGGTCAACTCGTCATTTAGCAGTTGGGGGACCAATTGTAAGTATTTCACGCCAATAATTATCCGGTCTTTAACCAATGAATCGTGTAACACACTAAAGGAACACTTCTTAGCTAGTTCCTTCACTCTAGTAACAAAACAATCAAAAGATTCGTCTTCGTTTTGAACGATCTTATTGAATGTATAACGCTCATATGTTATACACGACTTTGGAATGAAGTACTCTTCAAACTTTGCTTTTATTAGCACTAAGTTGTTCTCCTCTTCTGGTCGCAAATTAAACGTGTCGAAAATCCTAATGCAGTCCTCACCAATCGCACTCAGAAAGGTGGCCGATTGGACTTCTTCTGATTTTTCCACCAGCTGCGTCGCTGTTGCGAACCAATTAAACTGTCGTACCCAAGATTTCCATTGTGCTGACATGTTATCACTTAAAACCAACGCTTTTGGTGGTTTGAGTCCCGCTGCTGGCGATGCCGCCATTTTGTTACAGGAGTGAGATAAACCGCTGCTGTGAAACTATACTATTATTTTAGTATAAACATCAAAATTCGGTGTATTGCGAGCGTGAAGTTAAAAAAAAATCATTTTCTGCTTCTGATTTAGTTCACTGGTCTCTACCTGGCAGACTTGTACAATAGATATCACCGTTACTCGACGGAACGAATAAAACGCGCTTCTGACACCATGTAAGACGTGTGTAGCAACTGTCTTTATTTAGATCAAGGTGTGTATACCAAAGGTTAGCTTAAGATAAACTTATTTCTAAAGGGAGTCCTAATATGTCACTTGTTACACTTATAGGCAGAAAATAATTTTTTATCACTTGTCCACTTGCTGCCTACACAAATTCGAGGGTCGACGGATTGTGCAGTGTTTTGGAAGGCGCTCATAATTCCGGTCAGCCGGAACATTTGACCTTTTTTTGTGGAATAAAACCATAGCCACAACAGGTTGGAATTTCCTTCATTCGTTTTTGTGAATTTGTGTTGTTTTTTTAAATCCGAAAATCCAGAATTTCAACCAAAGGAAAACAAACAAATAATAAATTACCGAACAATCAGTTAGACCCAATTGGTTTACAGTGTACGGTAGTTGTTTGTCAGTTCAGCAATTACCGAACGATCGGTAATCAATTTAATTACCGAACTGATTACCGAAGGTTCAGCCGACGACACGACCTGCCACTCGTCTATCAAAACTGTATCGCAAATTTAACTACCCCTCAGTAACTGGTAATGTCAAAACGAAATTGCTTGAAAATATATTGAAACTGGCAACTATGATCGAAAACTGTTGATTTTAAATAACAGTTGTCCATGGCTACGTATATTGTTTAATTGAAACATATAAATAATCTCGAAACGAAAACAAAATGTGATTTCTGCGAACCGGAGGACAGACTGACTATTGGTTACTACCTAACTCGGACGTACTGCTCAAGGTGATCATTGTTGCTTGAAATAGCTTGTTCTAGTGCCCAGTTGTTAGATGAGATGTGCATGACACAAGAATATCGGACGGCAGAAAATATTGAAATCGTTCGGATTACCACCGAGGCCAAGGGTTGTCAGGAAAAACTAACCAAAACTGCATATTCACAGGTATTAGCTTTGAATCATCATTTTGTGACGGGGCCTAACTTTTTTTACCTTCATTGTAGATCATATATTTCGGTGTGAATGAAACCACTGGTCTCATCTTGTTCTTCTTTATTGTTTGTTAATTTGAAATCTAAGTTTATTCATTCTAATGTAATATTTTAACATATAAATATATTTATATTGCTAGATTTAGTCAGATTATAGTGAAACTAAAAAAAAATGAACACTTCTCAAAAAATTTTCCATTAGGTCTTAACAGCAAGTGTTTGTTCCTTTATTTACTTTCACTTTCAATTATTGTGGGAAAATTATAACGATTTTTTTCGAACTTTTTGATTGAAATCGGGGTTAATTATAATAATTTTCCGGTACGAAATTCCGGGTATCAATTAGTGTAAACGGGGAAACGGCTTGATAATCGACACAGAAGACAAAAAACAACATGTTAAGGCCAGTTTGACAGCTTCAGAATCATGAATCACGCCGAACCGATTCGTCGATTTCTTTTACCCCTGGCAAGTGTACTGGTCGTTGTGATCATACTGTGGTGTATAGCAATCATACATATTCTGCCGTGAATAATCGGGAAGGGTGAAAATTGAAATTGATATTCGGGCCTATCAGAAGCGTTGGACATGTGATGATCTTGAACTAGACAGTGAGCACTCTTATTCAATCTTATGTTAATTTTTCCACTGGATTTCCGATCTTCAATGTGACTTCGTGAATAATTTCTGCCATAGCGCAATATATCTGTGTGTCGTGTGCAGGAATTCGAGAATCATTCCAACAATCGTCCTGGGTAGATAATTCAACACAGTTTTTCATTTAACTTTTAATGATATTACCACGAATTGTTAGCGAAAACGTTTCTTATCTAATGGAAGAATAGTTTGTTTTTGTTTGTGCTGCTAAATAGATTCCTTGGTAACGAGTTTGTAGCAACCAGAAAAGTGTTGCTGGAAATAACATTTTTAATAATTGACAAGGGGTCACTATATTCATGGTAGTTGGTGGTAAATCACTCACGAACACATTTTATTCCGATTTTTCTTCGGAGTGCCTGGTCGTGTCGTCGGTTCAGCTGTTGAAAATTCGGTAAAAAATTACCGAATTCTGCGAAATTTTCTATGTGTGTACGAATTGTGTTGTTCGTAACAGTAATAAATCAAACAGAGTATTAAACAATTCAAATATTTTACTTGTACAAATCCAAAATGTAACGTTAAGAAAAGATAATATTTTAGCCGCACGTTTACTGAATCGTGTTCTCACTTCGTTTCTGCGCCATACTAAAATGATAGTCCTCTCGTCATTTCACTGTTGCTAGTCCATTGATTGAGAAGATGCGGAATGAATTGTCAATTCGTGTCCTTCTTATTCTTTCCCGATTTAATTAATATATATATATATATATATATATATATATATATATATATATATATAAATTTAAATCTTAAGCTTTTCGATATACAGAACTAGTCAATTTGGGTTGATCGATCAATATAATACTAAATCTCAATATTTAAATTTAACCTGTTATGTTTATTAATTATTTCGTTAACAATTGAAATCTATTTCTCACCAACCACACTATAACACACATGTCAGTGCTGCTAAGGCACCAATCAGACACTTATTCCTAATAATTGACACATGTGAGCACATACGTTCGCATTCTGAAGCACAATACGTAGCACTCTGGGACAATATCTGACTTGGATGGCACCACCAAAAACATAGTTTATCATTGCGGTTTTGGCAGGCACAAAACCGTTTGTGTTAAGCGACTTACACTTGCGGCAGATACAGATATACAGCAGATAAAAATACGCGATCCCACTTACAAAAATTGGCACCAGTTGTTACAAATGGTTATTTCGATTTTTAGACTGATCTCTCGAATAGTGACTTCAAAACGGGTTCTTATTTTCAAACTAAAATTTAGAGATTTCTGATGGTAACTACTCAATTTTTGACGTTTTGAATTTTCATGGCATTATATGTGCAATGTGATGCCGTGCGATGTTGTAGCTCAAATGAGAACTTATGTTATTTCTCTCTAAGCTGACAAAATCTGCTTAAGGTCTATTCACACTTAGTCGATCAGACCGACTCGACACTCGTATTCACCTCTTCGGCTTTGACCGAGCTGAAATCGATCAATGATGCAGATCTTTAGCAGATATTTCCTCTCTGACTTTTTTGCACCATATAGGCACGTTCTTTTTAAGCGACCGTCGATACGGTGCAAAAAAAGTCAGAAAGGAAATATATTGCCAATGATCTAAATTGTTGGTCAGTTCCAACCTGCCAATACATGCACACACCAGCTACTCGGTCAAAGTCGAAAAACGAAAAAAAAACGAATGTCGGGTCGGTCTGATTGGGGAAGTGCGAATAGACCTTTATTCGTCGTTATCCCACACTCAGACACAAAACTAACCATATTCATTATTTTGCCTTTACTAGTTTCCATCGAGAATTAATTTAAAGAACGCCATTTCTTACTAATTAGGTAACATTATACAATTTTGCAATGAAACTAATGATTTCCAATCTACCAGTTTTAAGAAAATCATCATTTTTTCAGTTCTCATATAGATTTTGAACGAAATTGTTCAATATTCATTATCATAAAGCATTAAAAGATAATCGGAAACAAATAAAACATTAAATGATCGTGATATTAAGGTTTTCAGCACAATCTTCTATCGATTCAAAAAAGGTAGATGGTAAAACCAAATACAAAATACGGAATACTTCGACAAGTTATCGTGGCCACGTTTTGCGTTATGCGGTACACTGTCAAGGTACACTATCAGAGTGACAGGGAACTTTTGTGATTTTTTTTAATGACTGGCAATGCTGAAGGTTTAAAATCAATTCGCCATAGTAACTGTTTGGTATTATAACAAACAAAGATAAGTTCAATTAAAATCGCAGGAAATAAATTTTACAATGAATATTCCAAGATTTGGTTCGGAACCAACTAAAACAAATTGTAGTAAATCTCTCTCTCTCTCTCTCTCTCTCTCTATATATATATATATATATATATATATATATATATATATATATATATATATATATATATATATATATATATATATATATATATATATATATATATATATATATATATATATATATATATATATATATATGTGTGTGTGTCAAATAATCCCACAAGTTTTCTCGGAGATGGCTGAACCGATTTTGACAACCTCAGGTTCTAATGAAAGGTCTTACGGTCAGGAATTTATCCTGAGTCCTGAATTTCATACGGATCCGACTTCCGGCTCCAGTGTTCTAGGGTAAAGTGTATTAAATATTGTACACCATCATTTAAACCGGCGAAACAAAACGGTAAAAAATTTTCTAAACTGGTTTCAAAATTACACAAATCGATAGCCATTATCAGTAGACAAATCGGTTCTCGGTCTCCGGTTCCGGAAGCACTGGAAATAATGGTCATATAAACATTTTGAACATAATACCATAGTTATCTATATGAGTATCAATGAAAACGCAAGGAACTAGTAGCATTTGTAGGAGTATTTGGTATCATTATATAATCTTCTAACGACTCGGATAAAGATTGGAGAGCCATAGATTTAATCTTGATTTGCAAACTAGTAGTATTGTTCTTCAAGATTCAGTAGAATACCTTATTTCACGTTCATTGTTCAATGAAATGTGATGAACTACTTTTAAACCTTCTATTGATGAGAAGAGAAAAATTATACTTATGCTAAACCATAGTAACTAATCATCAATGTCAAGAAAGGCTGGCAAAATTCATTTTATTTATTGAAATATAAAAATTCAACCGCAGATTGTCGAAAAACAGATACGTTATTTCCAAATGTTATTCTATTTACGACGCCATTGTAGAATCAGATAACCACTGCCATCTGACACCGGTATGTGAGCACCAGCCATTTGAAATATACCGATTACGTTGAGCCCCTCGCGTTTCGAGCCCAAACACTGCGATGTTTTGATACTCATCGCGACTTTCAAATTGTGAAAATTATCTCCACTTAATGTCTCAAATTAATGTCTGCTGTATTTTAGGTAAACCGACAAGTTATTGTGAGAGAGTCAACACAAAATTCACTAATTTTCGTGCACTAAACAAGGTAAACGCGTTAAACAAATGCATTACTGTTTGTTTGTTTACGTTGCAATCAGCTGATTTTGAAGTTCCGATTTTGATCATATCAAGATGGCGTCGTGACAGAGGGCCGGAGAACCAGAACTTTTAATTATATTCTCGATGTATGGGAGCTGTCAAGTTGTCCACGGGTTGAAATGAACAGTCAAAAAGCCTTATGTGGGTTAGAACCAGAGAAACCAGATCTGCAGATTTGTCTGTAAATTTGCAGATTTCGTACATTGGGCTGCAGACATTTTTTGTTGTGCAGACTTGTGCAGACTTTTGAAAATCGAGTTTTTCGCAGACTTTCGTCAAAATTTACAGACTTTTGAAATTGTCGCGACTATATTTTATAGAGAAATGGCTGCGTATCATACTTTATAGAGAAATGGCTATGAGCAAGACATACTTGCTGACTACAGATTTTTTTCGCATATACAAACTATTCCAACCCTGTCTGAAGATATTTGAAATTTTTATCTGGCATCTCTGGTTAAAAGTCACTTAGAAAGTGATTAGATTTTGTTGGGTATTGAGCGTTCATTGAACGGCATGCTGGATGAACTATTCGCTCAGTTTATTGAAACGGTTTGGGAGTTTTATCCATATAATAAGAAAAAGTGTTATTCTACTCTATCCTAAGTAGAAATACTTTACAGGTTTGTAGTATTTATTTTAAAAAATAGGTAGTAAATTTCAAAATCTCCTATGAAACCAGTCCAACGGGGCTCCAACTGCTCACATTGAAAATGGCTCAACATTCGACATCTGTTTGCCTAGTTCATTGAATGAAAGTCCCGAATCGGCCTTCCGTTGAAAGATTTTTTGAGTATTCATTGGTTGAACGTGTTGAAGCATTACCCAAGCAACCAGAAGTTCCACAATTACTTAAAAAGTCCACTTTCTTGCTGCTTAAAAGTGCACGCGGAACTTTTGAGAACTTGAAAGTACAGATCAAGTTCCGCGTGAACTTTCTAGCTGCTTAAGAAAACACGTGGCAATTTTTGACAGTTCGAAGTACAGAACAAGTTCCGCGTAAACTTTCTAGCTGCTTAAGAGTGCACGTGGTACTTTTAGCAACTTGAAAGTACAGAACAAGTTCCGCGTGAACTTTTTCGCTGCATAGAAGCTGAACAATGTATTCTAGAAGCAGCTTAGAAGTTCGTTCCGCTGCGTCGTGCGAACTTTCAAGTGTGGATAATTACTTAAAAAATGGGCTGCTTAGAATGCTATTGATTAACTTTGAGAGCTGCTTAAGCCAAATCAGTCCCTTTTATCCGAACTTTTGGTTAGTTGGGTAGTCTCTCTGAAAGTTCAATTACAACCTGAAATGCAAATAATATTGGTTTGCTTTCATCATGAAACGCCAGCACTAAACACGTTTCAGACGAAATAATCAACTTCGAATCGAAATCAACCAACTTCGATCGACGTAAAGATTAATTTAATTTTTAACCGAATATTACTCACGTACCCGACGTGTAAATGTTCCGTAAATTTGTCGTTGTATCACTTCATATGAATTGTTTAAAATTAATGTTGTTGTTTTGTAACCATTTCAAGCCGGGGATAGTCGCGTGATGCCACGTGTGAGTCGCTCTTATGGCGTTTTCGTTTTTAATTTGCACTACACTGAGGCATGAATAAACGAACAAAAATGACGAAAACATAAACAGTAACTATTGACTACAATACATGATTCCATTGCACAGAGCTACACCAAACTTTTGATGAGTGCTACACCAGTGGCATCGGTGCAGAAAAAGTGTAGCACTGGCGTAGTGCAATTGGTAAAAACGAACGGTTTCAGTGCAGCTTTCGCTACACCAGTGTAGTGCAATTTAAAAACGAAAACGACATTAGATTTTTTCTCACAGGGATTAAAGTGACGTTAAATTAAATTAAACGCCTCAGTTCTACATATCAGTTTTTATCAGTGTAGGAGAAGAAGAATGCATAACGTCCGTAACCCCTCTGAGATTTCGAATCATAACATGGAAGTATTGTTAAGATAATAATATCATATTAGCTTAAATTAAGTAATTCGTTTATGCATCGTTTGTAATTCAGCATGAATCCGTTGACGTGAGTGTTATGTTGTGTGTGTATAACACTATAATTATTGTTTTATTTTTCGCACAGTAATATGAAAAATGTTCTCAAACTGAGCGAACAGGATTTGAAGTTCGGTGGTAAAAACTCCTGGCACGACCAGTATAAAGATAGTGCTTGGATCTTCGTCGGTGGATTACCATCCGACCTAACAGAGGGCGACCTGCTAGCAGTGTTTTCCCAATATGGAGAAATAGTCAACATTAACCTGATACGGGACAGGAAAACTGGTAAATCAAAAGGGTTCAGTTTCATCTGCTTCGAGGATCAACGGTCAACGATTTTAACGGTTGACAATATGAACGGAATCAAGCTGCTAGGGCGAACGTTACGGGTGGATCATGTTGCGGACTACAAACCACCGAAAGATGACAAAGCCGACGAGGAAACCCGCAAACTGTACATGGAGGGTTGCGCACCGAAGTATAGATAAGCACGAGGAATGAAAACATTTATAGAGTAAATATTTTATAGGTTTAGGTACTAGGTGAGTGAGAGTTACTTATATCGGAGTCAATATATGAATTTTCCCGATTTTTGTTTGTATAATTCGAACAATATCAATTCTACAAATTTTGTATGAGAGAATACAGATGTCAGTTTATTTGAAGAAGAGAAATTATTAAGTTAAGATTATATTGTGCATTTTATAGTTGATTAGATTCCTGAGAAAAAAATTACTACAGGTAAACCGACCAGTTATTGAGAGAATCAATCCAAAAATCGCTGGTTTTTGTGCTATAAACAAAGAAACGATTGCATTACTGATTGTTTATTTATGCAGCAATCAGCTATGTTATGTGCCCTAAGCACAAACTTAGGTTTACCCCTAAATGACCATACCTGAATCGGCCAGTATTAGAACCTTTTCGTTCGACACGTCAGCAAAGACATGGCACTTCAGTGCCAATTAATAAGTGTTTTGCAAATAGCATTAAATTTACGTCTGCTTAGCGGTTCAAGTTGAACCGTTTAAGTTTGCATTAAGGAGTTCAATTTGAACTGCTCTGCACTGACGAGTCTAAGACGAAACGTAAAGAAAAGTAGAACCGGTTATGTGCCCTAAGAACAAATTCAGCAGCTGCAAGATTCATATGGGTGGTTCCCAGCAATCCGTTTTAGTTTTATTTATTCGACCAGTTCTACTGTCAAATTACCATGTATACCAGCACTGCCGTTCTATTTTTTTTTTTTCTATATTTGAAACAGACAAAACGCTGCTGGGGCTGCCAGTTCATTTTGTTATAATTTCTAGATTTAAATTTTAAAACTGACATAAATTATGCATCTAGAACTAGAACACTCATGAATATGCCCTAAGCACAAACTTAGGTTTACCCCTAAATGACTATCACCCCGATTCTGCAATCCGACGGATTTGTGATACGAACGAATCTACACTTTCGTTCGAGATCGAATTTTGCATTCTTTATTCCGTTCGACTTGTATGATTCGATCGACTCTCGTTCGGGAATACTTGAAATTTCGAACACTAACCATCAAAGCTGTCAGCACTACTTACACGTTCTATATTATTTATATTATTCATTTCTTAGTAAACGAAACCGTCACACTTGTATAAACAAATTAGAACGTTTCTAAACCGAACAGAAGTAAAACGTACGCAAGTCGATCGAGTATTGTTCGAAAATTGAACAACTCGAACGAATAATTTTCGAGTTCATACCCAACTCGAACGGAATGCAGAATGGAAATTGCACATTCGATAGAAATATGTCGAATCGATCGACGTACAGAATAGGGGTGTATGTTTCGCCAAATTGGATTGGACAGCCGTCACTGAAACAATTTTGGTAGCCGTCTGGTGCCCATGGCTGCCAAAAGGCCGTGCGGGTTGGTTGGAATTCCTAATTTTTGGTTGATTTTTTTTCCTAATTTTTGGAATTCCTAATTTTTGGTTGATTTTGATGCCGTGAAAGCAAATGACCATCCCGATTCTGCAATCCGACGGATTTGTGATACGAACGAATCTAAACTTTCGTTCGAGTTCGAATTTTGCATTCTTCATTCCGTTCGACTTGTATGATTCGATCGACTCTCGTTCGGGAACGCTTGAAATTTCGAACACTATCCATCAAAGCTGTCAACACTACTTACACGTTCTATATTATTTATATTATTAATTTCTTAGTAAATGAAACCATCACAATTGTGTAAACAAATTAGAACGATTCTAAACCGAGCAGAATTAATACGTACGCAAGTCGATCGAGTAATGTTCGAAAATTGAACAACTCGAACGAATGATATTCGCATTCATACTCAACTCGAACGGAATGCAGAATGGAAATTGCACATTCGATCGAATAGGGGTGGACAGTTTCTTTTTGTTTACTTTCTCTTTTGATAATTGCGGAGTGATTATGAGGGCATGTTCAGGAGTGTTCCAGTTCTAGATGCATAATTTACGTCAGTTTTAAAATTTGAATCTAAAAATTTTAACAAGAAAAACTGGCAGCCCCAGCAGCGTTTTACTAGTGTTTCTAAAATACAAAAAAAACGGCAGTGTATAGGGTAACAGAGGTATTTTGGCCACTTCATATATTTTGGCCCACCTAACAAACTTTATCGATTTTATCGATTTTAATTGATGTGAAGTAACTCATGTTACATAAATTTGAAGGTAAACACATTAAATTATCTATTGCGGAAGGGTTTTTCAAAGATATTACAACATTTGATGGATATTTATTCAAAGTGGGCCAAAATAAAATCAATCCTAAAGTGGGCCAAAATACCTCTGTTACCCTACCAGTTTTAAATTTGACAGTAGAACTGTTCGAAAAAATAAAACTAGAACGGCTGGCTGGCGTTTGTTTCAGTTTAAGTTCTATTGTAGACAGTGTTGGTGATTGTCGAAAATTTGACAGAAGCTGCTATATTGCTATCTATATTGTATAAAACATTTTCAATCCGGTAGAAGATGCTACAAGAACTCGAGTCTCTCAATGCATGAACCGCGAGAGAATTTTTCCACATTTCTTCGCTCCACTTCATACTCTGAGTATTTCACGGCCCTTAAAAAAATTTACAGTCTGATAATGATCGTTGCTGTGTGGAATTCCCCAAGAGAGAATCGCAAGTTGACAATTATCGCAGAAAATCGAATCGATTATTCAACTTGGCGATTCTCATACTAGGTTGCAATATTTCAAAACCCTTGTGTGGAGTATTCACAGACACTTTCATAGACACAACTTGTACAAAGGTTATATGCATATAGTTAGAATAAGCGGCAATAGTAAAATGATTCTATCGCAATTATCAACTGCCCGTATAGAATTGGATCGCGAAACGAGAATAAGCGACCGTTTGTTGCTTCAGAGAGGATCCCCACAGCAGCGTGCTAACCTTTGATTCTCAGAAATGTCATCGAGAGAAATTCGCTCTCGCACTGGTGTCTATTCTATGTTAAATGAGCCATGCCGTGTTTTTGTTGTTGCGATGATATCCGTCTCTCTTTGATGGCACTGATTCAATCGTGTGAAGAGTTGCTGGTGAGCGTTCTTTTAAACGATAAAAGCCATCCTTGATTGTAGATCGTCCATATAATACTTCCAGCTGCTGAATTTTCTCTAAGAGCAAATTCAGCAGCTAGAAGTTCCATATGTTATAAAATTCAGATTTAAATTTTGTAACTGACATAAATTATGCATCTAGAACTAGAACACTACTGAATATGCCCTAGAGATTTTCTTGGGTTTCAAAATTCTCGGTTGATTTTTTAGAATGCCGTAAGAGCAAGTGGCACTTTCTTTTTCGATTGTTGTGATGTAATTGTAGATTTCTTCGGATTTCACAGTTCTGTTTGAAAGTCGAAAGTGTTGGGTATAATTTTATGCAAAGAGTTGAGTGATAAACGGGGAAACCGCTTGATAACTAATAGAGGAGAAAGTAAACTAAGAGAAACTGTCACTTGCTCTTACGGCCTTCTGAAAAATCAACCGAGATTTAGAAGTTATCGAATATTCTCAGATCATTTTTTGAAAAATCGATTAACTGTTGATTTATCTTTGACAGGTATGCAAATTTTTCCACTTTTCTTCTATATCCGAGTTCGATTTGTTTACTTCTATGCTCCCTGTGTGAATTCCTCGGTATTTTTTTCTCCTCAAATTGGCTGGTTTCCGTGACTAAGACAAATCTGCGGGTAGTTCTATCATCTCAAAAGTCGGTTTTCACAGTTATTGCATAACCTTTCTATACGAGAAAGGTAAAAATGGAATGACAGTTTCGTCTTTTATAGTTCTTTGTATTACTAAGACTAGGATTTTTGTAGAATCCGGATTTTTAGGTCAAATTGTAGGATTTTGAAGCATTTTTTTTCGTAAAAGAGAGAGAATCTCAATTTGATTACGTTTGTAAGATTCGTTCTTCTTTGGAAAATAGCTGATATGGCTTTTCCTTATAGTTTCCTTGTATTACATTCTGGTGAGGAAAGGGTTTACAGCCCTGTCCAAAATGTCTGCCCTCCTCCTTAGTTTATATCAGGCCGAATTAGCGCATGCGCGCCATATAAACGCCTCTTTCAATATGAGGAAAATATATTATTCCCCAACAGTTTTTATTATTTATTTATGTTTGTTTTCTTACCTTTGGTCGTAGTTTATAAGGATCAGCCACAAAAAAAGGATTAGTTTTTTATAATGTCCTTATAAATGCCGTTTTTGGTTAAATGATATTAACACTTGGGTTTTATTAGTATTACTACAGCATGTTCACTTTTCGTTATCTTCGGTTGATCCTTGACAGTGTTACCATCCGCTCAGCACTTTTGAACATCTGGTGTATACTGACTCACAATCGAAATGTATCACGACCAATTTGATACAACGCACCAAAGGGCACGGTATAATGTATATTTTACACACAGGCACACATACATACATACACACAGGCACACATATACACATGCATCCATTCCTACATGTATTCCTCAAGCAAGCATCATAACATTGAGTTAGTATTTCTATTCTAATAGATTCTAACTAAAATTAGTGTGCCAATAGTCATCTCATTAGCAGAGTCACTATATTATTTTACCGATTACTCGACTTTCAATAAGTGAATTGTGATAAAATCGAATACAAAATCTTTGCCTCGTCTCTAAGAAGCAATAGCGCATAAGGGGCTGTCCATAAAAGACGTCACGCTTTTTTTTGACGATTTTTGACTCCCCATCCCCCCTTTGTCACAAATTGTCACAGAAGCAAAGACCCCTCACCCCCCTTATGTCACATGTCACGAATTCAAAATAAATAAAATTCATCTCAATACATTCTCAATATGTATGAAAAACAATACAAATATGAGGGAAAAATCGATTTATTACATGCTGTCATTAGATTAAAAAATATCCCTAAAACTACAAAATCATCGGAATTATTTTATTAATATCAATTATATAAATTACCAAACGTATTTGGTTGAAATTGATGAAACATTTAAATCATCTGTTTTATTACTCCTAGGGGTACACAGATATATCATTGTTTTAGGTAAAGAATAATATTTCCTTAGTGTAGCATACAGGGCTAAGAAAATAAAGACCAAAACCTCATCAAAACGAGATCACTGCCGGAGAATCTTTTCATGATCAGTTGATCAGTGAATTTTAAATCACATCGATCAAAATCGGTACGGATCTTCGTCACACAAAATCGGTAGTGATTTTGAGCTAAAATGATTCTTGATTTATGTAAGTTCAATCATTGGATGATTCGATAAGCTTTCATGTTGGTGGAGGAAAATTACATATGATCAAGATAAGACATGACATGATCTACGTCAGAAATCGTTGATCTCCCGTCCTTTATCAAATGGAGTACAATTGAATAAACTGCATCAGAATCAGATAAGAGAAATTCTTATGATATACTATTATCAATGCTAGAAAATCAAATTACTGAAAAAATTGTCAGTGCATAACTTAAGTTAAACCGTTTGAAGGCATCTTTTTCTTTTTTACTCATATTAGGCAAAATTTATTAATTTCGCTAATTTACTCGCTCCTCCGTGCACTTTTGCTGATCAAAACAGAAATGATTTCCTGCATCATTCATTTCCGAATTTACAAGAAGAAGCTTTTACATCAACAAATACACGTTTTCCTATAGAATGTAAACGTTTATTGTGGAGATTTTTTTCAGGAAATAGTGCAAAGCAGTAATATAATTAGGTACTTCAAAAATGCGCTCATTGAAAATATTGGACGTCACATTCCAAAAACCTCCCCCCCCTCCCCCTGTCACAAAAGGTCACGTTTTATGAAACACCCCCCTCCCTCTTGCGGCATGACGTCTTTTATGGACAGCCCCTAAAAGTAGTTCGGAAATGGTTCAATACTGCTGTATTAGCGACGCAAAATGCTCCAAATTTCGTGTTACTCTCGAAGTTAATCTATCAAGCAGAGATAACAGATCTCACTCTAACTAACGCGTATATGAAATGACTAATGGATTTGAGATGAATGGAGGTACCGTTACCTAATTTCTATCTTTTCTATTGGTCCATCGTTAGTCCTGGGCTAAAACGGTGGCCTTTATTAGCGTTCTTGCATGCACTTACTCTTACATTTCACTCACACATCATCTCACCCATCAGGTCCCAAACGACACATCCTGACAATATAAACTGGATGAACATCGTTTGACAGCTATCAGTGGTTTGCCCATTGGTTCATTATTATTTTATTCTATTCTACAATATTCTATCTCATTTCACAGTAACAGATCGGCTGAAAAGTTCGTATCGTTTCTATGAGAGGGCGCCACTAGAATTAAATCCATACCATTTTCAGTTAGTACCAACCTTCAAAAGATACGTGTATAAATTTGACAGCTGTCTGATTATTAGTTTGTGAGATATTGCATTTTGAGTGAAGCTACTTTTGTTATTGTGAAAAAATGAAAAAAAAAGGAATTTCGTGTGTTGATGAAAAACTTTGAAAAAAAGTGCCGCCGATACCAAAAAAATGGCTTGATGAGTGTTATCCAGACTCTGCACCGGGCGATGCAACAATTCATATGTGGTTTGCATAATTTCGTACTGGTCATATGAGCACCAAAGACGATGAACGCAGTGGACGTCCAAAAGAGGCTGTTACCGATGAATACGTGAAAAAAATCCACAAAATGATTTTCAATGACCGTAAAGTGAAGTTGATCGAGATAGCTGACACCCTAAAGATATCAAAGGAACGTGTTGAACATATTATTCACGAATATTTGGATATGAGAAAGCTTTGTGCAAAATGGGTGCCGCGTGAGCTCACAATCGATCAAAAACAACAACGAATTGATGATTGAAAACCATGCTGAAATTGAATCCACCGTATTCTCCAGATTTGGCCCCAGTGACTTTTTCCTGTTCTCAGACCTCAAAAGAATGCTCGCTGGTAAAAAATTTAGAAGTAATGAAGAGGTAATCGCTGAAACTGAGGCCTATTTTGAGGCAAAGGACAAATCGTACTACAAAAATGGTATCGAAAAGTTGGAAGATCGCTATAATTGCTGTATCGCCTCTGATGGCAATTATGTTGAATAATAAAAACGAATTTTGGCAAAAAAATGTGTGTTTCTATTAAACGATACGAACTTTTCAGCCGAACTGTTATTCCATGGTACACAAACCACCAATAAATGTCAAAAATGGACTCTATTTACCGTTCATTTGTTGTCATCGTGTGAAACCCAATTGGGATACGTTCACTCCATCTAATTTCCACCTCACACTGGTAATAAGGGCCGGTAGTATGAAAATAAAACAAAACAATGTTCAGTTAAGCCCTTCCAACCCCGGATGTTGGAGCGTAATGCAATCAACATCTTATTCAAGTCGTTACATATCTTAATTTAATTAAGAAGCTAAAAACTGTAACGCATATCTTTATCAAATTGTAACGCTAATTGATTGTATGTGATGATGTTTGCAATACCGTCAAGCCCACCAACCAATGGGAGAGAGGAAAAAAACAGCTATACTAATATTATTGTGTGAGCAAAAAGTTCCTGTCAAATTTTTTAGCGCTAGAGCTAAGAAGGCAATAAAACATTGGCAATTACAAGCTGTGGTTCATTCATATATTGTTTGTTATTAGTAACCGTTTGTCGTGTAGATTAATGCAGTCCAATTTTCTTATACAGGGTTAATCTAAGGTTTGTATCAAACCAGGAACCAAAATCAAGGGAACCAATTATTTTTCGTCCCTGATTTTCAGCGTCTATGTCTCAAGAATTGATTTAAGTAGACTTTGATTTCCTCTGCATAGGATTTCCTCAATGGAAATTAATAGTCTTATGCGCTTTGATGGACCGTCAAACTTCGCCTCACGAACAAAGTCTGTGCTTCCCGTTCTAATTTAGCCAGCTCCTGTACAACTGGCGTCAGTTGCTCTACGTGATCCTTATAACCAGAGCCAGTGTTCAGTCGCTTTTCACCGTATGTAACCTTTCCATCAAACTCATTCATCGGAACCTTAAGACTTTTATCGATCTGTTGTATTGTTACGTTTAAATGATCTTCGATCTCTGCCAGATACATTTTTTCATCGTACCACATGCAACAACCTTTAACATCGGTCAGATTTGTATTCCAGCAATTTTTCCCACGCGAAGCACACCACTGTCCATGATACCAAACTTTCTCCGGAACGGTTGATACCAGTGAAATGGCTAGACCCATACGTTCGGCGCGACCTACACGACCAATTCTGTGTACGTAGTTGCTTTTCTCGTCCGGCAGGGTTACGTTAATAATGAAGGGTAAACCTTATGGAAGAAAAACAGGTGTAGTAAGTAAATGTTATTATTTCACAAACAAAAGCAAACAACTCACCAGTGACATCGAGACCACGAGCGGCTACATCGGTACAAATCAAAAATTTCACTTGCTTATTCTTGAACTTCTCCAGATTAGACTTGCGCTCATTCGGTTTGCGATCTCCGTGCAAACAAACACAAGAGTAGTTTGCACCACCGACCTGGCGTAGGTAGCGTTCCATATTGTCGCAATCCAATTTAGTTCGACAGAAAATAATCGCTCGGTCCATGTTATGCTCGTTTATGGCTTTGATTGTATATTCACCTTTAAGCATTTTGACCGCTTCTGACAGTGTCTCCGCCGTGTTGGAGCCGGGGCGTACGTTGTCCTTCGCGTGAACACCGTCCGTTTGAACATGCGTTCGCATTGTTTGCCAGCTCACATCTTTCTGTGGATCCACGGCACAAACGACGTGATGGACCGTTTCGGGAACGGCGTCCTCTCCTTTCAGATCCACCCAAGTAGGGAAGTGCATCAATTTTTCGGCCAGTTTTTTAACTTCGAATGAGTGCAGGGTAGCACTACACACTACCATTTGCAGTCGACAGCCATCAGCATTGATCTTGGGAATTTGCTTATGCAGACGCTCGATCAGCTCCGTATAACCTGTCTTAAGCAGGCCATCGGCTTCATCTAAGACGAAAAAACGACAGCTACTCAGTAGAACATAGCCGTTATTAATTAAATCTTCCAGGCGACCCGGTGTTGCTACTATAATATCGACACCTTTCTGCAGAACTTCCAACTGACCTTTAATTTGAACGCCACCGATCAATAGTAATTCTCTGACTTCGGGATCTTTTAAATACTTTTTAAACTTTTGAATTTGATTGAATGTTTGTTCGGCTAACTCTCGCGATGGTTCGATTACGAGTGCTTGGGGGGCGTTTGGTTTCGGTAGACTATCTTCCGAGGTAGAAGTATCACCAGTATTAGGATTCAATGTTAACTGGTCATGGGATACTTTGCAAACTGCAACGAACCCATCCGGAATGGAATACTTAAAATCGGTCTCACCAAAGTTAAAAGCCATTTCAGCGTTCTTCAAAACAACAGCTGGGAAAAAGTTAGCATTTCGCAAGTTTCCGTCATTGATTTTAAAAGCTAAACCTAACGGAGTACCATTTTTAGTGAAACTAACTTCCCCATTATCCAGGTCAAGCAAACATCCAATGACATCCATTTTTCCAAAGGCTTCTCCGTAACTATCAAACTGCTTGCAGTTCGACTTCTTTCCCGTTCCTCCAAATCCAAAGCCAAACCTATCCGTTCCTAAATCCAAACTGGCATTTTCCGTCGACCAACCAACCCGACAGAGTCCTTCGTCGGTTACCGTGGCTTCGTAGTAGTATTTACCCTTCCCACGTACTCCAGTCGTACAGCGACTTCCGTGCCATTCCTTGAATTCCCGTGATTGACAACGCAGTCCGTCCGGAGTGATGGCCAACGCATTACCGCGATCCGTGTAGGACAGCGTCCATGGTTTTGCCCGATGTCCAATTGCTTTGCCGGCCTTGCCATCGCGGATGTCACGCAGTCTTTCCCACACAATCTGCAGAATGGGAAGACAGAAAGCCCCGGTCTTACCGCTACCCGTTTCGGCGGCCATCAGCACATCACCACCACCCAGAATCAAGGGGATCGCTTCCGCCTGTACATCGGTCGGTAGCATCCATTCCATTTCATCAATCGCTTGACCGATCTCCGGCATAACACCGAACTCTGCAAAGTAACTAATTGTCACGTACAAATTGATTTCCCTAATAACACACCGATTTACCTTCGAATGCTGTCATTTTGCAGTTAGTGCGAAAAGGGTCGATTTCTGGTTTCAGAACTGATATTTATTGTAGTTGATATATAAATCAGAATACAGATATTAATTGCAATAACCTATTACTCACTAGAGTCACTGAAGGATTATTGTACATTGTATACTGTTAAGCAGGGATGCCAGGTTCACAGATTAATCTGTGTTTCACAGATTTTCAACTTTCTGCACAGATTTAAAAAATGACACAGATTTCTGAAAATGATCACAGATTTTCACAGATTCTGAAATAAATCACAGATTTTTTAAATCGAGTACATTTTAGCAATAAAAAGTACAGAGCGGTTGAGTAAAAAGGTTTTTTTTGCTCATCAAAATGATTTCGATCTACTTTTTTTATTCACCAAGGTGATTTTGATCTGCTATTATGGTATGGGAACGTGCACAGATTTTCACAGACAGGTTTTTGGTTTGATCACAGATTTTTGGAAAAATTACCTGGCATCCCTGCAGTCAAGGAAATGGCGAAATAGAAACCTGTAACGCTACGTAACACTGACTGCAGAATCCATTTTCGAATTGACAGATCTTGAATGATTTCGAATTTTGACATTCAATGACTGACTGACTGACTGACATCGAGACAGTTTAGATTCGAAGCAGCAGGAGATCTTTCTCTCTCCCACACAGAAGAAGTGCCTCGAACAATATTCGAGAATATCAGTTTTTTTTCTCAACACTACCAGAGTTTCAACGTTATCTTTCAAATCGAGTTTGTGTCCGAGCCAGTAAACATCGTGTTGCGGTGGATTTTTTCTTGGAGATTACCAATCAATCCGGAAGAACGGCGTAGAGGGGAAAGATAATAATTGATTAAATAGGTGTTTTCTGCAGTTATATCTTGCCATTTTACGGTGCACTCGTTTGCGAAAAATTGGTTCTCGGTGCTCAGTTCCCGTGTGTGTACCAGCCCATCATTGGTCCGAGGTTGTTTTCTCGCTGTTCCGCGCAGTGAATCAGGAGGAGAAAGAAAAAAAATCAATTACATCAGATTAGTGCGAAAAATTTCCAGCTATTTTGCTGTTACCAGAGACGAAGAAAAAGTAGTGAAAGATCGTGAGGTTTGCAAAAGTGATCCGTTTCAGTCAAAGTAGTTTTGTTGGCTCGCAAATATTAGCCACAATTTGAATTATCTAAGTTCACCGTGCTAAAAAGTTTGGATTCAAAAACTGTGACTAGATTGCCGTAAAACATCCTCGAAGCAGCAAAAGCAACAATCGATGTAGAAGAATTCGGTAAGTATACCTCACAGTCTATCATATTCGAGGACCACCCGCGTGACATTGAGAGGTACATTGCGTTAGGCAAGTTTCCAGTGAGAAATTATTTTTATCCTAAAACGGCGTTTCAATGATGAAATTTTGCACAAAAATTTTGAACTGCCGAAAAGTGCATGAAGCAGGTTAACGAGTTGTTTGATCAGAAAAAGCGTCAATTTTTCAAATGTTTGACTATTTGTAATATGCGAAAAATAGATTATACAGTTGTACCATGAAGAATTCTAGTAATCTGATTTTTTTACATTTCTGAATATCTCGAGAACGAGCTAATTTATGTATGATTCTTTTTTTTTCGTTGTATACATTTTTAAGAGTGCCCAACTTTACTTTCTAAGCTTCTTGCACACAATAAGTGTACAATTTACAGTAGTAACAACTAGTAACAAATTCAAGCACTGAAATGGGAAGTGCTACCTTACCCATCATACAGCCCAAAAATAGCACCTTCTGATTTCTATCGGTTCCGACAATTGGCGCATGACCTTGCTGAGGAGCAGTTAACTTTTTACGAAGCATCTGAAAATTGAAGCAGCTCGAGGATGGAGTCGAACCCATCAAGAATTTTTTTTAAGGGGATCTGGAAATCTAACGAAAGAAAGGTAAAAGTTGTCGAAGACGATAGACAAAAAGTTAAGTGAAATTCGCTGTATTAATTTTCTACAATGATTCCGGAAAAACCATAACATTTACTTGTAGACTCCATTGTTTGCCTTTTCGAAACACTCTTCAACTGTTGGAATGTTATCAAATCAGTGTCGGAAGTTGAAAAGGCGGATGAGTAATGTCAGAGACAAATCCGGATTGACGAGAATACGAATAATTTCCTCTAATTTAGTATAGAACTAAAAAACAATAAAATACGAATAATTTCCTCTAATTTAGTATAGAACTAAAAAACAATAAAATATCTTACACCACCACCACATATCCTGAAGTCACCAAAACGCATTCAAACAATGCATTTTTCTCGAACTCATTGTAGCTGAATATTCGTTTTATTTGCAGAAGTTTGCAGAGCGAACGGTTCACTAAACCGATTATTTTCACTTATTTTCAACTTTTATATCTCGTCTGTAAACATGTATAGCCTTTAGAAGGACTGATTTGTTCAATTTCCTCCGTCGTTGTTCACTTTTCGGTATGTTTTGCTAGAATGCATAGTAGTTATTTGAAAAATTTTCAGGCTCTGCAAAGAACCGATTACCTAATTTTGTAAACAACTTACCGTCATTGTTGCTGTGCTGTGAGCTCTAGTAAATTATTGTTTTTTTTTGGTTATTGAACGTTTATATTCTGTTTGTGGTGCGCTACTCGGTTGCTAATTTGGTTGGCTTCTGTCTGGTTCTGGAGTGCAGTGCTTGGAGAGTGTTTTTCGATCAGTTTTTTGCAGCCGTTGGTGATTCATTGAGTGCACAATATAACTGATCATAGTCAACACATCAGTAAGACATCCAGTTCCCAGAGCTTTTACGTGACTGCAGCGCCATCTGTGTTTCAATGTCATCTGTCTCAGATCATTGCGATATGACCAATGCATGTGATCGGTGTGCTAAAACCGTCACTTCTGATGAGGATTTCATTTCGTGCTCGGGTTTTTGTAATCATGTGGTCCACATGAAGTGTGCCGGATTCAACAGACCGTTCTTGAAGGTACTTTCTGAAAACCCCAATTTGTTTTGGATGTGTGATCAGTGCTGCAAATTGATGAAACTCGCTCGTTTCCGGGAGTCTATATCTTCTGTTGGATGTGCGATTTCGGCGATTTCCGAGAGAATGGAATCGGTGTGTGCTGAACTGAAGGTCGAAATTTCGAAAAATAGCCAGCAAATATCTCGTCTTACCCGCAAAGTATCTGTTTCCACGCCGGGACGAAAAAACGATAAGAGTGTTACAAACACTGATTTATCTCATCCCACTGCTAAGCGTCGTCGCGAAGACGGATACGAACCCGCCAACTCTTTATTTTCTGGGCGGAAACACGTTGATAACTGCAACATTCAAACGGTTTCATCATCTCCGTTAGTGTGGATTTATTTGTCCCGGTTTCATCCTAGCGTTACCAAAGACATGGTAGAACAGATCACTAGAGACGGTCTCAATTGTAAAGACGAGATTAAGGTTGTACCGTTGGTAAAAAAAGGAATCGACGTCAATAGCCTGAATTTCGTTTCATTCAAAGTCGGGCTGCTTCCTAAATTTCGCGACGCTGCACTTGATCCAGATTCGTGGCCCCAAGGTGTACTTTTCCGCGAGTTTGAGTACAATCGCAACCAGAATATCTGGTGCCCGCCAATCAGTGTACTACCGCCATCTCCCGACGATGCTACAGACGCAGAAATGGTACCCGGTTCTTCGCCATCGATGTCGTTGTTGCGAACACCACCTAGAATAACAAATGATTTGTGATCGTACCATGAGGAGAGTTTACTGGGACGCGATGTAGTTGCTACTGTGGAAGTTCTCGAGCCCCTTGCCACAGTCGAGCTATTCCAGCCAGCGTACTCCAGTCGTCCCGGTCCTGTGTGCGAGTGTGGTGAGAGAATCTTCCGAACATCACTTCATGGCAAGTATATTTACGATGAGCCGCTTTCCAGTGTTGACCTGCTTCGCATTTCCAGTTGTCATCCTCCGGTACCTAATCTGCTGCCGTCTTGCTCTAGTGTTGAGCGTACCGCACAAATAGATGTTGCACTGGGACGCACTGAAATCTGCTTCATGGAAGCCCCTGATACGCCCTCCACAGTCGAGCCTCTGCAGCCTGCGTTCACCAGTCGTCCCGGTCCTGTGCGTGAGAGCGTGGAAGGGGTCTTCCAAACCACTATTGACGGCAAGTATGAGCCTGGTGTGAACGCTTCCAGCACTGACCCGCTTTCCGTTTTCAGTCGTTCTTTGTATGTTTACTACCAAAATGTAGGTGGCGTTAATACATGCATTGACGATTACCGATTGGCATGCGCGGATGATTGTTACGACATCATTGCTCTTTCGGAAACGTGGCTCAACGAAAATACGATATCCGTCCTGGGATATGGGTCAAATTATGAAATTTTCCGTACCGATCGCAGCTCCCATAACAGTTCGAAGAGCATAGGAGGCGGAGTGCTCATCGCGGTTCACCGTCGTTTAAAAGCTCAACTGGTTGAGAGCACACCGGGAAGTGGGGTCGAGCAGGTGTGGGTTCGTGTTCAACTGGCTGATTTCTCGCTTTTCATTTGCGTGATTTACATTCCTCCGGATCGATGTCGTGATGTGTCGCTGATTACGTCACATATCGAGTCATTGCATGAAATTGCATCTAATCAAGCGCTGCCCATCGACGAAATCCTGGTTGTTGGAGACTTTAACTTCCCTAGTTTGAATTTGTGTGCCACTTCTGATGAATTTTTATTTGCTGATCCCGCACTTTCAGCATTTCACGCTGGCATAACTACCTTGCTCGATGGTTATAATCTCAACTTGCTGCGGCAATTCAACCACATCGTTAATGAGAATGGCCGAATGCTCGACCTTTGCTTCTCCAGTAAAACCGATATCGCACCCAACATTTGCGTTGCGCCGTCTCCTCTAGTGAAATGTGTTCGACATCATCCTCCGCTACACATCGTACTCGAGACTAAACGTTTACCTCATGACAGCGCCCCCTCCAGCATCATCAGCTATAATTTTAATAGAGCTGACTATAATAGCATGACTGCCTTCCTAATGAGTATCGATTGGGATGACATTCTCGACAATGATGATGTTAACGCAGCTGTACAGACCTTCTCCAATGTACTAATCTACGCGATTGATTACTTTGTTCCGAAACGATCCGTCCGACATTCCAAACATCCGCCGTGGCTAACCGCTGAATTGAAACATCTGAAAACATCCAAAAGAGCTGCTCTGACACGATACTCCAAGTATGGAGGTTACGTTTCGCGCAATAATTATATTCAGATAAATAAGTTATACAAGAAAACCGTGAAGCGCTGCCATGCCAATTATTTAAAGAAGGTACAGCATAGGATAAAGTCTAACCCAAAAGCTTTCTGGAAGCACGTGAATGAGCAAAGAAAGGAATTTGGATTACCATCGTTAATGCGATTCGGTGAGCGTACCGGTTCGAGTACTCAAGAAATTTGTCAGCTCTTTTCGGAACAATTCGCTCGTGTTTTCTCTACTGAAACATTATCCCCACAGCAAATCGAACGAGCGGCCATCAACGTTCCGGTATCTAATTGCTTTTTGCACTCCATTGACATAGACGTGAATTCGGTACAGATGACTATCGCTGGATTGAAGTCTTCGAGTTCTGCAGGACCAGATGGCATACCGGCAGTTATTTTGAAGAAATGTTCAGCTGGAATAATATCACCACTTTATCGTTTATTCAGAACCTCATTAACTACAGCAGTGTTTCCGGATTTGTGGAAAGCTTCGTTCATGTATCCGGTTTACAAGAAAGGCGACAAGAGCGATATGAACAACTACCGCGGTATCACTTCTCTTAGCGCAATTCCTAAATTATTCGAAAAAGTCATTCTGACTCAAATTTTTAACCATTGCAAGCAGTACATTGATGATACTCAACACGGGTTTATGCCGAAGCGTTCAACAGCTACTAACCTCGTATCTTTCACATCTTACATAACAAACGCTATGTCAGACGGGTTGCAGACGGACGTTATCTATACAGATCTCTCTTCTGCTTTCGATAAAATCAATCACGACATCACAATTGCAAAATTAAATCGACTCGGCTTTGGTGCAAACGTCATTCAATGGATACAATCATATCTCAGCAATCGACGTCTTACTATCAAAATTGATGATTGTTTTTCCGAAGAATTTGTTGCAACGTCTGGAATTCCACAGGGGAGTCATCTTGGACCTTTGATTTTCTTACTGTACTTCAATGATGTAAATCTTTGTCTGGATGGACCACGAGTCTCTTTCGCTGATGACCTCAAGATCTATAACACCATCCGCAGCTCAGAAGATGCGGCATTCCTTCAACGGCAATTGGAAATCTTTGCGAATTGGTGCAAAACCAATCATATGATAGTGAATCCCGAAAAGTGCTCAATCATTACGTTCACAAGGAAAAAGTTACCGTTCAAATTCGAATATTATCTTGAAGGATTCATGATTAGTAGATCGACATGCGTCAAAGATCTTGGTGTCTTTCTCGATGAGCAGTTATCATTCAAACAGCACATTAACTACATTGTTGCGAAAGCTTCACGCTGTTTAGGATTCATATTTAGAATGGCTAAGCACTTCAATGATATTTATTGCCTGAAGACTCTATACTGTACACTCGTTCGTTCTACTTTGGAATATTGCTCAGTAGTCTGGAACCCTCTTTACCTCAATGGAGCTCATAGAATAGAATCTATACAACGTAGATTCGTACGTTTTGTTCTTCGACGATTACCTTGGAATAATCCACATCAACTGCCGAGCTATGAAAGTCGCGGATTGCTGATTGGTCTTGACACACTACAAGTACGACGAGAGCTGTCGCGTGCTTTGATGATAGCTGATATTTTGAGTGATAGGATTGACTGCCCCGCTTTGCTCCGTGAGGTTAATATTAATGTTCGTCCCCGTGCTCTCCGTAACAACGCCTTTCTTCGACTACCTCTACGTCGCACCAACTATGGAACAAACGGTGCCGTTATAGGCTTGCAAAGATCGTTCAATCGTGTATCATCTGGATTTGACTTCAACCTTTCACGGAAAACAATTCAAGCAAATTTTTTACTTAGTATTAGAAACTATCATTAGGACTACAATGTGTCTGTTGATTTTACAATAATAATAATAATAATAATAAATCTCTTCGATGCTCTACAACATTGATGCCATTTTACTCGAAAGTACAACGCAGGAACTGCAGAATATTTCTCCTCCATTTGAAACGGAAATCTATATTTGAAACTGGTGTCTGGAATTGAGGTAAATTTTGTAAAGGCTAGTAAAGTACTACGTCAAAAAATGTCACTGCTTTCATACCTCGCCCGAGATAGTCGATTAAATGAATTGCTTTCGGCAAGGACAACAGAAACAAAAAAAAAAAAATAAAAAACCATGCACACAATAAAACGATTCCGAAATGAGTGAATGGCAACGCTTGTCGCTATTTACTTTAAATGGACTTGCTTTCCAGTATAGAAAATAGAAATCTTACTTAAGGAGCAAAGAAACCTTGGTGTATTTGTTACAACTGAATAAAATGAATAGTGTTATCTTTTATTCAATTCTATAAGGAGGGCAAAATTATTGAATACGTCAAAGAAAGAAGTCAGCTCCGCTTTCGGAGTGTCTGACCACTATTTAGGTACTTCCAGAAGTGGGAACTAGCAACCGATATAGCCGAAATTGATTTGTTTGGCAAGAAAATTGAACGAACTACAATTGAAAAAAATTAGAGTCATGTATAAGATTTTTTTTCGTTTTTTGCTCTAAATAATAATCTAAAAATCTAAATAAAATGCTCTAAATAACGATAACTCCTGAACCGAACGCCGGCTCCGGATGAAATCCAATAGTATTCTACACGCAGCAAAGTCTCGGTTGTTTAAAACAACAAAACGATTAGTTGGACATCACACCAAAAAACATAGTCATTTCAAAACAAGATATTGTACATTTCTTTACGTTTCGTCTTAGACTCGTCAGTGCAGAGCAGTTCAAATTGAATTGCTTAGTGCAAACTTAAACAGTTCAATTTGAACCGCTAAGCAGACGTAAAGTTAATGCTATTTGCAAAACACTTTTTAAAATTGGCACCGAAGTGCCATGTCTTTTCTGACGTGCCGAGCGAAAACGCAAATAGCATTAACTTTACGCCTGCTAAGCGGTTCAAATTGAACTGTTTAAGTTTGCACTAAGCAGTTCAATTTGAACTGCTCTGCACTGACGAGTCTAAGACGAAACGTGAAGAAAAGTAAAAACGGTTATGTGCCCAAAGCACAAACTTAGGATAACCCCTAAATGAAGATATTGTAGATTCAAGCAAAATATGCATGCTTTGAATTAAAATTGATTATTTCAAAGAAATGGTGATTTTTTAAAACCTTTTTTAATCCACTTAGTGTTGCAATGACGCCTTACTCATATTACTTATATTTTCAGAAACATCACTAGAAGATTATGTCAAGAATTTTTTTTCAACTTAAATAAAATCACAAACTTTCTTTGGGTATAAACTACCATAACCAATTTGTAAACAGTTTTTTCCCATACATACGTTTATTTCTCAAAGCAGTTAACATACGTTTTTCTTCGCCGTAGCATCACTTTCACATAGAATTTCTATCCTTATATAATTCTTATATAGTCACAACGATTTGAATTTAGTAAAATATATTTCCCTTATTTTTTAAATAACATATTAGGTATTTCGTCATTTATTATTAGACTTTTCAAGAATATTATTAGAACCAAACGATCAACTTCTATAAATTATAAAATAAGTTGTTATTATTATACATTTTGTTGATAATTTTATAAACTATTTCGAGTTTGTTTGTATCATTACATCATTTCTATTCAAATTCAGCTATTGGTTGAACTAATGAATGCAGTTGGAGTCAGAACTAAGTCTTAAAATGGGCAATTATTATATTGAAACTCCAATTGTCTTTATGAAATGATAAAGAAGTTTCATGTATGGAAGATCACGACAAGCAAGAATGTCTCGAACTGGGACATTGGATTATCTACCTTGGGTAATTTGTAAACAGTTATGTCAAGTTAATATAGATTTAAATGTCCCCGCGGGTTGCCCGCTATACAAAATTGAACAAAGAACGCTGTGTGTTAGGTGGTGATGTTTTTTGCTTCCGTACCAGCGTACTGGTTTTGCATCATTTTGTATGACAGTTCGAAAGTTTGGATACTCATCGCCCTAAAATTTCGGAACCGGAAGTCGGATCTGGATGAAAATGCACAGTATCTTTTAAGACACTAAGAGCTTTAATTTGAACCATGATTTGTGAAAATCGGTTTAACCGTTGCTGAGAAATCGAAGTGAGTTCCGTTTTTGGGAGCTTTTCTTCAATATTACCGGTGCGTTCGGAAACGGAAACCTAGTCCCTAGGTAGATTTATATAACCACTAACTAACAAGATCTACCAATTAAATGAGTTTACCAGTAAGTTTTATGAAAATTTGCACCTCGTTCAGGCCATCAACTTTTCGGGGACTTTAAAAAAAAATCAAGACCTTTCATTTGCTTTTTAGTAAAAATTGGTTAGGAAATTTTCGAGAAAATTGACAAATAGCTTTAATAGCATTATTGTATACACCAAGGTTTCAATTTACGCGACTTATACATGTATATAAGTATGCATATATGCACGTATATGTAGCGTTAGTAGCTCAACGAATTGCTAATGCACTGATGAGTCGAATACGAAACGTAATAATGGACACCAAAACGTGCAATTTAATAAAAGTCTTAGACAATGCAAGAGTCAACAGATCGGTGCAGTATACCAGTCTATCAATTTCAAAGCAGAGTTCATATTAGCAGTACAATGCGTATCTTCCCGCAGTTTTAACTCTCCTCTGATCTATTTCCAGATAGACATATTTACGAAAAAGAGACTCGAAACAGTTCACAGCCATACTCCGAATCGAATATATATGATTCAATTTAATCATCATTTAATCAAATGTATCTCCAGAAAAAGGAAGTATTCAAGTATTCAGTTCGAAAAAAACCCAGTGATTTTACATCTTAAAAGATGCACATAAATGGAGCGTCGAAGTTCACGCAAATTGAAGCGGAAGGACATTCGATATTGTGCCTTAAATTTAATGAAATGAAATTTACTGAAATAGAAAATGAATCCTTAAAGCGACCACCGCGACACATGTTAACCGACTGAGCCACAGAAGCACACATCTGCTTGGCTGGTAAAAGGTGCATTGAAATTCATACAGTCGCACCTGCTAGCAGAATGCAAGTTACAGTCGAAACCGGTAAAATTCATGATAATCTATGATTTGACAAATTAGGTCTTTATGAAGTTACCTGTAAAATTCAATTTTTTTTGGTGTGTAGTAATACTTCCATAAATGAAAACCAACAAACAGGGGATGAAACAATCCACTACCACTTCCAACATTGAATTTCTTTCAGCACAATATTTTACACCTGGAAGTTTATCGTTTCGCACTCCGTGGCAAATCCAACGAACAGAACAATTCTGAACAGTTCGAACCACAGTGTCGGCTACACAGTGGTGACGTAAAACTAATGCCCATGAAAAAAAAAGCAAAACGGTAGGTGCTTCGTCAACTGGGACTTCACGATATCGGTGTGTCCTTTGGTGTTTTTTTTCTCTTTCGTTCACCAAAGAAAAGCTTCCACAGCGTTGGCTCGTACTACATTTTCCTATCACTTTCTCAGCAACGATTCCTTAGAGCTAGAACAAGGCACAAAAAAAGGCATTATCGATCGATGTGTTATTTCTTTCTTTCGGTCAGTGGGTTGAGTTGGGGTGGGGTTTCGCCTTCCATCTCGCGGGTTCATTCATTCATCGTTGGCTCCCGTTGGAAATATTTGAGCCGAATTGGTGTGTGGTAACGTTCCTGGTATTCGTAGCTGGGAATCCGCTGTAGCCAGTCATGTGTTTCTGGTTATTGCTACAGACATCCGCGTGGACTGTGGATCATTCAGTCTATATTTTTTTTTCTATATCCGTTTGGGAAGATATGTGAAAGGAATGTTTCGAATAGTGTCACAAGTGAACAGCAACATTTTCTTCAGTTGTATAAAAGTTTGAGCTAGTTCCTAACGGAATGAGTTCGTACTGATTGAGAATGTTTTCCGGCTATGGTTGTAAAATTTTGTGTTGAAATATGGTAGTGATAGTTGCTCTGGAATAAACACCGATTGCTTGTAGTTGTATTTAAGCAGCAAGCATTATATATCAGGAAACCCATAGGAGTCGGTGTACTAGAAGTTTTTAATGTAGGATTCTTTTTCGTGTCCTATTAAAGGTTGCAATTTAAATACCGATTTACAGAAGTGACGCGAAATGACACTCTGGTCGGTAAAGTGAAGAAAGACATAGCCGAATGTCGCCATGTATCGTTTTCGGAGTTGGCAGTCTTATCTCAGAATTCAATGAAATTTTTTGAACATGTAGGCTTTATCACAAAAAGTCACTTTGCATATCTAAAATTGATTTTGGCTGTTTCTTTTGCGAAGGGCAAAATTTTGTCCCGTGGTTGATGGGCTTGACGGTATTGCAGATACAATCAATTTGCGTTACAATTTGATAAAGATATGTGTTACAGTTTTTAGCTTCGTTATTGAATTAAATGAATAAGATATGGAACGACTTGAATAAGATGTTGATTGCATTACGCTCCAACATCCGGGGTTGGAGAGGCCGAAAGGGCTTAACTGAGCTCTGTTTTATGTTTCATTTTCATACTAGTGGCCCTTATTACCAGTGTGAAGTGGAAATTAAGTGGAATGAACATATCCCAATTGGGTTTTAAGCGATGGCAGGAGATGAACGGTAAATCAAGTTCATCTTTGACGTTTATTGGCGGTTTATGTACCGTAGAGTATAGTGGAATGAGATGTAATATAGTGAAATAGAATAAAATAATATAGACTGAACATGTGGGCAAACCAACTAATAGCTGTCAAACGATGATCATCCAGTTTATTTTGTAAGGATGTCTAATGGGTGAGTTGATGTGTGAGTGAAATGTAAGAGGAAGTGCATGCAAGAACGGTAATAAAGGCAACCGTTTCAGCTCAGGACTAACGATCGACCAATAGTAGAGATAAAAGTAGGGTAACGGTACCCTCTTTATATCACCTCCATTAGTCATCTCATATACGGAAACGATTAGTTAGAGTGAGATCTGTTGTTTCTGTTTGATAGATTGACTTCTAGAGTGAGATAAAATTAGGAGCATTCGCTTTGAGTTTTCGCGTCGCTATAATATCAGGATTGAAAAACTACTCTTTCTGCGGTATAACTTCACAAAACCGAAGCAAAGATATTGTATTAGATTTTATCATAATTCATTGATTGAAAGTCGAGTAATCGGTAAAATAACATGGTAACTCTACTAATGAAATGGCTATTGGTACATTACCCCTAGTTAAAATCTATTAGAATAGAAATAGTAACTCAATGTTATGATGTTTATATGTGTGTATGTATGTATGAATGTATTTATATATGTATGTTTGCATGTATGTATGCAGGTTTTTTTTAAAAGGTGAAATGCATTTACACACAGAGTGTGGGACTCTCCACAGGACTACCACTGTATAATTGTAACTACCTACTAAAACACCTTGGATCTCCAACCCTACCTCCCCGGAACTACTACGGTATTACTTCGGGGTGAAGGCTATCGGTACTCCTACTTTTGGGCCATTTATCTCTCGATTTTGAGCCACTCGTTTCGCTACAGGGGATCGACCAGGAGGATGTCGAGTTCAGTCCGGCGATTCCGGTTGGAGCTTAGCTTCCGGTTCACTGGCGCCCCGACGGCTCGACTTCGGTGCTTTGGCTTCTACTCGGCTAGTCCCCGACGAAGGATCTAGCCTACACCGGCGAAGATCTCTCTGGCGATGGAAGTTTCCCAGGGACCGACACTCCCGAAATCCGCGAACGGCAGGATGCCTGAGTCGCTCCAATGATTCCGGTTGGAGGATAGCTTCCGGTTCACTAGCGCCCCGATGATCCATACCGGAGCTACGTCGCAATCTACTCGTCTAATCCCCGGCGAGGGATTTAGACTACACCGACGGAGAGTTCCCCGACAACGGAAAAAACTCCCGAACCGACGCTTGTTCGCTGATCCCTCTTTAGCGGCCGGCGGTCGCGGCTGCCTGTTGTTCTGCATTCCAATTCCGCTGCAAGATGCCCGCGATCTGAGAGGTCGCGGTCGACACTGCGTTCCAGTTCTCCTCGCTGTGGCACATCATCTGGACTAGGTTATCTGGTGTAGTTTCTCTGCCACATACATACAGCGGGGACAGGCAAACAGGACGTGTTCTGCCGTTTCAAGCTCATCTGAGCAGCCAGGGCAAGCAGGAGATGTCGCGTGGCCGAACCTATGGAGGTACCACCTAAAACAACCGTGACCTGTGAGGAACTGCGTTAGGCCAAAGTTTACTTCGCCGTGGGGTCTGTCGATCCATCCAGAGACTCTTGGAATGAGCCGATGTGTCCACCTGCCCTTGATTTAGCTGTCCCATTTCCTTTAACACTCGCGTAGGGAGGCTGCGTTGGCAGTCCTACGGGGGTTCCTGTCCCTCCGCGTAACGTAGCATTCCGCGTCCTCATGTATGTATGCATGTATGCAGGGCTTTTTCCCTTCTCTCTAAGGGACACACTAATACACAATTTTTTGTATCTTCTCCATTATGTTTTAGAGAAAATATTTAAGTCATTCATACCTTAAAAACCTTAATATTTCAGTAAAATAGAATTGCAGAACTCTTTATTGTTATAAAATAGTAACTTTTGTTTACAAATACGTATCAAATTTTAACGCAGCTTCCAAATTTGGATGTTAAAAATTTCAACTTCCGTATGGTTAATGACGCAAAAACAGGGAGGAAATCATCAAGATTGATATCAACAGTTGCACTGTTTATGTACCATTTAATTCCACTATTTCACTGTCACGTTATTACACTTTCACAAAGTCACTACACTTTAATGAAGTCTAACAAACGTTACAATACAATTACGCGTATTTCGGAATGTTATTTATAACATTTATAAATTATTTATAACATTTATAAACAAACTTATAAAACCGATACACTGAAGAAGGATGTAAATAACATTCCGAAATACGCGTATCTGTATTGTAAGGTTTGTTAGACTTCATTAAAGTGTAGTGACTTTGTGAAAGTGTAATAACGTGACAGTGAAATAGTGGAATTAAATGGTACATAAAAAGTGCAACTATTGAATATATTCCGCTAACAGCTCCAGGTAAAAATAGTGATATCAACATTATTTCGATTTGTTGGTCTGGCTAGTTGATGATCAAAGTCATTTACGAATTGATAAGTATGATAAGCTTAAAATGTCCAGATGAGTCTGGGTGATATTTTCGAAGTAATATAAGTTCCTTCACTATTCTGGTCTGATTTGGCATCTTGTCACTATGCCAAAGATGTTGTGGAATCATTTAAAGCAAATGGAGCTCATGTTGGACCGAAAGAGTTAAACCCACCTACATGCCCGGAGCTACGACCTATTGAGCGGTATTGGGTTCTTGTGGTGAGAGAGCTCTCTTAATATAAACAACAAGCTACAATTTTAGCGTAATTTCGAAAATCTTGGTCAAAAGCAGCTAAATTGGTTTCAGAGAAGTCTGCACGAATCCTAATGGCTGGAGTGAAATCAAAAGTTCGTAGTTCTTCATGCAGCCTAATTAGGTACCAGTAATTAGTTTTAAGACGACTAATGCTCAATTAAATTAATATTAATCCAAATTTAATCTTTACAGATTTTGTCGAAACAATCCCTAAGGCTTTTTTACTGTGAAGCAACCATTAATGATCTTTTTGTACGTACCAATTTACATTTAGTCAACCTTTAATGTTCGTTTGAGTGACGTAGCCTAGTTCATCTGGTATGGAATGTGCGGAGACAGGGAGCCCCCAGCCACGACCAGAGTAATGCCATAAAGGGGGGAAAATTGAAACGTAATAAAGTGATGTTTCCATTCGAAATATTGAATCAATATAATATATTTTACCAACCTGTTGCTAGGTAATAAAGTGCATTTTGTTGTTGGTAAGGCGAAATATTACATGATTCCGAAGACTTGAAATCGTCAAAAGACTGAACTCGAAATCAACAAACATTATCCCTATCGC
Organism: Malaya genurostris; assembly: GCF_030247185.1. Classification (NCBI taxonomy): domain Eukaryota; kingdom Metazoa; phylum Arthropoda; class Insecta; order Diptera; family Culicidae; genus Malaya; species Malaya genurostris. Next base: position 66,444,484 of record NC_080572.1, on the reverse strand, counting down.
ATATTACATCTATCAGTGTGTAGTTTCGAAAATCCCCGGTTCTGCCATCCTGTGCAAAGCTGCTTTTTTTTCGTTTCTTATCAATGACAGCGCATTCACGAATTCGGGTCCGCCAGTGTGTGGGTTTGCAGCACATCTACAACTTTTAAAACGGTTCGTTATTGAAATTCTACGACCCCGAATCAAACATTCTGAACGCGTTTCTATACTCTGGTATCGACAGCAGAAGCAAATGCATTGCGTGTAGGTGATAAGATAGCAACAATTATCTTGACTTGAACTAGCCAACTACAACAACAACAACTCGAGTTCAAACGATGACGCTATTTTCACGCCCCACTACACAGAACAGCTGGTGTGGTGGTAAACACCAACCGAGCGTTGTGCCGGCGTGTCAGAGATAATTCACTGACTTCTCAACAAACATCTAACTGAAATCACACGCTAAACGGTGTACTGGCTGCCTCAACATTGACCTTGATTGGTCGCCGCTCAGCGGTACTGGTTTCTGTTCCGAGGCTACCGGCACGCGAGGTACACTCAACGGTACGTTCGAATTCCACTTTCGTTCGAGAACGATGAATCGTTGAGCCGTTGGGTGAGATCTTGTCCCGAGTAACATAGATTCCAGCACATCACGATTTATCGCACAACTATGTATCGTCGCTCGTTTTGACTGATGAATTAGACTTCCGAGAAAAAAAACTTTGTCATGATGCCATACAATTTTGCAATTTCGTACTTCTCCTCCTAACGCCTGACGGCACGCAAAACGCAGAAATTGCGCGTAGGTCCCGCGATCGTGTTCCCAAGCCGTCGACACAAACAAACGAAGCTGGCAAATAATAATTAAAAAGGACGGAATCTAGAGTAAAGAAAATCCGTTAGCATGATGCGATTTCGAAAAAGTACACAGTTCGAGAATTTGATAAAAATAGCGGACGGAAAGCGAGCGCCAAATCAACGCCAACATCCGCGATTGTCGCACTTGAAATAAATATCGACCATTACGGGAGAATGTCTAACGGTCGGTTTGAGAGGAATGCATACGAAGAAATTTGTTTTGAAAACTTTGAACTTGCGATCATGGGGCTAATCTAAGAAGTGACGCCATTTGAACAATTTCTTCGATAAACTATTCATACTCCACTAAAATAGGAACACACTGAGATATTACAGATTCGTATGGATTGTGATGGTATAAAATTTTAAACACACTTCACTCTATAATTCCGGAACCGGAAGTCGGATACGGATAAAATTCAGTAATTCCGTATGGGACCGCAGCACCATTTATTTGAATCTAAGTTTATGAAAATCGATCAAACCATCGCTGAGAAAAGGAGTGAGGTTCATTTGGGAAAATATGACCACTGTTTCCGGTGCCTCCGGAATCGAAGCCACAACTGGGTGGAAGTCGTTTTTGTAAACATTCCTTGATGTTTTTTTCATTTTATTCGATATTCACCTAACCAGAGACCATTTTTGTAGAAACAGAAAATGAAAATTATAGAATGATAGTACTCAAGAGAGAGCAAGGATGTGAATATATAGAACGGAAAAGGAGAGACGTGACAGAGGATCATTTAAGCAAGCAGAAATCTTTTAGTAACTTAACTTTTACCTTCTACCAGAGGATTCCTTGATGTATATTTCGCTGATCATTGAAGCAGTGGTGATGAAGGGTTTCGAAATCTTACCGCAGCTACAAATTGCTTGCCAGACCATAGCTTTCTTACCAAATTCTTCGACTTCAATGGATGTCTCGGACTGGTTTAACACTTGCCCTTCTCGCTCCGTATACTATTGTGGTCCCGGCAAGGATTTGTGATCGAGTTTCACGTAGGTTTCGTCGTCCATGATTATGCAGTTCAAATTTCCAGCAAGAATCGTATTGTACAGCTTTCGATCCCTCGGCCTGATCGATGCTTCTTGTTTCGGACTACGTTTTGGTTGTTTCTGCTTCTTATAGGTTCGAAGATTCAAACGTTCTTTAGCACGAAGAACATTTGATCTCGAAGTGCCCACTTTTTTGGCCACATCCCGAACTGAAACCTCCTTCTTTTGCTCGAACGCCTTCAGTATACGTTTATCTAACTGAGGGATAACAGGACCTTTTTTTCGACCCGTTTTCGGTTCATCATCAAAGGTGTTATCCTCGCCGAACTTCCTGATTGCATTTCGCACGGTTTTTTCACTTACTCCTTCCATTTTTGCTATCTTTCTCAGTGACAGACCGCGACCTTTCATTTGGATCTAAGCTTGTAAAAATTGATTATATACACAGACATTTATCTACACGACGAACTGAGTCGAATAGTATATGACCAAAGTCGGTTTTCACAATGATACGTTATATACAACAAGAGATATTCACGAACGAATATTTAACAGTCTCTCAAAGGGTTAATCTTGAAAAGGCGCCCCATGGCAATTCACGACAAAATCGGTTGACCGGTCTCCTAGAAATTCGAATGCACTTTTTTCATATTTTTGCACACTTTACCCTGTTACTCCCGAGCCAAAAGTTCGTTTCTAAGAAATTGCCAACCAGTTTCTAAGAAATTGCATGAATTATACGGTTATTTGAATGTATTTGATTGAGTTTTCCGTGGCATGTATAAAAAGACGTCCCTGAAAATGAAATTTTTATACCGGCCATTCGAGCCAATCTGTTCTGATTCCATATCCGGATGAAATTTGATAGCACTTTATGGGTTTGCAAGACCTTTCATTTGAACCTGAAAATTGAACACGGACTTTCAAAACCTGCTTTCGAGAAAAACGCGTTTAAAGTTTTTGTCTATAAAAATCCAAGGAAAAAATTTGTTATTCAAGGAAGTAACATTTAAAAAAAATTTTTTTTCTAAAATTTGTTATAATGAAACATTTCCCTAGGCTTTGAATGATAAACTACAGGGCGCGTACCCCCCTTTGGCGGATGGGGGTGGAAGTCAATTTATATTTCGTATTGACAAAGTCGGACCATACCGAGATCGATCGTTCGCTTATAAAAGTAAAAAAATGAAAATTATTATGTTATCTGGATGGATCTCGGAGTGGACAGGACTAATACTGCTTGAAATTGACAATAGGTCATTAGGTGGCTTCGAGCATTCTTATGCCTGGAATTGGTCACCAATTTGAATTATCTTGATCTAGTTGGGATGAATATTAATATATAATAGTCGTCCTGAACTGGTGAATTTAATTCAAAAAGGAGGACTATTGTTATCAGGAATAGGAGTAAATAGATATCTTATGAACCGTTTAGGAACTTTCAAACCTTTCCGATCCGGTTCGGTATCGTTATTAATGTTTACAAATTGCAATGACGGTATAACTGAGTGATCAGGTTTGGATACATTCTCAAATCAGGAAAGGTTTGAATGTTTCTCTAACTTTGACACAGATGTCACTTTCAAACAGAAAGTGTGAGATGTATGTTTCTGGAAGAGAACGGTTCACGTGGACATTTCATACAATCACACCTAGTATTTCTTTACGAAATACATGTAGCTCTTGTTGCCTGGATGCGTGCTCAACACTAGAGAGCCCAAAACCTAAAGTGCCCAAAAGCAGTCAAAACGATTACATTCTCTCTTAAAAAACAAACTGACAGAATAACTGAAAGCTAGTGCAGTGTCCCTTAGTGAATATATCGTTAAATAAAGAATAAAAAAGATCACAGAATTTTAAGTAATTTTAAGCAATCCTTCCATTGTGTACATATTGTGACTTTCCTGGGCAATCTAGTGTTAAATGCGCATCCTTACATTATATAATTTAACAAGCTTACTAACACATGATTTTATTTTATTTTATTTTCTTGACGAGAAACGAGTCTGTTAAAATAAAAAAAAAACATCGAAGATTTAAGACCAAAGAAGTGTGAGGAAGAAAACCCCTAGAATGTCCCAGAAAAATAAAGAAAAATAGGTATTTTATGTAATAACCTAACTTTTGGTATGTAAAATGCACTGCGATTTTTACTATCACTTTTATTATTGTTATTATTATTATTCCTTTATTCTTGATAATCTATTAACTTGAGATATTAACAGGTTTTCCCGGCAAAGTAAAAAACAATGCAATGGGGGAAAAAGAAACGTAACGTAACGTCGACAAAGATAGAAACAATCAGAGTAGATTAAAATGGATAGTGTTAGTGGACCAAACATATCTACATTGATTTAGGAACTTTAAAGTAATAATCGTAAGTACCGCTTCAGACATAAAAAACTATATAGGAAAGCAGGGCCAAGACCGAAGCGGAGACAATGCGAAATTTTCCAAAGTTTCATCGACGAGGACATTTAAGACATAGAAGCAGATGGTAGGATGACAGAATACCAATACGATACAGACGCACGACTCAATGATTGACTGGTTACCGGGTGAATGTGCTTCCTGCCCAAGTGACAAACTCTCTGGCGAACTTGCAATAGAAGATATTCGTATCTTTCGTTGCAAATTGATAACCGTAAAGGAATCTGTCGCTTGGGTTACATGCTGGAGGGAACCTATCAATGATAGGTCGGTTTCCTCCTTCGTTACTAGTGTTCATTTGGGCACCATAGCCTAGTTCGTCTGGTATGGAAAGTGCGGAGCGTTGTAACCACCCCCCTTGGCCAGAGTAGCCCATAAAATAATAATAAAAATAATAATAATAATAATAATAATAATTGTTATTATTATTACTATTATTATTATTATTATTATTATTATTATTATTATTATTATTATTATTATTATTATTATTATTATTAGTATTATTAGTATTATTATTATTATTATTATTATTAAGTTTATTAAAAAGATGACTTTTTGGTCAAGTGTTGCTTCACAAAAAAATTATTTTGCGTTAAAGACCGACGTTTCGAAGAAATATTCCTTCATCTTTAGGGCAACTATAATATTAACCTACATGAATTAGTATGTTAACGCAAAATAAATATTTTGTAAAGCAACACTTGACCAAAAAGCCTTTTTTTAATAAACCACAGCAAAATGGTCGTATCGTCTTGATAATATTATTATCAAAATACTGCATTTTCTGCAGTACTGCGACGAAAGAAGAGCATTGTTTGCACTGCGACATTAACTGTTATATTGTATATTATGTTGTATGGTATTATACTGCATTGCATTATATTATATTATATTATATTATATTATGTTATATTATATTATATTATATTATATTATATTATATTATATTATATTATATTATATTATATTATATTATATTATATTATATTATATTATATTATATTATATTATATTATATTATATTATATTATATTATATTATATTATATTATATTATATTATATTATATTATATTATATTATATTATATTATATTATATTATATTATATTATGTTGTATTATGCTCAATTATATCGACAACGGGGAGGGGCAGGGAGTGCATCAGGGTATTTACAAGTGAATGACTGGATGGTGAAGTGGATTGCCAACCACGTGGGGGAAGCTTTGTGTTTCTCGCTGAAGGTCTGAAAGTTTCTCTTTGGCTAGATTTTTTCAGTGCGAATACCTCAGCTATGTTCGTTTCATATGGGATGTTTGTCACCCGGATTCCGCCACCCTTGGGCATGGTAACCAGTAAGGTAAAAAAAACGAAATCTTGTTCATAACGACATTCTGTACAGTCGGAAAATGTACAATTTCCCCAATCAGCACAATCGGTATTACCTGAAACAGATGGATCCAACCGGTAACAACCAAAAATATGCTTGCACAGTCGAGCTACCTTCGTTCACTACATTCGGAGATCGATATATTCCCAATCGAACAGATGTATGTGTGTGTATGTGAATGCGTTGAATATTAATAAACCATCGTTGAAGCAATTCGAATCGATCCGAAAGACCAAACGACAATCTGCACTCTAATGTTTTGCTGAAGGCACATACATCATCATCGTGGTACTTCATCGGTGAAAAGTTCAAGGTAATACACGCTTCAGGTTCAATCTACGTTACGATACTGGAATCGGTGTGATTTTTGAGGGCGTTTGGTAGGAGGCAAGAAATTTAGAAGATCATGAAGTAGTTCGGGTGCATTCCAGCACCACTGTCCAGTAAGTAAAAGTATTTAAATTGAATGCTTCGACTATACGGATAACCATAATGACGATGACGGTGGAGGTGGTGGTGGTGAAGGTTTCCAGAGAGAACTGTAGAATCACATTAGTAGAACTTCCGTTTGCATCAGTAATACCTGCTATCTCAGTCTACGCTACACCCCCCTTGCATAATTGCATGGAGTCTGATGCTCGCCTGAAGTCCTATAGTATCCTTTCTTGCACGAGGAAAGCTCTGATGCGATAAGTGCGATTTGCATGCGATTGACGGTGCAATGGGTAGAAGCAACCGAATGGGACGGAGCAGTAAATTTCGTTTTATATGCCGCTGACAATGGGACCAATCTTGAATCATTACTTCTACCAGCATAAACCAAAGCTTTATAGGAAAGGCAAATGTGTATGTAGGTACAATAGTAAGGGTGTATCGAAACGGATGTTTGCGGAGAAAAGCGATTTTTTCCATAAATACGTTTATTTCATAGGCAATATACATAAGTTTTTCTTCGCCGTGGCATCCACAATTCATTGTACTTTAAACCTAATACATTTCGAATATCATATTGGTATGTTGGTATTCATTAGTTAATCTAAACACTGTTCATCATCATCAAGCGATTTGTTACTATAAATTACATTAAATAAAGGCACAAATCTCCAAATATCAAGGGGAACGTGCCATTCGAGCCAATTTGTTCTGATTCCTGAACTATTTAGGTTTGTTTGGCTATTGGTTGAACTCATAGAAGAGAAAGGCGTCTAACATAAAATAAAATTTAAATTGGAACTCCAATGGACTTGATGAAATGATAAAGAAGTTTCATGTATGAAAGGTCACGACAAGCAAAAATGTCGCGAACAGGGACATTGGATAGTCTACCTTGAGTACGCAAGGAATTTATTAGTTGAGATCTGACATCACGATACTCCACGCATGTCCAAACGACATGATCAAAATCGCGATAACCTTCGCCACAAGCACAATGATTAGTCTTGGAAAGTCCAAATCGAAGGAGATGTGCATCTAACGGGTAGTGATTGGACATGAGTCTCGGACATCACACGAATGAAATCCCTACACACATCCAGTCTCCTGTACCATGCCTTTGTCGATATTTTAGGAATAATTGAGTGCATCCACCGACCCAGACCATCTTTATCCCAAGAAGCTTGCCAATTGGCAAGTGTTCTTTGGCGAGATGCGCTATAGAATTCGTTGAGAGCAATCGGTCTCTCATAAATTTCACCTTCAATAACACCACGTTTGGCTAAAAAATCGGCTCTTTCATTGTCTGGAATGGAGCAATGAGCCGGGAGCCAAACTATTGTGATTTGATAATTATTGTTCAATATGTCGTTCAGGCACTGTTTTATTTTGCCCAGCAGCGTTTGAGCGAATTTGCCAGCAGCGTTTGAGCGAATGGCTTCAATTGCACTCAGACTATCTGTGAAGAGAAAATAATGGTTTGGAGATAATGTGACGATTACATTCAAACTATAATGAACTGCTGCTAGCTCTGCTATATAAACAGATGCAGGTTCTTGAAGCATAAATGAAGCCGAGACACAATTGTTGAATATACCAAACCCAGTAGCCTCTTCAATTCGTGATCCGTAAGAGCGATATCTGCCGGTGGTTATTTGCATGGATCACTGCATTCAATAAAAAAGATCGATTAGTATACAATAAATATAATCATCTATGGATGTTAAAAAAGTTACGATTTGAAAAAAACTCTGCACTTCTTATTTTTTAACATACCCAGAAATGAATTCGATTATTTAATTCAGTAAAACTAAACCATGCAGAAGACGATAAATTCCATCGTTAGAACGAAACAAGAAATTCCCTAACCGTCCCACCGGTGATGAGAACGGAATCGTTTTTCGCGACTGCACCCAAATATGCTGGCAAAACAATAGGCCAACTTGGAAGTAGGGCAGTCGATCGATGCAGTTGTCGTCGGTGTAAAAGTATTGGTATGGCGAAGCATATCCCGAAGATATTGCTCTAGATATTAGAATCTGGCACAAGCACGATTTCAATGTCACATTGGATTTGGAGTTTTTTTTTGCTACATGTTTATTTTTTTTAAAGTCCCGTAATGGAAAATACATATGAACGCCTGAATGCAAAAATCGGACAAGCGTAACGATTGGAAAATTTGTTTAAGTATTTCTGAATGTCAGAAGCGAATGAAAACATTAAGTTGAACTTTTCCTTTGCTGCTTTTATCTGTTCATATAATGATCTCCAATGTTTTCGTATGTAGCATTATTTTCAATTTTTTTCTGTAGCTCTCCAATTTTGCAATTTTCTAGGGGGTCTTTTTTGTTTAATTCAGGATTGCGGTCCACCTATAATAGAAAATTTTACGTTAGAAACAGTTATCGATCGAGAGATAATGCAGATTATTTATTTCGACAATATGCCGTTTTGCCCCAGTCTCTCCTAGCGTTTGTTAGTTGATCCTCTAACAACCTCACTTTGGCCTGGCGCTTCCAGGTCCGGATTCAGTCGTATCAGAAATAGTGATAAAACTGTAAATTACTTCGACTGTGCCGATTTCGGCAAATTTCGGTTTGTTTGACCGTCTACTGATAAAAACTATCAAATTGGAACAGATTTGAGGTCGATTTAGAAATTTTTTAAGGTTTTTCCCTATTTTCAGTGATAGTATACAATTTTTAACACATTTTACCCTATATTTCCGGAACCGGAAGTCGGATCCGCATGAACTTCAGGAATTACGGATGGGACCACAGGACCTTTCATTTGAACCTAAGTTTGTGAAAATCGGTCGCGCCATCTATAGGAAAAGTTAGAACACATATTTTCTTTTTTTGCATATTTTACCCCATAACTCCCGAACCGGAAGTCGGATTCAAATAATATTCAGGCATTTTTTATGGGACCTCAAGACCTTTCGTTTGAATATAAGTTAGTGAAAATCAGTTAAGCCATCTCTGAGAAAAGTTAGTGCACTTATTTTCACAATTTTTTGCACATTTTACCCCATAATTCCGGAACCGGAAGTCGGATCTAAATAATATTCAGCAATTTTGTGTGGGACCACAAGACCTTTCATTTGAATCTAAGTTTATGAAAATCGGTTCAGCCATCTCCGAGAAAAGTTAGTGCAAAAAAAATGTTACATACACACATACGCATATACACACACACACATACACACACAGACATTTTGCGTACTCGACGAACTGAGTCGAATGGTATATGACACTCGGCCCTCCGGGCCTCGGTTCAAAAGTCGGTTTTCACAGTGATTGCATAACCTTTCTATATGAGAAAGGCAAAAAATAATAATAATTATTATAATTCTCATATATAATATAAAGTAATATAAGTCAATTTAATATATAATAAATAATGTAATAAACAACAGAATTATATGTTGAAATATACTATGATAAACATTGCACTTTAGGATGAGCTTCAACTTATAAGCCATTTCGCACCCTCTCATTCTGCTACTAACGCAGAAAGCGATAGCACTCAGTTGACGTTGTTCTATTGACCAAATGTCATCATACGGGGAGGCATGAGATAGGAACTTATGAGGACTTAGTTATCTCTCCATTTGACGATCTCGGTTCCCGGTACACCAGTTGCTAAAAATTTCGAACCATCATGTAAATGACGATGCAATAAACGTGCGAAATCTACAAATCTGATCTTAAAACTTATCGAAATTGTAGATATTGTTAGCTAGAAGCCCAACAAAAAAACTGTTGAATTCCTTCGGTCCTTGATTTCCGGCTCCGAAAGAGGTAGTGTCCAAAATACTTCATAGTTGTAATCAACCTTATTTTTCATGTGAACGTTGGCAAGATGTAAATTCATCATTAGATCACTAGATGGATTAAAATAGGTTTCTCGTATGTTCAGATAATTAATAATTACAATTATAATTCGAATAAGCCGAGATTACAACTATTATCTTCTGAATGTGCATTTAAAAAGAGTGCGATGGTAGCAATTAAAACTAACTTAAAATCAACCATTTTGGGAAGTCTACATTTGTTTGACGAAAAAATACGTTAAATAAACTATCAGGTATGTTAATTCGTCGAGTTTTTCTTGCAAAATTTATTGATTTATTATAAGAGTATCATTACAATACCGTTACTCAAAGTATTGTAACCCTTACTTTTTACCAGATTCGATAAATGAATCGATCCTGCTTTTTGTTCTTTAGTAGCGTTCGAAGTGCTATTCTGACAAGCCTTATGACATGGCCCAGAGGTAATCGGATGGAGCAATGTCCGCTAAATATAGCGGGTATGTTTCCAAATATAAACTATCAGGTATGTTAATTCGTCGAGTTTTCTGACTTTCGAAGCATGGGGTCTTGCAGTATCACGAAGCAAAACTACTTCGTCAGTACGGTCTTTATATTGCGGCCGATGTTCCTGCATTTAGCAAAATTTTGTCTAACATCAGTTCGATTAAAAATTTTGCTTTTTTTAGCCATACTTACAAGACAATAACTCTTCGGTTTATTATTTCTCCATTTTGAACTATAGTCCAATAAACTTCATCAGTTACAACATATTGAAATAAAAAAGGAATATAAAAAAAATGATGTTAAGGTTGTATTTATTTTCAAAATAAAACACAACAAATTTTTCGCAGTGTATACTCGAAACAGTTACTTAAAACATTACCGAAAACACCAAATTAGTCTAACAAACCGTTCAAGAATAAAAACTTTTTTTTTAATTTTCAATAAATTTTTGTTTGAGCGTTTCTCAAAAGTTACACTGGAGTTTAAATGGCAAGCTGAAGATACAAATTGTCTCTTTTGATCATGGAAAAGTTGAGCCAAATTAAAAAATACAAAAAAAAAGTTAAGAAAAAAAATCGTGTCCGTTACAACTTTTTCATCTATTATTATTTTGACTGGAAAATTGTTGCTAGAACAACTTCAATTAAGTATGTTTGAAAGAATTTTAATATACACAGAATGTTATTAATATATAAGTTTGCTGTTTTTTATGGCATTGTGATATCCAGCAAGTCCCAAGTCGAATCATAAACTGTAGCCAGACAAAGTCTCCGATCCGAATTAAATAGGATAATAGATTGGAACATACAATAAGTGAGCTTAAATCGAGCAAAGATCCATACTTGCTGTGCACACAAATAGCATAGGTCATCCCGGATGTTTCCCATATAGCAATCCGGACTCCTTGAGCGAACGTCGGGGGCAACGAAACCCGTATTATATATTTACTCGGCTTCCAATTCCATTTACCCATCATAATCCTAGCATGCTGATTCACTCTTTCTCAAGAGTGCTGAAACAATGGAGCGGATATATACACGATGTGTGAGATGCTAAAGATATGGGAAGGTCATCATTTATCAAAGATAAACTAAATGCTGTACAGTGGAGGAAATTGTATTTTTTCGAGCAATGGAATGATTCTAGGTTTGAGCATGGAAATGATTTTAGATAGAAAAAAAATGTATTTACACTGACTGAAAATGTTTTTCTTAATTATTATCAGGCTCGGTCTTCTGGAGATGTTACCAACACATGTTGTTACTTCCAACGATAAATAATGGTTTAAAAATCGTATTTAGAAAGAAAAAAGTCACTGTTCTTGACTGGTTCAATCAGCCTTTTATTGAGCGTCAAATATGTCGTCGTACGAAGCAAATTTTAAGCATCCAAACGTCTACGAACCATGGAAAAGATTCGAGCAGCAAAAGGTGATTTTGCACCGTCGCACAAGTGGGAAATGCTTGACCATGCGGCTTACTTACAAGACTTTGCCCTATCTGATTACACTTATGCCTTTTTACGCGACTTCTTTATGCGTACTTTCAGAGTAATGCGGTTTTGTTTTTATGCGAAGCAGTAGAGTTATACATTTTCAACGCTATGCACTGGAAAAAACCTTTTCCTTTACTGAACCGTTAGTTAAATCAAGCGATTCCTTTCAAACTAAACATTTTTTTTAAATTAATGGTGCCAAAATCAGTCCTGTAAAACTTCGCTCAATTCAATTGAAACCGAATATGGTACACACTGACGATCACTTTACTGCAGTATACTTCACATTCTAACACACAACCTTCGCTGCCGTACAGAACGGGTAGCATTCAGCTCTTTTTTATATCATTTATTTTACCCCGGTTTCTCTTCTAATCAAAGCTCAGTTTAACCACCACCGTCAGCTGAACTCTTGAAATAAAAGATTTCTTACAATCAAATGAGAGAGCGGCCTCCAAATTAGGTTCATGCAAACCTTCGAATTGGTACAAAATAATGTATGAAAGGTAAACCAGTCATGCTAACTGAAATATCAATTACAAAATAAACATAGATTATTTGTTTCTTTTTCTGTTTTCATTTTCAATACTTTGGAACACAATTCAATACATTTCAAACAGTAGAAAATTCATTTAGGGTTTAACCTATTTTGTACATAGGGCACATAACCGATTTCTATACTTTATGTTTCGTCTTCGACTCGTCAGTACATAACAATTTATGGTTAACCCTAAATGACCATCACCTGAATCGGTCAGTTTAAGTCGAAACTCGTTTACGTTCGGCACGACAGTAAAGACGTTGCACTTCGGTGCAAATAAAAAAAGTGTTCTGTAAGTAGCAGAAACTTTATGTTTGCCTAGCGGTTTATGTTGAACTGGACGTCAAGTTTACGTCAAGCGTAAAATTCATTTTTTCTAAGAGTGTATGCTAAACAATTTTTACTAAATCAATTTTCAATACAAATGAGTTCGCTACGAAACTTCCGAACTTGAATACTATCGAAGGTGATGCAATAATGGTCTCTTTCAATGTAACCGCCTCATTCCCAAATGCTCCCGAGGAATACTCTATCAACCTGTTAGAAATTTGTTTAACGTAACTTGCATGGACGTAACTTACTTAACATTCAGAAAAATTTTATACATAATGAGCTCCGATGGGTAATCCTCACTTCTCTTTGTTATGTGAATTAATTATAGCGATTAACCATTAACAGCTTTAAAAAGTCATATTTAAGCGTTATGCTGTTTTTCACCTAATTTCGTTGTGCTTTTTAACTAGTTTTCGACGTTATGCGTCTTGTTGTGGAAATAAAGGGGGATTTTTTTAAGAGGTATAAGATTTGATTTTCACAAAAAAATTGTTCCGCGTTCCGTGTGGGATGTGGCACCGTCTTGTCGAAACCACATGTCAGGTATGTCCAATGTCACCAAACCGTGACTTTTTTGAGATACATTGGTAGCTCTTGCAATGCTTCTGGCTGGTCTTCATTCCAGATGCGGCAGTTTTGCTTGTTGACGTATCCATTCAACCAGAAATGAGCTTGCTCGTTGCTGAACACAATTTTTCGATAAAAAAGAGGATCTTCCTTCAACTTTGACAGTGCTCATTCACCAAATTTTAGACATTGTAAGTCGATTCATGATTAAATTATAGAACTGAACAAGTTAAATAATGACACAAGACACGATTCACGCACGGTCGGTCAAAATCAGTATTGCCAAAAAGATACCAGAAAAAAAATCACCCTTTACATGAATCGTCGAGATCTGGTGTTACATTAACAAAATAAAATATCCGACTCTGTAAAGCTTCTAAACAAAATTTTTGTTGTTGCAGATATCTAGGAAAATCCTGAAACGTCACAATTTTGCGAATTGTTGTTTGAATGCTGTTTTTATCCGGTACGTAAAAAAAAGACTTCAGTGTACTATCTCTTTGTCCCGTTGAGCTACACACTTTCCGAGCAGCGCTTGGATTATTACAAAAACTGTGCGAAAATGTCTCACCCAGTGGTTCAACGTTAAAGGCAGTCAATACCTCGGGTAGGGTGTTCAAAAATTACCTGAAAGATGTCAACCTCAATTAGAAGTAAACCTGGCGCTTACCAAAAACATGTGCCAAACGCAACAAAAATTGACAGAATCAATGCAAGTGACTTTGAATGCAATGACAAAACCGTTTCAAGTCATGGAAATGATTTAAGAGTAAGGAAACTAGGTTTCGTACCGGAACTAGCTAGATGGAATATATTATGTTCTGTTAAAGCGAAGTCACACAGTGGTTCATTACTGATGATTCCGGAAATACGATCGTAGAAGTGACGTAACTGACAAACCGCACTTTTTCTTATACGCTCAGTTTTCTCGGAAAATGCTTAACCGATTTCAACAAGTTTAGGCTCATTTGAACTATTAGATAATTGAACAAGTTCGATGATCATATGACTAACTCTTTTGGTTCTGTAGATATAATCGTATTAGTGACGCAACCGACGAATAGTACAATTTTCTATCCGCACAATTTTATTAGATTCAAACCGGATCTGAACCGAATGTTTAAATGTAGGGTAAGGTGTTCGGTTTCCGGCACCCCACCATAACTTTTGACAGAAAACAGTTAACGTCATTCCAACAAATGTCATGTGTGTGTAATAGCAGCACGTTCTTTTTGTGCCGAATACCAAAACAAACAGACGCTTGTACTTTTTGCTACGCTCAAAACAAATTTTAATTGCGTGAAAATCTAGTCAAAAGTTTTTTATAGTATCATAAATTGAAGAGCATCAATCGAAAATTAGAATGCACTATGGTCCGAAACGGGAAATTAGCGTGACAAAAATATTTTCACTATTAAATATTAGTTTTTTGTAGTTAACGTCTTCACAAAAGTTGTTTGTAATCAAATGGAGCGCCATGATGAAAAATTTTACTAGGGTGGTCCTCATTTAGATTGGAAACTGATATCTAACTTTCTTAATTGAACTCAAAAATGATTTTGTTGCACAATAAAGTTGTAGGAAATTTTATTTTGAGCAACTTTGCTGAAAAAAGCACCTCTCTAGCTTTTCATTCGATCGAGTTACATTAATTTTTCCGAATAAAAGTAGGGTGGCTCCAGAAAATTCACTTTTTTTGTTCTAACTTTTTTGTGAAATGTTCTACGGAAAAGTTGTCTTCAGAAGAGTTGTTGTACTAATCAAACAAGCTTTTTCATATGAGCTACCAGTAAAAAGTTATGATTATTTTTTCAATGCAATGTTTTTGAGTTTTTTAAGGTATATCTAAAACTAATTTAAATAAGTTAAAAAAATAACACCCTCTCAATTTTCTCTTGAATTTTTACTTATATATTGACCTTTCAGGAACCGCATAGGATACAATTTTATCGATCTGGCATCTAATAAATATTGATATTTGAAGCTCGACTAGTTTTTGATGAAACAATAATCATAACTTTTTACTAATAGCTCATATGAGAAAGCTTGGTTGATTGTGCGCAATAATTAGTACAACAACTCTTCTGAAGACAACTTTTCCGTAGAACGTTTCACAAAAAAGTTAGAACAAAAAAAGTGAATTTTCAGGAGCCACCCTTACTCTTATTCGGGAAAATTGATGTAACTCGATCAAATGAAAAGCTAGAGAGGTGCTTTTTTCAGCAAAGTTGCTCAAAATAAATTTTCTACAACTTTATTGTACAACAAAATCATTTTTGAGTTCAATTAAGAAAGTTAGATTTCAGATTTCAATCTAAATGAGGACCACCCTAGTAACATTTTTCATCAAACGGAGCGCCATTTGATTACAAACAACTTTTGTGAAGACACCAACTACAAAAAGCTAATATTTAATAGTGAAAATATTTTTGTCACGCTAATTTCCCGTTTCGGACCACTGTGGAATGGATTGAATATTTATGAGGTGAAATCTATCTATTTCGTGATTTAATACCGGATGCTATCAAAATTTTCGCAAATAAATTTTTTTTTCATCACTTTCAAAATGTCTACCGAATTCGGTTACCGGTATTCCAAGGTGTTCGGCACCCCATTTTTGACAAATCGTGAAAAATTGTCAGTGATAAGCAGAGCAAGTCTGCAAATTTGTCTGTATATTATAAATTTTTTTTAGTTAACCTGCAAAGCTTTTTTCGTCCAGAGATTTTTCACAGACTGTTGAAACTTCGATTATTTGCAGACATTCGTCAGAATTTACAGACTTTTGAAAATTGGCGCGATTTTTTGTTTTTGCTAGCTGAACTTTTTGTATTAACTGGCATATCTGGTGATATGCAACACGTGGACAATTTGACAGCTTCAGTTC
The DNA here is from genome assembly GCF_030247185.1 of Malaya genurostris. Taxonomy (NCBI): domain Eukaryota; kingdom Metazoa; phylum Arthropoda; class Insecta; order Diptera; family Culicidae; genus Malaya; species Malaya genurostris. Next base: position 66,428,250 of record NC_080572.1, on the reverse strand, counting down.
GCTTTCACATCTCATCCAAGTCAGTCGATATAACAAAACCGCTTACATTCGGGACGGAAGAAACCAAGTACAGTATTGTGTAGTGAACAAAAGAACGACCTCGAAAATGAGTGAACCAAACGAACAAAAGCTAGCGCCGCTACGAAAGAATACAATTATTGTTGACTTCAGGCAGTGCAAAATTGGACCTTCGATACGATACGAGAACTTGAATGTTTGCTTAAGGAGCATGCATCTTGACATTAAACGTGTGCATTTACTTCAATGCAATAAGACAAATAATATTGTTTAGATCTAGTTTTATAAAGGCAATTCAATTCCCAAAAGACAAGAACAATGTGCACTATGTGGAGCACGAAAACATTAAGTACAACATTCTAATATATATGAAGATAGTGCTATAGAAGTGCGTGTGCATGACCTTCCCTCAAGCGTCATCGATCCTTATATTCGCAAAACTATGTCCCAATACGGAGAGATTTTTTCTATCGGAAAAAAAGTGGAAGAACTTTTTTTCCGGTATTTTAAATGGCGTACCTTTGTTACGCATGCGCTCGAAGAATGCTATACTTTCTTATGTGATTTTCGGTCAGGATACAAGAGCAGAGATGTCCATCTCCTCTGTGTGACGAAGAGCAAGCAAAATTTCTCCCCACGCACTGACAACTTCAACGAGAGCTGTTCTCTTTCACATATATACATCACTGTTGTATAAAGTGTGCACGCACCATGAGTGCGTTTGTTTATTTCCTTTTACCTCTTCCACTGAATCGCACCAAAGTGCTAGAGCATTAGCTAATAAATTCTCTGAGGTAGATGCAGATACTTTCACAGAGGTGTACACGCCGGTGAGCACTCTGGTGTATGATTTGCGTAGAAGAAGCGTGGGCACGCAAAATCAGTAAAATAAAACAATTTATCGTTAAATTTTCAGTTTTCATTGCAAATTTTTCATAGCAAGACCAGATTTACTCTCTATTAATTAAATTCCACAGAAGCGTTCGCTCACCATCACGCATCAGTGATCACTTGGGTGTATTTAGGCGAGAGCACGTGAGAGTGATTCGTGCGAAGAGAATGTTATTCTCTCGCACCAGCTTCTTTCAACACAAGCACGCACTCAAAGTCTGTCTGTCTGGACACTGAGAAGAAGTGCGCTTTCCTCTTTGTGTGGAGCGAAGTAAATGTATCCGCAGTGTTTAATTGAAACCTACGCCCTGGTGTATCACTCTAGTGAAATGGCATCTCTGTACAAGAGTCCCGTGCAAATCACTTGTTACTTATGACAATCAGATGGCCACATCGCAATATTGCCAAAAAGCTGTTCACTACGGTAAGCCATGTGATAAACTGGACAATAAGACGACTACACCAAAGGTGCTTCCTTCACACCAACCCCAAGCAACCCCAGTACACCTGTGACAGCCACCAACAACAATGAAGCATCCCCCTCAACGAAACCATCAGTATCTCCTATAGAGCAAAGTACACCATGTGATATTGTTCCGCCAATAATAGTGATGCCGAATCAATGAACGGGAGCGTGAATAGCAAACCACTGCTCCCCTTTCATTCGCTAGATAAAGCGAAAACGCCTCTCCTCCAAGGAAAAAAAAATAAAACAAGATCCAGCAAAAAATTTTTTTTGTAAAACGGCCGCGTTAAACTTAAGTGCAAAAAAGCCGAATAGAAAAACTTTATAAAAAAAAATCTTGACAGCTTCAATACATCCGTAATATAAGTAAAACCTTTTGCTCTCTAGTTCTGTTAGTCATGGCGACTCCAAACAAATTGTCCAAGTCAATGAAACTGAGCTTTAATGCCCTAACTAATGCCATTAAACGTTGGTTAGTTGATAAAAAGCTAATAAATTCGACTGTAGTAACGTTTTCAATCCGGCGAAGCCGGTGAAAGACCGGCCAATTCAACACCAAGGGCGCTACCATCCAAATCATCGGCTAAGAGAGCCAAGGTGAAGTCACCAGCAGACAATGAAGACTTTTGTCCAAAACGCCTTCGAAAAGAATAATTTCCATTTTTCTTTTAGTAATTGCAGTCTTTACTTATATTTTTCCATCTTTACCAAAATTTCTTGTGTTGCCGGTAACCGAACACCTTTTTTGAAATGGCCAAAATTTATTACTTTACTAAATTGATAATAAAGTTTTTTTTCAATCAATTGAATCAACGTAGTTGTAGAATCTATATTCCATTGTGATTTGTCAATAGGATATATAAGCGCGATAGATTTCACTTGCTTTGCAAGTCAAACCTTACACCCTAATGTGTGTTATTGACAAATCAAGACGTTTGTTATTTAACACCAAAGCAAAAGTAGCATCTACAGAAGATCAGTGTCGTGCCCTTCCACGAATCACTACATAGGCCCGGAATTTAATTATCTCCTAATCGTACACAAATGCATACAATGTAACGGTTTCAAAATTCCATCCGATATCAAAGACATTTTTAATACATACAACAGAGTATCGTAGTTTCCTAGCTGATGAAAGGATATTATGTCAAATATCTGAATCAGTCAGATGGCTTGTTGTTTCTCAACTAGTGCTGTTTTAATCCCTAATACCTTCCACTACGGATGACGGAGTCATTCTAAGTTGAATATTCATGTTAAATGAGTGTGACGCATATTTCAACATGTTGACATTTTATTGAATGAGCAGTTTCAGCAAAGCCGGTTCCTGCATGGGCGTCTAATATGCTATTAGTTTAGGTAAAAGTTTCTATAGTAGCAGCATTCTCCTTTGATGGTAAATTACTCCTACGAAGGCACTAGGAGCGCGTGGGCAAAATTGTCTTTGTTCGAATAACTCGTCGTAAAATTAGCGACTAATGTTTCCATGCATTGAACGTTGGTTTGGAGAAATTCTGCCAAATTCTTTGATAAATGATACTTCGAAGTTGTTACTGGCTACAATAACGCTCTGTATTTTGTTTATTCGCAGGTTATCAAGGAATGCCTTACGCACATAAACAAATGTAAGTATTTGAATAGGTATATGTGTACATTTTCTTTCACACAGCATAAGTAGTGCCATCTAGAATTTCTGACATGTAAAATTCACGAGGATTTTTGGAGTATGTCTGAATTATTCTGAATGAAAACTCCCATTCATCATGAAATTCCATTGATTGAATTATGCTTTTACTTTATATTCTTATGTTCTTCCTTTATAGTACTACAAATAATGGTTCGTTACAAGCAATTCGTAGAACTTTATTAACATTACAAACAATTTGTAAAAGTATGATTCCATTAAGTCGTAGTATGAGATAATTTATAGTGGCCGTTCGATTTAAATAATTAGTCATTAGTCATTAGTTTTAGTTGCAGTATATTGACACGGTTCGCTTGCGTGTCTCGACCAATACAGTCGATAGAATGAGCCTCTTACGATCGATTGGACAGCATCATACAATAATATTGTGTAATGCTTAAGTCATTGTCAATGTCAAGTTAAGTCAGTGCAGAAAATTTAGTCAAGATTAATTTTGTTTCAAAACTATATTGGGAGAACAAACTAGTTTGGTTCGTTTTCAAAAGATGGCTCCGGCTGTTATGAATACTGGACAGTAACAGCTGATGTCGATAGTTTCAAAAGGTTAGACATCTGTCATTATTATATATATTCCATATTGCTTCGAGTTTAAAAAATAGCGTTTTTTGTCGTGATTGAACAGCGAATCGGAAACTGCATTTGAAGGTGTTAAGAATGAATCGGGCAAACCAAGTGCTATCGGATATCATAATCTAATAAATTCAATACCAACCAAAGTACCGTCAGAACGATTGATCTTTCTTTCTCTTTTAGCACCTGTAAACAACCAAATAAGACTTGGAAATACAATCTAGTGAACCGAAGACGTACCCGGAAGTTGTATAATACAAAGGATGTATTCTCATGGACAGACGAAACGTACGAATTATGGGCAGCTCACCGGACAAAAGTTTTATGAAACCATTGTTCGAGGTGATGTCTCTAGCAAGTTCTAATAAGTTTTCACCGATAAGTTTGCAAGAAGCTTATGATCTGGCTGATATTTGCAACTGCGACCGAAAACCTTAGGCTTTCATGACAAACTATACTACGGACTCCCAAATGTACAAACATGAGTTCCAAAAATAGTGTAATCTTTCATACATTAAAACTCACAATGAACCTAGTAATTTTTAGTCTGATTTGGCAAGCTGTCACTACCGTGGAGAAACGTTACGGTGGTATCGAGACACGTAGATTTTCATCGTGCAAATCGCATTTACGCCAAGCATCGACCAAAAAATTGCTATTTTACCATTTTGTTTGAGTTTTAATAATTTGGTTCTATTTGATCAATAAAGTAACTCTTCAAAAGAAATATTGGAAAAAATTGTAAAATGAAATGTTTTGCTTCTTGAAATGTTTTGTTTCTTTTTCAACAAATTCATATCATTCTTTAATATATAAACATATAACATATTTAACATATAAACTTTTATAAACATATAAAAAAATTTTATGATAATTTTGTAGAATTTTCTAGAACAATTGATTCTTTTCATTGTTCTTCGAAAAATCGGAAAAATATCGTAATACAATGAAACATTATAGAATCAAAGTCCTTGGAAATACCTGCATTCGGACCCGATTACCCGAACTTTCTCGGGATCGGGTCGGGTGCGGATGAAGATTTTTATTTTTTATCGGGTTTGGAAGAAAAATTATTTTCGGACTCGGGTCGGGTAGGGGTAAAATTATAATTGTTGTAACGCTGATTGTAACGGTAAAGTTATGGACTCTTATATCTATTGCATAATATAACGAGTGTATGGAAAATCATGACCAGAAAAACTTATTTTCATTATCGTTCGTGAAAATATCAGTTCAAGAGAGTTTCTAAACAAAACTCAGTGACTGAAAAAAATATTTCCAAAATTTTCATTCACGAAGCAAACATCCATAACATACTGAATCTCAAAGTTCACAAGTGATTTTTTGTGTCAGCGAAACTCGATGACGAATTTTCACCCCCAGAAATATCGCCAATGAGATAATCGAAGGGGAAAAGAGTCTCCGATGATGCATCAAAGCTAAATCTCTGCGAACGAATTTCTACTGAATAAATATGCAACTGAGAAATTTTACCTGCGATTTTTTCGATGCACGTAGGGTGGTCAATATGAACAACAACAACAACAACAGGTTGTTTTAATTCCAGTTGGTTGATCACGCTGCACAATTTAGATCAAACCCAACAAAACGCTCTTCAGTATGAATTTAGTTTATAGAAGTAACAGGAGCGCATTATTTTGCATTGTATTTTTGTTTGAATTGGTGTATCGATAACCAAATACAAAATTGCAGTTTATATATTTTTTTCATAACTCTAGGGCACTGAAAAAGGCCTTATATAAATGTAAAGATTATATTCCGTTATGCATAGTGGTGATCCGCAGAGATGGCATTCCACTAGAGTGATATACCAGGGCGTAGGTTTCAATTATACACTGCGGATACATTTGCTCCGCTCCACACAAAGAGGAGAGCGCACTTCTTCTCAGTGTCCAGACAGACAGACTTTGAGTGCGTGCTTGTGTTGAAAGAAGCTGGTGCGAGAGAATAACATTCTCTTCCCACGAATCGCTCTCACGTGCTCTCGCCTAAATACACCCAAGTGATCACTGGCGCGTGATGGCGAGCGAACACTTCAGTGAACTTCAATTAATAGAGAGTAGATCTGGCCTCGCTATGAAAAATTAGCAATGAAAACTGAAAAATTAACGATAAATTGTTTTATTTTGCTGATTTTGCTTGTCCCACGCTTCTTCTACGCAAACCATACACCAGAGTGCTCACCGGCGTGTACACCTCTGTAAAAGTATCTGCATCCACCTCAGAGAATTTGTTAGCTCTGCTCTAGCACTTTGGTGCGTTTCAGTGGAGGAGGTCAAAGGAAATAAACAAACGCCCTCAAGATGCGTGCATACTTTATACAACAGTGGTGTATATATATGTGAAAGAGAAGAGCTCTCGTTGAAGTTGACAGTGCGAAGGGAGAAATTTTGCTTGCTCTTCGTCACACAGAGGAGATGGACATCTCTGGTGATCCGCTGGTATGTAAGACGCAATTTCCGTCTTCCCAATCACCTATGTACACTATGTTTTGCTGCAAACAGCAATTACCCAACATCCGATTCCGGCTCGTAATTGAATTGTCGACGCAGATTACGGAATCTGAAATCTCTACCTGTATTCGAGACCTGAAGAAATCTGAAGCTGAATTGGATTCTGAACTTGAACTCTGTTCTCCAGTTTCAGAGATGGAGTTCATTCGGGAATTCTGAACTTAGGGATTCCAGACCTGAAATTCTGTACCTTAAATTAGGAACCGAACTGAAGACCAGGATTCTGAACCAAGGTTCTCGATCTGGAACTGATCTCTGGAGTTGGATTGAGAATCTGCTGCACTGACTAGAATGAATGAATCATTCCAAGTTTATCTTTTATACCCTTGTTATACCATTTTAAGTTTTTAAGCTGAAATTTAGACTATTCGTTGTTATTTCATACTACTACAAATTTCATCGTAAATTTATATTTGATCTGTGGCATGGAGTAAAAATTATGTTTAAGATATTTAAGATCAAAAACATGCGATTTATTTGGTTCGGGTTTTAGGCACTTGAGTAGAATCGTAACATAGTAAAACTTTTATACCTCTCTTTTATCAGGAATCCAATTAAAGTTAGAGAATTTGAATTATCAGCAGAGTATTTCTTTTAATATTAGAACGCTCCGATACTTAATCATAAGACTTATACAATTTAATATCAAAATGAAAATTCATTCGTTACTCTTGCTCTCGTCGACTGCATAGAAATTCTTTCTAACCAAGTTCAAGCAAATTCTGCGTCGGCAGACTGTATCGACTAGCGTTGGTTAAATAAACTTTCGGTCGCTGTAGGCACTTGACGAACGAGAAAAAAAAACTGAATGAAAAACTCCTAACACTGAATAGCGGAGGACGGATAAAGCATAACCTTCCAGAATCTATGTGGGCGAATAATGGTCCGTACAGGATATAACTAAACAAACGTACTTAAGTACGTAGGCGAAAACTGAATCGATCCGGTCGCTTTCCTACGGGAAAACCGGACCCGTGGACTGATGGCACGAGAAACGAGGAAAATTGTGAATGAAGTTAATTGCCTGAGTCTCGAAGCACGAGTATGGTTTTACGCAACGTGTGGGTGGTGAGTAGGCAATTTTCTCACGTGAAAGTGAACATAACTTCCTTCTTGCTACGCTGGAATGCTAGATTGCATGTGATTGTTGTTTCGCAGATTACAGATTACGGTGAATACGGAACAATATTACGTACCAAAAATAGATGGAAAATCGATTGTTTGACTCGAAAAATTAAGATGAAAATGGTATCCGTTATTGGCGAGACTCGGAGACTATTCGAGTGTGCTACTGGCGTCAGTATGTCTGAAACGTAGTTTATTTATTGTTTATGGTATTACAGTGCGTTACTTTTTTTTGTACTATTCATCGCGTTATGTCTTTGCCGATTGTTTCGACGGCATCCTATATTACTAAGGAAGAAGGGCGTGTCTGAGGATTTAATTTCAAGTGTTTCTTCAAATTTTGAAATACATTGATTACACGCCAGTCGTGTGGAATATAATTATTGACTACTGACTGTGCGTCTGAAACGATAATTTGTTTTTGACTCAATATTTCTAGTGCAGAAAAATGAATTTCATGACGACTATCGAATTTGATTATTATGGAAACGATTGCCGTTTATATCATTGTTTTCCACAGCACATCAACGTGTTTGCTAGCGTGGGTAAACGGATGAGAAAGGGAAGATAGAAATTATGAGGCAGATTGGAGTATTGAATGGGTGTTTAATGTAATGAAAAAGTTCGCTTCGGACAGCAAAGCATAGATCGTAACATGTTTTCGGTTGTCTTTTAATGCGTCACACACAGCGCATGCGTCGAAATTCTCTCGTACTCATGATGTTGATTCCGCTGTTTCGAATGATGAGGAGCTTTTCATACGTTTGTGTAGATGTCCGGGAGCTGGTAACTGAAATGGAAAACCCTTTTGAATTGAAGAGAAACCTGATTTATAGATCAAAACACTAGAAATGGAACTGGTCGAAAATAATTTTCATAAATATTGTTCGGAAAACCACTTGAAATATCTCTTCGACAAAGCAGCTCGAAAAATCTATTCAGTAAAGTTGCCTCAAAACTGTCCAAAAAACTATTCGGAAAGCTTTTGTATAAATGCTTTAAGATATACTCGAAAAAGTAGCTTAAAAAACAGCAGAAAATTTTCTCGAATGAGCTACTCGAAAAAACAGCTTGAAAAAAATGGTCGTAAAAGTTGCCCAAAAAAATAGTTCGAAAAGTCTCGACGAGAAAGTTGTTCAAATATACTACTCGAATTACTTGAAACGTTATTCTGAAAAATCAAGCAGCTCGAAAAATCTACTTGTTATAACTGATAAAAACACTTCTTGAAAAACTGCTCGACAAACTACTAGAAAAATACCTAAAAAATTACTTGTATAGTTTTTTTTGGAAAAGCTGCGAAAAAAAAAAACTTCTAAAAGCGATTAAAAAACTATTAGATTACCATTTCGTAAAAAGCAGCTTGAAAAATCTTCTGCTCCCTGAACTTCCTAAATAAATTGCTTGACTACCCGAGAAAACTAACCGAAAAGTCGCTTCGATAGTGCTACTTCAAAAACTAATCGAAACGCTGTTCATAAAAGAATTTCTCAATAAATTGACTCGACGGAACTGGCCGAAAAACTTTTCGCAAAAGCTGGTCGAGAAAAAATTGCTCGAAAAATCCATTCGAAAAACGCAACTACTACCCGAAAAGCTCCGAAAACATTGCATGAAAACCTTCTCGTAAAAGCTGCCCAAATCTCTTCGAGAGAAAACTTATTTGCTAGTAGCCCGTGAAACCTACTCGATAAAACTTCTCGAAACATTTCACGGAAAAACGGCAAAAAACTACTCGGAATAACAATTCGAAAATTTTTTTAAAAGTTGTATTCGAAAACACTACACGAATCAACTGTTCGAAAAATTTCAAGGAAACAGCTTGAAAAAACAATCCGAAATGCTGCTTGGAAAATTAGTCTATGAAACTGTTCAAAAAAACTGTTCAGAAATAATGATCGGAAAACTGCTCGACAAACTTCTTGAAGAAACTGCTTCATAAAAAAATTAAGAAATGCTTCATAAAACTTTTCGAAAAAACAGCTCGAAAAATTTCTTAAGCTGTTTCATAAAACTGCTTAACAAACTGCTTGAAGAAATGTTTAAAAAACTAAAGAATTTTTTTTCGAAAAACTGCTTGAAAAACAAGAAGAGTAGTTTTGAAAACTTCTTGAAAGAACTGCTGAAAACCTGCTCGACAAATTGCTTGAAGAACTGCTTGAAAGATCTCTCGAAAAATTTCTTGAAAAAAACTATTCCAAAACTTGAAAAACTGCTAAAAACCTTTTTGACTAATATACTCGATAAAATTACTCGAAAAAATATGCTCAAGAAAAATTGTGTGATTGCTCGAAAAATTTACCACATGAAAAAAAAACTCGTAGCACTTCTCGAAAAAAATGTTCAACGAAGGTAAAAAGTTGAAAAAATATCGATAAACTGCTTGAAAAAAAAAACAACCCGAAATGCTGATCCAAAAATTTACTCTAAGCGCTGATCACTTTTACGTTTTAATGGATTTATTTGTGTGCCCCTCACTAACTAAATGACCTTTTTTTTGCTTGGCGGGTCCCGTCAAGAGTCCCTAAGACCGTGGGCCCATGCCACCACTGTCCCTCTGTAAAAGTGGCCCTGCTCTAAACTTGAACGTTTTGGTAGAACTGAACGAATTTGCTTGAAAAACTGCTTCAACAATCGCCAGAAAAAATTTCTTGCTAAAATTTCCTAATAAACTGCATGAAACTGCTGGAAAAACTGCTAAAAAACTTCTTGAAAAATCTCTTCGACAAAGCAGCTCGAAAAAATTGTTCGAAAAACCTACTCCATAAAACTGATCGAAGCTCTTCATAAAAAAAAACTGCTCAAAGAACTACTCGAAAAACTATTTAATAATTGTCTTGAATTCTTTTTTTAAATTATTGCTGAAATTACTGAGTTTATTAATAAAACCACTTCGATTGAGGCTCAAAAAATCATTCGATAAAACTGCTCGAAAATCTTCTCGGAAAATGTTTTAGAAACCTGTATGAAAACCGCTCGAAAAATGTTCTCAAGGCACTGCTCTTTTCCGAGCTACTCGAAACACTGTTCAAAATAATGCTTGAAACAACGGTTTGAAAATCTGCTCGAAAAAAATTCTCAAAAATTCTCGAAAGAACTGCTCGAAAATTTTGATCGAGAAAACTAGTTGAAAATCTGATCGTAAGCACTACATTGAAGAGCGTTATGCCGATAAAATTGGTGTCTCTCGTGCCAAAAATTATGTTGTCCATGAAAAAAAAATTCTCGATGCTACAGATTTGACAGCTTGGGATAGGCATAATCAGTTGATCAACAAAGATCACTAGCATCTATGGAGCAGTGAAAATCTGGTTGCCGAATTCCATCCTTCAATTAACTCATGTCTGTCTGGTGACTACAAAAGCTTTCAAATGCAAGCTTCACAGTGACTTACTTCCACTAATACTAATACTAAAGATGGTAGTGTTGATACCCGGCAAGACAAATACTCACACAACAGAGCCCATGCATGTCAGAAGCTGATGACCGTGATCCTGTTTCTGGCAGACTCTTTCGGCCTACCTCTCTCCCTTCTTCTTGGGAAAACATGTTGCTGAACTTTTCCTACTCAAACGACGTTCTCACGTTCTCCGACAGGGGTTTACCATCATACCATCGGAGAGTCAATTTATAGCAGGCAAGAGCTTCGAACTGAAAAGGTCCTGTCGCATAACCGAGAGAAAAGCGTTTACCAGCAGTCGCAGTCGAATAGTGGTCTCGTGAAAATCCATGCGTTTTTTTTCGAATTTCGGGCGTAGAACTAAAGTGTTTTCTCACTCTGCACAAGTCCGTAGCGTGCAGCAATTATTACTAGACGCGTCAGTTTAAAAGAAGGAGTGCTTCATTGTTTCGTGCGGATCGGTGAACAAAATTCACGTGATTACAGCTTTTGCCAAGGTGTCCCAAGTCGGAATTTAGCTTTTTGTGGAATAGTGAGGTAATTTCCTATGGACTTTGAGAATCGGATACGATGCAGAAAATGTGGTGTTTTACATTGAATCAAAACGTAATGTAATGTATTTTAGCGGACACTCAATTGACACTCCTTTTCTTTTTCGAACAATCAAATGGATACCGGAGCACATTTTTGCTGCGATGACGAATAAATTCAAGCGTAAATCCGGAGCTTTATTTTTCAGCTGCTTTTTGTAAAAGAAATTGTGAAATACTTCATCAATCCCGTGCTCATGCTCGGGATCAAATGTTGCTTATTAGCACTCTAAGGAGGCATTTTGTCTCATTGCGGTGGAAATCATTGTGTTAGTTTTTCATGAAAATTGTGATAATCGAAGCGGTAATTTCAATCTTTTCCTTCTTCTGAAAGAAGAGACATGTGTCTTGCTTTCGGATGATAATAAAACGCAATCTAAGTTACTGTAACCAAAAGGGCGACACAACGTGGTGGTATGCACCTAACTTAGTATCGATTTATAATCATACCGCATGATGGTCGGAATCATTTAAATCTAAATTTTCAAAAAATTGCATCACTCAAAGTGTAGACCACCATGTTTAATCTATCATCTCTGTATAAAGTGACATTGGATTTGACCACATTCAAAATTTGTTGATTTTCTACATAATTTTTTTCTTCGGACCGAACAAATTTTACTAGAAACGAGACTTTCTATGCGTCTCATTTCAATAGACTTAAAACAATGGGTCGATTCCTGCATAAAAACCTGCATAAACATAAAATTATTCCATAGTTTAATTGATTCAACGTGAGGGAATCCTCGAGCCAGGAAAAGTTCGGATCGGTGTTTTACCTTAGAATGTTATTCTCGTATACAAAACCTTGTCTTTTCATAAAAAAGCCTGTTTTAATCCACCTAGTGGTGTAATGATACCTTTCTCATATATAGATTACCGTGGCATTCTTTTCAAAATGTTTCTCTTCGATTTTTGAAAGAAACTAAGGGATTGTTTGTGAATTAACTAGGCAGAATGAAACAGTGCTTTGTTCGCGTAGGTCATCCTTAAGAAAATGAAGTGGGTTCACTAAAGACTGTCCCAGAAAGTATGGACGCACTTTGATTTCGCTGTAAATAATTCACAAGTGTTAGATATTTAAATTTTATTCGATATACCGATAATATTTGTTATTGATTTGTTAGACTACAACAACAGAATATTATTCTCAACATTTGCTACTTAGCCATTGTAGACTAGCTGGCGCACCTTCTTGCGAACGTTCCTCATTAAATTCCGTATAGACTTCTTGGCGACAAGTTTTGACACTTTTTTCCAATCTTTTTCGAATTGTTGAATGGTTTCGGCTACCGAGACATGTTTCCTAAGATGTGCCTTCGTTAATGCCCAAAACTCCTCAATTGGTCGAAGTTGTGGGCAATTTGGTGGATTCATGTCTTTTGGGACGAAAGTGACATTTTTGGTAGTATACCATTCTACCGTTGATTTCGAGTAGTGGCAAGAAGCAAGATCTGGCCAGAAGACAACAAGATCCTTGTGGCTTCGAATTATGAGTAGAAGTCGTTTTTGTAAACATTCCTTGATGTATATTTCGCTGTTCATTGAAGCAGTGGTGATGAAGGGTTTCGAAATCTTACCGCAGTTACAAATTGCTTGCCAGACCATAGCTTTCTTACCAAATTTTTCGATATCAATCGATGTCTCGGACTGCTTTAACACTTGCCCTTCTCGCACCGTATAATATTGTGGTTCCGGCAAGGATTTGTAATCGAGTTTCACGTAGGTTTCGTCGTCCATGATTATGCAGTTCAAATTTCCAGCAAGAATCGTATTGTACAGCTTTCGAACCCTCGCCCTAATCGATGATTCTTGTTTCGGACTACGTTTTGGTTGTTTCTGCTTCTTATAGGTTCAAAGATTCAAACGTGCTTTAGCACGAAGAACATTTGACTACGAAGTGCCCACTTTTTTGGCCACACTCCGAACTGAAACCTTCTTCTTTTGCTCGAACGCCTTCAGTATACGTTTATCCAGGACCTTTTTTTCGACCCGTTTTCGGTTTATCCTCAAAGGTGTTATCCTCACCGAACTTCCTGATTGCATTTCGCACGGCTTTTTCACTTACTCCTTCCATTTTTGCTATCTTTCTCAGTGACAGTCCGCGTTTTGTGCACCATTTGTACACAATTTTTCGACGTTGTTCTGCTGAAAGTCCACGCATTTCGAAACAAACTAATGAAAACGAATAAACAACTGCACAAGTGGTTAGAGAAGAGTGTAAACAACAGGACGCAGCCATAAAAATTGACAGATTCTGAACCATTGCGAAATGGCAGCGGTATTTGGTTGCGTCCATACTTTCTGGAACAGTCTTTTTATGAGAAAGGCAAAAAACTTTTTAAACATACTGTTGTACGAACTGTTCGAATTGAAGTGTTATCTTATGTTTTTATGAGTGTTTTCTCCGATTTTCTACAGTTTAAAATTATTTTCTTGGGGTTCGACAAATTGCAAAGTACAGAAACTGAACTCGATGTGATTTTCAAATTGGCGACTTGGATACATTGGTAGTAATTATTGTTCTCCTTCAACGAACTGGAAATACTGAAAAAATGCTCATGAGAATAATCAAGATTGCCGAGATCAACCTGTTGGTGTAATAATGCTTTTCTCATTACCGATAATATGCGAATCAGTTTTAAAAATTTCGGTTTAAATATATCGATTTAAGGTAAAATGTAGCGAAATACGCGGTTTCGTTTTTGACCAACTATTAAAAAATTAGATAGATTTTCCAAAAAAAAACTAAAAACAGTTTTCGCAATTAAATTTGTCACAGCCAAGTAGTTTTATTATTTTGAAATTTCATTCTGCCGAACCGTAATTGGTTTGTGATATGCATAAACGTTAACTGTTCCGTTCCACGGGAATGAATTTGGAACTGGAAAATAATGTTTGAAGCAAAATTTCACAAAGAATCTGAAAACGCAACTCAACATTATAAAACGTTAGCCGAAACAACTGCAATTTAAAAAAAATCAATTGAATTTAATAAACTTTTCATCATTTTCGGAATTGCTTACGCACTGCTGTTTCGTACACTGAACTAAATTCTCATTTTCACATTATATGATATTCTAATATATTTGCACTATTGGAAATTCCAATGAAAATTACATGGTGTATCAATATTATGTCAAACATATAAGATAATCATATAAAACATAAAACTTTTCTTAAAGTTATTTTCATAAGAATTTCATATAGCGAATAGTATTTCCAGACTCAATAAAATTTATTAGCACCCCCTATAACAACTATTAGGTAATCACACAACATATATTGGAACAATTTTTAAAGTGCATATTCTATTCAATCAGAATTTATATAGATAGATTCATGTAAAACATATGGCTTGTTGTATAACGTTTATAAATAGCCTTTAATGCAGGCCATTGTAGTTCCATATACCAGTAATATATAGATCAAATGATTACTATTTAATTAAACAAGTGATGCGAATATGAAATATTGTTAAAAACAATGGGCTTATTATATTAAGAGGAATCAAAAGCTGCAATAAAAGATAGTTGCATTAATATTAAAACTTCGTTATTTATTTTTATCATTTCATAATAATTTCGTTTTTACACTTACGTCTATCAGTGATTTTCTGTTATCGCGCTATTCTTTCAGGATTCGAGCTTTACTACTGGTGAATCCATGGAAGCACTTTCTGATATTAACGGTAAAGAAGTGTGACCCCAAAGCTATTAAATAAAAAATAAATCATTTTACTTGTCAGTCAGTAATGAAAAAAAATGAAACATACCTTATTATTTCATGATTCGTAAATATATATTCTTAATGGGAGTTGAAAGAGCTAACGTGTCTGCGATTATAAATTGCTTTATGATGCAGAAATCCCAGGTGAACTGCCTGAAGCAGCGTATGAATATCGAGGACTCACCAGATACATTATGAAATGGGATAAGTTCTATCGAGTTTTCATAGAAATTGTATGTGATATTCTTATCAATTCATTATTGTTACACTAATTTTGACTTCA
This sequence comes from Malaya genurostris, assembly GCF_030247185.1. Classification (NCBI taxonomy): domain Eukaryota; kingdom Metazoa; phylum Arthropoda; class Insecta; order Diptera; family Culicidae; genus Malaya; species Malaya genurostris. The sequence goes on along the minus strand of NC_080572.1, from coordinate 66,412,939 downwards.
TGTACATTCTTAATAAAAAATATAAACTTCCATATGGCTTCAATGAGTTATACAATGCATACGATTCATATGACGAATCTAATGAATATAAAAAAGATTTTTATTTCAGTGTATCGTAAGCGAACATTGATCTGCTGAGGCCAGGATTTCTCATAGAAGATAAACTAGTTAGGCTATTTGAAAAAAAAAAGAGTGAGCAGAAACCAACGGAGAGTTCATTATGAAGAACTCGTACTTTCTAGTTAACTTTTTGGTTAATTTAATTTATGCAACATTGGGTTTTGTGTTGGAATAACAACTATTTGAATACAATATAATGGGTATTATAAGAAAACGTTCATTTTCTATGGTAAGTGATGTTTTTAATGTTCAACACTGTTTAGCTCATTGATGCGCGTATAAAAGAAGGAGGGGGTGGCGAGCTGGGGGGGTGGGGGGTGTTTGAGAGTCGATTTATTTCGGTGCGTTTGCCGACTAAAGTCCTCTCATCTGACCTCACTACTGCGCGTTTGGAGCCATAGAACCGGGGAAAACGAATAAACCTATGCAGATGTGATTTCTGCGCTGATCAATGGAGATATTCTCGGCTTACAGTTGCATCGCGAGTCATCAGTTTTACTCAGAATCATCTTTGAGGTACTCCATCGATGGAGAATTCTTCACAGAAAAAATACCGTTGTCCTTGAGTGTAGATGATTTCTTGTCCAGTTTCTCGTAGGGCTTACCATAGTTTCCTGACAAAATTGACACCTTCCCAACCGATGAATGTAACGAGTGATGTACGTGGAATATAATTTTTTTAAAGTGGAGGTATAGTCTTTTTTAAGCGCACGTTAAAACGTACCGGAGAGAAATCATGCATCATGCTCGCGTACATCTATTGCTGTTATCAGCTAATTCAATGGCTTTGAACTTCTTAAATAACTGAATGTAGAGTACACTACCCGTCCTACATAGATGCAGTAAAGGCACTTGTTTTAAATTATTGTATTTATACTAAAGTACGACTTCTTCACATCAAACATATTCTACAACACAATTTTTAATAAGGCGGAACAAAGTGTAACAAAACGAAAAACTACACCCGGTGCGAATTCAAGCGATGCTCGAACTCGTTGAATAAAATTTTTCTGTTCAAATACTGAACACTGCCAATAAGGCGGGACCAACGATAGCAACAAAAAAAAACGTTCCCGGCCGCTGAATCGCTCACCTTTATAGATGAACTGAAATTTTTTATTCTAAGTTAAACAACTTCAATAGCATTTTTATAAAATTCGATGCTTCTGCTGCTGAAGATTGCCAAAAGTTCGGTGCGAATGGCGCTCAAATGGGAACAAGTTTCTGATGAGGAGTATCAGTTGAATAACATTGGAAAAGTTCAATTTTTGTGTTAATTTTGGTTTTCTCACTCTGCTAGAAATTCATTCATGTCATGGATACTTTTGATACAACTCAAAATATTCGCAATCAAAAACTTACCGGCTCTCCCACATGGTAAATTTTGAAGAGGCACCCCAAGGAAAAGTAAACCGTATTCATGTCAAAAGTCTAGACGTTTTCTGGACAATTTAGTAAGGTCACGGCAATGAAGGTCAAAAGTTTTGAAAATACAGTTTGTATAATGAAGTGTATGTCATTTCCTCATGTTTGGGAGAGTTCTCCGCCAATGATTCTATTTGCACAAAATTAACGATGACTACTACGTACGGAGTTCGATACGAGCAACTGCAAAACAATAGAGTGGCTCCACCGGAAATGACATTTTGAAAAATTAAATTTTGAACATATTTTTTTCTATATTTTAAATCGGCTCAATTTTTGTATGAGCTGTCTTTGTTCTCGAAAAAGACAATTCCCGTCATCGGTTTGTAATTTTTACTCTAGTCTGATTTTTGATAAGGCCTGAACAAACATTTTTTTCGAAAAATAAAAATCTCATAAACGATTGGTCTTTTCGGTTATGATTGAGGCTATGTGGAAAATATACAAATGTAAAGTGTAATTTTTTAATAGGTATAGGATTTTATTTAAAAAAAAATTAGAGAATTTTTGAAATTTTTATTGGAATTGATAGAACGACCTATATAATTTAATGTTTGAAGATGATTGCGAAGATGATTTCATACCCTTGCGCAAGATCCAATTTTGGCACATGATGACCTTTGTATAGCCAGACAATAAATAGTCCAAAGGCGTTAAATCACAGAATCTAAGCGGCCAAATGACGGGCCAAAAATGTGAAATAAATTGTTAACCGAAGACGGCTTTCAATTTGGTAATTGTTCTGCGTGCCGTGTGGGATGTGGCACCGTTTTGTTGAAACCACATGTCAGGCATGACTAATTCGTCCATTTTGGACAAGAAAAATCATCAATCATCACACGGTAGCGCTCGCTATTCACAGTAACGTACAACCCAACGTCGCCTTTGAAGAAGTACGGTCCAATGATGTCACCGGCCACAAACAGTGACTTTTTTGGGATGCATTGGTCGCTCATGCAATGCTTCTGGCTGGTCTTCACTCCAGATGCGGCGTTCAACTAGAAATGAACTTCGTCGCTGAACACAATTTTTCGATAAAAAGGTGGATCTTCCTTTAACTTTGCCAGTACCCATTCACCAAATGTTGTAAGTCGATTTATGATCAAATTATAGACCAAACTGAACAAGTTTGACAATGAAACAAGGCACGATTCATGTAATATCTGTCAAAAACAGTGTTGCCAAAAAGATACCAGCAAAAATCACCCTTTATCTGAACCGTTTTTTCTAAAGAACGTAAAATTTTCAAAACTATAGCAATACAACAAAATTTTACTCAATGCTGTTTTGGTGATATAGTGGTTTTAAAATAACGCATACGATAAACCTTCAACTTTGGTTTGGTTTCGTTTTAGAATGTTTTTCGAATCTTGATAACCTGAAGGCAAATGCTCCGGAAGTACCGTAAAAAGTGGTCGAAAGCTCCAAAAAGGAACTTTAAAAGTATCGCGAACAGATTCATCAGACACAGACTGCAGAACTAACATTTATTTCGTATAGATTTGAAAACTTTTACTAAGACTTTTACCACTGAACGGTTCTCCTGTCGCAGAAGCATAAAGCCATCAAATAAGTATGCAGCGTTAGACGAATTTGTTTTAATCATAAGTTTTTCCATTCATATCATGTTTCGTGATGGTAGAAGGTGACAAAAACAGACGTTGCAAAGTCAAGGTCAAATATTAAATGGGTGCAGGAAATTGAATATGTCAGTCGTCAAAGCAGTATCTTTGAACTTTATCCTTGCAGTGTTGAGCGAAATGTTGACAAGGTGGACGTTTTGGCTTGTATATTCGCTACTCTAATAGATGAAAGTCAGAGTAGCATGCATTAATATTTAGAACGACGTGCAGCAATTCCAAAGTATTCCTTCTTTTGCTGCAAGATTCGGGAATCGTGTTTTCGAATGCAGAATCTGTGTATGAGTTGTAATTATCTTTGGTTGGAAGATTTTTTTCATATGCGATAGTCTTCTGATTTATCGAAATGAGATTAGCTTCATGCTCAAAATCTATTAACCCAACTGAATATGTCTTATAAATTCATAAATTTAATAGGCAGAACGGACGTTTTAAGTTTTATAAGATCGACAGATTCAAGTGTCGAGACTGACACAAGGCTATGTTAAAGTCCAGTACACTGCGGGTCTAAATGATGAAAAAAACACCATTTTAGCGAATTTCTTCCAGAATTATCGTTCAACAAAATAAATTCAAATATTTTGCATGATAAAAAGCATCATTCGAACAAAAAAAGGCATATGTGTTTTGAACCACATTATTTTTAAACAATTATAACTCAACATTTACAGGTTCTCCAAAAATTGTGTCTAAAAAGTAGTTTCAGGTAATCAATAGAAAATTCAAAAAAAAGTATAAACAGGAAAAAAATCTTCCTATTTATCAAAAAATTTCAAATAAAATTTGTTTTATTTTTCATAGTTTTTCCACCGCAAAATTTTTCTTTTATTTTTACTACCAAAAACGTCAAGTTATAAGGAACTAACGAATGCTTAAAAAAGTAGAGGATCGATGAAAAGGCTTCCCAAAGAAAAGCTTTAAGATTTTCGAAAAACTATGTGCTGATTGAGTGCTAATTTCTGAATGCAGTCATTTTCAAGATATATGAGAAACAAAATCGAAAAAATTGCTATTTCCAGAGAATTTCGACATCAAGACGATACAAGCCGTTTTTTCGATATGTTTTTGAAATCAAAATCAAATAAAAATCACTGGTTTATGAAAATCACAGACTCAACAAGAGAGTTACCGCCATATTCAAAAAATAGCTCCGGCGTACGACCAAGATTAGGTTAAAGCCGGGTATGAATAAACGATATAAAAATAAAAATAGCTACTTCTAGGTAACCGGTTCAGGTATAAAAAATTAGGTTACCGCGGTCTTCTTGTTTTTCTCTGGTATAAAAGTTTACCTATGGTATAAAAGATTACCTACACTCAACTATAAAAGCGCATTTTTGAAACAGAAAGCGTCAGTGTAAAAATTGCGATCATAAAACTACAGTATTCAGTGAGTGTGATTAAACGATGGGAAAATATCATCGTTGTAGGCCTTTTCGTGATAACGGAAAAGCTTGTTTGTCTAAACGTCGTGAAGTAACATATAGTATGGTTGAACACTTTGCTTTCAAACAGTGCGCAATTAGGGGAGAGTGTTCAGTTACCGACACCCTTTTCTTTGAAGCTTATAACTTTTGACTAAGTGCACATTGTGCGGACATATATACATCAATGGAAAGCTAAAGTCTCTAGCTTACAACTGAATAAGACACTAAGTTGATTCAATCGACCGAAGAAATTTTATTATCAATTTAGTAAACTGATACTCTTTGGCCATTTCAAAAAAGGTGTTCGGTTACCGGCACCCCAAGAAATTTGGCTAAAAATCGAAAAATATATGTGATAACTGAAATTATTCAAAGAAAAAACGGAATTTATTCTTTTCGGAGGCGTTTTGGACAAAAGTCTTCAAAACTTTGGTTGCCAAAATTTTGATAGCATATGGTACTAAATCACGAAATAGATCGATTTCACCTCATAAATATTCAATCCACTCATGGGCTCACTCATTCGATAGATGCTTTTCGATTTATGATACTATAAAAAAGTCATAAAAAACTTGATTTTCACAACGAGATTACTTGTCTATCAGAGCTTATTGTGGTTCAGAAACGGTTTATGCTATGAAGCCTTAGAGAAACTTTTCAACGATTCCAAGATGTCAGTACCAAACACCAAATTTCATTCAGAACATTTGCGGCGTCAAGACCAAACCATTGTGAATTTCGCAATACTTTAGGTTGTCATAATGTATGTGTTTGCACAATTCATCCAAATGTTGACTTAATGCTTCACAGCCTCAAAAAATATTCCTTTCGGCAAGAACTAAGGATTGCTATCTCCGCGAATGCAAGAAATGCCCTACATCTTCCATTCTCGAAGAAAGTTTGTTAGAGAAACTTGAGCAGAAAATTGTAAATGAGATAACAAAACCATTTGATGATTTTGTTGAATATTTAATAGGAAAACTAGAAAAACTTGTAACTCATGACTATATAAAATATTAATTACACAAAAATTTCTAGGTGCGATTAAAAATTTTAGTTTCATTATAATAGTCTTGAAGCATGACAAATACGCTTTATACGCTCGTTTGTTATATGTCACAAGAGGAATATGACGATGGTGCTGTAGAATGAAAAGATATTTATCAACACACAAAAAATGATTCAAGGTACACCAAAATATCATTGCTTCATTCCAGTAACAGAAAATGAAAAAAAAAAAATTAAAATGTAAAATAGACTGTTTAATTACTGAGGGGTTAGGGTTGATGGGCAATAAAAAAGTTGATTTGCAAAACGACATTTGTCTTATTATTTTTCGCAAATTATATCTTCAGTATTGTACATTGCAATTTGAATACAGTCCGTCTTATTATTGATTATGAAAAACCGCATCTAATTTTTAAAAAATGTGTATTTTTACAAACCAGTGATATTTGTTTCGGTTTTGTTTTCAGAATATCTCGAAAACAACTGCTCCCATTGGCTTGACGTCAAGGAAGAATTTTTTTTTAAATTTCATAAGGATTCCAAGACTAATAAAAATTATGATGAAGAACTTCGACTGATTTATAAAAAAGACGTATTCTCATGAAATATCCATTTTTCGATTTCGTTTCTTATATATCTCGAAAATGACTGCATTCAGGAAAACGCTCTCTATGGGCTTTTTTCATTGAGCGAAACTTGGAAAGTAATATTTCATTGCTAAGACACATCTATTTCTATCAAAACATTGTTTTCCAAAAATCGTAAAAAGTTTTTTTGGTGGAACTTTTTTATCGATCTTCTCTAAAATCTCATCTTTTTTAAACATTCATTAGCTTCCTTATAGCTTGACTTTTATTGTGGTATAGAATATGCAAAATAGTGAGGTGGAATAACTAAGAAATTCGAAACAAAAATTATACATAATTTTTTGAAAATCGGAAGATTCTTTTTCAGTGTATACTTTTTCTTTAAAATTTCTATTGATTTGGGTAGGTACCACAATCCCCCGTATTCTCCAGACCTGGCCCCTAGCGACTATTATCTATTTCCAAACCTGAAAAGGTTTCTCCAGGAAATGAAATTTTCGTCGAAAGCCGGAGACATTGCAGAAACGGAAGCCTATTTTTAAGACCTTGATAAATCTTTTTTTGTTTTCAAAGAGCATCAAAATGTTGGAGGACTGGTTTTCACGGTAAAAAATCGACTATTTCTTTGTTAGGCCCGGGACTTCTCATTCCATTTAGTATAACAACGTTTACAAATATTTACTTTGTAGGTTAAAGAATGGAGTAATCTTCAAAAGTCAGAGACATGGTATACATTACTGAAACAACATTCGAAAAGTTATACCTCTGTTACTTTACCAGAATCAATTCACTTCATTTGCAAGTTGCGTAATCAGTGGAGAGGCTGATCTCTTTGTGTATATAAAAATAAATATGGTATAGGAATCTACAACAACGAAGAATCGATAGATCTGGTTACGAGTAAGTGCTTGGTTATGTCGCTGAGTCGATTGTAATAAATGATTCTTTGGTGCATGACCAGTATCTAATAAAAAAAAGTTCGATGGTAATTTATCCCATTTTACAAGAATTTACTTACCTAACGAACCGAGATAGAATCATAAATAATTTCAATTGTATTTTCCTTTATGTCTACTGAAACGGGAATGGTTCGCGAATTCTGTAAATTGCATTAGAACAATTCTGCATAGAAAGATGCCCACATCCTATTGAACATACTGAAAACGAAAATCTGAAATGAGAAAATCGGGTCAGACAACATCGTCGTCGGAATAACGGAATTTTTTTTTGCACTTTTCTTATATTTTTCTTTTTGCACTTTTCTCTTTCCATGTTATGTGATCCTGCGACTGCTGTCGTCTGGTTGGTCGATCGATTTTTGGAAACGTTGATCCTGGGAACGGTATTCGACACTATCGTATCTTGCAGCAGCCACTGGTTAGCATGTGTTTGATTGCAGCGTAATACCGACGAATAGAGTGAAGCAAAAATCCTAAAAGTAGGAACGAAAAGGTTATTCGATTGTGCTGTGATATTGGCAAATATACAATCCTCCAAGAAGAAGTTACTTCTAGCAAGTTCAAACGGGAGCAAACATACAAAAAGTTGTGCAAACGAAAGAGTGCCGTGAAATGCTCATCGTCGTCGTTACCACAGGCAGTGATTTGTAGGTTAATAGTTGAACAGGCCATTGTGAATCCGTCGTACCAGTGGACAAGCTTCAAGTGACAGCGAAGTTGCTAGCATTAGAATTCGTCAATACGACTGAGTGAATAATAAAACAGCTTCAAAATTAGTTCCAGCATGGCGTTCGCTGGTCTGAAGAAGCAGATCAACAAAGCGAATCAGGTGAGTCGGTTTTATTTATTTATAAACATATCCAACCAAGCGTCTCCATCGTTCGTGCTATCGTACGATGGAAACGCTAGTGATTTGTCTATTTCAGTCTACAGCAATCGCATTGAATGCAATGTAAAAAAGTTCTCGTGGCCGATACCGACGGCCTGTAGTTGCATACCTACCTACCAGGCCATGAGCAACATTTGCTTTATGACGAGGCGTACTCATACTACAAATCGACTGCTACATAAATTGACCGTGACCCATATATCGGTGCAGAACTATGTGATAAGGGTTGTCACATTCCATCAACAGTCACCATCTCTCTATTCCTAGTAGCAGCCACTCTCTCTCCGCATGCAGTCCTGAAAGTTGGCGTTGTGAACCTGTGCGGGCCTGTTGCAATTAGCCTGGGATAGAACAGTTATATCCTTGTCTTCCCTGCACATGGCTTGGTGCTCCAGTGAAGATGTGATAATATATGAATATATAGGTCACAAACCTGCAGAATGTGAAGTGCAGTGGGGTATGGGAAATGTTCTTTTCCACCAGAACTCCAAGCATCATCCTGCGCCTGTGCTACCACCACCTTCACCAACACTACCACCATTAATGCCTGCTAGTGATAGTATATACTAGCTAGCAGCTGCTACTCTCGAGTCGGTAGGGTAGGGTGCTACCAAATGAGAAATGTCTTTTCATATTTAATACCTAGGACTTTCCTCATTTACACGAATGCGTGACATTACTTTCACCATATTACTCGATAGATTATGTTCCGAAGCTGCTGACTAAAAGCTTTTTGAATTCAAACACCACACTACGAAAAGCAACGGAAAGTACGAAATCATGAAAAATGGTTGTCCTACGTTTTTCTTCACGTAGGAGTCCGTAGAACTGCTGCGAGAGTCTCTGTATAAATTTTGCTGCGTTACGGTGGGATTAGTTTGCGTTATTCAACGTTTCAACTTTCTTGCAAATGTGATCGTTAGGCGGCATAATTGCATGTAAAACTATGTTCTACAAAAGTTTAGACGAGCTCTCTGATTTGTGGTGTTGTAACAGAAACCTTGCTTAATCCACCTAGTCGTGTAATGATGCCTTTCTCATAGTATTTATGTTTTCCAAAACATCACTAGTAGATTCTGTCAAAATTTTTTGTTTCAAACTTGAATAAAACCAAAAACTTTCTTTGGTGTAAACTACCTTCACCTTTAATTTGAATCATGATTTGTGAAAATCGGTTTAACGATTGCTGAGAAATCGAAGAGAGTTCCGTTTTTAGAGCTTTTCTTCACTATTGTCGGTGCGTTTGGAAGCGGAAACTGGAACCTAGTAGTCCCGAAGTAGCTTTTTATATCCACCAATTAACAAGGTCTGTCAAATTGATGAATTTACCAGTAAATTTTATAAACATGTGCACCTCGTTTTATCATCGATTGTGAAAAAATACTCATTAAATTTAAAATTTTTGCTAATCGAACTGTAATACGGGAACCGGAAGTCGGATCTGGATCAACTTTGCGGGGACTTTTTAAAGAATTTCAAGACCTTTCATTTGCATCTTAGTTCGTATAAATCGGTTGAGAAATTTCCGAGAAAATTGAGTGCACATTTTATCACAGATTTGCACATATTGCCTTGTTAATCCGGAACCGGAAGTCGGATCGGGATACAATTCAAAAGCGATCTATAGGACATCATTTTTGCGATTTTTTCAGATCTATCGTTCAATAAAATTAGTTCTAGCCTTTTGCATAACACAAAGCGTCATTCGATCATCATTTTGTAATTTTTTCGTGGAAAAATATTGAGAAATAAGTCGGTGAAGAGGTAGTTTTGAGCACGCTTTTTAAAAATCATGATTTGCGGAGTCCACTGTATCTCAGCGCAGGTTTACCAAAAGTCAACAGATCAAAGCAGCATAGATAGAGTAGATGTTTTTTTAGACCCCAACGTTTCTGTTTGATTTTTTAAACAATTTTTAAAATTTTTGGTGGTTGTTTAAAGTCAAAACTATGATTTTTCACGAAAAATGCGCCATTTTGTAGTTGTAAAACCTTCCCAAAGTAACAAACAATAAAAAGGAAATCGTTGGGGTCTGGTATTTTACATGTAGAAAGTGTGTGCAAAATTTGAAAAAAAATGGTGCAATTGTTTTTTAATAACCATGGACATGGACTTTCGAGACCTGCTTTCGACAAAAACGCGTTTTAAATTTGTTGCCTATAAAATCGAAGGAAACAATTTATTACTCTAGGGGAGCCCGGAGGGTCTAACATTTTCAAAAAATCATATTTTTTCATTTGTATTTTGTTATAATGAAACATTTCAAGAATGTTTGGTCAAGTTTTTGAATCAATCGAAGCAGAAATCTTGGGCCTGTGCGCCGAGCTCTTACTTCTTCGCAGTATGAGATAAGCAAAGGTAAAGGCCCATAACTTGCTGAGGTTTGTTCCGATAGGTTAGAAAATTCAACAAAATATTCTTGAAATGTTCTACCATAAGAAAATACAAAGAAAAAAATAAATGATTTTTCAAAAGTATTAGACCCTACCCGCCCCTTAAGGGCTATTCAGGCCAAAGGAGAGTTTTTTTAATAAGACGAACTAGGCTAGGCAACCCAAATGAACACCGGTCAGGCTGGTGGAAACCGAGGCCATCATCGAAATGATAGGTGACAAATTCTTGTGTGTAAACAATTTTTAACAGAAGACATGATTAGGGTAAAGTGTTATAATATGCCTCCCTTAAGAAAACATTGAGATATTTCTAAATGTACTGATATATTTTCTTCGAGAATGTAGATATTTCTTTGCAATACACCTGAGGAACATGATTTTCAATGGTTCCGGTAGAAGTGATGAAAATTGATTGATTAACTTTTCGTTTGAGTGTTTGAACAGAATGATTTTACAGGGATAAATTTTTTAATATTACCATTTAATTCTGTTATAAGTATATCACGTCACTATACAAATTCACTATGTATCTCACAACACTATAAATCATGTATAATAAACGTCACATCACATATACGCATTTCGAATACAATTTATATTCTTCTTCAGTGTGTTAGGTTTGTTTAGTTATTCGCTTGCCGTATGCATAATGCCACAGCAACCGTATAATATGCCTCACAACAAATCAGTTGTTTGCCCTACAACAATGATTAAATATGTCCCTTGGAAAGTCGATATAGAAGAGAAGCAGATAAAGAAGATATTCTTCGTATCAGAAATCAATTTCATAATCAATTAATTACAATTGGAAGCCAACAAATTTGATCCTCTCAACGCTACATTTTGTTTTAATAACCGATATTAATCTTTAAAACAATATTTTAACTCCAAGCATACTCTTGAATCGAAGGAGGGGCATAATATTCGTAGAGTGACTGTTATGAGAATATTCGTATATCAAAGAAATGGCTTTGTTTCTCTTAAAAAAGGAGGAGGCGTTTTGGCCAGCAGAGACTCTTTATCACTTTTCCCCCTATCTTTTGCTGCAAATCCATTAGAGAATTTGACACAGGGAATTTGCTTCACACGGTCACTAGTCAAGCATTGGTTGGTGTGACTGTAGTGTTTCAAACATCCGTCAGTGTTGTGCATTGAATTAATATTTTGTGATCCTAGCAACGGGGCTACCACGTTTGGCATAAAGCCGTTTGGCATAATACCGTTTGGCATAACGACATTTGGCATAATGGTTATTTGGCATAATGATTATTTGGCATAATGGTTATTTGGCATAATGGTCATTAGGCATAACAGTCATTTGGCATAACAGATGAACATGCTGCTTAATAGAAATTGTTCTAATTTACTGCAATTTTGCAAGGTCTAATGCGGCTACGCCTCATCGTTTTTAATGACCTGCTGTCCGACCTCGTTCGGACTTAACTAAGGGATAGCTCCTAGCTTTGGGTAATCCGGGCAAACGCCCGCAACTAGACAGAGGTGATTTCTGCGGGGGCGCTGCCCCCCGCAGTGGCCGGTGCTTCCGACGGCGGGTCCCCGGCGCACTCGCGGCCTTCGGCCGTCTCGACCTGAATCATCTATGATGAACAGAATATTGTGCTAGCACTAAGTGAGTTGCTTGTATAAAATGATAGTGTGCTATTTACTACAGAATTTTAAATATAAAAGAAATATGTAATAATGCTATTTCACCTAATATTATCGAACTATTTGGACCGAATATAAAATTCACATATTTCGTTCGAATTTTCTTTGCACAACATAACTCGATCGAAACGCAAACGAAAATTTACAAATCCAATTATTATTATGACAAATGGCATTATGCCAAATGACCATTATGCTAAAAGACCATTATGCCAAATAACCGTTATGCCAAATAACCATTATGCCAAATAGCGTTATGCCAAACGGTATTATACCAAATGACCTTATGCCAAACGGGCCGCCCCCCTAGCAACTGCTCCATCGTTTTTATGTCTTCCCGATAAACATATGAGAACAAAATTGTATCCGGATTTGTTTCGCTGTTAGAAATTTTTCCTAACTAAATTAGTCATAATCTTGACATCTCCTGAAGGAAAAAATATATATATATATATATATATATAATAAGTTCATTGGATTCTTTAATAATTCGATTATTGTTTCCGAAAATACAGAGTGATAAGAATTTCAAATCGTATTAATCCATCTAGTGGTGTAACGAAGCCTTTCTCATATCAATCATACTCTCCATATAGTAATTTTCTTCGATTCTTGAAAGAAACCAAAACGATTGTCTGTGCATAATCTAGTATAACCTGCAGAATGAAACAGTTCTCAGATTAGAGGTCATCCATGAGAAAACGAAGTCAGTCCCACTATTACAGGTACTCGATATAATCGAAATCTACTAGCTTTTATTCAAATTTAACAGTTTTTATACGATTTTTACATCATATTCTAAGCAACGGTGTATATAGTAGTTTTTGTAGGACCACAATACCTTTCATTTTAACCTAATATAGCGAATATCGGTTCTGCCATCTCTGAGAAAAGTGAGTGAGATCCAATTTTGAGTATATGAGTACTATCTCCCGCCGTTGATCGCAACCGGGAACCAGGATTCGGTTTGTTCGGTCGTTTACTAATAATGACTACCGTTATGGTACCAAAAAACCTTCGATTTGGAAAATTCATTCTATCCATATCTGATTAAATGATCAAAGTCTCATTTAGTAGTATTTTGACTACTCCCAATGCGGAATCTAAGGTTATATCCGATAAAGTTCAAAGCATCCGAATCGTAGTATGAGACCTTATATTTAAATCAAAATTTGTGAAAGTCGATAAAAAAAAACTTTTTTGAAAAATCCACAACAATGAAACCGAAATAACGAAAAGTATGACCTCCGACATGGTGTTTTTATATGCACCGGGTGTTGCGAAGCTTTTCCGTTCTAAATTTATAACTGATTCAGTCTAGAATACATATCCGTTATTTCATTTCATATCTTTCGTCGCTCTCAGTTAATACTTGCCGAAGAGAACCAATCAAAATCGATATAGTAGACATTATGCGGTAATGAAAACCAAAAATTTCTAAAGTTTGAGTGAATTCTATACCTATTTTTAATATTTATAGAAAAAGGTAAAAACTGAAGTAGATAAGACATTATTTCAAGATGAAGTGCAAACGTTCCATGTCGGGTGTAACAAAAGCCTTTTGAAACTAAACGTTATTAAACGTAAAGTTATTGCTTTCAGTAGCAAACAAAACACACTAGATATTAAAAATAAACTAGACGATAAAACAGAAGAAAGATGTATTAGAATTAGAGATCTGAGAGTAGTTTTAGATACAGAGTTGAGTTTCATCGATCACTATAATACAATAATAAGCAGAGCATGTAATTTATAAAACGCTTCAGCTATAATAACTCGATTAAAACATTATATATTGCTTGTGTATGGTCGATATTTGAATGTTGTAGCATTGTTTGGTCCCCATTCTCAATCACTCACAAGGAATGTGCCACTTGAGCCAATTCCTGATAGATAGAATCAGTTCAAAAGCAATTCCTATTTAATGCATTCCGTAAGTTAGGCTGATGTCAAATGATATCAATGTACAATAAGCATTGTGGGACAAGTGACTTTACCATGACGAAAACCCAGCTCAAACAAAAATTTAATTGAATACTGGATTCGATTCTGGATTAATGTGAATTACGTTTATTTTAGAAAGTATCACATGTATTAAAGAATGTAATCAATGTAATGTAATGGTCTACTATAGTTTGACGACTTAATAAATAAATAAATACTGTGCTTATAAAATATCGAGATGTACTGTGCATTTGCAGCAATCAATTTTAAAGTGCGGCTACTAGCCTTGTTATGATCTACCAGTGTCTTAATAAGCTGCGGATCAGAGGAAAATTCTCCAGTTTCACTTTCTGAATAAATTACTTATATATTGCGCGTAATGATGGTGGGGGATGGTAAACAAAAACGATTTTCACTGCCAATGTCTCGTCACGCAACCATGGAAAGATGCTGCACAGGATTTTGTTATATTAGAAGCGTGCCTTTTCTTTATTATATATTTTTTCATTTCATCCTATTCCCTCTGTTACGAGCTCCCGCTGGAGTAATGGGATATACTGTGATTGTATCGTGATACCAACGATAAATACGATCGGATCTTATATTGGCTTACTGGAAAATGTTTGATTGTAAAGAGTCCTCCGGGAGAGTTAGGAATTTGCAGTGGACTACACAACAGCTAGCATTTCTTTGCAAGTAGCATAGGCTCTGAATACGACATGGAGTCAATAGGAGAAATCTTCTTGTTTATTTGTGATTGTGCCACTCGTATATAGTAAACAAGTTCCAATGGTATCAATTTTGACAGTTTTGTCATTTAGTCACGAGATTGTAATATTTATGATTCAATGACCACATAATATTATCACACGAGGTAAAATGCTATGAGAATCAATTATGTAATTTGTTATTGATTTTCCCATCGGTTCCGATATTCAAGTATACAATTTCAGTATTTATTTGGGTGCACCTCACGTAACCGTTGAGCATCAAATTTCGTCCCCGCTACGAATTTAATAGACAGATCATCAATGTCAGCTGAGGGATGGTGACTAGTCGTGCAGAACGGACAAATTACGAAAATAGAACGCCATCAAGTGTCATTTGCTATGTCACGTCCACAGCATAAATTCTACCAGTTCAAATTGATAGCGCTTGGGGCGCCTACGGAATTCCGCTACGGCAAAGAGAAAATGAAGTGTTAAAATTAATTTTCCCAACCGGTTCAACTGTAAAGCGAAAGATAGAAATTGCACTAGCCAATGAGAATGGTTTGGGTCATTGTAGAACTGCAGTGGGTTGGTGGTAAATCAGAAGTGATCTGGGAAACGTTCTCCAAGGGGCGAACCAAATTTAGTATGATCAAATTTCTTGGCACCTATCATAATTGTTCACTCCTACACAAAGCATTCCTGTTTCGGTAGGTTTTGCAAATATTTATATTGCGTCAGTAGCTTAGAATGGTAGTCTTTCATTCTGACTCATTCTGACTCGGCGGCCAACCCAGCTAGCAATGTGCCTGCGAGCCACCTTGGCTTCGGTTATGTGGCTGCTAAATTATTCAGAAGACATAAACAAAACAATTAAATATTTTTGATAAATAGCCTTATTTTGTAGTGATTTATTGCTTTTATAAGCTTGTGCTTGAGCGGGAAATAGGTATAGAGCGATAAGACTTTGTCTGATGAACAAAAAAGATGTAGAACTGTGTCTACTACAAATTAGGGTGGCGGAACAGGTAAACACGTATGCACGGATTGCATAAGAACGTAGGTTCGAGTCCTGTCTCTAAGCGTATCTTTTTCCAAACAATCATTTTTATGTGCGTTTTTCACTATTTTAGCACTTAGTCACTGTAAAAACTGATTTTGTAGTTTACTAATTAATAATATAATGCATTCGAAAGTACCCTTTGGGCTAAATGATCCTTTCGGCGAAACTAATTTCAGATCCATTCGGAGAAACCAGTTTTGGCGAAATAGCATTCGGTGAAACGGTTTTCGACGAAATGGTTTTTGGGGAAAAGACCCTCTCCCAAAAATTTCATACGTTACGCCCTACGTCTATAGCCTTGATCCGATCCCGCTGATCCATTTGTTGTTGGCTCATTCATTTGCCAGCATTGGAGAACAGAAGGAAAACCTTCCAGCGTTTGTCAACTTCTGATATTGTTGGTAATAGTATCGACTGTGCGGAACTATAAGGATGACTACAATTTCATACCCCGTTGAGCTGGACCCGGCGTATGGAACTGCTTTGACACGTTTTGATTCCATTACAACTAGACCAAGTAGTTTGATTAAAGTGAGTTTGTGCTTCTTGGCTTAACAGTTCGACGAGGGACTTAATTTCAGGTTTAAAGTCTAGTTTCAGAATTTAGTTCCAGATTACAGGTTCAGAATTTGAAAAGTCTTAGTTTCAACTGGAACTGGAACTGAATCCAAATTCTGGATTCTGGAACTAAATTTTTGCAACTCGTTTCTTGACTAAATGTTAAAACTAAATTTTGTCCTCGAATTTATGTTCGGAATTGGAACCCAGAACTCTGATTTAGGATTACAACATCAGATTTCTGGAACAAAATTCAGGATATGAATTCTAGATATGGATTCTGGAACTAAATTTTAGATATGAATTCCGAACCTAAATTTTGGAACTGCCTTGCGCACCAGAATTTAATTCCTGGATTTAGTTTCAGAATTTCATACCTCCAAGTCCAATTTTAGAATTCATTTCCAGAATTCAAGTTCAGAATTCAGAAATGCTGCATGCTGGAACTGAATTAAGAACTTTGATTCTGGATCTAGAATTTGGAACCAAATTCAGTTTGTTTTTTCAAGTTCCAAAATCAACTTCAGAATTCAGTAGTAGAATTTAATATGGTACCTGTACTTCAACGATGTGAATTTCAAGCTATTCCAAAAAGTTAGAGACATCTATTTCTAGATGAGAAAAAGAGCCCTTGTTGCTGCTCGCTTCTTCTGTTTTACACTTTGTTCCGAGATTTTCTGCTTCTCGTAGGTCTTCAGGTGATTTAGCCTCTTGTAACGCTGGATCATTCCGACACTCGTTCCTGCTTTTTCGGCCAAATCACGCATTGACATTAATTTGTTCTTCATGATTAGAGATACCACTTTCTGGTCCAGCTTCGGGTTGGCAGCATAAAAAACCATCATAAATACATGCGTACAACACAAATGTATGTGGATAGCTTATTTTCGATACACTCCTTAGCAGGGTTCTAACGGTCGCGCGAATTTCGCGATTTTTGCGGATTTCGCGATTGTTGTGGATTTCGCGATTTTCGCGGATTTATCGCGGTTTCTGCTCAGATTTTGATGCGATAGCGCGGATTTTCGAACGTTTAAGCAATTGGTCAGGCTGGCCGAACTGGTGAAATTTCACCTTGATAAAACTAAAATTTACGATAAGGCGGTTCTAGCAATGTAAAATTTGCACGACAGGCTTAGGAAGAGAAGTTGGACAAGAAAAGAAACGGAGAAGAAAAAGTTAAAACGTTCATCAAGTGCTGGACCCGACCGGATTCCATCCGTGGTGATAAGAAAAAGGTTTTTTTCTTTCGAATATAGGAGTTTTAACCTGAAGGTCATTCGCCTCTTCGGACCAGAAAAACTTTCTGACCCTATGTGCGGGGTTGGGAATCGAACCCAGGCGGGCTGCGTGAAAGGTATCGACTTACTCATCACGCTATACCCGTCCCCATAAGAAATGGTTCTAATTGTTTGTTGGTTCCTCTATCCAACATTTTAAATTGTTCTTTGCGTTCTGTGTTTTTTTTCCTGAAATATGGAAGTAATACTATGTGAACAAGGGTATAGTATCCAACTACTGTGGAATTGCTGCTTTGTGCGCTGTATCGAACCTGTTCGAAATTATAGTTCTGGATTTTATAACACATAGTTACTCTGAGTACATATCTGAGTCTAAGAATGGATTCATGCCAAACACAGATCGAAAATATCTTGTGATTTTACAGCTTATAAGATGCACTTAAATGGAGCGTCGCATTTCACACAAATTCATATCCAAGAACATGTAAAATTGGGTGATTTGAAAATTACATCGCTTGAAATCTAATGAAATAAAAAACAAAAGATCGATAGCAAACGCGCGACTTGAACTGAGAAACATTAGATCACAAAGCAATCATCACAATCGACTCCCGAGTAGAGTGTGAGATCAAAAAGAAAATTCAATTTGATGTTGTGCTGTTCGTATATATTGATTACTCAGTTTGCTATCGTTTTGGTAGTTTTAACGGTTAAAAGATCAAAATCGAAAGCAAAACGAAAAATGCTGTGTGACATCAAACTGAAAACTAGTTTTGCTCTCAGTGAAAGAACATTGAAAACTTAATATGATGTAGATTTTTTCGAATTGACACGTCACGAGCATAAGCTAAAATAGACTAGCCAAAAAAGGTCCGAGATAGTCTACATTAAGGCGATTAACTCGCAAGCAAAAAAAAAAAGATTGTATGCAACCCATTACCACACCACGGAGAGAATCCGGTTTCGAACTTAGATGATTTGAGCTTGAGCTTTTGCAACCACCCCTGGTTGCTACTCCGTTACTTATCGGGATTAGCTGAAATTGTACAGGGTGTTCCTAGATAATTCGACCTTTGACTGATAAATCATCCTTCAATGTACATCTTCTGGTAATCCCAAAATTCATTGATCAGTACCGGTGCCGGCCAGGCCCGAACGTAGATCGTCTAAGGAATGGGAAGGTATGTTAGTCCAACACTTGTTGTTACTAGAAGCCGTATATACTACTGCGCACTCCACAAGTGTCACGGGAGAAGGATATTTGTTAGTAAAAATATCAGTATTAGTATTATTCGCGCGCGACTCAGTATGTTCCGATTTCAAGATGCTCGGATGCACCACTAAACTCACTAACTTCCCGAGTGAACGTTTCAACAATATCCTATATTGAAGTCCCGGAAAGTCTTGATTCAAAGCTCTTATTCGAGGAAATTGAAGAAAAATTTGCAATACTATCGCGTAAAGAATGAAAACTTATCTATTTTTTATAAATGAAATTACGTGATACAAAATAAACGAGTGAATAGGATTTAGACAGAATAGTTGATTCATTGCATTGACATATTCTAAACAGTTGTTATAAAATCATTTTATATCACCAAATAAAGGTCAACAGATTTCACGCGCGTCTTGACTCTTTATTATTTCCGCTTTATCATTTCAATTATTTATTAAAATTATTATTTGGTTATATTGGTTGATCTGGGCAGCCGGCTACCGAGAAAAATATTAATTTATTGTTTGAAATATTAATACAAGTTTTTTTTTACTATGTATTAAGTATACCGATATATGTTATCTCTGTTATTAACTTTGTAATATCAACGAATTTGCGCAATAGTTGATTTTTATCATTCAATTTATAATCCTGAAAGACAATCAATAAAATGGAAGAAGAAAACATTCCAAATAAAACTTTTTTCCGAAGCTAGACGAAAATTGATAGGTTGAATGAAGAGATAATTTAGTGAAATAGAGTAATCAGAAGTGAAACATTGAAAATATCTGATAACTAAAAGGAAAAAGAAACTCCTGCAATTGTCGCCTTTTACGACATGGAAGCAGGAACCAAGCGGATCTATTCTTGGTTCATTTTTTTCCGCCGGATTCCACACGGCATCTAGGCTGGTACTATCCGGAGAAAGATAATAGGTACTATCAATCTCCTAGTGGACCCCAGCCCCTCCGGTTTCGAACTTAGATGATTTGGAATGCAAACTTTTTGCGTTTGCTATGGACTGTAAGTGCTAGCTATAAGGAGACGGAAAATGTTCGGTTATATGACAAGCAGTGTTGTTTCACAAAGTTGTATACAGGTAGTTTCTGTCAGTGCTCACTCGTTGCGTCGCTTCCATCCCCCATCCACCGTGAATTGCAGTGTGGCTATTTGAGCACAGTATTAAAAAGTTCTCTTTGCCCTTCTCATATCCAAAACTGTAGCATTCGAACATTATAGCATTAAATTGAGTTATCTACTTGATCTCACACAACTCGCACATGTAATCACTTTGAAATACGAATTTAGAGGCTCTGAAGACCGAGCACTTTACAGTCTCTTACAAAACAGGGAACGTGAATTAAGAATCCGACAATAAGGTATCCCAGATCTATTAGATGATTGATAATATACAAATTAAACATATATTTTTTGGTGGTACCTCTAAGCCACTAAAATATTATTAAGAATTAGCTCTAGGTTTTGAAATCTGAGACATTCAATGTTCGAATTCGAACTTCGTAAACAATCAATTTTTCCATACTGTTGGATATAAAGTTATGGATATTTTCAGAACGGTTTTGGCGAGTAGATTATTTTCGCCATCCAGGTCCCCGATTTCTGGATGCACTAAAAATAGTGGTTTAAAAACTTAGGAATGAACTTCGCGACGTCGTATGATTACAAATATCGAAACATTTTTTTTAAACTGAACGCAAAAATTGTTACAGGATCGAATACTCACCGTATCTAGAAGGAAATCGATGACGTCAAATATATTTCTCATATCAAACTCTGAAATAAGCTCCTTCTACGGCAGACGATCAGCGAGATGGGAATGCTAAAGTCACTATTCACATTGACCTGCCCCAGACAAACGTGGTACCGATGATCGCCGATTTATCTAATGCCTCCCAGTGTGTGGTTTAACACCAATATTCTCGTGGTTAAAAATAAGGAGCATTATTATTATCTTCGTGGTTATGGTTGCGGTCAACCGCCATTCGGCAGGATGTCAAAGCATTTTTGTAAAAAGCAAAGGATTAAAGGAATAATTCTTCCTTTGAAACTTAACTTTGTATTTTTGTGTTGCCATATGAAATTTCCTCAATTTCAATGGATTCACTAAGTTGTTGATTTTAATATTTTCATTTTTTGAGTTTCGCAAAACTTTTGCCTTTAAACAGCAAAATGATAACATAATGTGATATTAATTGAAAATTTGATGAGTCGATATCATGTTAGGATTTTAATCTGATGTTGCTATTATAATCAGATTTCAATTTGTTCTCAGTTTGATGTTAGACTTTACTCGGACTGAGGCACAGACACACACATCTGCTTGACGGATAATTGATGCATATACACGATTCAACGCAAGTTTGTCCGATTCGCTCTCCGACGTCTTCCCTGGAGATATCCTTTAAACTTACCGAGTTACCATGATCGCTGCAAACTGATTGGTCTCGATTTATCATTTGTCCGTCACGATGTTTGTAAGGCTAGTTTCGTGGCAGACCTACTTCAGTCAAGAAACGATTGCTCCAAGCTATTGCAATTGTTACAATTAGACATTCGACGTCGTAATCTTCGATCCTATTTTTCCTTTGGATTCCCTATGTTAGAACTAATTGTGAATATTTCTTTTTCATTTCTTTCGACTTTCATTTATCACGTAATGCAATCAAGAAATCGTTCCTCATGTTATTGTCTCATTAGATTTAGTCACTGTATAGGCACTAGGTTTAAGGAAATGTATCATTTGGATGATTGTAATCTGTTGATGCACAAGATGAGGAGGTTTTATGCCTGCTGGAGAGCAACAAAAGAAGTCGCTGTTTCAGAAAACGATAGCTTATCAAGAGGCGATAAATAATTGAAACTGAAATTAAAAAGAGTAAACCAGATCATCTTGATGTGGTCTACCTTCTTCTTACCCAGAAGGAATAGCTTGCCTAGCAAGAAGATGTTAAAGCGAAAATTTTTAAAAATTTATGATTACATTTATTATTATATTTAGGTGGATTATATTCAAGTGGATTTTCAAG
This sequence comes from Malaya genurostris, assembly GCF_030247185.1. Lineage (NCBI taxonomy): Eukaryota > Metazoa > Arthropoda > Insecta > Diptera > Culicidae > Malaya > Malaya genurostris. Next base: position 66,391,044 of record NC_080572.1, on the reverse strand, counting down.
TTCTGCGAAAAGTATCACCTGCATAAAAATAGTGGTGTAATGCTTCGTTCGAACATCGCGCGGTTTAGTTTTCGACTTCGCGCGGATTTTGAAATTTTTCGTAACAACCCTGCAATAGTTATCAGCATTGATTCTTGAGGAAATAGATCCGTTATCGCACGCACACTATATCAGAGAGCACAGTCTTGATAGGTTACGTATTCATTTTTGCTGTTTGACCGCTGCGCTCTTCATCTTTCAACTCTAAATTGTAATGCCGTAAATTTCGTAAATCAATTGCAAACGGTCCTAAGAGTTGTAACACCACTTCTGTAAGAGTTGCAGATGTCGTCTCCATAACCGACGCTTAAAATGGCTAAGAGATACGCTTACATGTTTATACAAACATAACCAGTTAGATTTTCCTATTGTTGTGAAGTATAAAATTATGGGATAACCTAATACTAAAAAATATGAACCCATAGAATAGTAGATCTAAATTCTAACACACTCTTCTTTCTCTCTGTTTTACAGTATGTCACAGAAAAAATGGGCGGTGCGGAAGGCACCAAATTGGATCTGGACTTCATGGACATGGAAAGAGTAAGATTGATACAATCTGCTAGCACTTTTCGGAAACGCGACATCGATGGCATATTGTGATTGTAAACCTAACGTAATTTATTTTTCGCCGTAGAAAACAGACGTCACGGTAGAGCTCGTTGAAGAGTTGCAAGCGAAAACGAAAGAATACTTGCAACCGAATCCGACGGCCCGAGCGAAGATGGCAGCGGTCAAAGGTATTTCTAAATTATCAGGTCAAGCTAAAAGTAATACTTATCCACAACCAGAAGGTATATTGGCCGAATGTATGCTGACCTACGGTAAAAAGCTCGGCGATGACAGTGTCTTCGGTAAGTGTAGCATTTTCCTTCGCCGGTTTTCCTATGTAAGAGCTTTTCTATAAATATAATTAAAACCAGAATCGAACAGTTGCCCTTGGTTTGTGAGTGTTTATCGGTTTCGTTTTTATGATTATTATGATCTCGAGCTAACCGTGGCGATTTTTCTCTTGTACATATGACATATATGAGTGTTTTATTACACGATATGATTTGTCTCCAAATATGCAAGCGGAAAGCGTGAGCGCGGTGGATATTTGTTGATCGCTGAATTAGAAGTGGAAATCGGAGGTTGCTCAGTAGAAGAATTATTGAATTTAATACTGTGATTGATTGGAAATTTTAGAACTGTAAAAAAATACTCATTTTAGTTCGATTTCTGGTGTAATTTTCTTCTACGGATCAAAACTCCGCTGCACTCGCATCCGTTTTCTGGCAAGTTGATCGAGCGCTATATTGTATTAATCAATTTCTAATTATTCGCAAGACTGAGACAGGTTATCGGGCTTAACACAGAAGAAGTAAAATTTCATCATTTACTATTTACCTTTGCATTATTATAGCTAGATTAATATTGATTGTACGAACGGTTAGAAATGCCTTTGTTTATTTTCCGCAAAATCAAACAAAACAAAACATTCACATTGAATGGCTTGCAGTGTTTTAAACTGTTCATTTGTAGGTAGTTATTAAATCTATTACTATTCATCTTTAACTTTTTCAATTACAAAAATCATCCAATCAATCAATTATGAAGTTTTATGTTTGGATTCACTATTACACCATTTTGGTCCTCATAACAACATTGATCTGCAAATTTAAAATCAAATCTAGCACAGAACATTCATGAATTAAGAAATGCTTTCGCGTTGAACTTGACAAGTTGTCATGATGCAACTATGTACAGCCGATCGGTTTCGTTTCGGTTGCTGTAAATTCGGCTTTAAGTTTGCAGGACAATGTCATGGCTTTCAGTTTTCGTTCTAGCCGTTGCAATTCGCACACAAACAAATATTTTTATGTTTTCAAAAATCGAAACACACGTTCTCAAAGATAGGGACCAATACTCCGGTACGTTCGTAATTCTCGAATCTGAATTTAACTTCTTGAAAATGTGTCACTTTGTTTTCCAATTTGCCGACCTTGCATCTGGTACAAAAGATGAATCACCGAATTCCTAGTTGTGTAGCTTGTGCTAGCGCTTCCAGTAGCCTTTGCTTCCCGATTCTATTTTTTCCGTAATCTGTACTTCACAAACGTGCCTCCTTATTTTGCGTTTGTTTGAAATTATATTTGTATTCCATGTGATAGTCGTATGGTACACCCATGTTCATCCAAGTCGTAGCCCCGCAGCCGATGTCAAATGTAACTAATGTATTTCTTACTTTTTTTGTCGCTCTTCCGACTATCGTCTACTTTCTCCACCGATGGGACTATCAATGCTGCTGTCGTTTGATACGTGTGAATCAACTGTATGGCCACCGGCAACCATCCGTCACCACGTTCCGTATTCCAACCTATGCAGCAAATGCCCTCGTTGAGATGGGCGACTCGCTCAAGCAGATGGCCGATGTGAAGTATTCGCTGGATGATAACATCAAGCAAAATTTCCTCGAGCCACTGCATCAGCTGCAGACTAAGGATCTAAAGGAGGTTATGGTAAGTTTTAGAGTGGGAAGTCGATTATTGACATGCACTGGAAGAGAGAGTTTTGAAGAAACTTCAGTTACGTATAACGAATTTTCAAAGTTTAGTAAATGTCAAACAAAATGTTTCTTCTGTATTTGTGGCTTGAATGAAGCTTGAATCATTTAATATCTGGACACATTGTTTGTTTCACTGTAGCGCTGTAGTTATAGAATCTGGAATCGTTAGTGCATAATAGTTTATGCTGAATCGTTATGCCACCTCGCAGTCAACTGCTAAGCAGACGTAAAGTTAATGCTATTTGCCAAATACTTTGTTTTGCACCGAACTGCAACGTCTTTACCAACGTGCCGAATGATCGCGTTGTTTTCGGTTTATACTGGTCGATTCAGATTGTGCAGCATTCTCAAACATTTCCGTGAGCTGCATACTATCGATTGACAGAAAGCTTCGTAGTGGAAGAGTCGGAAGCTGAATTGGAAGGTGTTGAGAATGATTAGAGCAAACCTCGGCCTTACCGATTATGATATTGCCAACAACCTCAATGCTAGCCAAAATTCCGTCTGAAACAATCGTTAGCAAAATGGATTGCGTTTTTTGTTTAGCCTAGACTGACGACAACTGTTCGTTTGGAATGACAGCTTTGTTCCAAACGAGCAAACGACCTGTCAAATACAATAGAGTGGTTATAGGCACTCCAAAATACAATGGAAAGCTAACGAAACTGCCAACATTGCGGATTAAACGTTTTGGTTTGTTGCCAAAACTACGGATCAGACGTCGTCACTCTGGTTATAGGAACTCTAGTTTAGCCAGTATGCAACCTGAAACAAAATCTAAAAGATATTACGTTCAAAATCCTCACACACTCAAATCCTCTAACTGTTGATTTGTTGGGTAAAATATTTGAAATTTGTATAAACATAGTTTAGTGTGTATTGTTCAGACTCTGTGAGTTGATTTCATGAGGTGTGAATTTTCAAATTAACGACGAAAGAACAGTGCGTGTGCGAAAAACTTTGGCACGAGTACTTTGAGAGTAAGGATCAGGGGAAGGGTATACCGTGATGGGTAAGTCGATGCCTTTCACGCAGCCCACCTGGGTTCGATTCCCAACCCCGCACATAGCGTCAGAAAGTTTTTCTGACCCGAAGAGGCGAATGACCTTAACGTTAAAACCTCTATAATTGAAAAAAAAATAAAAAGAATAAGGATCTGTCGAACCGTGCCATCGACAAAAAAAAGTAGGGAATCGTGAATTCCACGGTGTATTGTACCGTAAAACGGTTCTTAGAATGGCTGACTGTTGAACGATAGTGAAGATCCGTAAAAAATCGTGAGCTCAACGAGAATGATCACAAACGCGAGGTTGGGACCCTTATTCGAAAACCGAATGTAATTTTCGTGCAAAATACCAAAACTCGAGCCTATGTTTAAGATTTTAACCAGTAAACGAACCCACACTACTCTGTAATTGATGACAAGGCATAACTTTAGCACTGACGAAACTACCCATACATCATCGATCATAGTAACCCATGAGTGAGCAGACAAAATTTGACAGCTCTATCAGTCGAACTCTAACCGTAATTCAGAATGGCACCCCGCCGCGTCGAAAACGGACGTCGTGTGGCGCTTTGTGGACGCCGAATACGTCCGTTCTGGTCTATATCTTGGCACCATAAGACAAGAATCAGAGCATCGAAAGAAAACCCGATTCCGGATGGCCGATGACCCTGAGCGACAAGTAGTTCCGAAGGAAGCAGAACATGGCGACCGAGGGAAAAGCAGCTACATCGCTGCGTGCGTTTGGCCGGGAAGTCGGTACAACCGGTCGAACAGTGAAAATGTACCTTACGAATATGAACATGCATGTCAGGAAGCGGTAGTCGCGTCCACTGGTTTCGAAGCTTCTGGCGAAGACGCAATGACAGCAGCTGAATAAGATGGTCAACTCGATTTTCCCGGCGAATAGCGACGTGGCGGTGGTGATGGACAACGAGACCTATCTCACCCTGGACGGTAATGACTGGACTTCCCCCACGAAGGAAGTCAGCTCCGAGGTGAAGTTCATTTCACACACCAAGTTCCCCAAGAAGATGCTGCTGTGGCTGACAAACAGCGAGAAGGGGATGTCAAAGTAGCTCTTCTTTCACGCCGGACTGGCTGTGAACGGGGAAATTTATAGTACGATATGTCTGCCGGAAGTTGCGTTGTTCATCAAGAAATATTATAAGGACGAAAACGCGGTGTTATGGATGTCGGCCTACTACTCGAAGCGATCGTTGGAGGAGATGGAGCGGCTGAATATCCATATTCATTTGGGGGTTTGGAACTTCTTGGGTTCCGGTTTGTGCTAAAGTGTACATGACTAGTTTGAATCATTTACGTTTCGCATTCAGCTCATCAGTGCATTAGCAGATTATGTTGATCTACTAATGCCACCTCGCGGATCAACATAATCCGCTAGGCAGACGTAAAGTCATTGCTATTTGCAACGCACTTATTTTACACTTAAAGTGCTATGTCTATTCTGACGTGCCGAAAGTAACGAAACCAATTGACGGCAATGCTGGCCGCCAAAAGATAGTAGTCATTTTGGGGTTTGGAACCTCTTGGGTTCCGGTTTGTGCTAAAGTGCACATGACTAGTTTGAATCATTTACGTTTCGCATGAATATCCATGTTATACCCAATTCGGCAAACCCGCTCAACGTCCCCCAGTTGCGTCCCATCGAAAATTGCTGGTCCAACCTGGAGCATAAGATCTACTCCAATATTTTTGTCGCGAAAACGGAGGATGAATTGATAAATAAAACGGAGAAATAATTCATGCATACACGCGTGTTTTCGTTCATCAAGTAAGCTTAAATAATTACCTTCCATGGGAAAATTATCAAAAGCAATTATTCGGCTTAGAATTTTCTATCGCCATCCGAAAAAACTAAAATTTTTTATTCCAAACATTCTGTCAAGGCGGACTTCAACCAGTTTGCAGAAAGCCTGTATATTACAGCCAAGTATAAGTAAGTGTGATGTTCCCGAGGACCTTCGAACACAAAAGATGTTGAAATTCACTAGGAAGTTCTTAATTTGGCAAGCGATTTGTACTTGTGGAAAGTTGAGTACACCTTTCGTTTCCGCAAGCACTATGAATGGACAGGTGTATTTCGACGGGTTTTCTTCAAAAGCGGTTTATCACTCTCCGGAAGGCCCATGACGGTCTGATGATTTTGAATGGATTTAGCATCATGTCACTACACGAAGGATGTGTTAAAGTGGTGTGAGATGAATGATGTCGATTTCTTGTCGAAAATCTGCAGCCCCCAAGCACGCCGAATTTGCGCTGAATAGAAAATTATTGGGCCATTATGATTGAGCATCTTCTAAAAAATCAAAATCAATGAAGAATGTAGAAGAAATGGAGAAAGCATGAGTTAATGTCAGTAAGATCGTAGCACCAGATGTATATGTTTCTGTTGAATTTGTTTCCGTCAATACGGGACTGTAAATGAATACCGTGGTGACTGAGTATAGCGAAGCATGTTTTGTTTTGTCTTTCTCTTCATGTGCTTTCATATGCAGGGTAGTTTAATTGGTAAAACAATTTCCCCGGTTAGGAGTTAGCTACGAGTTCGAGTACCGTCTCTGCGGTAACATTTTCGTGGTTTTCATTACATCATTGTGTTCACATGTCAATTTTCCAACCTGTTTTTCCCGTTAGGTACTGATCATCTTAAAACTAGCTCAAGACGGTTCTACGTCTTAACAAAGACTAAAAAACAAATCGTTGATATTGAGTGGTTTTTAAAGAAAAGTTTGAGATTTCATCAAAACCAAAACGGAATAATATTGTCGTTAGTTTTCCTTGTCATCATTTTGAGTTATTGTTATTTCATTAACATGAATCCTAGATGAATCAGTTTTTTCACGTTCAGATAGTAAATGACTCAAGCTGTATAGGTTTCTATAGTGCCGTTCTACGCATGATTGTCCCATGTGTATAGCAAATCCCATAGAATGTTGGACAATTATGCATAGACCGGCAGTATGGTTTGTTAAAAAGAGCATGGATCGATCCTCTTCTGTGCGCAACTCGGAATCCCCAATCATCTTCCAATAGCGAAATTTGTATTTGAATGATTTAGTTTAATTCTCATTAATTTTCTTTCCATTTTGTACAACTTTCATCGACAGCATCACCGCAAAAAACTTCAAGGACGGCGTCTTGATTTTGATTGTAAGAAACGGCGACAGGCAAAAGGTAAGTGTTTTCTTCCGCTAAGTAGTACTAAATCCCAACTATCCCAATACCTACCAACTTTTTTATTGTTCCTTTCAAGGCTCTAACCTACTTTATTATCTCACTTCGGGCTCAGATGGATGGGTATTTCTTTCGTTTCCCTTTCAATGATCAGTTAAAAAGTAATAGGAGATGAAAAAGTAATCAACATTACAGTGCTAAAAATTTGCAAACATGTAACGAAGCTTGAAATAATTGTATCATTATTTGCCCTTCGAAGTAAAAACATGCCACTCTCTTTCCGGGCCAGTATGATTATTTTGCTGAATGTGGGGGGAAAACCGCGAGCTGAGTTTGATATCAGAAGAATGTTTCAGTCTATACCGGAGAAATTAGCTAGGAAAATGCTACCGTGGAGCAGACTGAAAATCACCGAAACTATTCATCACATCGATCGGCGTCGTTTCATGGGCGTTTCCATTTTACTGGGTGGGACACAGCATTGCTAACCGGAATATTCTTAGACTAACGAATTGATAATAATTATAATTAATCATACCACGCCTATACATCAATTTTACGCAAAACTGTTCCATTTAAATAAGGACACCCAGTATGCGTAGAACGGCAGTGTCGGTGAAAATTTTCGTTGCACTGAACCATGAATTATATTTTAGAGTTGTCTGTATAGCGAGAAAAGTATTCAGCAGACTGAGATATTTCTTGGAACTTTTTCTTAATCTGGGAAATGTTTTTGCGTTAAATTTTCCTTTGATCTGTATGCGTTGAACATAGCTTCTCAATTCCTGCATTATGTGATGAATAGTGGAATTTAATCAAAGTATACAGTTGAAAACATATTTTGATGCATCATCGTCAGCTACCACAAATGATCTTGATTAGTTGTTACTATAACATTTTTGTACGAGGATAGGCCTGAATAGAAAAATATATTAAATAAATGAACTGTTCATCTTTTGAAGCGATACAATCGTGAAGGTATTTTTTCACATCTTCATACCTAGTGAAGTGCTGCTCAGCAAGTGTGTTAGACATCGATGGATATGAATGATAACCGCAACAGGGGCTAAGTTCAGAGAGTATTGAGGGTGGGGCAAAAGATCCCATCTGAGTTCCGAAATAACGTTTTTAGTCACTTTTGCTGTAAGTGCGTGGGCATTGCCGCACTGCAAAATGACTTTCTCATGTCTTATGGAGCTTTTTGGTAGTTTTTCGAGCAATACTGGATTCAGTTTTATCATTAGCTCTTGGTAGCGATGATTGTTTCTTTTGATTTGAGATTGTCGTAGGACAACTTTTCGATCCCACCAAATGCACAGTATCGCTTTTTCAGACGTGGTTAGGTTTTGCTGTTAATGTAGGTTGACCAGGGTTGACCTATGATTTTTTGCTCTTGGGATTCTCAAAATTAATTTATTTTTTATCTCCCGCCACAATCCAATGCAGAAAACCTGTGTTTTATACTTAGAATGTAAAATTTCGCACACTTTTCCCCGCTCTTCTTGCTATATAGCATTCAGCTCACGAGGTACCCATTTCCCCACCTTCTGATTCTTCCTCATGACGTGTAGACAATCAGAAATGGCTTAGAGGCTAACGTTTATCGTTTGAACAATTTGGTATTGTCTTCGTTCAACAATCCTTACATTTTAGAATCTTCAAATTATTTGGATAGATATATTCGTTGTTTATCTTTTAGACTGAAATCCTAACTTTTAAATCATTTAAATCAGGGGTGGAAATAAGAAAAGTTTTTGATCCACTTTGAATAAAAATAATTAGTATTATTATTTCATATCACATATTTATTGTACATATTATAATGAATTCTGCAACGAATGATTTTTGATAAGATAAATTTTGATATTACTTAGAATTTATAAATGTTCACAGTTCCTGTGATGTACTGGTATAAGTGACGTTAACGTCAAAACGGATTACCGCTCTATTTTCTCGGATATGGATTATCCGATATCAATAATTTTAGGCTCGCTAAGTGAGTTTATTTTGTCGGTTCCATGTTTCGTGATGTATTTGAAATTTATTCAGCAATACCGTCGTGGTAGAATAATATCACCATAAAAAACAGCTAATAATATTAACATACATGATGCGATGAATAATAATTATAACTATAATAAAACCTGTTTTAATCCACCTAGTAATGTAATGATGCCTTTCTCATGTATAATATTGTGGTATTCTTTTCAAACACAAATTTTTCGTTTTTTGAAAGAAACCAAGAGATTGTTTGTGCATTAACTAGTATAACATACAGAATAAAACAGTGCTTTGATTGCGTAGGTCATCCTTAAGAAAACGAAGTGTTTTCACTATTATATGCACTTCCGGCACCGGAACCCGAGAACCGGTATAATCAAAGTCGGTTCGTACGGCCACCAACTAACATGACATACAAACTCTACTAATACGCACTCTAAATTAAATTTAAAATTCTGTATGGGACCAGAAGACCTTTCATTTGAATCTAAGTTTGTGGAAATCGGTTAAACCATCGCTGAGAAAAGTGAGTGAGATCCATTTTGGTATATATGATCACTATTTCCGGTACTTCCGGAACCGGATACCGGGAATCAGGATAGCCGGAATCGGTTTGTTTAGTTGTCTACTGATAATCACTATCGATTTGTGTTGTTTTGAGAGCAGTTTAGAATTTTTTTTACGTTTTTTGTTTCGCCGGTTCAAGTGACGGTGTACAATTTGAACACACTTTACCCTAAAACTCCGGAACCGGAATTCGGATCCGGATAAAATTCAGGAATTCCGTATGGGCCCACGAGACCTTTCATTTGAATCTAAGTTTGTCAGAATCGGTTCGGCCATCTCCGAGAAAACCTAGTGAAATTATTTGATACATACACACATACACACACACACACATTGCTCAGCTCGATGAACTGAGTCGAATAGTATATTTTCACTAATCGGTTTTTCAAGTGATTGCAAAACATGTCAAAGCGTGCTATGGAGTTGATTAGTATTATCCTATTTAGCTTGAACATCATTCACAGAAGTAACAGGAGTGCAGGATTTGACTACGCCAATTCAAACGCACCATTGAAACACTGCGTCAAATGCTGCGCTCCAGTTACCTCTTTAAATCAAATTCATGTCAAATAGCGTTTTATTGGGTTTAATCTAGATAGTGCATGAACATCATCATCAGCATCAACCAGCTGGAAATAGAACTAAGTCTTTTGTCGCTATAATCACTATTTAATGAGGTATATTTTTTTTAGTTTTGGATTGCATGTTGATATTGCGCAGCGAAAGCTGTAAAATTAACATTATCAATTGGATTCCGATCCAATCTGATTATTTTCATAAAACCTTCATCTAGCATTCATTTCTTTTCATCTAGTATTCATTTTATTGCAATTAAACAACAGGTTGCGAAATAGAAAACGGTTTGTATCAAAGGAGAACATGTGTTGAAACTTCGTAAACCGTGTCGTAACGAAACCGACATTTTTCCCAACTCTAGTGATAAAGACTGTTAAACGAGTATTCCTGAAAGTTACAAATTAACAATTTTCCCCAATTTGAGCACCTTCATGCATATAAATTGACAAAAATCATTGATGTACAAACTCCTTTAATATTCCTTATCATCCATCACTAAACTTCCCCAAAGATGAAAAATTTACAATTTTCCACGGAAAGTCTGATTGACACGCGTTGTTCTTAGTTAAAAATTACTGTTGGATTACTATTGTCACTAATTGTCACGCCCCTCATTGGGATCAACGATTTTAGTTGTAAATCAATCGGCACTCATGTCTGATTTTGCTCATATGTGATTTTCTTCTTTATTGGGAAATATCACAATTCGATGATATATACCTATTAAAATGTTTTTCGGAATCAAAATTCAGAAAAGTGTCAAAAATTACTTCAATTATCGATATTTTCAAGTTTAAAAGGTAGATTAATATAATTAAAATTACTTACGTGATTACTATATTTAATTCTAGATCATATTCGAATGATTTTTATGTACCACGCAAACAATTTTAAATAAATTTTATGGTGGTGTTGAGCAAGATCGTATCAAGATTTTCAAGAAGTAGATAAAAAAATACTTTAGAATGATTGAATGGTTACAGATATTTTTTCCGGCTTTTTAAAACTTAATTATTAAAAATTGTGCCGTACGCCAAGGAAAGTAATTGAACAAGTCTAAGAAAAAACAATTGCCAAAAAAATGTAGGGTTTCATATTATTACAAATTTTTATGAATACTACTTCGTGATCGGAGACTTGTCGGAGAGTTAATTAGCACAAGTTGCTACACCTGTTCTCATGCGAATGGAGCACTCGAACTCCGTTCTTGGCTAAATGCGCTGAAAACGAACGAAGCGTTGTACATCCAACGGCGCGAACGAGTTTTTGTGAGAGCAGCTAACACTCTCGCCTGCGCATGGTTGTCTTCTGAGAATAAGAAAAAAATTTGTCTCGCAATAAAAAGAGCGCGTATGAATAAGGTCGGCTGCTACTCTGTGTAATATACGAGTCCCACCACTTAAAAACTAATCGCCATTTTAGTTACGCAGTTTTTTAATTCACGGTGTTCAGTTTTTTTATTCACAGTCGGAAATCTTGATTCACATTTTCCTGCGCAAAATGGGCTTATTTCCACCTCTGATTTAAATCATCCATCCCAAGTCACGAGTAATGTTAGTGCGAAAAAAAGACACTATGATTTTAGGACACAAATAGATGGATTCACTCCTATTTGCGAAGACAAATCATGAAAAAATCCCGCCATATTAACTAGCACACCTGGTAAAAGTCCTCGAGGAATGAATTATTCGGACTTTTTTGCTAAAATTTAAGCGTAACGCACATTTCATTAATGGGTGTATCTTCAGGGGCGTTTCTGTTATGATTATGTTCTGTCTTCCCTACTGTATGAATCCAGGCGTTGTGTCTTCTAATACAAAAAAAAATGTTTTGAATATCGTATTATGAACGCATTTTTACCTATTTTTATATATATAAAAAATAGGTATAGAATTCGCTCAAACTTTCGAAAATTTTTCCGAGGCCCGGAGGGCCGAATGACATATACCAATCGATTCAGCTAGACGAACTGAGCAAATGTCTGTGTGTGTGTGTGTGTGTGTGTGTGTGTATGTGTGTGTGTCCGTATGTGTGTTGTCAACTAAGAGGTCGAGATCTCAGAGATGGCTGGACCGATTTTCATCAAACTAGTCGCAAATGAAAGGTCTCCCCGTCACCCAAAACGCTATTGAATGGTTTTGAGATCGGATGTTTACTTTTTGAGTTATACAAAGTTTTATGTCAAAATTTTCAGTTTTTTGACAGTATCTGTCACAATTGACCTTGAAAACAGAATATGTTTTCAGACTTAGATTCCGCACGGTAATACCTATCCAACAAGCCATAGATTGTTAAAATCCGTCCATTTTTAACGGAGATATCGAAATTTTTCTGTAAGCGACTTTTCCCCCTATTCCAGCAGTAGGAGTTTTGAGCGCTGTATGACAAAGAAATGCTTGGGAGCAACGGAAAACACGATTTTTTATACTGTTACATACAATTGTTTCTAAGAACCAAAAGGATTGTGTACAGCATTCTTTTTCATGACATTTAGCCTCGGACCGATTTTGGCACGGCTCGTTTTTGGCAACATAATCGTTCGAATATGACATATATAAACCAGATGATGGCAGAATTTTTTTTAATTATTTTGTTTTAAACTACTTACAGCAATAAATGCTGAAACAACATAACATCTATATACCATTCGAATCAGTTCGTCGAGATCAGCAAATGCGTGTGTGACAAATAACTTCAATTAATTTTCTCGGAAAATTTCTTTTCTACAAATTCAGATTCATACGAAAAGTCGTATGCTCCCAAACAAAGTTCCTGCATTATGTTTGGTTCCGACCTCTGGTTTCGGAACTACAGGATAATATGTGAAACGAAATCAAAATTGTGTAACTCATTTTTCTTGAAGATGGCTGAACCGATCTAAGATGCAAATGAAATCTAAGAATCATCTAAGATTCAAATGAAAAGTTTCAAAGTTCTATAAAACATCTTGCTTTTCAGTCAGATCCAACTTCCGGTTTCGGGGATTGTATAAAAATGTCTATTCCACATAATTTAATCAGGTTTATCGGGTTAGCAGATTTGGATAGTCGATAAAAAAATTAACTTTTTTCAGTTTTAGTGGTATTCAGTTGTCGATCAGAAGGCACCTAAAAATTTAATTTGTGCTATGATCTCTCAAAGATGTCTTAACTAATTTTCAAATGTTTTGAAACAAATGTAAAGTGTACAGCTACTCAGGTGAATTTATCTGACTTCGGCCATACCGCTTTTAGAATTCCGGTTCCAGTATAAAATCGTTTCTCAAAGCTCAATCGTTTTCTCAAAAAAAGCCTAATCAAATTTCAGAAACAAAAATTTTAATTAAAACAAACTTATATACAAAAATTAATTATTTTATCCAATTATGACTTCCGATTCTCGAATTACATGATGATGAATTTTTAAAATTCAAACCGATATAGAAGATGACAATCCCGAAAAGCTTCAAAGTTGAACTCAAAACTGTTGTAATTTATTCGTCATATGGCCATACGAATCGGTTTGGGTTATGCTGGTTCCTGAATACCGGCTCTGGAAGTACCTTAAATTACCGTAAACTCTAGAGTGGAACTTACATATCATGGCATGTTTAATCGATTATCACACTTCTTGATTCAAATTCGATCCGATTTGCAGTTTCGACATTACAGAGTAATGAGTGATTAAAATCTCAAATTGTCGCTTAAAACGAAGGTCATTAAAATAATGTCATGAAAACATAAACACCGAAGAATATTCATGCAAAAAACACATGCGGATTGATAAAAATAGGTATCATCTCACTGCTAGGTGGATTAAACACGTTTTTAAGTAAGATTCCAATACTTTTGAGATATTTTAACTTTCACTTAAATGCCTTACCTTCAAATAGCAATACCCAAGAAGCACCTGTAACAGATGCTGCATATTGATCGCATGACATACATGACGAAACAAGTCGTATTACGAATTCAAATCTCATCTTTGGTCATAAATGTTGAATGGGAAAAACATCAACAAATTGTAACTTGACACAAACTATTTTCTGTTTCATTCTGACTAATGTGCGCGGTGGATCAAATCAAATATTCGTTACTGAGAAGTTGTTTGGCAACTCTCGGTAAGTCGCATAAGCTCCGCCTCTTATGCTTCTCAGGTTACACAGTAGTTAAAATGCAGGTTGTAATGTCTTCAACTTGATTCATGAATGTGTTTCATATAAGTATAAGTAGCTATTTGGGTACAGCAAACATCACATAACGAATTACTTCTAAAAATCAATAAAAATTCATATACTTAATTATTTTAAGTATTAAAACCTTCCGTTTTTGAACAACGACGCTATAAATACTGTGTACTCTGAATAGTTTTTCCTTCATTACTCCGGGTATGCTTTCGTAAGAGGTTGGCTTTATACCGTTATCTTTCTCTCGACAGGACCAGCCTAGGGGCCTTGTGTAATCCGGCGGGGAAAAACTCAACCAAGAAAAGATCCGCTGGATTCCTGCTAGAGATGGGCGAAACCGTTTGTTTTAGAGACCCGTTCAGAGCTTTGTGGTTCTACCAAAAGAACTGGCTCCTTTGAACCGTTCTTTCGTTCTTCTGAATTTATGAATGTTCCTCAGAAAAAAAGAGAGCAGTTGAACAGTTCTATTCTGCAATATAAGGTTTCTGAATTTATTTTGGATTCGACTTCTGGTTCCGAAACTGCAAGATGATATATGTAATGCAATTTAAATAACATCAGTCATTTTGCTCGCAGATGGTGGAACCGATTTCGTCAATCTAATATTCAAATGAAAGGCTTTGAGGCTCCATAAAAACTGCTTGTTAAGTCAGATCCGGCTTCCGGTTAAGGAGATACAGGGTTATTAGTGTAAAAATATCACAGAAATTTATCGGGTTCACAGATTTTGAGAGTCGATGACCAAATAAACTTATTTCAGTTTTACCGGTTTACAGGTTTACCGGCTGTATGAGTTAAATGATTGTTTATCAGCTAGTTTACATACGTTGATTATGGGTTTTATGATCAAAAATGAATAAAACTAGAATGAACACATAGTTTTCTTAAAAAATCAACTTTCCTTCTTTGAGTCAGTTCCGTATCAGATCACTATTTACGGCATTTCCGGAACCGGAAACTGGTACCGAAATCGATTCGTTTGACCAGCAACCAACCAAATTGAAACTGTTTTGAACTAAGTTTTTAGGATTAAGAAAATCATACTGAATTTAATTTACTTTATATTCATTGTAATCGTGTTTGCCTATCTCATTCATTCGTCGAGATCACAAAATGTCTGTGTGTGTATGTTACTTATAATGTCACTTGATTTTCTCAGAGATGGCTGAACCGATTTTCATAAACTCAGATTCAATTGAAAGGTCTTATGGTCCCATAGATCGCTATTGAATTGTCATCATAAATGTCACTCACTTTACTCAGAGATGGCGTGACTGATTTTCACAAACTTAGACTCAAACGAAAAGTCTTATGGTCCCACAGGTCGCTATTGAATTTTATCTTTATCCGACTTCCGCTCCCGAAATTAAAAGGCAATATGTGCAAATCTATGGGGAAATGCGTAATCATTATTCTTGGAAATTTCTTAACCTATTTTTACAAACTAAGATGCAAAGAAAAGATCTTGAAATTCTTTAAAAGTCCCTGAAAACTTGATCCAGATCCTACTTCCGGTTTCAATAATACAGTGCGATTAGTGCAAATTTTCAATTTCATGAGTATTCTTTCACAAGCGATGGCGAAACGAGGTGGACATTTTTATTAAATTTACTGCAAAATTCATCTAGCTGGCCGATCTTGTCAGTTAGTGAATATATAAACCTACTTTGGGACTACTCTTCCTCGGATTCCGCTTCTGTAAGTACTGATAATAGTGAAGAGAAGCTCCGAAAACGGAACTCACTTCGATTTCTTAGCAACGGTTAAGCAAAGATTTTCACAAATAATGATTCAAATTGCAGCTCTCATTGTTTTAAAAAATACTGTGCGATTTCATCCAAACCCGACTTCCGATTTCGGAATTACAGGGCGATGAGTATCAAATCAAATCGCATCGGTACGAGCAGGTACGAAGGAAGAAAAAACCAACGTGCTTTGTTCAATTTTGTATAGGTGGATTAAAAAAGGTTTTTAAATTATTTGTTGTTCAACAGAATGGTATGCAAAAGTTAATTTTCTATTCGATGTAATGTTTGAACAGTTTGTGTAAAAAAGAAATAAATAATTTTATAAAGTACCTGGGGACGGGTGTAATGTGATGGGTTAGTCGATACCTTCCATGCAGTCCACCTGGGCTCGATTCCCAACTCCGCGCATAGGGTCAGAAAGTTTTTCTGGTCCGAAGAGGCGAATGACCTTAAGGTTTAAATCTCTATGATCGAAACAAAAAAAAATTATAAGGTACCACGCTTTGCCCCCTATATGGAGCATTCTGAACAGTTACTCAATGTTCAATTCTCAATCAAAAATATTTAAGATAAAAATAGTTTTTATTCGGGTTACTAGTGAAATACGCAATAAAAATCTCATTTAAAATGTAAAAATAATCATTAACCAAAATATCCCCGCTTTGCCCCCCATTCCCCTATGTCTGCATTTTGCGTCTTAATGGTGTTCCACTAGACCAGTTTTTTGCGAATTTCCTAAGTTACGCAGTTTCTTTACGCGAATTTCTTGTTTTGTCTTAGAGAAATCCCTGGAACGTCGAGATCTGGTGTTATCGCGAAAATTTTTTGAAGACCACTCTCTGACACAATTTTCGATTTGAAAAACAAGAAAAAAATTTAGATTACACCAGATCTCGACGATTTCGAAAACATTTGGTATAAAAAAAATTCGATTTTGAAAATCTCAAAATTTTTCCCAGTCGATTTTTTTTCAAAAACTTTTTTTTACGTCAGATCTGGACGTTTCATGCATTTCTAAGACATTTGGCATCAAGAAAAAAATTCTTCAGTTTTGCGGTTTTTTCTATGCGGATTTCCGATGTTACGCGGTCCTAAAGTCGATTTTGTCAAAAAAACATTTTTTTTAAATCACACCCGATCTCGATGTTTCACGCATTCTCGAAACATTTGGAATAAAAAAAAATTCCGATTTCGGAAATCTCAAGTCCCAAAGTCGATTCCTATCAACATTTTTTTTCTGAGATTACACCAGAACTGGACGTTTCATGCATTTCTAAGACATTTGGAATCAAAAAAATTTCTTAGCTTTGCGGTTTTTTCCTATGCGGATTTCGAAGTCGATTTTTTCCTAATTTTTTATGAGACTGCACCAGATCTGGACGTTTCATACATTTTTTAAACATTTTGTCATCAAGAAAAAATTCTTTTGTTTTGCAAGTTTTCACGCGTTTCCGAAGTTACGTGGATTTCCGAAGTAGCGCGTTTTTTACGCGGTACGTATCCTTCGTGTAAAAAAAGACACAGATTTGAGATTGCACAAATTAAAATTTTTTACCCGATGAATTAAATGTCAGTGTGAGAATTAAAGAGAGATTCGATTGCCATGGGAAAGGCTCGATTAATGTTGCGTGCAGAATTTTATAACAGGGGATAAACTAAATTTTAAATCACGCCGGCCAGTGTTATCGAAAGATGATGCGAGTTATTTCTAGATGAGGTTCCTCATGGTAAAAGTTAAGTGAATTGAGTTTTAGATTCCAAAGTAGCATTCGCTCAGGAACTGTTGGCTGATAAATTGGGAGCCTAATTGATAAACACGATACCTGCACACGATTTTGTAGAATCTGTAACCGCAACAAAACAAAGTATTTGAATTGTTGATCCAAATTATATTTTTATAGCGCAAAAATCATGGGAGTTTTTATGATTCGCAGTAGCAAAGCAGAGGAGCATTTATTTAAAGGTTTGCGAGATTATTTTTTTGTACACCACATGGTACCAACAATATTATGGTTCCCATTATTTCTCTTTCATCTTGATTTCAATAAAATATTTAAATTGGTTAGGCGAGACCATCAGTGCCTACCGCAAGCCGTAGAAGCTTTATGAGGTTGAACAGTGGGATTGGTAGCTCCTTGTTTTTAACGTGCTAGGGGATAATAATGTGTAATATTACCATGGTCATTATTTTAATTGGTTGCTATGATATGTACAGTGGAAGAAAAGTCTCAACAGTCTCGTGGTAAGTTTAGAAGTCGTCACGTACCTAAAACCCAATTCTCATTTTGGTCCTTCACACAGTTCCTGGTTGAATGTTCCTAGTGGGTGGTACTGGGTGTCCAGTCTGTATTGTTATGAATGGTTGTCGTACCGCTTACGTGCTTCAGGGAGTCTATTTCCGGAAAACATTTTATTAAAATTAATTTAATCAGGAAGAACCTTGAAATGCTCTTGTACTTTAGCAATATTAACAACGAATAAATCCATTTTAAACCAATCGTTGTATTTCGAGACTTTCGTTGAAAAAAATTATTTCGGCATGAGATTCCAGAACATGAAGAGCAAAGCAGTTTTGTCTTCGCTGACGTATCAAACTCTTTCAATCGAAGCTCACTTTAACCACCGTCAGTTGATTTTTAGAGATAAGAAAATATCTCCTTTAATTGAATGAGAGATCGGTCTTTAAATGAGGTTTATGTAAACATTCGAAATGATTCAAGTTAATAGGTGAAAGGTAAACCAGTCGTATCAATTACAGAATAAACATAAATTAATTGTTCCCTCTTTCTGTTTTAATTTTTCATGCTTTGGAACACATCTCATTACATTACAGTCGAAAATTATTGATTTCAACTTGGTGGTGAAAACTCAAATGAGAACCGCCACCCTCTATTTATAATACTGGTCGGAGAGAATGTTGATTGTCAAGTTGATGTTCATGCCAATTCATTTGAACTTACTCACCAGAAACAGCGAACACAATAAAGAAGGTAGACTACTTGGCACTCTGAACTGAGCAGGCAAAATTTCAAATGACTACGTACGATTATCCAATTTACGATGAATTCTAGGAGCTTCATTTGAGTATGGTAACAAAAGTCAAATGAATAAGAATGGATATGGTGACAGTCACATGCCATAAATTTCATTGTCATCAAATAATGTTCGATTGAAAATTAAATTTTACCGTACTGATTTTGAGAATTTGAAGTGACAAAAATTTTTCATTTTACCTGGTGAAACCGGTCAATCGACTGCAAGGCCAAATCGCTTTGGTCGTAAGACAGAGGTTTGTGTTGGGTTGGAACCAGGGCAGCGTGGTGTGGTACGAGTTTTTAAAACCTTGTGAAAAGATTTAGAACGATCGCTACCGACAACAAATTATCAATTCGAACAATTAGTTAATCGAAAAACGAGCAAATAGGGCCCGATGGCATGGCAAAATTATCTCGAAACACGACAACGCGACATCTCGTACCGCTAAACTTGTGAAGGATACATTAAGGGATTATATAGTAAATTGGAGGGAAAAGCAAGCTAAGTTGGGATTGTTAAAAAATGAAAATTTTTTGAAAAGTTTTTGAGATAACACGTTCACCGCAACGGTATTTTTCATAGAACTCTATTCCGACATTATTACGTTTAAAGTTTTGCTCGCCAAGTACCTGGATAGATCGCTGTTATTTGAACATTGTTATTACCGAACGACTGTCATTTGAAATTATTACCCAACGACTGTCATTTGAAATTCCAGTCTGAACGTATTATCACACAGAGATTTTTGGAAGTATGTACTTTCGAAATATGCAAGGAGAGATTACGATGTTCTGAGCACTACCTTTGTAGTATTTAACCCTCTGAATGAACTTAATTGGGAAATATTACCGCAAACGCCGTACTTTCGAGCGCTTGCACTGTCTGACTATCACATTTGCAGTTCCGGAACTACAGGGTGATATGCAAAAAAATGAAAATAAGTGCACTAACTAGCTCCAGACGGCTCTACGTCTTAACAAAAACTAAAAAACAAATCGTTGAAGGTAAATAAAAGGTTTGTGTACCTTTACCATATTGTGTGTGTGAGATCACACAATCGTCACTGCTGCTACCACACACTAGTGGAGATCCATTAAATCGATGCATGAAACTATCGTGTGTACCTCGTAGATAGCTAAACAAAAGTCTCGAATCAGTATCGTGCGGCAAAAGTAGATGGGTAGAAATAGACTCGTGATCATTGTATGTGTTTGTGTTGAATTTGTTTCCGTCGATACGGGACTGTACATAAGTACCGTGTAGGCTAAGTACAGTGAAGCGTGCTTAGTTTCGTCCAGTCAATTGGACTTTTTTTCATATGTTTTCATATGCAGGGTAGTTCCCAAGTAACAAATTTTGTTACGCCAGCTTATTTGTGACTAGTTTGCAACCAGAAAATACAAAAATCTAACTACTTGCGTGACTCAAAAAGCGCAGTTTCTACTAGTTGCTAAGTCGGCTAAAATTGAGTTGTTACGTTGTAATTAACCTATCTTCAAATAACTTGAAAATAACTTATTTTCAAGTAAACTAGTTGAAACTTAGTCACCATCGACATTATAAACATTGAATGAATTCAGAATACTTTTCTATCAGCAATAAAATGGCAGTAGAGTACTTGTAGTCCAAACTTGATACAAGATACAAATTTCACAACGATTTTAAAACTGTCGAGCGGAATTCAATTTTAATTAACTGTTTTTTATGCGCCTTCAATCAAAATCTGTTTATGAAGATTTGAAAAACAAACAATTATAATTAAAAAAACCTGATACACTGAAGAAGAATACAAGTTGTATTCGAAATACGTATATGTGATGTTACGTTCATTATACATGATTTATAATGTTGTGAGATACACAGTGAATTTGTATAGTGACGTGATATACTTATAACAGAATTAAATGGTTATATTAAAAAATTTATCCTTGTAAAATCATTCTGTTCAAACACTCAAACGAAAAGTTAATGATAAAAAACATGTTCGTGCTCTTGTTACAACATAGTTTCGACTTAGTCGTATCAAAACTAGTTGCGAATTGTTACTTGGGTTTATTTGGTAAAACAATTTCCCCGGTTAGGAGTTAGCTACGGGTTCGATTCCCGTCTCTGTGGTAACATTTTCGTGATTTTAATTACATCATTGTGTTCATATGTCAATTTTCCAATATGTTTTCTCCGTTAGATACTGATCATATTAAGCGCACTAGGTTTTCTCAGAGACGGCTGAACCGCTTCTCACAAACTTAGATTCAACTGAAAGGCACAATTGTCCCATACAAAGTTTCTGAATTTCATCCGGATCTGACATCCGGTTCATTGTTTAAATATTCATTTCGTTACCAAAAGTGGCGAAGTTAAAAAACGTATAATAATTTCTCAACTTACCTCAAAACTATTCCAATCGGTAATCATTTGCAGTAGACGGCTGAACAAATTATTTTCCTAATTCCCGATTTTCGATTAACGACCGGAGACTCAAAAGTGAATCCCAGTCACTTTTCTCGCAGCGACTTCGATTATACCGGTTCCATGATTCCGGTTTCGGAAGTACTTGCAATAGTGGAACTCACTCGTTTGCTCAGAAACGGCCTAACCGAACTGAGTTCTGCTTCATTTGTAGGTTATACTAGTTTATGGACAAATCTTTTTATATTTTAAGAATCGAATTTCGTTTGTTTACTTGTTTGTGCGGTTGAAATTCTGCGTTTTTAAAATGTCGCGTATTGAAAAGGACGTGAAAATTAAGGTTCCGGACACAAGGCTAAGTGAGAAGGGTATTACTAGCGAAAATTGGCAAAGCGGTTTGGAATTCATCATGCCAGTGTTAAAACCATCATTAATAAGTTTGGAGAACGCTATTCTTTGAATGAGCTACCAGGAAGAGGCAGAAAACCCGGTTCTTCCAACCCGAAACAGGACCAGAAAGTCGCATATCTAATCATGAAGAACAAATCAATGTCAATACGTGATTTGGCCAAAAAAGCAGGAACGAGTGTCTGAATGATCCAGCGTATCAAGAGGCGAAATCACCCGAAGACCTACAAGAAGCAGAAAATCTCGAAACAAAGTGTAGAACAGAAGAAGCGAGCAGCAACAATGGCCTGGAAATTGTATTCGCGTCTTTTGCAGTGTCCGGATGCATGCGTTTTGATGGACGATGAGACTTATGTGAAGGAGGACTCAAAAACCCTTCCAGTTCCACAATACTTTACTATCGTCGTTGGGGAGGATGTGAGCGATGCGGACAGGTCGATTCAAGTGGAGAAATTCGGTCGAAAGGTACTGGTATGGCAAGCAATATGTTCCTGTGGTTTCAAGTCAACCATTTTTAGGATTACCGGAACTATAAACGCAGCAATCTATCGATCTGAGTGTCTCCAGAAGAGATTTCTGCCTTTACATAAGTAGCATAGTACACCTCCACTGTTTTGGCCGGATTTAGCGTCGGCTCACTATGCCAAAAACACTCTTAATTAGCTTGCGGAAAAGGGTATAAATTTCTTTGAGAAATATATCAATCCACCAAATTGCCCTCAGCTTCGACCCATCGAACGTTGCTGGGCAATCGTGAAGAGGGTCTTCAAGAAGACTGGTAAGGCAACTGGGAACATGCAGGAGTTCAAACAAATTTTGGCACAAGCGTCCAAAAAATGCGATGCAACACTTGTCCGGAACTTGATGAAGAGCGTTCGATCAAAAGTTCGAAAACTCGTGAAGGAATAACTTAAATTTCATCCGGTTTTCATTGCGCTCAAGTTTAACCTCGTACAATGAAGAATCAATTTTTAGTTTGAATAGAATATCGTTTTTCATAATAATTTGAAAGAAAAATTTGTGGATAGCTTATTTTCGACACGAAAAGACCGAAATCAGCATTTTGGCGAAAAACTTAGTTAATTTTCTGATTTTAGTTAGTTATTTTTTGAGATAACTAAAAAATCTTACTTTTGCTAATTTAGATTTTTTAATTCTCATTTCCTTAAAAATAATAAACTATTTGTTAAAATGGCTATTTTTTCAGTTTTTTTTTAAATAATTATTTAATGGAATATGAGTTCAAATTAAATTATTAAGATTTAAATTGGGTGTTCAGCCACAAATGGTGACTTTTCAGCCCTATTATAATATATATATATATATATATATATATATATATATATATATATATATATATATATATATATAAATAAATATATATATATATATATATATATATATATATATATATATATATATATATATATATATATATATATATATATATATATATGTATATATATATATATATATATATATATATATATATATAAATATATATATATATATATATATATATATATATATATATATATATATATATATATATATATATATATATATATATATATATATATATATATATATATATATATATGATTTGGTTATTACCATGAGGACATCATTTGCTTCCGCAATTCTGAGATTTTTGTGTAGGGAAAATTCTAAACCTACTTGTATTGTGTAATGGGGGAAAGGAACTTATATACTAACTTACGAACTAATACAGAGAGCGAATCGATTCAATTGAAGATTGCATCGATTTTTGTCGGAATTTGCTTATAATATTATGTGACATTACATCTAATGATTCTATATTTGTGAGTCTGTGTAACTCATCTGTACTAAACCAGGGAGGACGCTTCAAAATCATTTTCAGAATTTTATTCTGAATCCTTTGAAGCGTTTTCTTCCTGGTGGAACAACAACTTGACCAAATTGGTACTGCATAAAGCATGGCTGGTCTGAAAATTTGTTCATAAATTAACAATTTGTTTTTTAGACAGAGCTTAGAATTTCTGTTTATAAGAGGATATAAGCATTTAATATATTTATTACACTTTGCCTGGATTCCTTCAATGTGATCCTTGAAAGTGAGTTTTTTGTCATATGTTGAACCTAAGTATTTAGCTTGATCAGACCATGTCAATTCCAAGCCATTCAATTTGGGAATGTGATTATTGTTTGGTTTAAGAAAAGAAGCTCTTGGCTTATGAGGAACTATTTTTTCAGTTGAATTCGCCAATTAAACGTGCTGTCATTTCTTAGCTAAGGCACACTTCATTTCCATTCAACTAACTTTTTAGTTGAATTAGAGAAATAAAACGTTGTTTTCAACCAACATAAATGGTTAAATTGGCTTCTGCAATTTGCAGCTATATGGCGCACTGTCACCGAAAAAACGTTAACACCGTAATGACTACTAGACACTAGATGGCACACTACTACCGAAAAAAATTTCGGTTCTTCTAAATCGCTGTTTTCTTCATTCGACTTCGCGAAATCGACTCTGTCACTGAAAACTTTGAGCACTCGGAAAACAAAAACCGAATACAAGTAGTACACCGGACGGCGTAGCCCGGAAGGTTGGAAGATACAAAAAACTTCATTTGACATATACAATTAGAGTGCAACATTCGAATTTCACTTCACTGTTCCACTTTAAAACATTATTACGCACAATCGCTTCAAATGCGCACCAATTCTAAATAAATACACTTTCCACTAAGAGTTTACGTTATTTTTACATATCGGTTTAAAAATTTAAATATGGATATATCGTAACACATGTGAAAAACGTCAAAACAATTCGCAAGTAGTTTCAACAAGACTGTCCTTTTTAGCTTTCTGATGGATTGTTTTACTTTGGCACTTCTCATGAGTTTTTGGCTAATAAACTTGTTAATAAAACCAATTTCATTTTTGTTTTTTTTGTGCTGTCCTTCAGTAATGATGGTGATAGATAAATAGAAACAAATTTTCTGATTTTAATAACAAAATTAGTTGTCAATGAGAATTTCGTGTTGGATTGAAATATTGCTGGTTTGTATCCAGGATATTCGCCAACTAAAAACATTCTCTAAAAATAAGAATTTTTTTCAGTAAAGTAAATTCTCAATTTTAACTAATTTTATAGTTATTTTGGAAATTTTGTTGTTAAAATCAACGAATTCAAAAACAGTAATACGAATTAAGCGCAGAGCTAATTTCGATCGTTCCGTGGATACACTCCTTTAAACTATGAAATGAGAACTGCGAAAGAGTTATCGCAGAGATGAGGCTCGAACCCGTAGCTAACTCCCTTCCGTGGGAATCGTTTGGGTAGAGTAGGTTATTCTGTTTCCCTCGTTAGATACTGATCAAATTTACAACGAGCTCTGTTTTTCTTAAAAATTATTCGTTTTCTTCTTCGATAAAAAGACGACAAATTTCAACTAATACCTCTAGTAAACCGTTAAAATAGAATTTCCAAAACTCAGTCAATCACAGTTTAAAGCCTTTAAAAGAAAATGTGAAACAAAACTTATTGCTGTTAAACTCAATCTCGAAATAATTTGAAATAAGTTGGTCATGTTCACGATTAGTTTTAGAGTAATTTTGGAAACTACCAGTTATTTATTCGATTTGAACAAAACTTTGCACTCGGCTGAAGACTTACCATTGAAAAGGGAGAATGTGTTTTTCTCGCATGCATCTTTCTTCAAATCATTACAACTCGGAAACAGTTAATTGTATAAAAATGGTATCCAAAAAGAAGTTACAGGAAATCATTTGGACGTCAATAATCGAAACAATTAAAATTTTTAAAGGGTATCTTCTTAATTTTCTTTGATTTTTTTTTTGTTTCAAATCGATTAACAAATTCAACATTTGTAGTGAATTTGATTACTGAGAACTATGGACTTTATCATCTTTTATTTATGGAACCGCGTTACTTGGAAAATCCGCGTAATTTCGAAAATCCGCGTAAAAAACGCGTAAAAAAGACCTCAGTGTATCATATTTTGTGATTGAAGGGCATTTTGACAGTCAAGAAAGGTATATCCTATCTCACCTGTTTATGAAACGACACTTTGAATTTAATTTCATTACTACTTAAATCGTTTCTATAAATTTATCCTGTTGCTTTACGTTCAAGAAAATTACCATCAACACATTGAACAACTGAAAAATTCAACAAATCGGGCCACAGAAAGAAATATTCCGCGAATTAGATATTATTTACAAAAAGCTTGTAAAAATATTTTTCCATTTAAATATTCCAATCAGTATTAAAATTATTAGTTGAACAGATCCGTAACAGAATAATAAATTTAGTGCACCGTTCGCTGTGCGAGCTTCGCATTAAACAAGTAAAAAAAATCAACATTCAGCTTCTATGCGTTCTAAAAAAAATGCAAAAAATAGCGTTAATCACTCAAGAAAATTTAACGTTTCGGCACTTCTAAAGACTTCTCCACTTAATTTTTGACCAAACAAAGTAAGTTATTTCTCCAGAAGGAATCAATATTAAGAAACACCAAGGGTATCATTTGGCAGGGTTTTTATTAAGATTTAAGATAATTTTTTTGAAAAAGATACGCTAAAATTAAAATTATTGGTAAGTTTTCCGGATGAATTGTCAAACATCGCGGCGAATACCTCCTATTATTTTTGGCACGGTTGTACTGTCAGTCATCTTTTTCCACCATTTCTCCAAGTCAGACGGTGTTTTGATTGTTTTTCGCATTTCTTCAATTTAATTGCCTGATGATTACCCAAAAATCGATATTAGTCCGCTTATACCATTCGATGACATTCCGACCGTAATGGCAACTACCTTAGTCAAGCCTGAACGCTACGGGATCGAATGAAAGGTAAACCCCTCTTTCGGAGACACTTTTCTTTGTAGAGTGATGAAAAGCTTTGTCCTTTTTCCACAACAGTATATGCCTTGCCAAATCATCAATTCGCGAGTAAATTTATCCTGAGAATACAAATTTAAATATGACCGGAGCACTTTCCCTAGGTCAAGCGAAGCAAAATTGTTGATCCGGAAGTTGTTCAAAATCCATTTGGACGTAAGGTTATCAAAATACATCCATCGTAATTGATCAGAAATTGCTCGTATTGTTTTCTGTCATGGTTTTCGGCAACAAAGTTTTGTTTCAACGATCAGTTGGGTGCCGTTTGTGGACGGCACGACTGAAATCCTTCTCGCAAACAAATTCGCCAAACTGTATTATACGCCGAGCTGAAGCTTTTGGCCAGAGCACAACCGGAGATTTCTGGATTCTGTTTTGTTGTCCTAAAAACCTTCAAGACGGTGTGTATTAATTCTAATGAAATTTTCACTACTAAACACAGTAACAAAAATGAATCGGCCAAATATTATCTGGAGGAGTTGAGTTGTTTTGGTATTTTCTTCCACGGCAACATGCAAATCTGAAATAGAATTATGGACAATCTTATACCGACCTTCAGTTTCTGATGTTTTTTATTTGAGAGAAATGCAATGAACTGTGTTAAACATCGGAGAAATAATACTGATAATATTAGGATATTATAATTGATAATAATAAATAGACCAATCCCAAATGGTCAGGACTCGAAAAATATCATATTGACCGTATTCGTAAAATTCGGATTATCGGCTGCAGGAACTTCAGAAGTATTTAGACTTAGAATTTTCATTAATCTCGACTGCTGCCCTATCTTTATCTCGCAGCTATGTTCAAGATGTTTGAAAAGTATTTTAGCAATATTAGGCGGTCATGCTCATCTGCATCATTCCGAGAAAGGAATAGATTCTTTCCATCGAAGAGGAAGTGTGGAGGAACTTTTTTCCCGGTATTTTGAATGGCGGACGTTTGTTACGCATACGCTTGAAGAAGGCTATACCTTCTTATGTGATTGTCGGCCAGGATAAAAGTGATCGAAGTAAATCACTTGTTTCTTATCATAATCAGATGGCTACATGTAAATATGGCCAAAAAACTGTTCACTATGGTAAGCCATGTGATTAACTGGACAAGAAGACAACAACAAAGGGTAACGGCGCTTCCCCCACACCAACCGCAAATAACTCCAGTACATCGGTGACAGCCATCAACAACAATGAAGCATCCTCCTCAACGAACACAAGGCACACCAACTGCAGCGATTAACGCACCCAACACCGGGGAAAAAAAGTAATAACGATGATTTCGCCAACAACAGTGACACCGAACCAATGGACGGGAACGTGAATAGCGAACCACTACTCCCCGCCCATTCGCTGGATAGCCATGAAAACGTCTCTCCTCCTAGGAAGATGATGACAACTAAATCCAATAATAGATTTTTTTTCATTGCCAAGCGGCAACGTTGAGCTTAAGCGTATAACGTTTGGATTAAAAAAAATTGACTAAAATTTCTGATTTTTCATGGGTTTTCCTTCACCTACACTGACGAAACAACCCAGGCAGCATAAATCATAGTAACCCAAGAGTCGAAGGAAATGAGCTCCGGGATGAAGTTCATTACACACAACGAGTTCCCCAAGAAGGTGCTGCTGCAGCTGACAATCAGCGAAAAGGGAATGTCAAAGCCGCTCTTCTTTCGCTCCGGACTGGCCGTGAACTAGGAAAGGCTATAGCAGGATAAGCCTGTGAAATCTGCCCCCAAAGGGAATTCATATTGTTATACCACATTCGAAAGGTCATAGACTGGAAACAGTTTTCTCAAAGAGTTAACCCTTTAACTGCCATATTGACGGAACTAGGGTGGTTCTATTGTTTTTTTATTATATTTGATTTTTGAGGAAACCGCTCATCCGAAAAATTTTAAAAAAATCAGGTATGTTTAGGGCATTATGGGGAAGGTTTGCAATTTTTTTTCAAAATTTTTGAATATGTATTTCTTCTATTAAAAAATACTTCAATGTTTTGAAACATATTTTTTCCCTCTTCCAATTTTTGCACCACCCCGGATTTTTGGTGATAAATAAAGAATTTTTGGACATGTCAAAGTGGTATGTTTTCATATTTAAAAAAAATGTGGACGTCCAAAATATTTGATTTGTTCTAAAAAATAAATAACAGTCGACCATGCGGCCCCATCAAATTCTGAGAGAAGAAAACGCATGGTGCTTTATCTTAGCACCATGCATTTCTAGTAGTAGTCGACCATGCGTTCCCATCAAGTTCTGTTAAAAGGGAAACGCATGGAGCTTTGTTCTAGTAGTTTATGCAACTCAAGCGCAGGGCTTAGAAATCAAAGTAACGAAAAGGAGGAAATGAGTTTCAACTATTGCATAATACATACACGATCATACTTCGGGTACAACCTAGAAAGCTACAAAGCAAGAACTTACTGGTATGTGGTTCACATATGAATGATAGTAATATATGAACGTCGTGATTATCACATATATGAGATTCGGTTACGTCATTCGAGAACTCGAGCGCGTATCAGTTTTTCACGTGTTGCTGATGGATGTAATGGAATAATAATAAAAGAAAGAAGGAAAATTTCATTACAGTGTCAAAAATTATCGTAAATATATATTATCAAGGGATGTCTATAGTTTTCTGGAAAAATGTGTGATAAAGATAAAGTTGGAATTTTGTGTTTGAAAACGTCAATCGAATATCTTAATGATGGTTTTCATGGTTTGTAGACTGAGAACGCTATATATTTTTATATTTATTCTAAAACTTGAAACAAGAACAGGTATAAAAAATAGTGATGCGTTATTTTTCGTTTTTGAGTTATAACCTTTTGCATAATTTCAAGTCATGCATTTATCGACCATGTCCATTTAAAAACTTGATTCGCTGTATCGATTTCTTTAATTTCGGGGTATATTGTGTAGAAAGCTCCGTACTTTCCAGATAATATCTGAGAATACATACGCGTCTCATGTACCAATTAACTCAGTAAGTGATTTTCACTCTCAGATGAACGCTTCGAAGTTTTAATTGGTTTAACATGGCCAAATATCATTGAGCTTCGTGATATACTGGTGTCAATGAGAAAGATTTGGTCATATTTTCGTTCAAATTGCGAACAGGAAGTTCTAATAAGGTAATATCATCAATCCTTGGATTGGAGCGAGAGTAGCAAGTATCGGAATATAGTAGCTCTGAAATAGAAGCTTTTGTTCTGCCAAGCCTATTCGGGCCCGTAATAAGTTGTATTTCATTTTTCAAAGCTTACAAGTGCTATATCGAGTACATTCCAAATTCGACTGGATATTTGGGAATCCAGCACCGTTGCTGTGAATGCGCTATTGGCAATAGAACTGTTGGTTGGTCTTCACACGTGGCCGCCATTATTTACTACTTTTCTTATGCTCGGTTTTTATCCAGAATAGTGAGACCGGTAGAAATATTGTCAGAAATGCTTAAATCAGAACAGCTACCAACGACTATCAATAAAAGAGGTGACGATAATAAGTCTATAGAATAAACGAAAATAATCAGAGAAAAAATGTGTGTATAGCAATATATTTTAATAACATTTTTTAACCGTGTTGTACGAGACCCCACATTGCTAAACGATTTGACCATTTCATGAAACACTATCGAATTATCGAGTTATCACTTTTGAAACTGTAACGAAATTTTCATTCTTTCTTTTTCTTATTATTTTATTACATCCATCAGCAACACGTGAAAAACTGACACCCGCTCTAGTTCTAGGTACGGGTAAAAATTTTTATTTTCAATCGGGTACGGGTCGGGTACGGGTAAAAAATTTTACTGCTCACTCGGGTACGGGTCGGGTACTGGTAAAAAAATTTACCGCTCACTCGGGTACGGGTCGGGTACGGGTAAATTTTTTTTTCGGATCGATTACCCGACCATTTGTACTTCACATAAATATGTTTACACGTTGACGAGATTTTTTCATTGCAAAACAGTTCTTCCGAAAAATAATCAATTTGATTCAAGGGGTTTTGACATTCGCGCCTAGGACCAGACCTGTCAACTGGCATCTTTTTCTTCATTTAAAATAAAGATCAATCATAGTTACGTGAAAAGTTATGTGAATATTTCCCGCCCTACTTTGTTTATAACATATTTAATAAGACACACTGCCTTAGCTCTATGATGTTGCGGTCGGAATCTACTTTTCACGTAGGTTTTAATGGACTGCCATTTTAAAACTGTTTAATGCACAATTCAGTAAAAATTATTTGATTCATATACTGCCCATACTCGCATATCAGTCTCATATCGATTTTCGGCAATTTTGAGCTAGCTTGACGAATGGAGTCTTCCTCAATATACTCTCAGAAATTGCAATGAAAGTTGAGGGTTTGTTCAGTAAAATATAAAAAAAATATCAACTCATTTCTGTGTCCCATATGCTAAAGTACCCGCATATCAGTCCCATTCAGTGCAAAATTTCAATAATTTCATTTGTTGCAATATTGGAACATCAAAGGTGTATTACCGATATTTCATGTAATAATACCAAGATTTAGCATTAGGGAGCAAAGCAAAGTCTTGGTATTACATTCCTTTCGTGGAGTTTGGCCTTTCTGTTTCAACAGACTTCGCAGCCGATTCTTAGCGTACAGAATCATTGCATGGCTAGTACTATGGATCCTACTGACACTAATAATCCTTCCAGGTCGGAGCTCGAACATACGACAGCTGGCTTGTAAGACCAGCGTCCTATGTATTGAACCGCCAACCCGGGACCAGCATTAGGGAGCACAATAAATAAAAAAATTCGGAAATAAACTTTTGATCGTCTTTTTCTCAACATGCCGATTTCCCATATGGGACTGATATGCAAGTATGGGCAGTATATAAAATGTAGTGTAGTACTCATATCACATTCAGATACCAGAAAATTGTTATTTTAAATATTGGTTGGAGATTTTCAAAATTTTCGTAAAAATCATTGGGATTCTTACCATAAAAACATGAACATTTATTTCAGAAAATCTGCATAGAAGTTCTTCTTATTCTGCACTTCTGGGTGGTGTCACCTCACTTGAAATGACACCGATTGATGGCACAGCAAGTTGGGCTATATTGCTAGTTAATTTTTGTTTCTTTTCACTGGACTACAAGTGAAAATCTCGATGCATGACAACGTGGAGTCGCAAAAGTAAGGGTGAAAATCTTTTCTTGCGAAATACTCAAATTTTCACCGTGTTCACTCGTTGAGGGTTCCACCGGTTCAATGGCTGTAAGAACCACCAGCTACCGTTAACATCGTGGGTGTGGGTTTGTGAGGCTTACAAAACGGGCATAGTTGACAGATTAATTTAAATCAAAATCATAATTCATTTTGCTTTGTAGTAAAAAATTGTAACCAAAAAAATTTCCTACGAATGTTCAAACTACTTACACTTGAAGGACTCACTGTTCACCATGTTCAAAATTGAATTTTTCACACCGGGAATACACGTACATTGTTTGATTCTTTGGTCAATTCACGTAATCGAACTGATAACACACTATTCATTTTAGGGGATGTTCGCATAACATTCATTTTCGTCACGTATAATATTCAATTTGACATTTGGAACTATTTTACGTGATTTTTCAAGTGATTCGAATGTGAATTTTTATTTATGTGTCAAGATAATGAGCACGCTTACTTGTGGCTCTAAAGAATCGAATCAAAAGTCACACTGTTTCGTAAAAACCATACCTACCCAAAATTGAATACAACGGGTATTACGACATATTGGGTAAATATGCTTCTCGAAAAATTTGAGTAGATATTACTCCCTTTTGTTGACATTTGTAAATGAGTATAACGTACCAAAGACATTGAAAATCTACAGGGTCCGCCATCTAACATTTATTTTTGAACTAGCGGTTATTTCGACATTGGTAACCTCAATGTCACTTCTGATTTGACAGAAATTTAGTTGTATCCTTCCGCTGAACGAAAATGGTTGTGTATACGCTTGAGAAACGCGTGAAAATAGTGCAGTTTTACTTTCAAAATCATGGTAATGTTGCGGAATGTGTGCAAAAAAATCATCTTCTCGGATGAGGCACATTTTCATTTTGGCGGGTATGTTAATAAGCAAAATTGTCGCATCTGGGGACGGAAAACCCGCACGTCATCATGGAGAAGCCGATCTCAGAGAGTGACGGTTTGGTGCGGATTTTTGTCTGACGGCATCATTGGGCCTTTTTTTCTTAGAAAATGAGGCAGGAGCCGCCGCCACGGTCAATGGCGAGCGGTACCGCGTCATCATTAGCGATTGGTTCTTCCCGTTACTTGAAGAGGAAGACTTGGACACCTTTTGGTTCCAACAAGACGGCGCTCCGTGCCACACAGCCAACGCTACGATCGATCATCTGTGCACAGTCTTCGAAGATTGAATTATCAGTCGAAATTCGGATGTCTTTTGGCCGCCTCGGAGCTGTGATTTGACACCGTTAGACTATTATCTTTGAGCGGCTGTCAAAGATAAGTGTTATGTGGACAAGCCAGAGACAATTCAAGCCTTGAAGGATAACATTCGTGCATCCATAGCTGAAATAAAGCTGCATACAATCGAAAATGTATTAAAAAGCTGGACCGACCGTATGGCGTACTGCAAGGCCAGCCGAGGCAGCCATTTGAATGAAATTATATTCCACAATTACCCGGAAGGATTGTACTTTAATATGAAAAAATAAATTTTGAATTCGGATGAACCGTTTGTTTTTTTGCATGTTTAAAAAAAAGTTACATTACATTATTCATGTTTCACAGTGTATTTATATGTTTAAAAGTAAACAAGCATTTTAATGTATTTTTCTTACCAACTAGAGCCTGATACGGCTCGATATCTAAAACACTTTATTTTTTCCACACTGAATTTTGGTAAAATTTTTACTACTCATTCGGGTCGGGTACGGGTACAGGTAATTTTTTATCGGGTACGGGTCGGGTACGGGTAAAATTTTTAATTTTTTATCGGGTACGGGTCGGGTACGTGTAATTTTTTTTTATTATTGATCGGGTACGGGTCGGGTACGGGTAATTTTTTAAATTTTCAATCGGGTACGGGTCGGGTACGGGTAAATTTTTTTGCAGATCACTCGGGTACGGGTCGGGTTCGGGTATAAGAATTTCTATACCCGACCATCTCTAGTTCTTGACTGCCGTAACCGACTCTCATATGTGTGATACTCGCGACGTTCATATATTACTACCATTCATATATGAATCACATAACAGTAAGTTCTTGCTTTGTAGCTTTCTAGGTTGTACCCGAAGTATGATCGTGTATGTATTATGCAATAGTTGAAACTCATTTCCTCCTTTTCGTTACTTTGATTTCTAAGCCCTGCGCTTGAGTTGCATAAACTACTAGAACAAAGCTCCATGCGTTTCCCTTTTAACAGAACTTGATGGGAACGCATGGTCGACTACTACTAGAAACGCATGGTGCTAAGATAAAGCACAATGCGTTTCCTTCTCTCAGAATTTGATGGGGACGCATGGTCGACTGTTATTTATTTTTTAGAAAAAATCAAACATTTTGGTCGTTCACATTTTTAAAAAATATGAAAACATACCACTTTGACATGTCCAAAAATTCTTTATTTATCACTAAACAATGGGTGGTGCAAAAATTTGAAGGGAAAAAATATGTTTCAAAATTTTCTAGTATTTTTTAATGGAAGAAATGCATATTCAAAAATTTTGAAAAAAATTGCAAACCTTCCCCATAATGTCTTAAACATACCTGATTTTTTTCAA
Organism: Malaya genurostris; assembly: GCF_030247185.1. Classification (NCBI taxonomy): domain Eukaryota; kingdom Metazoa; phylum Arthropoda; class Insecta; order Diptera; family Culicidae; genus Malaya; species Malaya genurostris. The sequence goes on along the minus strand of NC_080572.1, from coordinate 66,356,650 downwards.
ATTTTTCGGAGGAGCGGTTTCTTCAAAAGGGTTGAAACTTTGAGAAAATTGTTTCCAGTCTATGACCTTTCGAATGTGGTATAACAATATGAATTCTCTTTGGGGGCAGATTCCACATGCTTATTATCCTACTATAGCCTTTATAGTACGAAATGTCTGCCGGAAGTTGCGTCGTTCATCAAGAAATACTATAAGGGCGAAGACGCGGTGTTCTGGCCGGATCTGGCGTCGGCCCACTAATCGTATAATACCTACACACATGTTTTCGTTCGTCATAGCGAATGTTCGGGTTAACTGCGGGAAAGCCGCTCGCAAGAGAGTAGAACTTTTTTTTCAAGTAAGCTTAAATAATAACTTTCCATGGGAAATGTATCGAAAGAAATTATCTGTCTTAGTTTTTTTTATAACCAGCCGAAAAAAGTTCATTTTTAATGCAAACGTTATGAGTCGAAATAAAAAGAAATTATTGAATAAAAAAAAGGTATTTTCATGGTAACTCAGTGCATCAATGCGAATCATTTCCGTTTAGAAAACACCATAATTATTGGCATCCGAGGTGTGTAATATACCTACATATGTGCTTGGATTCAAGTCTACAGACCTGGAATTTCACTGGAATCTAGCTTTCAATTGATTGGAAGCCTACGATTCAAAGAAAGTCATTTCTGTTCGTATCTGCAAACATAAACCAGGCTAATAGTACGCCATGGTTGGTTGGATCAATGAATGAACTGATTGTATCCTGGAATCTCAACTACGGAAAGCTCTTGCTTTGACAGGTGTAATTTGCAGTTTATAAACAAACGTTCGGCCGATGCTGTCTACGATGAGCCATCCTACCACTGCTACCCAATTAATCTTTTCCTCAATCCAATTATATTATTTCTAAGCTTACTGAGTTAGAACAGACCTTTTTAATTTGATTCGGTTTGTTTCTGTTTATTTACTTTCATGTGCACCTTCCGTTTGTGTTTTGCACCACTTTCATTTTGTTGTATTCTGCCGAATGCTGATCCTGCCTGTGGACTCTGGTGCCTCCTGATTTTGTTTTTTTTTCTGCATCCAACGGTAAAATTTTGGTTTGGATTTTCACTTGAACGTTTCTGAATTGCGTACCGGTACTGATCAAAAGGTTCTCAAATTACAGATGATGAAATTCGAAGCGCCGAAGAAAAGTTTGCCGAATCCCTACAGCTGGCACAGGTTGGAATGTATAATCTGTTGGAGAATGATGTAAGTGTCTTTGGTGCAGTTGCTGTCAGATGTCGTATTTTGAAAGGTTTTTCTCGATTTCTAGGTAGAACAGGTTTCACAACTAGTCACATTTGCCGAAGGACTACTGGATTATCATTCACAATGTGCCGATATTCTGCGAGTACTTGTCGAAGTGTTGAATGAAAAGTAAGTAGATTCGTTGTCAGTTTTGGGAGGGTGGAAACACTCCTAACGACGTGGCTAACTAGTTATCAGGTTCTGGTCTGAGAAAAAAATAATAGTATAAATTTACTGATAGTAAATTCTAATAAACTAACATGATATCATTTTTATTTTAGACGAGAAGAAGCCGCGAATCGCCCAAAGGCGGAATTTGTGCCGAAAACTCTTGCGGATCTGAACATCGAAACACTTGGTTCTCAGGATGGAATGAATGGTGGGCCACATTTCCTTAATTCCAATAAAACAAAAAATTCCCATCATCACATGTACAGTTCCCAACAAAATTTGTCCACTCACCAACACAACAACAACAACAACAACAACAGCAACTTCAACAACAACAACAATAGCAATTTTAACCGAAATAAGCTATACGGTTCGCAACAAAGCCTATCGTCCCTTTCGGTGCGGAGTGCTGGTGGGGGCGGCAATCTGGGTAGCACTGGTGGTAGCGGTGGCAATGGCAACGCGAATCCTTCTATGCGACCACCTTCCTACAGTACGGTCAGTCGGCAGCATGTATCCTCCGTTTCGACCGTAGATAACTGGCTAAACGCGTGGGACCAGCCAAATCAGACAGCAATTGCCGCTAGTGCCGCAACCGCCACCACCAGAACTGCCCCGAAAAATAACCACGGAAGATATAATCTTAACAGCAGTAACAGTGTATATAAAAGTACTAGCTCTACCTCTTCCACTAGCAAGATCGGTACCAAGCCTGCTAACAACAACAACTTCAATGATCCTTGGTCAGGTGATTTATGTTTTATTTTCCTTTATTTTACGTTCTACTTTCTCGGTACGGATAGTTATCAGGGACAACCGATTGTTACTGAATTCGGTGGCCAACAGAATGCTTCGAAAATCAGAAATGCTCTATGATGAGAGTTACAGCCATTAGTAATAGTCGGTTGCCGGTTCTGCTCTTAAAACGATGGTGGTGGTAGATTTGTGTTTGTACAATTCGTCTGAGGAAAATATTTCTGGTTTAGGTTGGCGATATAACCAGAATAGGAGCTGTTAGGGGATTTAAAATTAATGGCTATTTATTGTAGAATTCGATGGAAAAGATGTTATGTTTTGTTCCATGAAGCTAGGCTACAAACAACCGTGCGTTGCCTTGAGAGTAAATTTAATCACATTGAATGCGAAGGATCGAATGTAGTAGAATTGCGATCGTTCTTACAGTAAAAATTGCTATGAGATGAGGTAAATATAAATTTATGATGGCAGTCTAATCATGTTAATAGGGTTGAAATGTGTTCCACAAAGGTTAAAGTCGAAGTAAAATAAACGAATGTAATAAGTTGAAAAGTCTCTCCTCAGTATGCTACTGAAATCTTAGAAACGAATCGGAAAAGGTTTTCGTATCTTCGAAAATGTTATCACTTTCAAATCCATAGATCGATAATCGATGGATTTTAAGTTTGAGCTGGGAGGAAAACTATTTATATATATTAGAGTAGAATCCAAACTGCAATAGTACCGCAACAGCTTTATTTCTAATTAAAATACTCGTGTCTATACAGATAAATAGATCTGATAAAATGAGAACAATTTCATTAAAATTTCAAGATTGAAGAGAAACAATATTGGTGTTGGGTTCATATGAACCTTAGTTACTAACCAACAAGATTAATGTACGATAATTATTTGACGTATCCGTTGTTGTTAGCACAAAGTGAATATCATTCTATAATTGCAAAATTCTTATTCCGTATACCAATAGCAACATATGTTCGAGTCCAGATTTCGTAGGATACTTCGTAGACAATAGCCATGCTATTCTTCAGAACAGTAGGTCAAATTCCACCTTCTTTCGATAACTTGGGAATCGAAACTGAAACCATTCATGGAATTGTAGAATTGTAGGCAAAATAACCGTCATGTAAAAATACTTAATAAACAACTCTCTGGTAGTTACTTTACAGTTCTTTATCCTAGTAAAGCGACTTGCTTCTCTTCCGTGGAAAACCCCCTCTACAATTGATCTGGTTCTAACAGATCACAGTCACATTTGTAGTGAACTGATTACTCATGCTGACTTTGACTCAGATCATCTTCCTGTAACATTCAGACTTTCCAACGAAGCTATAATCAATCCAAATAGTTATTTATTCAACTATCATAGAGCTAATTGATTTGAATACAGATCTCACATTGAAAACCATGTGGATCATAAAATTATTGTAGAAAACTCTGAGGACATCGACACAGCAATAGATAAATTGAATTATTACATTATCAAAGCTAGGAATCTTTCAGTTCCAAAGCTCAAAATAAATTAAATTCTCTTATCATCAATGACAATCTTCAACTGCTCATTCGGTTGAAGAATGTTAGTCGACGACAGTATCATCGTTATCGTGATCCTGCTATTAAAACCATAGTTAAGGATTAAAAAAAAAAGAAATTAAACATAGATTTATACTTTTGCGAAATGAAAATTATGAACAATGAAAGAATTTAAACAAATTGAACGATATTCTACACCTTTCTGGAAACTTTCTAAGGTAACCTCAGAAACCAATTCCTGCTCTCAAGGAAGGAAATCAAATACTTCTAACGAATGGCGAAAAAGCTCAAAAACCTGCTCAGCAGTTCGAGAGTGTACACAATTTCAATTTGTACGTTGTGAGTCCTATTGAAAATGATGTCTCACTACAATATGATCAAGTATTGTTACAAGATGACATTATTGAGACGAATTTTATGGCATCTTCAATATTCTTATTATAAATCTTCCCGATGCTTCCTTGAGACTCTTGGTTAAAATTTTCAGTGCTTACTTCCTTTTTTCATTAGCTTACTTCCCAAGGAGATGGAGAACAGCTAAAATAACTCTTATCCTCAAAACTGATAAAAACCCAGCAGAAACATCAAGTTATCAACCAATTAGTTTACTTTCTGCTATCAGTAAACTTTTTGAAAAAATGATGTCTAATATAAATGAGAATTTAATTTTTTTACCAGAGCAGTTTGTTTTCTTAAACCAAACAATAATTCCATTATCAAATTGAATGACTTGGAATGGACAGGGTCTGATCAAGCAAAATATTTAGGTTTAACGTACGACAAAAAACTCACTTCCAAGGATCACATTCACTTCCGGTGAAACCCTCAACGAGTGAACACGTCGTATCGTGTTAGTGCGGTGAAAATTCGAGTATTTCGCGAGAAAGAAAGGATTTTCATCCGTACTTCGGTAACTCCACGTTGTCACATAGCAAAGGGTTTCACTAGTTTTCAACCTAGTTTTAATGTTGTTGAACTGAACATCTAGTCAGTAATTGAAAGACATTTCTCATATGATTTAGCAAATCAGCAGAATATAATCCATACTATATATAAAATCAACAATTTGGATATATATGTACTAACAAAGCGCGACTCAAAATGCAGTAACGTAAAATTAGATTCAAACTACTCATAACTGTATTATAAATGTTGTTTTTTTGATAAAACCTGCCAGTCTCAGATTCAGAGAACTCAACCATGCCGATAGACTTAGAGGGAATATTAAAAAAATCGCAAAGGATTTCTCGAGTACACCCAAACCTCCATTTTCGTAATAATCGGGGGTTCGTAAATCGAATTATGACGTAAAAAAAGTTTACGTTATTTGGAATTTTCAACGTAAAAAAAGATTTCCTTATTTACCTTATGATCAAAAAAGAACCGGAATTTTCATTTTAAAATTCCCGCGCTTGTCCAATCGATAAACTATTATTCTCTCAACGTTGGCAACACTTTTATACACCTTCTGTCAAATTTTGACGCATATCGTACGATTAGTTTTTGTTTGGCGTCTATACAAAGAAGTTGAAAAATTTTCGTGTGGCGATTTTTATAATGGATGAAAATTTAGAACATATTCAATATTTTCGGAACGGTTTTCATTTGTAAGAACTCAAATTTTTGAAGAAGTAGCATAATATCTGCGGCAAATCTAATTTATAGTCGGATTTAGTAAAAAAGATTAAAATACCAGTCAAATCAGTTTCAGATTATCAAAACTGTTGAAACAGGTGAACAACTTCCACAATAAAGTGAAATTCTGGATATAATAAACTGAAGCAGATGGCAATGACATCTTGGAATTCAGAACCACCGCAAACATCGTTTTCCAACATGTACTCATCAAACCCGTTACAAAAAAACCATACTGTAAGCGTCCTCAAGGGATATCAATAAACCGGAAGTCGCCATCTTGGAATTCAGAACCACCTCAAACATCGTTTTCAAACATGTACTCATCAAACCCGTTCCGAAAATACCCATATTGTAGTTATTTCCATGGATTATAAATGAGTCGGAAAAGATTTTCATTGCATGCAAAAACCTATTTTTACGAAGTAGGTTCGTAAAAAAAGTTTACGTTATTTGGGATCTGGTTCGTAAAAAAATGACGTTATTTGGGATTTTGTTCGTAAAAAGAGTTACGTAAAAAGAGGTAACGTAAAAAAGGTTTACGTAAACGAAGGTTTGGGTGTAATTGCAACAAAATGTTATAGATTATCTCATAAGCCCTTTGGTTTACTTTTAGGTTAAGCAAAATCCTGTGGTGACATGTTGTTGGTAGTCCTGTTTAGCATCTACAATAATTATTAACATTATCACACATCTCATATCTAATCCAATATCATTTAGAAACGGTAATGTACAATGGTGATGGGAATTTCATCAGTGTGTTATTTTTTTATATTTAAATGAAGCTGCATATAAATTAACAAAACGTTTCTCTGCGCAAAAGATTATTGCTCAATTTCCCTCCGATATATAGAAACTTTTATGTTATTAGTTTATCATTTCTTATCAACGGTTGAACTAATTTCCATGTCTCGACTAAATGGCACTTGATTTCTATTGCTTATTGTCAACTATTCTAAAAAGCACAAAATTAATCGATTACGTACTTTTCTTCTGGCCAAACACTCTCTGCTTTTTATTCAGTGTCAAATCGAACGAAATTCACCGGTTAGGATTCAATACTTCCTTGTGTGAATTATGTGTTAGTGTGGTCTAAGTCTATACTGTATCTTTTCCTATTCGATATTGATTATTGTCGAGTTTTATGTTAGTGTTGGTGAAAACTTTCCCCCTGAACAACCAAACAAAGTCTTCATTTTGAGACTATCGAAAAAAAAAGAACAGACTTGTGTTTGCCTTTATCTACTATTCTTCCGCTACAAATTACCTACCTTCTCTCGCCTAGGCGGTTCATCATCTCGTCTCAATTCGCCCGTCAATAAACCGACACATCTGGAACTTTTGGGTAACGGTCAAGCGCAGGCGCGTTCCACCAATGGTAATCAAAATTATCTTCTCATTCTATTGCTCTTTTCGGTTTTGTGCTCCAACGAAAGTAACTCTACTAATTTGCCTTTTTAACGATGAGGTTATGTTTTTTGCTTCAGTAACACAGTAATTGTGGGTTTCGTTGAAGAGTTTGCGCTTTGTTATTGATGACTTGAGTTGAACATTAACGTTCCAATTTTGTTCTCCTTTTGTTGGTTCTGATCTACTTATACACTACCAGAATCGCTGGGTGTGAAACCGTCGAGTTGTGTTCGACATTAGATTTTGGTTTGAACTTGTTTTTTCTTCTTTTTGTGACAATGCATGTCTTTGTTTGGGGTATATCTGCTTAGTAAACACCCACTTACTTAATAGTTCCAGTTGTCACTGCGTCCACTTTTACATTTCATCATCTAGTCTTTAAGTGATTTTTTTATATAATCGTATTTCATATTAACCGTAGCTTAAATCTTTCACATTAGGCCTGAAAGACTGTGTTGTACCATTATCAATTGGGTGTCTGATTATTTCCACTAAATGTTCTATATTAGGATTATTGTTTTACATAATTTTTATGAGATATTCCTAATGTTTAGGAAGAATTTACTTATATAAAGAAATATTGACATCGTAGTTGAGAAGTAAACGTACCGTCTTAGTCCGTAGTGTAGTATCGGTAGGCAACCCGCGCTTAACCATCTGGTGCAGTTATTCAAAAATATTAACCATGACTGTACTTGATTTTTTCCCCTAGCTTCGCCTTTGCCATCTCCAATGCGCTCCCCAGCTCGAACACCGATGCCAGCCAAACCAACACAGCCATGCTGTACGGCACTTTACGACTTCGAACCAGAGAACCCCGGGGAGTTGGGCTTCAAGGTGAGTAAACTCAATGCGTTTGGTTTTCAGCATGTTGGATCGATGCGAATTTTCCAGAAATATTTCGTAATAAATATTATCCGACGTTTGCCAATACCTCAGAAAATATTATTTTCTTCAACTTAAAAAAATGCAGAATTTCTGACATGAAAGAAATATTCAGAACCTATCGAGCTTCAAGTGCGTAATCGGCTCTTTATATTATTTAGGTACGGCATGAATTACAGATTCAATTAAGTTGTGCTGGGCTAACATTATTCATCTCGAATCGAGTTTCACGAAACGATTATTTCTGATGTCGATTCGACTGGCCTGTAGCATTACGTATCGCTTTTGACCACGTTGCAATGTGGTACTAGATTATGACTTGTGAGATTCGAATTGTCAAATAAAATTAAACAAACCGATATACATTGCAATCATAAAAATATTGAAACTGTCAATTGTTGTTTGAATATTTTTGATTTCATTTATTCGATTCAAGTATTTAAAAGAAGTATGTTCCATGCTCCCCCCGGTGAATGACCAAAAGGTTAAAGCCGGGGTAAAATAAATGATATTAATAATAATAAGTATGTTCGAGCCCCGACCTGGAAGGATTCTTAGTGTCAGTAGGATCCATAGTACTAGCCATGCAATGATTCTGTACACTAAGAATCGGCTGCGAAGTCTGTTGAAACAGAAAGGCCAAATTCCACCAAAGGAATGTAATGCCAAGACTTTGCTTTTTACTTAAAATAAGAAAGTATTTATAATCTATCTAAAGCTTGCTTCATTTAGAATTGGAACAAACTTTTGCGCATATTGTGGCGCTCCTGGTGGACGGATTTAAAGGTTCTTGGCGCCCACGTGTCGGGAATTTTGTCAGCTTCACGTATGATTTTTGACATTCCGCAAATCGACTGTACTTTAATCAAGATGGAAGCCGAATGAAGATAAAAAATTGTGCACAGTTATTTGGAAAATCCATTGTGGTCTGCATCTAGGCTAGCTAAACAGCTGAAATTACCCAGAAATACCGTATGGCACGTTATCAAACGGTATAAGGAAACATTGACGACGACTCGGAAGCCTCAAGCCAATCCTCGGAGTGGAACTGTCGACCGGAAACTGCGTGGTAAGATTTTGAAGACGATTAAGAGGAATCCTAATCTGTCGGACCGTGATTTGGCCAGAAAATTCGGTGCTGCCCATAGTACCGTGAGGAGACTCCGGGAAGGAATCAAGTTGTATCGAGCTTGCAAGCAAACAGCCAAATCGGAAAACAGAATAGTGTTGTCAAAATTCGTGCTCGGAAACTATATGACCAGGTGCTGACCAAGTTCGACGGGCGTCTTCTGATGGACGATGAAACCTATGTCAAGGCTGACTTCGGGCAAATCTCAGATAGAAAATTTTACTTGGCAACGGCTCGGGGGGATGTTCCAGCCAAATTTAAATTTGTTTTTGCCGGAAAATTTATGATTTGGCAGGGCATTTGGAGCTGTGGCAAAAAAAACGAAAATTTTTGTTACAAATACAATGACATCGGAACTATACGAAAAAGAGTGTCTCCAAAAACGAATTTTGCCTTTCATTCGATCCCACGACCATCCCGTAATGTTTTGGCCAGATTTGGCAAGCTGTCATTACAGCAAAGTCGGTCAAGAATGGTATCCAGAGAAAGGAGTCTAGTTTGTTCCGAAAAACCTTAACCCACCCAACTGCCCCCAGTTCCGCCCTATTGAGAAATACTGGGCAATCATGAAGAGGAGACTCAAGGCAAAGGGAAAAGTTGTCAAAGACATCAATCAGATGACAATCTGGTGGAATAAGATAGCTGAAACGATGGACGAAGAAGGTGTGCGCCGCCTAATGAGCCGTGTTACAGGAAAAAATCGAAAATTCCTTCGAAACCGTGACGAATAATTTTATCCGTATTTTCCTTAAAAGTATGAAGAAAACGGTACATTCGTATAAAAAAAGATCTTGAATTCAATAATAAATATCTGAAATACAGGCAATTGTCTTTTTTCCTATTCTATCTGAAGCAATCTTTATAATAGACTTCACATCACAGATACGTATTTCGAATACTACTTGTGTTTGTCATCAGTGTATCAGGTTTCTAAGTAAATTGAAAGAATGCTGCAATGTTGTTCCTTTTATATGAAACGGAGGTAGATAGATTCTTAGCATCACTTAAACAACATTCTTAACTTAAAAAGTCAGGAAGACATATTTCCTTGGTCGCTGTTTAGTAAAGAAGTGGAAGTATGTTTGAAAAACTCTAAATTTTCTGCAGTATCTAATTTTCATGGGCTAGAAATTTGTCTTAAGATTTTAATGTCATTAGTAGTGAATTGATGGTGTTCGGAAAAGGGATGCTCTGCTACTTTAGACTTGAAATGGTGGGATAATCCTCTTTCCAAATCCTCCGATGCTTTCCCTATTTCTGCTATGGGTACCTAATGTTCTCTTTGTTTGTCCAATGTATAATTTATCACAATGAGATCATGAAATTTTATATACCCCAGATTTTTTCAATTTATCAGTATGATCTTTTGTAGTTTTGAATTGGTAGTACTATTGAATACTAAATCCAAGCCAAAGGGTTTTGATTTAAGTGGATATGCCATGTTTGAGTTGAAGTCCACCGATATTCTTTTCAAATTTTCTGATAGGGGGGTCAAAGTTGTGAGTGCTAGTTTTTTCAACGATCTCAATTTTTTTATTAAGGATTGTTTGGATTGAGCGCTTCGGATATCCATTGAGCTTTCCAATTTCGAAAATAAAATTTTTCTCTTTTATTACCGCATCTTCTCTGAGAATATAGATTCTATTTGTCGTGATTTGTATTTGTTTTATAGCCGACGAAATTACATCAATTGCCCAAATGTATGCAATTATATGTTTGTACATACTTGCGATACAGATATCGATATTTAAGCATCTCTTTGCCAAGTTTGTGTTCATGTTTTGTATGCAAGCAGTTATTTTTCTCTACCATTACTACCATTCTGCGATTTCGGTTGAAGCGATAAACTTTTTCTATTTGTTAATCGAGTTCATCTTATATAAATTAGAAACTAATCCTATGCACTCAAACTTTACCCTGAGGTAGTTGTCAATTTCTCAGGCGGAACGACATAACATGGAATTTCATCCTATCGAGCATGATACTAGATCAAAGTGTCACCAACAGTTTCGCTTTTGCATCGATTGACCAATCAGAGCGATGCTTTCCCTTTGATATATCGCTTACTCCTTCAAAACCGTCGACTATGGTAGGGAAATCCGGCATGCCGGAAATTTTTTTAGACAAAATAGGACACTGCTAGCTATTAATCAACATTTAAATGATACACAATTAAAAATACATGGCTATGAACATTCAAATCAATACGTAGAAATATTACCTATCAAATGGTGACATAATATTAATAATTGATACAATAATTGACTGAGCTGTAATTGTTCAAAACCTGACCACATTTCTACGTGTATTTTTCTTGAGTTTCTAATTTGTACCCCTATATAGAAAACAAACATGTGTTCCACATTAAAACGGGGAGATCGGACTACCCATTGAGGCCCCTTGTAATTGTTTATAAAATTCACCTATAAATTTGAAATAATTTACATCCATGCAAAGTCAAGTTAGGGGCAGATAAGACCTTACTTTGCATTTTCATAAGCTACTACTTTTTTGTTGAAGTAACCCATTTTCCAACCGATTTTTTGAATCCTTCACCGGGACACTTGGAAATAAGGCGGTTACATCAAAAGATACCATTATTTCGTCATATTTAGATTCACCTGAGTTTAGAAGTTGAGTAGCTAACTCTGGGGAATAGATCTACTAAAAAACTTTTTCGGTATATTTTTTAATTCTTCCGCTAGCCATTTGGAGATTTTTTGGGTAGGGGCTCCTACTGAAGAAATATTTTCCCTTATTTCATTCACAAGTTTATGGACTTTATGGAATCCTTTGGTTTTTACGCGTAAGTTGTGGTTTCAGTATACTCGTGTCGCTTCTCGCTCTTCGAATCACACCTTCCAAAACAATATTGAACAAGATACCAGAGAGTCCATCACCTAGCCCTAGCCATCCATGTTCGAGATTAGAAGAAACTCGAGAGCGTCCCAGATATTCGGACGTAGCACATCACTCTATCTATCGTTGCTTTGACCAATCGCGTTAGTTTATCCGGAAAACCGTATTCGTGCGTAATTTGCCATAGCTGTTCTCGATCGATTGCGTCGTATACCGCTTTGAAGTCAATGAGTAGGTGATGCGAGGGTACGTTGTATTCACGACATTTCTGGAGTACTTGTTTTATCTCGAATATTCTTTGGATAGCTAGTCTTAAAAAATCACTCTTTGTGTAGCTTAACACGTTGACTGCCACGACCATTCTCAGAATTCCGGTCTAAAAAGCCAATTGCATTTAATCATTTTATATTATTAAAGACTATAATTATATTACATAGTAATCATCAAAAAGCATAGAACATTGATTTTTTGTTCTCTTCCCAGAAGCCATCTATCCATATTAGCACTGATATGCTACGAGTTTAGGCGTAGCTACGCGACAATGGCAAGTAAACACAGTACGAGATAACTCGTAGTCGGCGTCCTAGCAAAGAACGGAATATACGAGTTATCTCGTAGTTGGCAGTCAACGTGTTAAAAAAGGCTGACTATACAGGGTCCGCCATGTAACTTTTTTTTAAACATGCAATAAAACACAAACGGTTCATCCGATTTCAAAATCTATTTTTTCATATTAAAGTACAATCCTTCCGGTTAATTGTGGAATACGCTATACGGTCGGTTCAGTTTTTTAGTACATTTTCGATTGTATGCAGCTTTATTTCAGCTATGACTGCACGATTGTTGTCCTTCAAGCCTTTAATTGTCTCTGGCTTGCCCACATAACACTTATCTTTGACAGCCCCCCAAAGATAATAGTCTAACGGCGTCAAATCACAGCTCCGAGGCGGCCAAACGACATCCAAATTTCGACTGATAATTCGATCTTCGAAGACTGTGTGCAGAAGATCGATCGTAGCGTTGGCTGTGTGGCACGGAGCGCCGTCTAGTTGGAACCAAATGGTGTCCAAGTCTTCCTCTTCAAGTAACAGGAAGAACCAACCGCTAATCATGGCGCGGTAGCGATCGCCATTGACCGTGGCGGCGGCTCCTGCCTCATTTTCGAAGAAAAATGGCCCAATGATGCCGCCAGACCAAAATCCGCACCAAATCGTCACTCTCTGAGGATTCATCGGCTTCTCCATGATAACGTGCGGGTTTTCCGTCCCCGAGATGCGACAATTTTGCTTATTAACATACCCGCCGAGATGAAAATGTGCCTCATCAGAGAAGATGATTTTTTGGCAAAAATCGGCGTCTTCTTCAAGCTGATTTTCAAAGTAAAACTGCACTATTTTCACGCGTTCCTCAAGTGTATACACAACCATTTTCGTTCAGCGGAAGGATAAAACTAAGTTTCTGTCAAATCAGAAGTGACATTAAGGTTACCAATGTCTAAATAACCACTAGTTCAAAAAAAGTGTTAGATGGTGGACCCTGTATATTAGTCTTCGTAAAGACTGTTAGGGATTCAGATAGCGTTGCAAAAGACTGGAGCCTTGTATCTATGCAACTCGAGGTAGTCAGAATTTTTTTTCCAGGAACCAAGAGCTACTCTTGGTGGGGGGAACGATTTTTTCAAAATTATCTGTCAATTACCCGATAGTTACAAGTGGTCGAAGTCGACGACGAAACGGAAAGGTAACCAATAGCAATATTTGAAAATCTTGCTCACGATTAGATTCTTAATTATAAGACTGTCGAATCGTGATGCTCGTGATTGATTATGCACTCTCAACACAAACGGATTATGTTTAAACAAACTCCTATGCTAATACTGCCATTTTTTTGTTTACTTTTTTCCAGGAAAATGACGTCATCACACTGATTCAGCGTGTAGACGAGAACTGGTTCGAGGGCAGTGTGAACGGCAGAACCGGTTACTTCCCGCAGTCGTACGTGCAAGTTACCGTCCCAATACCCTAAGCCGGTTACGATTGTAATACAAATTACGTAATGTTGCTGCAATTGTAATTCCCACCCTCCCCCAGCGCTCCCTCCATCCACCACATCATATTGATTAATTACTATTAACTGAGCTACTATTAATTGTAACAAGCAAGATCTATTATTATTACAATGTTAGTACTATTACTATTACTACTACAACAACTACTGTTAATATCGCAGCCAGGGTAGAGTTGAAGCAAAATGCCAGTGACCGTGAAAAACAGAAACACATTTTTTGTTTGAAATAGTACAGCAACTACTACCACTACTAATTCACAACAGCTGGGTAGTTGATCGCCGAACTAGCTTGTTCGAATAATGAGGAACTCAGTTATGATCTGGCAAAATGGTAGAGATGCATGCATCAGCAGGTAATTAATTGATTATGACTGAGTTATTAGACGTAAATGATGAGACACCGAATAAAACATACCATTACACAACTGAGATCAGCGTATCGTCGTTTATTTTCGGTTGCTGAAATTATTGCCACACAGAAATGGAGCAAATGAGTTTATTAGAAATAGACAAAAAAGCAAGATATTGTAACAAGGAGTAGGTATTTACAGGAGATCTATTGTTCAATTTAAGTGTTCTGTTTTCCTCCTGTGATGTGGAAGTAAAATTGAAAGTGCGAAAACTGAAAGTGCATGCGTATTCGGGTGAATCACAGCATCCGATAATCGAAACGGTAAAACAACCTATTCATGTAAGATGTTAACTATTATCTATTGATAACTCTAACTAGTTTCTAGCAATGAGATTTATGTTGAGTTAACTGCTGAAAAAAAACAAAATCTTCCGTTCTACCGCAATGGTTGTATCCTCAAAAGGGCGCATTGATTAGAATAGTTTACGTGCGTTTGCAGGACTCAATGATTTTAAGACAGATTTTATTCATATTGAAGCAAATCATTAGTTTGCAAACGATCTGTTCCGGTGCGTTTCTTCGTTATCAGATTAATCCCCTTGATTCGGTGTGTTCGATCATAAGATCATCAGTAGTGAAACGTTAACGAGTGGGTAGCAGCGTGTCGAGCTTTGAAGTAGTTTCGCAGTATTAGGGAATGGAAATGAAATTGTTGATAGTTGATCTGCGCATTGTTGAATACACCGCAGCTTCCGACACACGACACATTAAAATTATGTTTGTTGAACACTTTAGTTGCGTCATCTGTTTCGTTAGACACGATTTCACCGGGTTCGGATTCCGTTTCGTCCGGTTTCGCGATGAGATCGACGATTTATTTTTCGTGTTAGTCCTAGGTAGGATCACATAATTTCTGTAGCATGTAAAGAAGTATTACTGTGTATATAATTTTAA
Source organism: Malaya genurostris (assembly GCF_030247185.1). Classification (NCBI taxonomy): domain Eukaryota; kingdom Metazoa; phylum Arthropoda; class Insecta; order Diptera; family Culicidae; genus Malaya; species Malaya genurostris. Next base: position 66,341,627 of record NC_080572.1, on the reverse strand, counting down.
TACTTTAGTTTAATAAACTGCAAAGGTGCGAAACACCTCGTCATTATCGTTAATTTGAGATTGAATTAGGTTTCATGTATTGTTGTTTTAATTCAGTTTATTTTTGCGAGAAAGAAATCCTTATGTTTGTTTTGGTTTTTCATGCCAATGAGATTGAACCATAGAGCGATTGAACGAATATGAGTAGCAAATTGTACTGAGATCAATTTTAGATAGGATTTCGAAACAAATTACATCAATATGTGTTAGTTTCTTAGATGTGCTAAAATTACGTTCATCGCACGAAACAAAAAAATTTAAATATGATTTAGCACACGCTTCAACGAACTCTCATTGTTTTTGGTTTATTTGCGTGATTCTAATTATATTAAAATTTTATACAGATGATTCACAACACAATTGGCTCCCTGCGATGTGAGACGAAAATATTCCAAGTAGCATGTTAAGTTGCTTTCCTGTATTTTTCTACTGATTGTGCGATTTATCAAGTTAGTTTATATTACTATTCTAGTAACTATTATGTTATGGGAAAGGTGCAATTTTTCTGTGTTGTGCAACATATCTTTAAGTTCTTACGTTATTAGGAATATTTATTCCAAACGATTGTGCGACTTATACAAAAACTTATGCGTCGATCCTATCATAAAAGCAGTATTAATATCAGCGAAAAAGAAAGTGAAACTTGTGAAAACTATTATGTAATGGTTACACGAAATGGAATGACCTTTACAAAAACGTAACAAACATAATTTCTAATGAATAAGTTTTACAATTGATTTTCAATACAACTGCTCTTAACACAAACATGGATCTTGCAAAATAATATGCACATGAAAAATCATATTGCAGAATACGATTGATCTTTTGTGTTTTTGTAAATGAAAAATCGACTACGATCTGTATTATTATGGTGAAACATGTATTCGTACGCCCGAAATTTTCAAGCGCCTTTGGATTTATGTGTTTTTATGATTGTGCACCAATTTCTGTGAAAATAACAGTCTACTATTTTTAATAAGAATTATCGGAATAGTGTTTAAAATACGTATATTCAAACATTCTTAAAATTTTCAGACGATTTTGATTAAACTAATGTTTTATTGAACCTGGAAAATCTCGAAATGAATTCTTGAATGTTTTCCAATATGGCATCGATGGTAAGAGTGAATTGAATAAAAAAATTGTTACCGTTCTCACTTCCACTTTCACATTCACTTCACTTACTCGTCACTTCACTTTATTTTACCTATTTCCAGTATCACGCATAGTGGAAAAAACTATTTTTTCAACAAAATGTTGGTGGCGTGATGGTAATAATGACATCAAGTTCATACAAGTATTTACTTTTGTTTCTAAAGCGACTTTCGTAATAAGGACCTAAATTCACTTCACTCGGTGATAAGGGCCAATGATTTCTTTTATCTAAACGACAGGAAACTTTAGCATGTTAACATTTCGGAAAGAAATGCTTTACGCTTCAGTTTAAATTTTCTAGTTGAATTAAATAACAATACAGGGTAGTCATTCATCTAAGCGGGCCCGACTTTTCTGATACGCACTGTAGATATTATTTTGGTAAGCCCATGTGCTGAAGTTGCAAAAACCTGTTGCTCAAGCATACTATAACTATAAGAGTAACTATGATGAACTTAACTTTTCGTTCAATGTCCTTTAAATGTGTTGTCAGGTCTGCAAATACAAATGATCTGATTGATTTTTGTTTTCGTTGCGTATGTAATGCTGTATTTCTGATACTGTTATGATATGTCTGCCAGTTTGGCGTTGATTTCAAACAGATAAATCTAGCACAACTTTTCTGCAAATTTTGAATTTTATATCATTGTTTCTCTAAAACTGAGAAATACTGCACACACTAACCTAAAAATTCACGAGGCAGCCAAAACTCAGCAGAAACATATTTTACAGCAAGTGTCTCAATTCGGCTTATCATTGTTTGCTTTGCGGAGAGCATCATTTCGCTAATTTTTCTTCCACAAGAGATATATAGCAATTTCGACATATATTGTGTCCGATACAATTATGACAGTTGTTTGGAAACTATAAGGATAAGTTGCACAATTGTTATAGTTACACCCGTTTTTAAATGACGATGTGAAAATTTTTGCAGAACTTCTCTAATTGCTGGTGAAACATGAACAAGTTGGTGTTTTGCTGCACAATTGTTGTAGATGTACTCAAAGTTGTTCTACAGTGATTTTTTCGGTAGTATTGTGAAACTTAACAGTGATAAGTTGCACAATCGATTTTGATATATTTAAAAATCTCTCTGAACAATTCTAAAACATTTGTACAACATCTCGAAATTTCAATAAGTTACGTTTGCTACTTGGGATTGTTTGTTATGTTTTTTCGTTTAACACAGAAAGTTGAATAATTAATTCTGAAAACAATACAACTATGGTGATAGATGTATAGAAGATAGTTGGACAAATGAATTCATTTTTATTTAATTTGAGTTATTCATGTAATAGAAAATCAACAAATTTGCCATAGTGTTAATTTCAATTAAAAGCAAAGTCATAATGATTACCAGTTTTTCATCAAGTTACGAAAAGAATTACTCAACCAATGATAGGATACAGAATGAAGATGCGTTTTCAACTCCAATGAAAATTGAAACGTGTACAATGTTTTTTTTTTCAAACTCGCTCAATTAAGTTCTATTAAGAAAAATGACAACATACACCGGGTATGAGGTTCAGATTGAAATAGTGCAATTAAATCTGATGCTATATCAGTTCTAACGAATAGGCGATGAATAGTCAAACGAGGCAGTATACGGCACGGTAAAAATCGACTGAAATGAGGGGGTGTTGAAAATGATTAACCGTTTGAGTTTCGGCATCATCAATGGTAATTTTTGTTAAAAATGACTGTAACAGAAGTACGTAAATCATGTTATTTTGCTTTGATACATTTGCAGGGAACTATTACTCATATATTCACAGTTATGCGAAAACAACTTTCTGAACACCGTAAAATCTCATTTTCTTGTAATGTTTCCTGGCTGAGACCCAGGTTCATTTCGCCAAAATCTCACGATTCAGCATCCTCATTGACAAAATAGTCATTAATATTTCTCGTCTGATCATCGCTTCGAAAAAGAACTCTAATTTGACATAATCATTATCATCGACTAACTGATCATTGTCAAGTTTCACCACGAACAGGCGCTTGAATGCCTTCTATTCTTTATTTCGGTCGAATGGCCTATTCTGTGTGTCGATCGAATCGGATTGCTTCGATCTACAGCTACCACCTGCACGGGCCTCGCCCGCACGGAGAACCCTTCGATCATAAAATTGTGATATCGCAGTTTTTGATTTTAGCGATAGTTGATTTAACTAATTTCTTTTTGTTTCAACCAAAATGGGTTTTGATTTGCATATATTTAAGTAGTTGAAAAATATGTTGTTTTGAATGCTGTCAAATGCCGGAGACAGTTGAAAGCAAAACAATAATCGCAATGCAAAATCAACAACTTTTTTAGTTGAAATCTGTTCGCATCGCTTCAAAATGTCAATGAAAACAACATCGATGGTTAAAGCGTTTGGTGAAATTGTGTTCATTCGATTTGAGAATTTTATGATCACAAGTGTTTATCTAACAGCGGTGTTGTGATAAAGTTAACCTTGTTTGCAATGAAAAAGATTTGGTGACAAATTAGAAAATGTTTATGAACGATCCATCTCGTAGTCTTTCAGGTATGCGCAAAAATTTTATACTTCAAATTCGATCATTATTTACTTCCAGCAGACTGTTTTACTTCCAGCTGTTTGATACCGATGATGATGTTCATGCATTAGCAAAAAAACGCTTTTTGACATGAATTTAATTTATAAAAGTAACAGGAGCGAAGGGTTTCAAACACACAGAACGCGCTGCGATTGAATGGCGCGTTTGAATTGCCGTCGCAAAATTCCAATTCCCAGCGGTTGATGCACCCAAGCTCATATAAATTGACTAAAATTATCAGTGCATAACTTTAATTCAACCGTTTGAAGGCATCATTTTAGGTAAATTTAATAATTTCGCTAATTTACTCGCCCCTCCGGGCACTTTTGCTGATTAAAAACGTTTTTCTACATCAATCATTTTCGATCGAATCAGAAGTATTTTTTTAGAATTTAGATCTTTACTGATCTCAAAACAAACAAACAAATAAAACCGATTCATTTTTCAACAAACAGAACTTTGTTTCAATAACAACACCTGTTATTTCAACTGAAATATTTGTTGAAATTGAAAGGTATGTGTCCTCACTAATTGACAGTATTTTTTTTCAAACAGTTGAATTAGTTGTTTCAACCATCGTTTCTGCTAATCGAAAAACAAAAATGACAGTTTAGTTAAAACAACAATCGATTAGTTGTACCAAATTTTAACCAATCGAATTCAGAAAATCAACTAATATTCTGGTTGAAATGGGATCGCGGGTGGTTCCGTGCGGCAGTGTCGGGCCTAGAAGTAGTTGCCGGGCTGCCGGACTTACGAGAAATCTGCCGGGCCGCAGCACGACCGATTACTTTAAAAGATTCATATCGTATCAACGAGACACGCTTAACTATCGATCAGTACCTCACCTTAACTCAGAGATACGGCTCGAACTTTCTAACCTTGTTCTGGATTTTATGGAGCTGTTCTTCCAATTTTACTAAAGCTGAACTAAAATATGATATTCGAAAGCAGGATCTTGAACCTCTATAATCTATATTGTGTTAAGGCTTATCCTCATTAGATTCGCATATTTTTATCTGGCATTGATAGTTCTGTACAGAAATGAGTAATGAACAAAAATATTTTTGTTGTATCTTTTGCACCCTCCAGTAGTTATTATTTATTTGAAAATAATCCGCATTTTTATGTTTTACCTTTTTTTATATATATAAAAAATAGGTATAGAATTCGCTCAAACTTTCGAAAAATTTTCCGAGGCCCGGAGGGCCGAATGTCATACACCAATCGATTCAGCTCGACGAACTGAGCAAATGTCTGTGTGTGTGTGTGTATGTGTGTGTGTCTGTATGTGTGTTGTCAACTAAGAGGTCGAGATCTCAGAGATGGCTGGACCGATTTTGATCAAACTAGTCGCAAATGAAAGGTCTCCCCGTCACCCAGAACGCTATTGAATGGTTTTGAGATCGGATGTTTACTTTTTGAGTTATACGAAGTTTTATGTCAAAATTTTCAGTTTTTTGACAGTATCTGTCACATTTGACCTTGAAAACAGAATATGTTTCCAGACTTAGATTTCGCTCGGTAATACCTATCCAACAAGCCATAGATTGTTAAAATCCGTCCATTTTTAACGGAGATATCGATATTTTTGTGTAAGCCTTATTCCAGTAGAAGGAATTTTGAGCGCTGTATGAAAAAGCAATGCTTGGGAGCAACATGAAACACGATTTTTTGTACTGTTACATATAATTGTTTCTAAGTACCAAAAAGACTGTGTACAGCATCCTTTTTTATGACAATTTGCCTCGGACCAATTTTAGCACGGTTCATTTTTGGCAACATAATCTTTCGAATATGGCATATGTAAACCAGATGATACCATTATCGAGTTGGAAGTAATTCCATAATTATATTGATTTAAACTATTTACAGCAATAAATGCTGGAAGAACATGACATCCATAAACCATACGACTCAGTTCGTCGAGATCAGCAAATGCGTGTGTGACAAATAATTTCACTCAATTTTCTCGGAGATGGTTAAACCGTTTTCTACAAACTCAGATTCATATGAAAAGTCGTATACTCCCAAACAAGGTTCCTGAATTACGTTTGGATCCCACTTCTGATTGCGGAACCACAGGATGATATGTGAAACGAAATTAAAATAATGCAATTAATTTTTCTCGTAGATGGCTGAACCGATCTAAGATTCAAATGAAATCTAAGAGTCATCTATGATTCAAATGAGAGGTCTTAAAATCCTATAAAACCTCTTACTTTTTAGTCAGATCCGACTTCTGGCTTAGAAAATGCAGGGTGATTAGTATAAAAATGTCGATTTCACATAAATTAATCAGGTTTATCGGGTTTGCAGATTTGGATAGTCGATTACCAAATAAATTTATTTCAGTTTGAGCGGTATTCGTTTTTGGATTCGGAATGTATCCCCAAATTTTAATTCGCACTACAATTTCTCAAAGATGTCTACACACTGCTCAGGTGAATTTAACTGATTTCGGCTACACCGATTTTAGAATTCCGGTTCCAGTATCGAATCGATTCTCAAAGGTCAATCATTTTCTCAAAAAAGACCAAATCGAACTTCAAAAACAAATATTACAGGACTTAAGGTCCCATACAAAATTGGTGAATTTTATCCGATTCTGGAATTACAGATGATGAGTTTATAAATTTCATGTAAATTGTTTGGCGTAATAATTTATGGCCATTCGAATTATTTTGGGCTATGCTAATTCCTGAATAACGGCTCTGGAAGTACCATAAATAATAACGAAAAACTCTAAAGTGGAACTTACTTCGACATCTCATGGAATGTTCAATCGATTGTCGCACGCTAAGAATGAAATTCGATATGTTTTGCAGTTTCGGCATTACAGGGTAATGAGTGATTAAAATCTCAATTTGCCGTTTAAAACGACGATAATTAAAATAATGTCATGAGAACTAAAACACCTAAGAATATCCATGCAAAAACACATGCGTATTGATAAAAAAAGGTATCATCTCACTGCTAGGTGGATTAATCACGTTTTTCTTTAACAAATGGAAAAAAATTTAACGGGTTTTGAAATCTAACACGGTTTTGAAAAGGCATTGTCAGGTCTTTATTTGAAATGTATTTGTGTCTATTGTTTAATCCATCTAGATATGAGTTTTCAACGAGTAAAACTGGAAAAGACCTAATACGTTTTTTTTTGTAATAATCAGAGTGTATTTATTGATGAACAAATTGATTCATAATTAGAACATTAAAATCGCACAAAAACTGCGGAAGTTATGCTATTATTTCGCAAAAAGTAAACATGACCCAGCATTAGCATGTGGTAATAAAAACGGGTCATCTGTCAATTTCTGACCGGATTAGTTCCAAATTTGCAATCTGAACTTTTGATTTAAAACTTTTTTTATTTATATGTTGCATCCGATTTCAATTAAAAAACAAAACAAATGCGTCCTGTTTACATGTATAAGATTCTTTTCCTGGATCTATAGTTGGTTACTTAGGTTGGTTGCTTAGTTCTTCTAATCAATTGGGCTATTTCTTCATATGTTTTCATATGCAGGGTAGGTTAATTGATAAAACAATCGCCATGCTTTCACGGAAAGAAATTCGTTACTGCTGTCATGATTAGAAAATAATGAAAACAATCATTTCAATTTATCATGAAATTATGAGCAATAACTCGTCTCCCATGAAAATTAATCCTGGTTCAAAAATGCGTTACTTGAAGAATGCATTTCTTTCAAAGCTCGTAACTCTAATTTTCTACCTGTATATCACTTTGAACCCTCTGCCTCAAGTGATGTGATAGATCAATAGATTAACGGTAAATCAAAAAGCAGCCATTGAAAAGCAAGACCTACTGAAAAGGTTTACTTGATCCTGAAGCATGTTCATTTGATAATCGTGTTGTTTTATCCACCGGCTGATAGAGAATCAAACATAACATAAAAATAAAGATAATGAACCGAAAATTGACATCATAAGAGACTAAGCACGGTTACCCTTTTCATTTGACAACAGGGTTTGGAATATTCATTCACCGGTGAATGAATATATAGTTTCCATTGCATTGTGAGCGAACAATTCCACCGCTCACAAAGAGGACGCCTTTCCAGCCAAAAAGAACCACACAAACAAAACGCTAGTGGAAGCAAATATATTCCACATATGCACAGATGGTATAGTGTGCTGGTATTAGAGTCTTCATGAAGCACAGTAGCCGTGAATATAGTTTGCTCTCTCGTGGTCCTGAACGTCGTTCTTCTCACAAACACTTAATTGCAAGCTAACGATCTTCACGGGGCTAGTAAGTGATGAAGATTATATACTCAGTTTTCGCTAACAGGCTGATGACTGGCTCTCCGACGCGAACGGCTGTTAATGATGACTTTATGCCACGAAAACTGTTGCATATCACTTATTCAACTCGTGTCAAGTTAGTAGAGGGTAAGAATTCTTAGTTATACTTGAATATTATAAACAGAAGTAACAGGAGCGAAGCAATTCGCAATGGCGATCTGGTGATCTCACCAAATACTACAAACAAACAAACGCTTCGTTTGCTGGCTGTTAGAGAGAAACTAGCTCATGAACTCTTGTTACTTGTGTAAATCAAATTCCTGCTGAATAGTGTTTAATTGGGTTTAATCGTAGTAGTGCATGATAGGTAATCAACCAGTAGGATGAAAAATAAGTCTTTTAATCAGTATTCCGCATTGAACATTTTTTCATTGAATTTTCATTGTGTATTGCTATAAGCTTCGAGAGCTGTAAGAAACACATGTTACCATTACAGCAAAACCTTTACTCTAATAAACGCTCGAGCGGTGGCAGTGCACACCTGTAGGTGCAATTCTGTATAAACGAATGTGAATCGCGTTCGGACCTCGAAGAAACATGCGACAGTTAAGTCATCAGTCTGCTAGCGAAAACTGAATATTCAATCTTCATCACTATCTTGCACCGTGGAGCTAATTTGCTTGCAGTGAATTATGGGGCTAGAGCTTCTCTCTTACCGAGAGAAGGAGAAACAGTAGTAGGGGTGAATATTGTTCGCTCTCTTCTATTCTCGTGCATGGACAGCCACTTCAATAAAGCAACAAGGCTCACGCTTCCTCAAAAGCGACATGGTTCATAAAGCAGGTATATTCATGAATATCATACACCGTGAAGCATGTATACTCATCTTCACTGCTTCATTCATCCAAACCCTGTTTGACAAACATCAATGTTACATTTTGTTCGAATGTATTCTTACATATTTGATGTGACCGTTGTTACTAGAATAATATTCCGAGAGCTAGCGTTTAATTCGATTGTGAATTTGGAACACCATCTAATGAAAATCAGAAAACTATTCAGTTCCACCACTTTGATTAATTTGTTTCATAGATATAACAACACAAGCTGTATTGATTCACCTAAATATTATAAATAAGACGATTTTTTTTGCAAGAATTCGACATAGAGTTTCGATTTTAAGAGGTTTGATTCACACGTGTTTTTTCATGCAGTTTGTTTGAGTGTTTTAATTCTAAAACACAAAATCAAACGTCGTCGTTTTTCAAAATCAGAATATTTTAATTTTAAAAGAAATTCGTCGTGCTTTTCACTGAATTTATGTTGCAAAAATCACACATAACGCCTGAATTTATGTTGCACAAATTACCATCGTAGCAGAAAGCCGCCTGAAGTTATACCCAACAACGTCAAGTGCGTTACGTTTAAAGGCTATAGCAGGATAACCATATGAAATCTGCCCCCAAAGGGAATTCATATTGTTATACCACATTCGAAAGGTCATAGACTGGAAACAATTTTCTCAAAGTTTCAACCCTTTAACTGCCATATTGACGGAGCTAGGGTGGTTCTATTGATTTTTATTTTATTTGATTTTTGAAGAAACTGCTTCTCCGAAAAATTTGAAAAAAATCAGGCATGTTTAAGGCATTATGGGGATGCTTCACAATTTTTTTCAAAATTTTTGAAGATGTATTTCTTTTATTAAAAAATACTAGAAAATTTTGAAACATATTTTTTCCCTCTTCCAATTTTTGCACCACCCTGGATTTTTTAGTGATAAATAAAGAATTTTTGGACATGTTAAAATGGTATGTTTTCATATTTTTTAAAAATGTGGACGACCAAAATATTTAATTTTTTCTAAAAAATCAACAACAGTCGACCATGCGTTCCCATCATATTCTGAGAAAAGGAAACGCATGGTGCTTTATCTTAGCAGTTTCTAGTAGTAGTCGACCATGCGTTCCCATAAAGTTCTCTTAAAACGGAAACGCATGGTGCTTTGTTCTAGTAGTTTATGATGCAACTCAAGCGCAGAGCTTAGAAATCAAAGTAACGAAAAGAAGGAAATGAGTATCAACCTTTGCATAATACATACACGATCATACTTCGGGTACAACCTAGAAAGCTACAAAGCGAGAACTTACTGGTATGTGGTTTATATATGAATGGTAGTAATATATGAACGTTGCGAGTATCACACATATGCAGTTCGGTTACGGCAGTCAAGAACTAGAGCGAGTGTCAGTTTTTTACGTGTTGCTGATGGATGTAAAGAAAGAATAATGAAAGAAAGAATGAAAATTTCATTACAGTGTCAAAAGTTATCATAAAGATATGTTATCGAGGGATGTGTACAGTTTTCTGGAAAAATGTATAATAAAGATAAAGTTGGAGTTTTGTGTTTGAAAACTTCAATCGAATATCTTTATGATGGTTTTCATGGTTTGTAGACTGAGAGCGCTGTATATTTTTTTTATTTATTCGAAAATTTAAAACAACAACAGATATAAAAAATAGTGATGCGTTATTTTTCATTTTTGAGTTATAACTTTTGCATAATTTCAAATCAAGCATTTATCGACCATGTCTATTAAAAAACTTGATTCGCTGAATCGATCTCTTTAATTTTTGGGTATATTGTGTAGAAAGCTCCATATTTTCCAGAAAATATCTGAGAATACATAATTAACTCAGTAAGTGATTTTCATTCTCAGAGGAACGCTTCCAGGTTTTTACAGGTTTAATAATTTTGTTCAAATTGCGAACGGGAAGTTCTAACAAGATAATATTATCAATCCGAGAACGAGAGCAACAAGTATCGGAATATCGTAGCTCTGGAATAGAAGCTTTTGAAAAGGATGTTCTGCCAAGTAATTTCGGATTTAAAGCTTTATCACGAGATGACCCAATTGAGACACACAGATCACAAACAAGCTATTCAGGCCGGTAATAAGTCTCATTTTTAAAAGCTTACAAGTACTATATCGAGTACACTACAAATTCGACTGGATATTTGGGAATCCAGCGCCGTTGCTGTGAATGCGTTTTTGGCAATAGAACTGTTGGTTGCTGTTCACACGAGGCCGCCATTATTCACTACCTTTCCTTATGCTCGGTTTTTATCCAGAATTGTGAGACCGGCGAAAATATTGTCAGAAATGCTTAAATCAGAACAGCTACCAAATGACGATGATAATTCTATAGAATGAACGAAAAGAATCAGAAAGAAAATGTGTGCATTGAAACAGCAATGTATTTTTATAACATTTTTATCCCATTTCCTATTTAAATGAAAAATACAGTCAATAATTTACAGAAATTTTTTAGTGACCTTTCTTACATGAAACTTCTTAATCATTTCATAAAGACAATTGAAGTTTCAATTTAATAATTGACCCTTTTGAGTCTTAGTTCTGACTCCTACTGCGTCCATTAGTTCATCCAATAGCAAAATTTTATTAAAAATGATGTGCCGATAAAAAAATCTCCAAGTGGGTTATGAAATCAACCACAAAATGTATAAAAATTTCAGCTTATTTTAAAATTTGTAGCAGTTCATCGTTCATATGCTTTATTAAACTCAAATTGATGTGACTATATTAGTATTATATTATGATAAGAATTCTATGTAAAAGTGATGCTACGGCGAAGAACAACTTATGTAAATTGCCTTAAGAAATAAACGTATTTATGGAAAAACAATTCTAAGAAATCAATTCCAACCTTCATCAGTGGCTACTTTTGTTTGACACCAATATAAAAAAGAAAAAATTATATTCACTGCTGTTTCAACTCGCTATGTATTTAGTGAAATGTACAGAGCTGGCAAAAAGAAAACCGCGTTGTACGAGACCCAACAGTGCAAATCGATTTGACCTTTTCATGAAACACTATCGAATCATCGAATTATATACAGTCACTCGCTCTAGTTCTTGACTGCCGTAACCGAACTGCATATGTGTGATACTCGCAACGTTCATATATTACTACCATTCATATATAAACCACATACCAGTAAGTTCTTGCTTTGTAGCTTTCTAGGTTGTACCCGAAGTATGATCGTGTATGTATTATGCAAAGGTTGATACTCATTTCCTTCTTTTCGTTACTTTGATTTCTAAGCCCTGCGCTTGAGTTGCATCATAAACTACTAGAACAAAGCACCATGCGTTTCCCTTTTAAGAGAACTTTATGGGAACGCATGGTCGACTACTACTAGAAACTGCTAAGATAAAGCACCATGCGTTTCCTTTTCTCAGAATATGATGGGAACGCATGGTCGACTGTTGTTGATTTTTTAGAAAAAATTAAATATTTTGGTCGTCCACATTTTTAAAAAATATGAAAACATACCATTTTAACATGTCCAAAAATTCTTTATTTATCACTAAAAAATCCAGGGTGGTGCAAAAATTGGAAGAGGGAAAAAATATGTTTCAAAATTTTCTAGTATTTTTTAATAAAAGAAATACATCTTCAAAAATTTTGAAAAAAATTGTGAAGCATCCCCATAATGCCTTAAACATGCCTGATTTTTTTCAAATTTTTCGGAGAAGCAGTTTCTTCAAAAATCAAATAAAATAAAAATCAATAGAACCACCCTAGCTCCGTCAATATGGCAGTTAAAGGGTTGAAACTTTGAGAAAATTGTTTCCAGTCTATGACCTTTCGAATGTGGTATAACAATATGAATTCCCTTTGGGGGCAGATTTCATATGGTTATCCTGCTATAGCCTTTCAGCGAAATAAGTCCGAATGGATCATGATCCGAAAATTTTTAATCATGGTGTATTATCATAACATGAAAATATATTATTTTATCCAAATCATGACTCGTTTTGCTCATTTCTAGAATCGGAATTTTGTCCGTGTTTAAATGTGCGATTGCACGAGAGTCTAATTCGATAGAACTATTACACGCGGTTTTTTATGTGCGTTTGTTACGAGGCTTTCTTACGACGACTTCCGAAGCTACGCGGTTTTTGATGCGGATACGTATCCCTGCATAAAAAAAGACCTCGGTGTCTTAGGAACCTACATCGAATACGCGAACCTAGCCTCTGTTTGCCTTGATTCGTGTATGTCTTGTATCCGACTAAATTACATCAGTTATTTTTATAGCGTTAAGTTCTCTACCATTACTGCCTTTCTGCGATTTCGATAATTATTCGAGTTCATCTTATTTAAATTAGAAATTTATCTTAAGCACTTAAAATTAACCTTGGGATACTTGCAGATTTCTCAGGTGAAAATGACATAACAAAGCATTTCATCCAAACTCTCATGACACAAGATCAAAGCAAGCCAATAAAAGCGTCAAATCGTTTTTATAACTCTTTGTGCCTTGTTGTCCAGCAGCTACCTTCCTCTGACATGTTACACGTGATACTGAAACGTTGGCTATAATTTCACGTGCTTCCCTATAGCATCGCTTTTGCATCAATTGAGCGTTCAGATAGAAGTTTCCCAGCTGATAGATTGCTTACTCCTTCAAAACTATCGTCTCCGATCCGGAAATCCAGTAAGCCAGCCTCAGATATTAAGCTGACAAAATAGGACACTGTTCTCTATTAATCAAAATTTCAATCATATATAACTGAAAATACGTGGCTTATATACAAGGCCCAAGCCCTCCCGAAATCAGAAAGAAAAACAAAAACTAAGTGAAATGGAGGTTAAATGCGGGGCAAAATAAACGACAACAATAAAAAGACACTAAATAGTACTGGGGTGGAATCATGTAAGGTGATTATCACTTTTGAAAATCTGGAATCATGTAATAATCACCAAGTTCTGTCACCACTGCTGAAAGGCTCAAATCACTATCAAATGTTGGCATTACGTAAGGTGAGAGTAACCACGATTTAATCACCTTCATGTCAAAATGGAGGTGATAGCAATTTAGTTATCGTTTTTAGTAGTGATTTGATTTTTTGAGAAGTGGCTTTATAAATTATTGTCCGTTAGGTGAATTTTTTAAAAAAAATTCGTACAGATTTTGTGTCAAAATCAAATACCAAAATAAAAAGTAACTTAGTTTGTATTGTTTAAAGAATTCATAGAATGAACGGTAGTATTCATCAATTAAATCAATTCATTTATGTTGTAATTATTATTTGAAGGAAATCTATGCTAACATTTTCAGTAGAATCAGATTGTCGTAACTTAGTGAGCGACATACCAGTCTCGTTAAACTGAACGAGTAAAAAAGATGAAACTGCGCTCTTAATTTTTTTCTTGAGAGTTGAACTAAATAAGGCAATATTTTTAAACAATTAGTTGCTAATCATAGAGGATATTCGTAGCACCGGTGGGTAAAATTTCCAAAATGGAACTAGCATTCGGAAGCTCTGTGAAATGCCATAATCGTAAAGTGAATGAAACCTAGTCACAAAATTATTTAACGGATATTTCTCATTCGAGAGGAATCCCATCCGTTGTGAAACATCAAGAAGATCTAACAATTCCTGTCATTTCAAAGCTAGCAAATTTATCCCAAAGAACTGACTGTGACATTGATTTCCATTGAAAAATAAAAATCGGCACTAAATTAAACCAACAAGTGAACTTTTTATTTGTTTGTGCGCAGTTTGCCATACTAAAAATAGGAATAAAAATTTAGATTTTAAAATATTATATGGGTATACGCTACTTTCATATGTTACTCCTCCTAATATCAACGGTATGCGCCACATTCATATTTTACTCCTGAAAAATTGACGTTTCTTGACAGGTGATAAATGGAGTGAAGTTGGCTCAATCACCAGTGATGGTGATAGTAAAAGTGATCACCTTCGGTGATTCCAAACAATCTGGTGATCACCTCTTTATCAACAGAAGGTGATAGTCACTTATCACCTTACATGATTCTACCCCTGGATGACCGGAAAGAGCACATACTCATTTAGGACTAAAAAGACGAACGCAAGTGCACTTCAAGTACATGTTTGGCTGGATCCCTTATTTTACGCCAGAGAACAAAATGATTACCCGCCAATGGACTGAAGTTGTGCGTCGAAGCAGCATGAGTACCTGGAAGGGGGTCGGAAAGATCATGATACCGGTTTTCTGGTATGGTCATAGTATACTTTCGGAGGACTACCTCAATGTAAGTATTAGCGTGTATTAATGAAGCGATTCAAGACCGAAATCGCTGTAAAAGGGCCTTAAATGAAGCACATGGTTATAATAAACGGTTTAAGGTTCCAATTACTTACCATTGTTCACCTGGTTTGGTCTCCTCGAACTTTTATCTGTTCCCAAACCTCAAGTCATCTCTGAGAAATCGATGTGAGTTTCGTTTTGGAATTTTGTACCGCTGTTACCGGAACCTAATATCAAAGTCTGTATAGCCAAAGTAAGTTTGTATGTCGGGGAAAAGTCGACGGGGTAATGCTTTGATCTTTTCACTTCTTTGCGCTAGCGTTACATAACGTAAACGTAAAGCTTTTTTTGAATTGTACGATGACGGCTTAATCGGTCCGAGAATTGGGCTGATGATCGAACTGATGCGACCCTTCCTGTTCGAGAAATTTAACCGAGAAATGACGTGACGCATTTTCATCTATCCGCACACATTTCAGAAACTAACCAATGATAAAGTTCTAATGTACTAATGCTGAATGCTCTCGAATATGCGACTTTTGTGCTGAATGTCACATATGTAAACAAACCGAATTATCCAAATCAATTTGTGTCGAAAATCGGCCAAAATTCGTGTAGGAAATTATCATTATAAAAAAAAACATTATGATGAGACTGTTTTAATGACAAGAGAAAGATAATTATTCTAACGGTTGCATAGTAATGCTTCCAGTAGGACACACAGTGACTAACACACCAATGAGCCGAGCATAATGTAATTTTGACAGATGGCATCTGAAGAATGTCACCATTGAACGCTAAACCGAGATTCTAGATTGTCTTCGCTTAACTGTGAATATAGTAACACTGGCTTTTGGCAAAAAATGCCGTAATAATTTGAAGTGAATAATTGTAAGATCTAATATTGAAAACTAATTACCTGCCGATTGTTCGTTCAACATAGCGCAATCTGGAAATCGAAACTGTTAATGCTTGCTGTAAGTCAAACATGGCATAAAAACTTCGCTAGCAGCGTTGTTTTAGCTGTAGCATCTTTAGTTATTTTCTAGCAAACAGAAAAGCAAACTCATTCCTTGGGAAAGTCCATTAGCAATCTTCATTGCCCTTAAATATAGAGTAAAACAAGCCTTTTAACAGTTCTTGTGACAGATTTAAATACTATTATAGTTATTAGATGTTTTGAGAATCAAAGAACTTCATCTATATACATTGTTCAAACCAAACTCAACATTCAGCAAAGCACACCGAAATCATAGTCTATACAACAGATCGCAACGTATATACACAAATATACATATATTTACCCCGTATAACTAGTTGTAAAACAATCATCGTAAAAGTGTATTTCCAGTTAACTTGTCTGTTTAAGTGTTGTTTTCTTTCTCATAATAAAATACCTATACAAAATCGAAATCTTCTTGTCTAACAAAATTATTTTTTCCTTGCTATTGATATTCAAGTTTTTAAATACTTTCGGAATCAATGAGGCTTATCGTTTCGTTAATCACACAATTTCGAATTCACTACGCCGTTTTAAAGAATTGAAAAAAGTAAGAAATATAAGTATCAATCACTCAATAGCAGATGTAAACTTTTTAGCGAACACATCAGAGGTATGATCCGCAAAAAAAACACTAATCATCATACACAAAGGCAGTAGGCAAAAAAAAATATATTGATGTTGTATTCGATTTCAAGCTAAAAGTAACAAAGGGACAAAAACATACAAACAAACAAACAAACAAACAAGCGAAAACACGGCCAATTTACCAGTCAAAATAAACCTATTTCAAATCCAGACAGAAACACCCAAACACAAAAAATCACAGCGAAACTCTCTATTAGTTTTACTTAGAAGTTAAGAAACAACAATTGTTCAACAGCGATTCGAAAGCAACAGAACATTATTGATAATCTTGCAATGTGACATAAAATTCGGCAGTTTCAAGCTTATTTTAATATTGAATAATCGAAGCCAAGTCGTTCTGTGTCATTTATCGGTGCAGGTTGGTAAAGTATAGCGGATTGTAGCTGACTTGAACTGACCCGAAACTACTCAGATATCAGTCGGATGACAATGTGTGATCTTATGACGTAGGACATTCTTCGGAATGCTAACATCCAAAGGAAAGCTCTACAACTAATTATAACTGTCAACGCTAGAACGCAATTCCCCAAAAGTAGTCAGGGGAAATGGCCGGTAGTGGCAGGTTTCGTAGGGAAGGTAGAAAATGTTTGGCGAGTGCTAGAAAAGGATCATTAGCTTTTTGGTTTGAGTTTTTTGTTGTTGTTGTTGCTATTGCTTCGAGCATCACGACCTGTTTGTTGGTTTGAACCTACTAGCTGCGTAAATCAAGCTAAAATGGGTTTGAAATGAAAGTTGAGGGACGTAGCAATTATACAATATTAAAATAAATTGAAAATATCCTAAAGGACAATACGTAGTGTTAAAGAATAATGGAACTTTAAACCCGAAAGAGAACGGCAAAGTAAACCGAGGCGTAGGAAAAATACGGACAAATGTGTATGACATAATCAAAACCAAGAAAGCAAAACAAATTATAAATCAGTGTTTAACATACAGACAAGAAACGATACTTAGATGTTGGAAATACAGTGAACTAGAAGAAGTTCCATCGTCAAATCGTTGGACTCCACATCGACGCGAAGCTGTTACTGTAAAATGAGTTGGTTATGTTTTGAGAAGTAGTTGAGTGTCGAAGCGGGCAGGTGTACATGTGACATGTGAAAATGAAACCTAACATTATATCGTAAAACAAAGGCAACAGAAACCTAAGATAAGATCGTTAATTGTGATTCATTGAAAGTAATATGAATATATATATATATATAAGAGTAAAATAAAGCTAACAATCAACAATGATTCTGAACTGTAGTATGGGGTAGTTTTATTCTTGCCACTGTCGTATGTTTTCTGTAGTTATTTTACTATACTGCTTGGTTCGTATCTGTCGATTGTTTAATTGTCATACCTCTACTGCCTTCTACAGTTCCTCGCCGTCTTAACAAATAGCAATACCTCTAGTCCCCCCCCCCCACCCCCCCTCATACAAAGGAATCATTTTGTCTTGGTTCACAAAACAAACTAGTTGGCTTAGGGCATATTCAGGAGTATTCTAGTTCTAGATTCATAATTTATGTCAGTTTTAAAATTTAAATCTAGAAATTATTACAAAAACTGGCAGCCCCAGCAGCGTTTTATCAGTGTTTCAAATATAGAAAAAAGAGAACGGCAGCGTAGACCAGTTTTAAATTTGACAGTAGAACTGATCGAATAAATAAAACTAAAACGGCTTGCTGGGGATACGTTTGTTTCAGTTTCAGTTATAATATAGACCACCGATATGAATCTTGCAGCTCCAAAATTTGCTCTTAGGGCATATTCAGTAGTGTTCTAGTTCTAGATACATAATTTATGTCAGTTACCAAATTTAAATCTGGATTTTATAACAAGGAAAACTGGCAGCCCCAGAAGTGTTTCACTCGTGTTTCAAATCGGCATCGTACACGCTTAAAAATAGTTACTCAAAAATGAGTAAGATCTCACTCATCTACAGAAAAAGTGGAACAACTCTAATTTAGAGTAACTCCAAAGTTACTCAAATTTGAGTTCTTCCACTGGAAACGATATTTGGGTAAAATCTACTCATTTACTGAGTAATACTTAATTTGTACGTGTACCAAAAATAGAGTAACTATCACTCAAATTTTAAGTGAAATTTTATTTCACATATACCAAATTTGCAAAAAAATTGCTCCTTTTCTGAGTGTATTGTATTAAAATATTAAGTAATTGAACTCAATACTATATCAAGTGGTGGTCGCTTTGAGTTGTGTGTCAATCGCAAATTAACATACATGTCAGTTATGCTCAGGCACCAATCATACACTTATTCCTCATAAATGACATTTGAGCATATTCGTTTCCATTCTAAAGCAAAACACGGAGTTTATCATTCCGATTTTTGCAGACACAACACCGTTTGTGTTAAGCGACTCACCCTCGAAACACGCGATCTCAATAACAAAAAATACAACCTGTTGCTACAAATGGTTATTACAACTTTTAGACTGATCTTGCGAATAGTGACAAAAAAACGAGTTCTTGCGTTAAACTCAAATTTAGAGTAGAAGTTACTCAATATCATTGATGATAACTACTCAATTTTTGACGTTTCCATGTATCATTTGAAAATGAGTAACTAGTACTCAAACTTTGAGTAACTTTTTCTAAGCGTGTAGACCAGTTTTAAATTTGACAGAAGAACTGGTCGAATAAATAAAACTAGAACGGCTCGCTGGGGATACGTTTGTTCCAGTTTCTGCTCTATTATACAGGGTGATTTTTTAAGAGCTTGAGAACTTTTTTAAACAATAAAACGCATAAAATTTGCAAAATCTCATCGGTTCTTTATTTTAAACGTTAGATTGGTACATGACATTTACTTTTTGAAGATAATTTCATTTAAATGTTGACCGCGGCTGCGTCTTAGGTGGTCCATTCGGAAAATCCGCTTTTTTATCGACAAATTTTGTTCAGCGATGAGGCTCATTTCTGGTTGAATGGCTACGTAAATAAGCAAAATTGCCGCATTTGGAGTGAAGAGCAACCAGAAGCCGTTCAAGAACTGCCCATGCATCCCGAAAAATGCACTGTTTGGTGTGGTTTGTACGCTGGTGGAATCATTGGACCGTATTTTTTCAAAGATGCTGTTGGACGCAACGTTACAGTGAATGGCGATCGCTATCGTTCGATGCTAACAAACTTTTTGTTGCCAAAAATGG
The DNA here is from genome assembly GCF_030247185.1 of Malaya genurostris. Classification (NCBI taxonomy): domain Eukaryota; kingdom Metazoa; phylum Arthropoda; class Insecta; order Diptera; family Culicidae; genus Malaya; species Malaya genurostris. Next base: position 66,321,686 of record NC_080572.1, on the reverse strand, counting down.
AAGAACTGAACTTGGTTGACATGTGGTTTCAACAAGATGGCGCTACATGCCACACAGCTCGCGATTCTATGGCCATTTTGAGGGAAAACTTCGGAGAACAATTCATCTCAAGAAATGGACCGGTAAGTTGGCCACCAAGATCATGCGATTTGACGCCTTTAGACTATTTTTTGTGGGGCTACGTCAAGTCTAAAGTCTACAGAAATAAGCCAGTAACTATTCCAGCTTTGGAAGACAACATTTCCGAAGAAATTCGGAAAAAAATCGGTTTAAAATAAAGAACCGATGAGATTTTGCAAATTTTATGCGTTTTATTGTTTAAAAAAGTTCTCAAGCTCTTAAAAAATCACCCTTTAGATCTTCCCTATAGAACTTCTAGCTGCTGAATTTGCTCTTAGGTCTACGATGCCGTTCTATTTTTTGTATATTTGAAACACGAGTAAAACACTGCTGGGACTGCCAGTTTTCCATGTTATAAAATCCAGATTTAAATTTTGTAACTGACATAAATTATGCATCTAGAACTAGAACACTACTGAATATGTCCTTAGCGCTCAATTTCCTCGTATATGAATTAACCGAAATCAATCATTTTAGGCTCGTTTGAGACTGAAAATAGGCAGATGATCGATTCGGAAGATCATATGGCTGACATTTTCAGTTTCGGAGATATAATCGTACAAGTGACGTTCTCGTCAAAATAATTGTTTTTCTATCAGCATAATTACTTCAGATAGTGACCTATGATCTCGTTCCAATACTATATTACTGATACGCTTGGTCTGAAAACTATTACCGAATATGTGACACGTGCTGAAGCATGCTTTTGAGAAATAACCAAATCAATCTGAATAAATTTGTGTCAAAAATGAGCTTAAACTAGTGTCAGAAGTTAACCAACTGAAAATGGCAAAAAAAAATTTAATAAGACAAGATGACAAGCGAATGGCACCACACCACAAGATGGATTAAGAACAGGTTTTTTCGGTAAGATAAGGGGTAAAACTGGGGAAGTCGCGATCCTCCGCCCACGAAAGTTCGGACTACGGAATGTCATCGAGAATAGCAAAAAACTTCATTTAAATTATCAATTTTATTGGCTTTTGTCACTAATTTCTCCATCATCACATCTCGCTCTCAACAATTCCTCTGTATCTTACTGTCATATCAGCAAATAGTTTGTATATTTTATCATTTTTTGCCCTCTAGCTGTTTTTCGCTTCTGCATACAATGTCTGAAGACAAGATTACTAGTAGTATCTAATAAAGTAGTACACAATCGATATAATATTTTCCCTTTGTTTGGGATCTTTTTTTTTTCTTCCTCTTTTAATTGGCTTATTCTTTTCTACTTTCCGGACTAATTTTCCAATGTTTTCTTGGCCTGATTGATTTTACTCTTCGGCACATTCGACAGAGACGGATGCAAACAAAAACGGTTTACATCCTCGGCAGAAGGAGAAAGGAGCGTGCGCATGGATGAATTAAGCAACATAATAATATTACAATACGTACATACATATAAAATTACACAGATCAGAAAAAGACTATTTTCTTCGGTGGAAAACATGCCGTGGGAGGCTGGGAAGGGTTGATTTCAATTATGTACATGCGTAAAGAGTTGGATTAACATTTACACGGTTACATAGTATTAGCAGAACTGCGTTAAATGTAACACAGTCCGTGGTGAGACCTTCCATTGTGGGATCGAAATGGAATCAGATTGTGTTTGGTTCTTGGAACGGGTATAGAATACGAGATGAAAGTTTTGTGTTTGATTCGGTTCCAGATGGAATCTTTGATATCTTTTGTGCTTTTGTCTTACTGCTTCACAACGCATTAATTATTTACAAACTAGCGGTTCTGATTCTACTACTGATCGAACTGAACAAGTAAAATGAAGATAAAACAAGAACTTGCTCTTCGTAAAGTGGATCGGATATCTTCCTATTAGGTATAGTAACGAATGTTTCATTTTTTTGGTGGTCAAGTTGTCTTTTTTCGGGGATACTTAAACTTTCGAGCTTGTTTACAACTAGATTTTTTTGTCTTACTTCCATCAAGCTTGCAGCTAACGGTTTGTAAATCTTTACGGCTACCTCAAATACATTAGTATAATACACTACACGTTTAAGAAGGGATTTTTGTGCCTTATTAAGTATGCTTGAATTTGTTACAGTTTTGGAAAATCTACACACTAAATTTAAACATGATTGGTGGAAAAGTGGAACATTGCTAGTTTCTCGCGTATGATCTGTGGCGAACAGACTGAGAATTATTATTTCCTTCAAAAAGCTTGAACAACTACGAATTCACGTTATATAATTTTTAATTTATTAAATATTAAATCACTATATGTACAGAGAAAATAGATATCTTTATAGTATGAACAAAAGTATCACCTAAGAAAATATTTAAACTATGAACAAAGGTAAATAACACTAGTTAAGATGACCAAAATTTACAACTAGATACTTGGCTAAACTCTACGGGAAAGCTGTACAATAATTGCATATACGGTATCGTTTTTCATTTTCTTTTCTTTCTTTGCTTGGAAGAACTAAACAGTAAATAATATTTCCTACTGGTTCTGGGGGAGCGCTTCGCTCCACGTGTCTTTTTCGTTTTGTTTTCTTACTATATAAATCAATCCGTCAAAGCAGCCGCGCGCGCTTTCGTAACCATGGAGAAAATTGATTGAAAATCAGTGTTTCGAGCGTTTTCGGTAATACTAAACAAACTGCGTGCGCGTTTTGGTTGGGAGCAATCAATTTGAAGCAGTGCGTTGTGATTATTGTCTTATGTTTCGAAGGATGCGGATCGATTTCGATTTGGCTTACACGTCAATGCAATAATACTATTCGTAACAAGGACTACCTGGTAGCGGTTTGGTAGAAGAAGCAGTGCCGCTGCAATGAACTAACGGGAACAAACAACGGGCTGATGGAGGGGAGCGTTTTGATGTATTGTGTGTGTGTGTTTTTTTTAAATTAACGATTGACGCGCGCTTTTCACTTTTCCCTTTAATTTTGTCACTGATTACAGTGACCATTTATCTATCTGCGAACGGAATGATTGTGAGATTGTATGTTTCTCTGGTTCTCCTAACTTCACTCATTAGTAATGTGTTCAATATTTATAGTTTCAATATGTCGTTAGTGGTTTTCTTTCTTTTTATTTTGTGCTTCACTACAATTGTAATTTGTACCATTGGTTTACTATATATTTTAAAGTATCGCTCGCTCATTCAAATGGTTTCATTTATTCGTTAGTTGCACGGTTCTTCACACGTTTGTGAGGATTAGTCCTTATGATGAAACGTTTGCTTTGCTGTCTACTTCATAGTGCGGTACGCGTCATTAGTGTGAGTGTGTCTATTTGCTATAAACGGTCTTAAGTTAAATACATTATTTTCTCTTGAGTATATAGTTATATTTTTTTCAATATTTTGTGCACTTTTCGACCATTCGAAAAATAGCGCGTTCCAACTTGTGTCATATGTTATTTGGCATGGCTTGATTCGGCCCATTGTTTGAATTGGACAATAGACTTGACAACCGAATTCGATTTTTTTATCAAATAACAGATCGGCTGAAAAGTTCGTATCGTTTCTATGAGAGGGCGCCACTAGAATTAAATCCATACCATTTTCAGTTAGTACCAACCTTCAAAAGATACGTGTATAAATTTGACAGCTGTCTGATTATTAGTTTGTGAGATATTGCATTTTGAGTGAAGCTACTTTTGTTATTGTGGAAAAAATGGAAAAAAAGGAATTTCGTGTGTTGATGAAACACTACTTTTTGATGAAAAAAAGTGCCGCCGATACCAAAAAATGGCTTGATGAGTGTTATCCAGACTCTGCACCGGGCGAAGCAACAATTCGTAAGTGGTTTGCAAAATTTCGTACTGGTCATATGAGCACCGAAGACGATGAACGCAGTGGACGTCCAAAAGAGGCTGTTACCGATGAAAACGTGAAAAAATCCACAAAATGACAAATTGATAGCTGACACCCTAAAGATATCAAAGGAACGTGTTGGGCATATTATTCACGAATATTTGGATATGAGAAAGCTTTGTGCAAAATGGGTGCCGCGTGAGCTCACAATCAAGACAATGCACCGTGTCACAAGTCGATGAAAACCATGCTGAAATTGAACGAATTGGGCTTCGAATTGCTCCCTCATCCACCGTATTCTCCAGATTTGGCCCCCAGCGACTTTTTCCTGTTCTCAGACCTCAAGAGAATGCTCGCTGGTAGAAAATTTAGAAGCAATGAAGAGGTAATCGCTGAAACTGAGGCCTATTTTGAGGCAAAGGACAAATCGTACTACAAAAATGGTATCGAAAAGTTGGAAGATCGCTATAATCGCTGTATCGCCTCTGATGGCAATTATGTTGAATAATAAACACGTTTTTCTATTAAACGATACGAACTTTTCAGCCGAACTGTTAGGTAGAACGTCAAACGTTTACAAAACATAGCCCAATAAATAAGCTTTTGTTGTTGTTATTTACTCGCGGTGACTACTCACTTCGTCAATATGAAAACAAGTGCTTTGATTTCGAAAACCTACTAAATCTGAGAGTTAAGATTGTACTCACAATCTCAGGAAAACAGCTGTTGCTAAAAAACGTTACACCAGTTTCCTCCGCTATTACTTGATAAATTTTCACAAAAAAAAAACATCAGTTTTTTTTTAAACATGTTCCAAACAAACGTTTTTCTAAGATTGTAAATTGCCCCTAAAATGTGCCAGAGGTTTCCTGTTACTGTTTTTTTTTGTGCAGCTCTGTTTACCGAATTTTGCTTATTTCCGAGACATTTTTTACAGTTACTCTAGCAAAAGCACTCCGAAATAAGTCATGAATTGTCAAGTTTTCCATCAATGGCTGTGCGTGGAAGAAATTTTGCTTTGGCTTGTTTGGGGGCGTATTAATTCTCCTCATTTTAAATTAAAATATGAGAGAAGAAATCAAACGCAAAGAAAATAACACCGCTCAAACACTTGTTTCTACCAGACCCTGTCAGTTTGGAGCGAAACGCCATCGTATGGCATCACATTGAACATATCATGTCAATTGAACGGGTGCGCAGTGCTGCTATTTTGACGCGCACGAATTTGACATTTCTCTCTCCTACTTCTATGTACGAGATTCGACGCGGACTTGCCGCCTTTGGCGCCATGCTCGCAAAAAAGGATGTTGCCAATGATTTGTTCGGGAAATGTGAGAGCCGGATATCTTGTTAATATGACGTCTTTGTTGGCACGACATGGCAGCATTTTATCGGGGATGTCACTATTTTAGTCGCACTTAAGACTGCTTAAAGGTCGACTCCACATCCGGTGAAACTCTCAACGGGTGAGCACGTTGCATCGTGTTAGTCCGGGGAAAATTCGAGTATTTCGCAAGAAAGAAAGGATTTTCAGCCGTACTTTGACGATTCGACGCAGCCACACAGCGAGATTTTCGCTTGTAGTCAAGTGAAAAGAAAGTCCACTGGACTATAAACGAAAATTAACTGGCAATATAGCCTTAGTTGCTGTGTCATCAATTCGGCGTCATCTCAAGTGAGGTGACGCCAACCAGAAAGGAAGAAGAAGAAGAAGAAAGGTCGACTCAGGCCAGATATACAACTAATCATTGTTAAAATCTGACCATAACTAAATTGATACGACCCTTGCGAGCTGCCTGCACGACTCTAGCGCTGGAAATCGTTGACAGTGATTTCTTTGAACTTCAATAGACAACAACCAGCCCGGTGGAAAGGATAGGGCGCTCCAGCAAGTGCTATCGTAGCCAACATCTGGGACATTTGGTGGGCAATCAGAGCGCTTAGAGTATGATAAACAAACATTCGAGCATTTCAAATCGAGTAAAATCTCAATTTCCTTATCGTAATGATGATATTCTGATCGATAATTTGCGGGGAAGTGCGGTGAAGGGTACTGAATAAACAAGTAGTTTGTAATATCCAATTTTTGTTAGCCATTCTTCTTCATTGTTTTGGTTTTTGCAGAATGATGTTGGACATAGTTTCATGACGTCATAGCAGGGGGCTGACAACAACTGATGCCAGTTTGATCAAAGTAGTCGGTCGCGTTCAGAAATGGCACCAAATGGAATTTGAAAGAAGAAAAAATATTATTTCAAGCGGTGTCTTTAGACCGAAAACAACAGCTTGTCAAATGCTCAAAACCTACAGGGGAAGCCTGAGTGTGGAATGGAATCAGCGGACCTGTGAAAAACAAACTGAAACCAGAAATCTTCAGCTGCGGCTCAAGGTGTTGAAGTGCATTTAAGCCCAGGTCCGATCCGAGAGGCAGGCAAAATTTCATTTTCAATCGAATAATATAAGTCTAGCTGCTTCATTGTCTACGCTGTTGGTAGTGGGTAAGTTCGAATGAATAGGCATAAACATCAGTTCAAAATCAGAAATTTTCTCCGATTAGAATTATCAATTATAAATTATCACCAGCAAGTTTAAATCGATCATTTTCAACTGTTTGAAATGTAATGAGATGTGCATCCAAAGCATAAGAAATGTAAACTGAGGGAGGAAACAAAAAATTTATGTTTATTCTGCAATTGATATTTCAGCTATCATGACTGGTTTACCTTTCATCTATTATCTTGAACCAATTCGATTGTTTACATGAACTTTTGTTACAAGAGATATTTTGTTACTGTTACAGCTTTTCATGGAAAATCAATATGATAGATAAAAGCTTTTCAAAGATCTGTATGTATTTTTCAAAATTTCCATTGAAAATTTCCTAAAACCACCCGCGCGCACAACCAACTATTATAAATGTTACACCACACTTGACGAAAAATATTTGTAGTCGTCCCTGAAGATGAAGGTATAACCTTCGAAACGTTGGCCTTTAACGAAAAATATATGTTTTGGCGAGAAACCAATTGACCAAAAAGCAATCTCTTTATTTGAAACAACATTAATTGGTCGCACCCGCATCAGACGATCGAACAACGAAAAAGTGAAGGAAGTTGTTCTTGAAAATCGGTATGTTTTTTGGTTAATGTTTTGGATATGATACGTGTCGATGCCGAGCTCGTACGAAAATCATCGTTCAGCCACCATATTCGCCAGATTTGCCCCCTGTGACTTTTTCCTATTTCTAAAACCAAAATTTCCACTCCGGAGAACGCGCCATGGCTCGATCGAAGACATAAACAGTAATTCGCTGACGGAACTGAAGGCCATCCCGGCCGAGGCTTATGGCAAGTATATTGAAAATTCGGTTGACCGCTGGAATGCCTTGTGAGACGCAAACTCCGTTTTCCAAACTGGGGCTGGGCGGAACAGATTACTATTACTTTTCTCTCGAAAATGATCCTTTCGATTTGTTGTAAACCCGGTTCAGCCACTCGCTTGTACTCTAAAACAGTCCATGCGGTTTCTAGCGGACAAAGCAAATGTGAGAAAAACGAATACAATAATGTACGATTCAGACGATCCGTCGCCTTCCGTCACCGTCACCGGAACGTCAGCTTCCGTCAAAATTAGTTCAATACTTTCTTTACCGGAACGTTCACACGCTCCGTCCGTTAAGACGTTCCGTGACGGTGACGTGTGAATGTCTCCATAAGAATGCATGTAATTAATGTTGATGGCGACGGTGACGGAGATTGACTGCGACGGAAGGTGACGGACAATCTTAATCGGACTTAATAGAAAAATTCCATGCCAAACTTAGGACGCCATGCCAAATTACTCGGTCCAATCGTCCAATATTTATGTATTACTAAATTAGTGTGCCACCAAATTAGGCGGCCTTTAACCGATTTTGTCTACTAGTTGGGGGGATCCGATCGCGAAAACTTCTACTTAGGTCGTTTTGTTGTGTATTGCTAGCAGTTGGTAGCAAGAACGATGAACTACATTGGGAGTATGTGGAATCGTAATTACATCGAGTTTCTTTTCAATGGAAATCGCGCACCCTTGATAGGTTCAATGGAGTGCATCACTCAAAGTAAGTGTCCTATGGTTTCTGTCGTCAGAAGTGTGTTTGTGTAAGTGTTTGTGGCGTGAAATGTAATAAATTAATAAGAACAAACGAATGCTTAAATTAAGTGTGCGTTCTTTCTAGCTGCGTTGTTTTCTTCTGGAGGGTTTCGGGGGTGACTTGTTTCTGTTATTATTGGTAATCTGCGTTTGTTGTGAGGTTTCTATGTGTTCAATCTATGTTATATAACGAATAAGTTACAGCGCTGTTCCTCAATAGAAGACTTAACCCTACGTATTGCTCCTTAAGTGTGCGTGAAGGTGATTTATTTCAACAAATAGTGCGCTCTGCTGTTGAACAGCAAATCAATAATAAATGTATGAAAACTAAAGTAATAACAAAAGAACGCTACTCGCAATTAATTTGGAAATGACACCACACACGGGAAAATAATCTCTCTTTGAGTCATTCCTCAAAGAACATGTCTTTTTGGAAAAGTCGTCCTCTTCATTTGTGTTGGTTCGGGGGTCTATTTAGTAGGCGTATACTCGAGTATCCAACAGAAAAAAACCAACAGTGATGGCGTCTTTTATAGGTTATGTCGCAGTACTTTTGTTGCATTATAAATTCGAAGCTTACTTGGATATTACACAGTTCATTGTGTGGTTCATACGAATAGCGTTCCAGCAAAGTTTGCTGTCCGTATGTCAGAATTCTATCACAATTTTAGACGGTTTCCTTAGCGGAGTGACATACTTCTATCTTACAAACGGGTGGTGAACATTTCCAACCGATAGCAGTAATAGTAATCCAAATTCAGCAGCTGGTATCATTCGTGGAGGTTCTTGCTCAGCAGCAGATTGTTATGGTGTCCGGACAGATGCCGCACCAGTTCCTGGAGAGTTTCGAAGTATAGGGTGCAAAAACAGCAGGTATACCGGCCACCCGCTTCCGGTGCATTTATAATGTTCCGATGCACCGAGCAGAGATGTTTCAGCAGATGAGCTTTCTGCTTGAACATTGCCACACATAACCGGCAGGCGAACGGTTTCTCTCCGGTGTGAACTCGCAAATGTGTCTTCAGGTTCCAACTCATCCCGAACGTCTTCCCGCAGTACTCGCAACGATACTCCCGCACAGTGGTATTACCCCCCATACTGCCAGCACTGGCGGCACCTCCCGGTCCCCCACCAACGCCGTTTCCTCCACCACCGCAACCACTGCTTCCGGATCGGGCATTCAGTTCGGCCTGGCTGTTCTCAAATTTCTGTATCTGTTGGATCAGTTCAGCCGGACTGGTTTCCGCATTGGGACCACCGTGAACGTACGAGATTCCGAGCAGTTCACCGGGTCCACCGGGCAATCCGGCCAGTGCAGCCGTTGGCCACGGGTACACGAAGGGTGCCACGGCAAGCTTGTTGTCGGTGCTCGGTGGACGTATTCGGTTGTTATTGTTGTTGTTGCTGGTGCTATTATTGTTATTGCTGGCATAGTTGCTCGGGTTTGGCATATCGGTCGGTCGCTGGGACCCGGGGGAACATGGACGGATGTCTGAAATATCGTGAAAAGAAAATTAATTAGTTGACGTAGTCTGCGTGGCTAGACAAAGAAAAATACCGGAATTCGGGGGATTTGAAATCAAACTCATATTGTATCCCTTTTCCCGATTTTGAATTTATTGACATATGAGATTCACGAATTTTCAACTTGAACGAAATGTGTAATTTTTACCACTTTTTTCAAAAAATTCTTACTACAGATCATTAAATTTTTCAATATTTTAAACCAAGGATGGCTTTTATCGTATCAAAGAACGCTCACTGGTAACTATTCACACGATTGAATCAGTGCCATCAAAGAGAGACGGATATCATCGCAACAAAACAAAAACCCGGCATGGCTCATTTAACATAGAATCGACACCAGTGTGAGAGCGAATTTCTCTCGATGACATTTCTGACAATCAAAGGTTAACACGCTGCTGTAGGAATCCTTTCTGAAGCAACAAACGGTCGCTTATTCTCGTTTCGCGATCCGATTCTATACATGTAGTTGATTATTGCGATAGAATCATTTTACTATTGCCGCTAATTCTAACTATGTGCATATAACCTTTGTATAAGTTGTGTCTATGAAAATGTCTGTAAATGTTTTGAAATATTGCAACCTAGTATGAGAATCATCAAGTTGAATCATCGATTCGATTTTCTGCGATAATTGTTAACTTGCGATTCTCTCTTGGGAAATTCCACACAGCCACGATCATTATCAGACTGTAAATTTTTTTAAGGGCGTGAAATACTCAGAGTATGAAGTAGAGAGAAGACTTCTCTAACCACTTGTGCAGTTGTTTATTCGTTTTCATTAGTTTGTTTCGAAATGCGTGGACTTTCAGCAGAACAACGTCGAAAAATTGTGTACAAATGGTGCACAGAAAGATAGCAAAAATGTAAGGAGTAAGTTAAAAATCCGTGCGAAATGCAATCAGGAAGTTCGGTGAGGATAACACCTTTGAGGATAAACCTAAAACGGGTCGAAAAAAAGGTCCTGCTAACCCTCAGTTGGATAAGCGTTCGAGCAAAAAAAAAGGTTTCAATTCGGGATGTGGCCAAAAAGTGGGCACTTCGAAGTCAAATGTTCTTCGTGCTAAAGAACGTTTGAATCTTCGAACCTATAAGAGGCAGAAACAACCATAATAGAGGTCGAAAGCTGTACAATACGATTCATGCTGGAAATTTGAACTGCATAATCATGGACGACGAATGTGCGAGAAGGGAAGTGTTAAACCATTCCGAGACATCGATGGAAGTCGAAAATTTTGGTAAGAAAGCTATGGTCTGGCAAGCAATTTGTAGCTGCGGTAAGATTTTGAAACCCTTCATCACCACTACTTCAATGAACAGCGAAATATACATCAAGGAATGTTTACACAAACGACTTCTACCCATGATTCGAAGCTACAAGGATCCTGTTGTCTTCTGGCTAGATCTTGCTTCTTGCCACTACTCGAAATCAACGGTAGAATGGTATACTACCAAAAATGTCACTTTCGTCCCAAAAGACATGAATCCATCAAATTGCCCACAACTTCGACAACAACAATTGAGGAACGACATTATTTTATACAATAAAGAAGAGCAATTCTTTCTTCGTTCAATTACTTATGACTCGGCAAATCATGATCGCTTTTGCCGAAATAAAAGCGAAATTTCTACTGGGTAGTCCGACAATGTAGGATTGGCGAGATTCTCAGTAATTATACATTTTGCTGAGATGATTACCGAGCACTCAGCTGTTCAAATCTCGGCATTCTTTTGCCGAGATTCGGTAATAAAATTTATGTGTGCAGCATCAAGATTCAGGATCCAGAGTTCTACTCCGAAGTTTAGTTAAGAATATAGGCCCAGAAAGCAGGTCCAAAGTGTACGTGTAGAATTCAGACCCAAAATTCAGATCCAGAGTTAATGTTCAGAATTGAGATCCAGAATTCATTTCCAAAATTCAAGTGCAGAGACCAATTTCATAATTCATGTCCGAGATCTAGTTCCAGAATTCATGTTCAAAATACATTTCCAGAATACAAGTACTGGTGCAGAATCTAAGATTTGTGTCCAAAATTCAGCTCCTTAGTTCATGTCCAGAATCCAGTTCTATAACACCTTTCCAGAACTCAGGTCTGATTTACAGGTCTAGAAATCAGATGCAGAATCCAACTCCTGAATGAAAGCTCTGAATCCAATTCCAGAATACATTCCCAGACGCTAGAAACAGAATCCAGGTCTAAAATTCAGTTCCTGATCCAGAATTGATTTACAGAATCCGACTCCAGAATGCAGAACTAAAATTCATGTCCAGAATTTAGATACAGAATACAGTCCTAGAATTCTGGTCCAGAACCCAGACTCCTAATTCAGGTCTATAATTCAAGTCCAGAAATCGGATGCATAATCCAGGTCCTGAATAAAAGCTCAGGTCTAAGGTCCAGAATTCATTCCCAGAACCAGAATACAGCTTCAGCATACAAATTTATAATTCAGATATAGAATCAAATTCTATAATTCTAGTGCAGAATCTAAAATTCTGGTCCAGAATCAAAACCCCGAATGCAGGAGTGAGTCGAGAGTTCAATATTAGGGCTCAGGTTCATAATTCATTTTCAGAATTCAGCTTTCCATTAGAGATTTCTGACGTAACACTCAAAAGAGCTACAAGTATTTACTAAACTTAAAAATGTTACTTGAGCTAACCTTACCGGAAAATGAAATAATGTGTGTTCGTCTTTGTGATGTTTGTTAAAAAATTGGAGGGGGTGATTATTTTTGAGTTCGCCTCGGGCGCCAGAAATGTTCACTACGGCTCTGCCTTATACTTCTAATCATTCTCATCAATCAGAAAATTTAAAAATAGTATCAATAGAATTCAATCCTGATATTGCACATCCGCTCGAAACCATATTTTTAATCTGGATTTAGTATTCAGCAGTAAGAACTAGAGATTGACAAAACAGTTAATTTCACCGTTCAGTGATGCTAGAACTCTGCAAAAGAACTAGTTCTCAAGAGCCGTTCTTTCGTACTTTCCATAGTTAGTATGCTTGTTGAAAGACTAACCGAGACACTGTTCTCTTCGGAGTTTACCGATCTTGAAAAAGATTGAGCGAGCAAAAAAAAAAAACAAAAAAGGTCCATGACTTTGAACTGAAGAACTACCGTTCTCAAAAAAAAAAGAGTATTTTAAGCAACTGCACATTTTCAATCGTTCGCAGTTTTTTAAGAATATTGTTGAAGACTATTAAAGAACGGTCCAAGAGAATTCGATCTCTCGAGTATGTACTGAACGGTTCCTTGGAACGAACTGTTTGGTAATCTCTAGTTCTGCCCTTGCTGCCAGTGACTACTTCTTATTTTTTAAAAATTTCTTGGTGGTGAACACCGTGGAAAACTGTTTCTGTTACTAGAGCGGGAACAATTCTTTTAAGTACCCATCGATCTGGTGTAAAAGCGAAGTAAATATCTATGAAGCTAAATGTGCCAATCAAACCTATTTTATGTGACATAATTGACATATTGAGTCAAACAAAAAAAAACCTACAACCCGTTCCGCGCATATTCATACTTACCGGACAGGTACGTGGGCGGAGCGGGTAGGAAACACTTCCGGTTCCGGAGATCATCCAGTCCCAGATAGCTCGGTACGAAGGGTGGATTCTGGGCAGGTGAATTGTGGAAACCCGGACGTCGTTTTCGCCACGTGGTGGTCGGTCGTCGCGTCACCACGTAGTTGTCGGGTGTCTCCGCATCGGGCGTCTCGACGTCCGGTAACTCCGCGTCCGGGTGCATGTAGTACGCTTTTCGTTTGGTCCGGAACGGGTCCAGAAATCGGGGCGGCAAAAGACTCTGCAAGCGTGATAAGTGGTTAGTATGATAGCACCGCTCAGATTATCGCGCAGTCATTTACCTTAGTCGGTGCGTTTCCTATCGTTTCCACGTCGATGTTGGCGTCATCCGAATCAGCATCCTGGGTTTTGACAATAGATAAATTCACCGGATCGGAAGAGCTTCTTCGATTTGCGATGGTATCGTTTAGCCGGTCTCGCTGTTCTGTACTGTCGTCACCTTCACGATCTTCAACGTCCAGCTCGTAGTCCTCGTCATCTTCCGGATCCGGATCGCCACTCCCACTCAGTCGGCCGCTTCCAGCGCAGCCACTGATGCTACCACTTAAATTTGTCGGTGTCGGTCGATCTCCACTTTCACCGGTGGCTGAGCCTGCCCGTCCATCCTGTCGATCTCCGGTTCCCGCTTCACTACCATCATTCCCACTCCCACCGCCAGCGTCTTCGTCTGCGTCATGTCTACTAATCTGATGGTGCTGCAGGTTGTTGTTACTCTTGATGATTGCCTCGTCCACCTCATCCATAAACTCGTTCTCATCACGATCACCATCTTCGGAGCTACCGAAATTTCGTTCACTTTTAACACTGATTTTGGGAGTGCTATTGCCGGATAGTGAACCCTGACTTCGCGACCGTCGCCTCGAATGATGACTGGATGCGATGCCCTCGTTCCGGTTGATGTCCACGTGAGGTTCACCTTTGCGGGATTCTGTTTCAAAGACAGTGGAAATGTTATCGAATGATCGAATAGCAACAGTTCGGAATTACCCACCGTTATCGTTGGAACCATCACTATTCTTCCATATACTGGCCTTGATCTGCAGCAGTGCTAGGAGATCCTGCAGGTGATGATATTCGTCGACGGACCGCACGTACACCTGGCCGGAGTACAGGAAGTCCAGTAGAAGCCGGAAGTAGCACACCTGCACCCCCGGAAAGTACACCGTCGTAATGCCATCGAGGACTGGCGTGTCCTCTAGAATCATTCTGAAAGAAATCGATTTGCTGTTAGTGTCGTGGACGATGACTCCCAGCTTTTTTTTTGTTTTGTTCGTCTATGTACGTACCGAATCAGTGGACTGGCGGCGGCCAGCACAAGTTTGTGTGCACGGACGGTCTGCTTGCCATCGCAGATGAGCAGCAGGTCTGTTGCATGCTCGCCCCGGAACGCTGCACCGATTTCCTGGAGTATGCACTCGCCGTGTTTGTTATAATGCAGCATCAGCATCGTAACTGGAAGAATAAGAAGATATAGAAATGGTTAGTTCAGTTTTTACGCAGTTTGGAAAAATCATACGGTATTACTTATTCTATGAAATTGACAAGTTTGTAAACAAAATTATTGTTTTACCTATTGAGAGCAAAGTAGGCTTTTGAATCTTAAGTCGTTTTCACTTGATATCAATCGTAACTCAGTTTCGAATCTAACTGATGTCAAACCGTTTGTTCGAAACCATTTGTTTCAAACCGTTCGTTTTGAATTTCGAACCTAGTTTCAACGCCGTTGAACTGGAATTTGAATCAGAGTTTGAACCTAATTCGTATATCGATTTTTGTTCATATCTCCATTGTTCGAATCCAACTCAAATCTTTCTGTTTAATGAAACAACTCAGGGTCTGTTCCAGGATTATCAAGGCAAAATGACATCGCATTCACTCTGACAGGTTTGATTTGATTAAATGTAACTAGCCCGCACGTGCACTTTGGGAGCGACGCAATTCAGTAGGGTTATGTGGGCTTGTCAACTTTCATTTGAATCTAAGTTTGTAAAAATTGGATGATCGGTCTCTGAGAAAATGGGGTACACTTTTAGTTCATTTTTCATATTTTATCCAGTAACTCCGGAACCGGAAGTCGAATCCAGATCAAATTCAATAGGAACCTATGGGACTATGAGCCCTTTAATATAAATCTGAGTTGAAGAAAAATGGTTTATACACATTTTACCCTGTTTGAGCAAATCAGTCCAACCAGTCAGTGTGTTACATACACAGATACGTTTTGCGTACTCAACGAACTGAGTCGAATACAACTGCCCAAAAGTCGGTTTTCATAGTGATTGCATAGCCTTTGGTGTTGTTTGCATTTCACTCTCAAGAGCACCACACATGGCTATATTATCAGCTCTATTATTGCCTCGAATATCAAGTATCTGCGTGGTGGCGGCGTTTTGATTGGAATAAAAAAGAGCATTGAGAGTAGCACAGTGCACGTTCATGGAGCTAACCGTCTTGAGCAGATAGCAGTCCGTCTCACATGCGAGAGCACTGGTTTTGTCATTTGTGCTATTTATTTACCGCCGAATACTGATCTTTCTCTATATGAGCAACATGCCTTTTGTGTGAATGAGCTTTACAATAAATTTGGAAACCGTGATAGGGTTGTAGTCTTAGGCGACTATAATTTATCGTTGTTACGCTGGAGCTTGGATGAGGAAGTTGGGTGTCTACTGCCGAACAACGCGTCTTCAGAGCATGAACATTTATTAGTGGAAACTATGATTGCCTCCGGTTTACAACAAATTAACTTTTTAACGAACCTGCATGGAAAACTGCTAGACTTAGCATTTGTTAGTTGCGCCAATGATTGCGAAATTCTAGCACCACCATCGCCACTAATGAAACTAGATCACCACCCTTTTTCCTTTCATTTTAAAAATTGAAGTTCCTCAATGCGTGAACATGATTGACGATGCAGAAATTTTCTACGATTTCAATCGGTGCAATTTTCGTGAATTAAGTGCTGAAATTATACGAATTAACTGGGTGAAGATACTGGCGCATGGCACTTTGGATGAAGCAATAGAGAAATTCTATTATGAATTAGAAGCAATTTTTCGATATCTCGTGCCTAGAAGAAAACGCAGATATCAATCTAATAACAAACAACCTTGGTGGAATGGAGAGCTGCGTAACCTCAGGAATCGTCCAAGGAAAGCTCGCAAACGATTTTTCCGGACAAAAAATCTAGATGATAAATTGCTCGTTCGTGATTTGGAACACCAATTTGAATTATTGAACGCATCGTGTTTTCGGTTATACGTTTCACGGATGGAGATCAATTTGAAGGCTGACCCGAAACAATTTTGGTCTCATCTGCGGAATAAAACTTCTTCCCGTGGAATTCCTGTCAGTGTCCACTATCGTCACCAATCTTCGTCGACAGTTTCGGATTCAGCCAACCTATTCTCGTCATTCTTTCAAAGCGTGCTAAGTGCTAACTCACCGCCTTTGTCAGAATCGTACCTGAGTAGTTTGCCGACGTATTCTTTGAGTATACCTGCTACTGCTTTTACTGAACGCGAGGTGTATAACAATCTACGACAAGTCGATGGATCGAAAGGGCCAGGATCTGACGGGTTACCTCCGACGCTCGTGAAGGAATGTTCTTCTGCTTTGGCTTTACCTGCATCTCTGCTTTTCAACCGCTCGCTTGCCGAGCACTATTTTCCAGCGAAGTGGAAAGAAGCTGTAATTGTTCCTGTTCACAAAACTGGAAACGTGCACGATGTCACCAATTACAGAGGAATTTCTATCCTAAGCTGTTTACCAAAAGTATTCGAACGCATGGTGTTGGATGTTCTTTACCCAGCAGTAAAGCACATTATCTCCACTGATCAGCATGGGTTTGTCAAAAAGCGGTCTACTACCACCAATTTAATGAGCTACGTTTCTTTATTGATAGACAAACTTGAAAAACGTCAACAAATCGATGCGGTGTATTTTGATTTTTCAAAAGCATTCGACCGTGTTCCTCATCAGTTCGCTGTGGAAAAATTGAGGCGTAGTGGATTCCCTGTTTGGTTAACCAATTGGATTCTATCATATCTCACGGATCGTAATGCTTCCGTACGAATCGGATCTGCACTCTCGGATTCATTTCACGTTACTTCGGGTGTACCGCAAGGGAGCCACATCTCGGACCACTTCTTTTCGTGTTATTCGTGAACGATCTTTACAGTGAATTGTCGTCATTTAAAGTAACGTATGCTGACGACCTCAAAATTTATCGCATCATTACAAGCCTTGTGGATTGCTGTGCTCTACAAATGGATATTGACCGAATCCTTGATTGGTGTGACAGAAACGGCATGACAGTAAACGTTAAGAAATGTAATGTGATCACTTTCTCACGGGCACAGTCTCTAATTATTTTCGAATACTCCATGATGATGGCTTCAGTTGAACGAGCTTCGTTTCATCGAACAGTTTTCATTCGTTACTGCGAAGGCCTATGCAGTTTTGGGACTAATCAAACGAAACACTCAAAACTTCAACGACGTGTACTGCCTCAAGACAGTTTACATCGCACTAGTACGCAGTATTCTGAAGTATGGAGTTACAATTTGGGCTCCGTATCACGGTGTTCACATCGATCGGATCGAAAGGGTGCAGAAGTGCTTCGTCCGTTTCGCACTCCGAAGACTACCTTGGATAAATCGTCCTCAACTACCTCGTTACGAGAATTTCTGTGCTCTCATCAACCTATCTACTTTACAAAACAGACGAATACTCCTTCAACAACTCTTCGTGTTCGACCTACTGAATGACAACATTGATTGCCCCATACTACTGGAAAGAATTAATTTTTACGTTCCGGGAAGATCATTGCGAAGAACGCATTTTCTTCGTCGCTCACTTCATCGCACACAGTATGGCCAAAACAACCCAATGGATGTCTGTTGTCATCGTTTCAATACCGTGTATCATTTATTTGATTTTAATATGAGCAAAGACACATTCAAATCGAAAATAATATTTTTAAGTTAACATAAGTGTGTAGCAATAAAGTAAAAGTCTGTGCGATAGGTCACCTCTAGTCGAAGACAATAAAGAAATAAATAAAAACAATGAAGCGATGAACTGGGACTATCCAGAGATTTGATAATAATTATGTCATTCAAGAACCGAAAAATCGGCTTATTCTTGTCAACTATGTCTGAGCGAATAGCTTCAATTGTGTTCAGACTATCCGCGAGGAAGAAATAATGGTTTGTGACGATAACGCTCAAGCTATAATAAGTTGCTGCTAACTCTGCTATATAAACAGATGCTCTTGAAATCTAGATGAGACCGAAGCATTACAGTTGAACTTACCAAACACAACAGCCGCGTCAATTCGTGACCTATCCGTGTAGAACATTTTCTTAGGGTCAATATGTCCAGCACTGTTTTCTCTGCGGATAATTCAATATCCAGATAAACAGACAGACGGAGAAGTGATGCATTATGCCTCTTAAAATGTCCGTAAAGTGACGATTTTGCGATAATTAGTACATCAATTAAATGGCGAATAAAATGCCTATTTAGTCGAAGCAAAAACTTACGTTGAGAAGCTGCCAAATGATATTTTAATTTTTTTTTGTTTAATATTCTCCAGTAAACGGTAACTGCCAAAATTGCATAGCAGAAAGATCTTACGAAAAGATAGTGTTAGCGATTAAACTTTTGTTTAGAAATGTCTCGATTGTTTAAAAAAGGGAAGAGTGACGTTTTGGCCAATAGTGGCACTTAATAATACTTTACCCTAAACAGTAGTTAATGTTAAAAAAAAAAGTTTAATGTTAAAAAACTGTTAACAGTAGTTAACGTTAAAAATAAATAGTTAAAATTTCTCTTATTGGTAACCCTAGTGTGCAATTCTGGGTTGGAAATTGTAATGAATAAATAGACGATACATTTAATAAAAGCCGTAATCACACAGAAAAAAATTATGAATTTTACAGGTGACATAATTCTACAAACGATACAATTCATAACTACTTAACTTCTCAAATGACGCAATATTCCATTCGTACAGAAATTTTAGTGTAATTTGCACTCGGCTAGCAAGTGAGACTGTATGAGTTTATGTGCACGATTTACCAGCCAAGCAGATAAGTGCTTATGTGGCTCAGTCGACTAACTGATATGCTTTGTGATCTAATGTTTTTCGGTTCAAGTCGCGTTGTTGCTGTCGATCTTTTGATTTTTTTTTCCTTTTAAAGCCATGTAATTTTAAAATCACTCAATTTTACATGTTCTTGAATATAAATTTTTGTGAAATATGACGCTCCATTTATGTGCATCTGATAAAGACTGTCCCAGAAAGTATGGACGCAACCAGAAACCGCTGCCATTTCGCAATGGTTCAGAATCTGTCAATTTTTATGGCTGCGTTCTATTGTTTACACTCTTCTCTAACCACTTGTGCAGTTGATTATTAATTTTCATTAGTTTGTTTCGAAATGCGTGGACTTTCAGCAATAACAACGTCGAAAAATAGGGGACGGGTGTAGCGTAATGGATAATTCGATGCCTTTCACGCAGCCCACCTGGGTTCGATTCCCAACCCCGCACATAGAGTCAGAAAGTTTTTCTGGCCCGAAGAGGCGAATTACCTTAAGGTTAAAACCTCTATAATCGAAACAAAAAAAACGTCGAAAAATTGTGTACAAATGGTGCACAGAACGCGGATTGTCACTGAGAAAGATAGCAAAAATGGAAGGAGTAAGAGAAATAGCCGTGCGAAATGCAATCAGGAAATTCGGTGAGGATAACACCTTTGAGAATAAACCGAAAACGGGTCGAAAAAAGGTCCTGCTAACCCTCAGTTGGATAAACGTATACTGAAGGCGTTCGAGCAAAAGAAGAAGGTTTCAGTTCGGGATGCGGCCAGAAAAGTGGTAACTTCGAAGTCAAATGTTCTTCGTGCTAAAGAACGTTTGAATCTTCGAAGAAGCAAAACGAAAATTGCTTCAGTGCGAATCCCTACCCCAACGTGCTAACCAGTGATGCTCAGACTGTTCATCGAGAGAAGATCTTTTTCGCACTGGTGTTAATTCTATGTTAAATGAATCATGCCGGTGCTTTGTTGCTGAGATGATATTCTTCTCTCTTTGATGGTACTGATTGAATCGTGTGAAGAATTGCTAGAGAGCGTTCTTTGATAAGATAAAAGCCATTCTTGCTGAGAAGAATGCTCAAATCGGTAAGATCAATATCAACTTAACTGGCAAATATTGGCACCGTACTAAAACACTAGGATTTACGAATGCTATGTAAATTTATCGTAACGCACTTTTCGCATTATCTTCCTTAATTTTTGTTTGACGATGACGGCGAAAATTTCACAGAAACCTTGACCAATGCAGAGGTTCCCCGCTTTTGAAGCTGTTGAAATCGTTCGTCATCGGTCGGCGAATCGAAGGGTATCCAAAGCACGCCAGAAAGTGGGTGGTATTTCTAGAACGTCCGACGCGCGTGACGTGCGACAGAGCGAAAGCTTCACTCGCTAGGCCACCTGTCCTCGACAAATCTCTTGTCCTCTCTGGCGCACATGCTCACAGAAGGCGAACGGCCAACCGTGGTACGTGATAATTGACATTTCTTGGCCTGCTGTGCTGCCAGTTGATTGGTTGGTTGGTCGGTTCTGTGGCAGACACAATCATCAGTGATTCCAACAGCGCAACACAGCAACTGGTGACTTGGTCCAAGGTTTCGACCAAAATCAAAAATCAATCCTCACGTCCTCGCCTGGCGCCGGGTGAAATCTGATTAACGATTCATCCAGCGGTCGGATTTTACTGGCGTCGGTTGCCGTCTACTCAGAAGCCATTTATTCGATTCTTTTTTTCATTCGGTTTGTCGCTTCGGAGATCGCTCTAGCAAGATGTCCTTGCGGAAGGCTTTCGGCAGGGCTTGTATTGTGAATCCTCAAACGAACGAAGCAACAAAAAATATCTGCTGTGAACACTTTGCTTGACATAGCTGAATGAGAGACCTATATTAGAGAGAAACTGGATGCGTGAGAGTATATGCTACTGAGCAGACCAATTCCCCTTGCCAAGTAAATTGTCTGTGCTCTCATTCTCAGTTAACACATGAACTAAGCAATCCATGACAATGTAATGAAATGAAGGGTTCACTCTCGTTAGTATTGTACGAGAAAGAAGACCATGCCTCACGGTGTGCTACAAGACGCGAAGCAACGTCATATAGGCAATGTTTACGGTTTATTTTTAAAAAGTAGGTTTACAGAAATCATTTTTAACATAATGTTCGCATTCCAAGACCAAATTTGATCACATTTCAAACAGACTTTAAACATTTTATAGCAGCAATTTTGCATTTGAGCCCATTTCAAAACGATCCATTTTTTTCTTGGCAGTTTACACTGTGTACATATCCTAGAAACACTAAAAGCAATGTTCTTTAAATTAATATTCATCGGAACTAAAAGTTATGAAACTAGTTTCCTCATAGGCATCTACAATATGAGAACCATTCATCAAATGCTAACCTCATGAAGCATAGGTCTCAGCAAGCGGGCATATTCATGAACTAATGAACGAACGAAGCAGCTCTCCTGGCTTGGGTTGCGCTGTGAATTCTACCTGACATACGAATGTGTGTGAATAGCACAGATAGTGAAACCCTTTCGTTCATATTCGTTGCTTCAATATGCAAGCCCTGCTTTCGGTCATGTTTTCAGTGCCCGTCGCACCGTAGAAAGAACTTGATTGAAATTCGGAAAGCTGATTCCGTTTCATTTCGTGGACGCGGACGCATTAGAGATTTAGTTTCTTCGACAGCGAACTGACGGCCGTGCGTCTCCACTGAAACAGGTTGCCAAATTGATCGACAATAGTTGAATGGGCAAAAACGGGCGAACCACCAACTAGCCTGATCTAGCGAAAGTCATCAATGTGTGGTAATGGTCGGACTAGCTGCTCTTTTGGTCGCAGCTACATATCAACAGATCGGAACGCTCAGATTGCACAACCCGCGGCGCGGTTCCATGATCCTCACGTCCTACATGTGGCAAGGTACGTTTTCAGTGCGGAAAGGAAAATGACTCACAGCCCGCGCGATATACGCACATACTTACCCATACCAATGGGCTGCGGAGACACACGACAAAAAAAAAAATAAACGTAGCTAAGAAGAGCTGAGTCAAGTCCAAGGTCAGGTAAGCCAAGCGATCTCTTTCTACACATGTGTGATTTAATGTTCGTCAAGCAGTAATGGCGGTGACTACACAATTGATGATCGGATGAATGGGGTGGGGAGGGGCGATCGGAAAGTGAAGGTGAATAGAGTCAGTCAGTAAGGCGCGAGGGTGAACTAGAAGAAAGGAATTTGCGGTGAGAAATAATACGTGTGAATTCGACGAACACGAAGCGCAATAGCGTTCTTCGGCGGGACTACATTAATGGGAATCAATAATATCATGGTTTTTTGCGTCGACAACTTGTTTTTAATTCCTAAAGAAAACGGAATACACTAACTGACCAACCAAGATTGGAATCTGCTATATAAGTTTTACAGAGAGAGGTTACATAATTCGACGTGGATATCGTCAGCGGCACAGTGCAGCTTTTTAATGACAGATTTTCAATTTATGGATTGTTCGAAAATGAACAGAGTCTGCTTAGAATATAACTACGTAAACAAAGATTCACAAAAATACTTACTTAAATTGAAATATAACCGTCGTTATAAACTGCTTCATTTAGAATTGGAACATACTTTTGCTCATATTGTGGCGCTCCTGGTGGACGGATTTGGAAGTTCTTGGCGTCCACATGTCGGGAATTTTGTCAGCCTCACGTATGATTTTTGACATTCCGCAAATCGACTGTACTTTGTAAACAATCAAAATGGAAGCCGGAAGAAGAGAAAAAATGTGCACAGTCATTTGGAAAATCCATTGTGGTCTGTATCTAGGCTAGCTAAACAGCTGAAATTGCCCAGAAATACCGTATGGCGTGTTATCAATCGGTATAAGGAAACATTGACGACGATTCGGAAGCCTCAAGCCAATCGTCGGAGTGGAACTGTTGACCGGAAACTGCGTGGTAAGATTTTGAAGACGATTAAGAGGAATCCTTATCTGTCGGACCGTGATTTGGCCAGAAAATTCGGTGCTGTCCATAGTACTGTGAGGAGAACTCGACTCCGGGAAGGAATCAAGTCGTATCGAGCCAGCAAACAGCCAAATCGGACCATAAATCAGAATAGAGTAGTCAAAATTCGTGCTCGGAAACTATATGACCAGGTGCTGACCAAGTTCGACGGGTGTCTTCTGACGGGCGATGAAACCTATGTCAAGGCTGACTTCGGGCAAATCCCAGGTCAAAAATTTTACTTGGCAACGGCTCGGGGGATGTTCCAGCCAAATTTTAATTTGTTTTTGTCGACAAATTTGCAAGAAAATTTATGATTTGGCAGGGCATTTGCAGCTGTGGCAAAAAAAAACGAAAGTTTTCGTTACAAATAAAACAATGACATCGGAACTATACCAAAAAGAGTGTCTCCAAAAACGAATTCTGCCGTTCATTCGATCCCACGACCGTCCCGTAACGTTTTGGCCAGATTTGGCAAGCTGTCATTACAGCAAAGTCGGTCAAGAGTGGTATGTAGAGAAAGGGGTCCAGTTTGTTCCGAAACACCGTAACCCACCCAACTGCCCCAGTTTCGCCCTATTGAGCAATACTGGGCAATCATGAAGAAGAGACTCAAGGCAAAGGGAAAGGTTGTCAAAGACATCAATCAGATGACGACCTGGTGGAATAAGATAGCTAAAACGATGGATGAAGAAGGTGTGCGCCGCCTAATGTGCCGTGTTACAGGAAAAGTTCGAGAATTCCTTCGAAACCGTGACGAATAATTTTATCCGTATTTTTTCTTAAAAGTATGAAGAAAACGCTACATTTGTATAAAAAAAATGATCTTGAATGCAATAATAAAAAAACTGAAATACAGGCAATTGTCTATGTTCCAATTCTGTCTGAAGCAAGCTTTAGTATGAATCCTGTAATTTCGGAACTGCAAGTTGGATCGAAAAAAAAAACAACATTCTCCGAAACCATAAAATTGTGCTTTTGAATCTAAACGTGTGACAATCGATTGAGCATTCCTCTTGAGATGTCAAAGTGAGTTCCACTTTAGAGTTTTTGGTCATGATTTACGGTGCTTCCAGAACCGGTATTCAGGGACCAACCAACATAACCCAAAACGGTTTGTATAACGGTGAATTATTATAACGAATAAATTTGAATAGTTTTGAGCTCATTTTAGATTTTTTTTGGGTATCATCACCTTCCATAAACTCATCACTCTTATTCGGAAGTTGGATTCGCGACCTCCAAAAGCACCGATAATAGCGAACAAAAGTTTAAAAAACGGAACAAAACTTCGATTACTCAGCAACGATTAATCCGATTTTCACAAATCATGATTCAAATTGTAGTTATCATCTTCTTAAAAGATTTGGTTCAATTTCATCCAGATCCGACGTCCGGTTTCGACACTATATGGCGATGAATGTTAAAACTTTCAACCGTCATACAAAATAACGATGCAAAACCGCTACGTGCTAGTACGGAACAGAAAAAAACACCACCGCCTTTCGACCAAAGCACACAATGTGCTTTGTTCAATTTCGTATAGGGTGCAGTGTTGCCCTCATTTAAATCTATATTTTTCAGGAGAAAAATCTGTAAATCTGTATCGGGAGATCAAAATTTTTAATTGAAAATCTGCATATGAAAATGATAAATTAAAGCGGGCGAAATGAAAATGTCATTCAATTGAATCGAAAAATGACAGCTACTTTTGTTTAAAGGTAGCGTTTATTATAATGTAATTGGTCTGTGTATGTATGTACGTTATTGAATTTCATTCGGGTTCGACTTGCGGCTCCGGAACTATAGGGTAAAGTGTCAAAAATTTCAAATCATCATTTAGTGAGACGATGCGAAATTAAGAAAAGTTCTTATTAACTTGACATAACTGTTTACATTTGGAAAAGTTTGAAAATCAAATTTCTTTACAGAATCTTCTAGTGATATTTTTGAAAATATGAGAAAGGTATCTACACCCTGCCAACACTGCCCCGGACACCGATAACTGTCGTCATCTCAGCCGTGGGCCGGCCGCCAGAGGGACCCTCCTCGGGGGCGTCGTCCGTGGCCACACTACAATGGATACCGCGAACCAGCAACCAGGACCGTCCGCAGCAGACCAGACACAGTGATTCAACTCAAGTCTAAGCTTCTTCTATCTTCACCCCTTCTACATCTCTCTCTGTCTTACAATAAACTAACAGTTAAATGGAGTCCACCCCTCTAAAGGTCAATCTGACTGAAGACTGATTTTTAAAAAGGGTGTATATATTTTATCATATCACGAAAATTGCCTTTTTTCTAATCGTTGTAGCTCGGAAACCGTTAATTGTACAAAAATTGCTTTTTGGTTCATTTTGAAATTATTGAGAAAAAAAATCTTTTTTTCAGTGTATATTTTTGTAGAGTGCCCTATTGATTCCCTACAACTTCTTCCTGGACGTCATTTTTGTACGATTAACGGTTTCCGAGTTACAACGAGAAGAACTTGATCATTAGCATGCACCCGTCAACTGTTTTAGCTGTAACTTCTGGGATAGCCATCAATCTGTAGGTTTTATTAACAGCTTTAAAATAAAAATTATCAAAAAAAATTAAACCCTGATTTTTTTATTTAATTTTTTCAATGTATATTTTTTTTTTAGAGTGCCCAATCGATTCTCCCCTCCTACTCTCCAAACCCCACCAGTCGATAAAGTCAATTCCCGGAATAGACTTCAATGTGCGTAGCGATTCACGTTTAATGTCTTCAATTGACTCAAAACCGTTTCCCTGGAGCGGTCGTTTGAGTTAGCTGAATAGCCAGCTGACACACGGAGCTAAATCAGGCGAATACGGTGGTTGCGGAACGATATTGGTTGAATTTTTGGCGAAAAAATCACGAAGAATCAATGCAGTATGTGACGGTGCGTTTTCGGGGTGCAAAAACCAAGATTCTTTTTACGAATAGTACGAAACTGTCTTGTTGACAGTTTGGCCAGTCGGAAAAAATTTGGAGTGCACCATACCTCGATAATCAAAGAAAGTACCGTCCTGGACGTGGTTCGTCGTCAACACGTTCTTGACCCGCTTTGAGCAACTTGTGCCGCTCAAAAACACTTGCTCGCGACATACAATTATCATCGAAGGCCTTTTGCAACATTTTGAACGTTTCGGCACAAGACATTTGAAACCCCACATAAAACATTATAGATCTTCTTTGTTGAATGATTTCATTCATTTTAAAATTCGCCGATTACACTTTTAATACTTCAGAAAGACAGACGTATGCTAAACACGAATTGAATTTTGGCGTGATAATTGGCACAGATGTCACTGACAGTCATACCAACCTAGAAAAAAAAATTACGACGAACAAGGTTTCCGCGCGAAATATAATTCAAAGGTCTTACTACTTTTTGCCCACAGTAGTATAAAAGAACGGCAAAAAGATTTCATCTCACTGCACAAAATCATGAAAAAGGATGCTGAACACTGTCATTCAAGTCTTTTACCAAAACGTCAATATCTCCGTTAAAAATGGACGGGTTTCAACAAAGTATGGCTTGTTCGATAACACATGGACTGAAAAGTTCCGGGCCTAACACATAGATTTGCGCTAGTTTTATTGCAGTCACCTTTAAAAGACAGTTGTAAAAATTTCATTATATTCTATACATTAGTTTGTGAGTTATAAGTGACGCTACTTTTGATGTTTTCAGAACAATGGATCAAAAACAATTTCGTGTTTTAATTTTACACTGCTTCTTGATGGGAAAAAATACCTTTCATGTGAAGCAATGGCTTGAAAAGTGTTATGGAGTCTTCGCCTAATCAGAACCAATAATAAAACGTTGGTTTGCTGACTTTAAATGTGGTCGTAGAGACACCGAGGCGGTAACACAAGAAAACATAAAAAACACAAAATCGTTTCTAATCGTTCCTAATCGTTTCTAATGAAAAGTGAAGTTGCGTGAGTTAGCTGACATCGTAAAGATATCAAAAGAACGTGTTGACTTTTTATTGCATGAGCATTTGACTATGAGAAAGCTCTGTTCAAAATGGGTCGCAGTGTTTGCTCACTGGTGATCAAAAACGAGAACGTTTTGATGATTCTGAGCAATGTTTAGCCATGTTTGAACCGGATTTAAAAACCGGATTTTTGTGTCGATATGTAACAATGGATGAAACATGGATTTATCACTTCCAAAGCGCCCGAAAGCACAACAATCGTCTGGAAAGGTTATGGTTTCTATATTTTGAGACGTGCGTGGTGCAATATTTATCGACTATCGCGAGAAAGGAAATACCATTAACAGTGAATATTATATAGGGTAACGGCTCCCTATTTCATCTGAGCTCCTATTTCCATCCCATCCCTTCACCTCATTACTTTGAATATGGATAATATCTTACAACGTACCTGAACCAAACTGTAGAATGTTTTAAAATGATTATTCAAGCTATTGTCACACTTTCTCATTGGAAGAAATGGTTTTAAATTCTTCGGTGATCGTTTTTTCATATAAAATAAACTCACTTTTCAATTTAGGACACATTTTCGTCTCGAGATTTACAGTTCGTCATGTTTCTGAATATCTACTAATCGATTTGTCTCAAAACATGATCACTATTTCGCACAATTACACTACTATTGGATGACCTCATAATTAGTAATGTTCACTTGCCACTTGTTTAATTAACGATTAAAAACATCAAAAATTCACTTGATTGCGCTTTGTTTTCATCTCATTTGGTTTCGCAAAGTTTTCTCATAATGTTACAAAAAAATTGATTTCCTTCTTCAAATTATCATCTACAGGTATTTTTTTGGTATCCGTACATTAGTTTAATTATATTGTTGAAATTTATAGTTCAATAAAACTGTTTCGGTTTCGAATATTACCAGAAAGAGCATGTTAAACACTAATGAAATAAACATTGTGGCAAATCTAGTAGCACTGGTTTCTTTCCGCTATATGTCAACATAACGCTGTTAAGTGTGTGTGCTTCATCGACTGTGCACATAGATGCCAGATATTTTCATAGAAAATATGTATCTGCTCTATCTGTTTTCACTAATAAAATGAATCAGTTCAAATTGGTTTGAAATTTTATTATAAATGTTTATCAGTGTTCATCATCAAATATTTGCACAAAAGATTACCATTTTAACATGTGATTTGTCCTTTGATTAATAAACTTTTAAAGAAGTACAGCAATCAAATACTAACAGATATTCAGAAAGAAAAATCTGTATAAAATCTGTAATCTGATTTAAATCAGTATGCGAATACAATTCAGATAAATCTGTATAAATAGCATCTCTGGTTCTGCATTTTGTTTTTAGATGGGCTTATGCCTAAAAAGTAATAATTCTTTTTTTTGTTTTTTTAAGTTCTCCAAATTAACTGCACAGTAAAATTTTAAATTTAAAACGAAAGGTAACGAAAACGATCCAAAAAAAATTTAAACGTCGAAATGATTCCAAACTGTTTCTAAAATATCGTGTGTTGTCTCATAGTTGGCATTAGGCCCTTCTTAAGGAAAATTCTGACATTTTGAACCTGAGAGTGTAATAGAACAATATTTTGGTTGTGAGTGCTGTCGCCATTGCTAATTTATGGGATGAACAAAGGACCAATGATAGGATGAATATAAAACCTTTAAGATGAAATTAGGCGCACAGTAGTGAACATATCAGAAGTGTTTTAAGCTGATTTTTAAATATTATTTTAATTTCCAAGAAATGTGAATCAATTCTCAATGTGGAGCAAAGCGAATTAAGCAGAAATATGAAAAAATCGTTGTGATTTTAGTGGCTAAATCAGGTTTTTAAGGTAACGTCCTTACAAATGAGATGAAATAGGGAGCCCTTACCCTAGTGTTATTGGAGCGTTTGAAGGCTGAAATGACAAAGAAACGACCGCATATGCAAATTTTTGTTTCCTCAAAACAACGCACCGTGTCACAAGTCAATCAAAACAATGGTAAAACTGACATGAATTGAACTTCAAATTGCTCCCACATCCACCGTATTTGCCAGATTTGGCTCCCAGCAACTACTCACCGGTAAGAAATTTCGCACGAAGAAAGAGGCTATCGCTGAAACTGAGGCCTATTTTGAAACTAAAGATAAATCGTTCTACAAAAGTGGTATTGAAAAGTTTAGAGCGGCGCAGGAATAATTGCGTAGTTCTCGATGGAGATTACGTTGATGAATAAAGTTAATTTTGAACCAAAAATATCGTGTTCTCATTGTCAGACCCGGAACTTTTCAGTCCATGTGTAAAAATATTAAAACGAAGTATCCAAATTTTGGAACCTATTAATTTTTTTAATGATAATTGAGACAGATTCTACTATTGCAAGATCGGGAAAGAAAGGATAATTTCTAAAAACTCGAAAATGCTGGAATAGCTGTTTCAATAAGGACCTATGATTAAAATAAAATCGATTTGCATTTATTAAAAATTTGCTTTTATTCGTGTAATTTTTGCATTCCAAAACCATTCGTTCACACAGAGCCTCAGAGAACCCTCTAAATTCTTCCTATCCATTTCCACACGAACAAAAAAAAACTCGCTCCACTGTGCCAACAAAGAGGGCACTTTTACCTCCTTCAACAACCGATTCTTCAAAACACTAACCAAAAAAAAAAAAGAATCTAAACGCGCGCGCAGCAGCGAACAAACCGGTTTCCGTCTGTTGGTTAGTTGGATTTTTTTTGTATGTTTTATTTTTATTTGCAAAATGCTCACATATTCCGCTCCGAAATCCTTTCAGGTTCCACAGAGACCGCGAATTGTCGGCAAGAGAGAGAGAGGCAGCGAAAAAACGTCGCGCGGGGTTCGGCAGACTGCGGCACCGTTCTTCCCCCTTCCGGAGACTATATTATACTTCGGGATGGATCGGTTTCGCGAACAGATCTGCACAAGCTGCGCCAGACAGAAAGTGGAAGAAATGGAATAAAGAAAGATGATGATGGAGGAGGAAGAACAGGAAGAAAACTGGATAAGAAGAAACTAAAAATGCCGAAGAGAGTCTTGGCATTGTACAGACACATACACGAACCGAAAATGCAGGCAGACGAAACACCGCCGGATGGCTGAAGCGCGAAAAGTGAATGGCACGTAAAAAAGGAGTGCATGGCCTTGAAAATTTTGCAATGTGTGACCGACGACGACGACGACGACGGCAACGAAGCAACCGGCACGAAACCGGTGGGGAAGATGGGAAGTGGGTTGTAGAGCACCACGCGGCATACCCCCGGCGTTTCCCGTGATGGATTTTTTTCTGCGTAGAAATTTGATCGGTAGGGGAACAACGTGAAAGTCGGGTTACGTCGCGTCGCGCACATGTTCCGCGCGTCAACGGCGAACCCGAACGCGCAACCGAAGCTAGACGGCTGATTGAAAGGATCGGAGCGTGAAACGTCATGCTTAGGACTTTTTGTGTGTGCTTCCTGAGCCGGAGATTGAGCCTTCTATTCTGCACTAATTTTCTGTCGTTTTTGGGATTTTCATTCGTTTCGAATTTTTTTTTTAGGAAACCGTTTTCATCTCGATAAATGATTTGAGCTCCATTTTCAACATTTGTATGGTAAATTAGAAAAGTAAGAAGTGCATGTTAAGATTGTTCATAGGGCAAGTTCAGGAGTGTTCTACACGCTCTTTGAGCATAACTCATGGTTTGAGTTGCGTTTACTCAAATTCATAAACTGGAACAATATGTCAAAATTTGAGTATGGATTTGAGTAAAATTTACTAAGGCCATGAGTTCTCTCGCATTTATTCATACATTAGAGTAAGCGTTGAGTTTTTAAACATTTGAGTGAAAAAAAATACCTCTGGCAGTTCATTGCGTTTTCATTTTCGGAATATTCTTATCGAATTTAAGAATGCAAGAATACGTCGCTTTTCATTACCGTTTTTAGATCCGGTTTCTGAAATCATGGTCAGAATCATAGTTGTGTTGAATAGTAATTTTGTGGTTTCAATTATGCTAAGTGAGAGATCCTACATAAGGATATCAAAATCGTTCAATTTTGACTCCAGTGCGGTCAAATTGAACGGTTTTCAATCACTTTTTTGCTCTTCCTATTTAAAAGAGAGAAGAATGATTTTAATTAGGGAATCATTTTATATAAACATTAACGAAAAAAATTTTATTTATTTTGAGTGCAAAAAAACTCAAATTTTGAGTTAAATTCACTTAAATTGTGAAAAAAATATTTATTCCTTATTTTGAGTAAAATATATTCAAATTTTGACAGCGTCGTCCATTACTAAAAAATGAGTAGATAGTTG
Source organism: Malaya genurostris (assembly GCF_030247185.1). Classification (NCBI taxonomy): domain Eukaryota; kingdom Metazoa; phylum Arthropoda; class Insecta; order Diptera; family Culicidae; genus Malaya; species Malaya genurostris. The sequence goes on along the minus strand of NC_080572.1, from coordinate 66,290,143 downwards.
GTAACTCAAGTTCAGAGTACGTGCACATTTTAATGAATTTGAGGGGTGTGTCACTCAATTTTGAGTTATGAGTTCAATGAGAGTGTAGTTCTAGATGGATAATTTATGTCAGGTTTAAATTTTAAATCTAGAAATAATAACAATATAAACTGGCAGCCCCAGCAGCGTTTTATCTGTGTTTCAAATATAGAAAAAATAGAACGGCAGCGTATACCAGTTTTAAATTTGACAGTAGAACTGTTCGAATAAATAAAACTAAAACAGCTTGCTGAAGATACGTTTGTTTCAGTTTCAGTTATATTATAGACCACCCATATGAATCTTCCAGCTGCCGAATTTGGTCTTACAAGTTAGTTGTTGTATGTTCAAATCCCAACCTGGAAGGATTCTTCCCAACCTGAAAGGATTCAGATGATTGTAATGATTCTGCAAACTCTGAATCGGCTACGGAGTCTGTTGAAACAGAATGTCAAATTCCACAAAAGGACAAAGTTTTACTATCGCGATGCTTCTTTTGTGTGCATCTATAGCGACGTAAATTTACATAATTTTTCCGTAGTGTGTATTCTGGCCGTTGCTCATCGCCGATATTCCGAAGTAATTTTTTTCCTGTCAAATTGACTATAGGAAATGAGGAAACGTCCTCAGTAATATTCAGCAATTAACTACCAGTGTTTCCGTAATAAGGGGAAGGTCGAGAAATTAGACACCCCTCTCTGCATCGACCGCTGCGGGTGGTTGACAGCACATTTGCACATTATGAATTTTCATCGCAATAGGTGAGTACCGAATAGAGTTCCATTCTCATCAGCACTGTGTTTCTCGCTTATGGTAATTATCGGAAAAGGGGAAGAGGGGATAAAATGAACCCCCGAACCACTTCACTGTAAAAAATAAAACGGGAAAGTTTTGTGCATGACTATTTTCAATCATTGTTTTTTTCTTATTATTACAAACAAATACTTGTTGTATGAACTGAACAATACATACAACATCTCATTTTTCAGCACCCTAAAAAATTTCCCATCGAAATATACACCGAAACCTCCATTTTCAAACTAAACGGGGGTTCGTAAATCGAGTTAGTTCGTAAAAAAGTTTACGTTATTTGGAATTTACTTCGAAACAGTAACTTTACATATGATCAGTATCTAATGATAATTGACATGTGATGAAAACTGCGGAAATGTTACCGCAGAGACGGGACTCGAACCCGTAGCTAACTCCTAACCGTAAAAATTGTTTGACCAGTTAAACTACCCTGCATGCAGATCCTTGTGGCTTCATGGGTAGAAGTCGTTTTTGTAAACATTCCTTGATGTATATTTCGCTGTTCAGTGAAGCAGTGGTGATGAAGGGTTTCGAAATTTTACTGCAGCTACAAATTGCTTGCCAGACCATAGCTTTCTTACAAAATTTTTCGACTTCAATCGATGTCTCGGACTGGTTTAACACTTACCCTTCTCGCACCGTATAATATTGTGGTCCCGGCAAGGATTTGTAATCGAGTTTCACGTAGGTTTCTTCGTCCATGATTATGCAGTTCAAATTTCCAGCAAGAATCGTATTGTACAGCTTTCGAACCCTCGGCCTGATCGGTGCTTCTTGTTTCGGACTATGTTTTGGTTGTTTCTGCTTCTTATAGGTTCGAAGATTCAAACGTTGTTTTGCCCGAAGAACATTTGACTTCGAAGTGCCCACTTTTTTGGTCACATCCCGAACTGAAACCTCCTTCTTTTGCTCGAACGCCTTCAGTATACGTTTATCCAACTGAGGGTTAGCAAGACCATCTTTTCAACCCGTTTTCGGTTTATCCTCAAAGGTGTTTTCCTCACCGAACTTCCTGATTGCATTTCGCACGGCATTTTCTCTTACTCCTTCCAATTTAACTATCTTTCTCAGTGACAGTCCGCGTTCTGTGCACCATTTGTACACAATTTTTCGACGTTGTTCTGCTGAAAGTCCACGCATTTCGAAACAAACTAATGAAAACGAATAAACAACTGCACAAGTGGTTAGAGAAGGTGTAAATTGACATATTCTGAACCAATGCGAAATGGCGGCGATTTTTGGTTGCGTCCATACATTCTGAGACAGTCTTTAAAGCACAAATCGTTCAAAAACAAATGTACGTTATTTGAAATCTACTTCGTAAAACGAAGTGTGTTCAGTGAATGTTTGTAAATCTAATCACATGGATATTTTAGAAACGGATTTGATGAATAAGTGCCAGAAAAATCGATATTTGCGATTGTTTCAAAATCCAAGATTGTGACTTACGGTATTCCTTGAAAAACCTCACAAGAAAGGGGTTTCAAGAAATATCGATAAATCGGAAGTCGTAATCTCGGATTTAGGAACAACCTCAAACATTATTTTCATGCATCCGTTCCGAAAATATCCATATTATGAGAGTTTTCAACGAATATCGACAGACCAGAAGTTGAAATTTTTGAATATAAAAATGAGCTTAAATATCGATAAACCGGAAGTCGTTATCTTGGATTTCGGAAAAACCTCCAGCATTATTTTAATGCATCTGATTGGTATCTGCACACCCAATCCGTTCCGAGAGCACCCATTGTAAGGGAATATCAAATCAAATCCGTTCCGAAAATACCCATAGTGTAGCAATCAATAAGCCGGAGGTCGCTCTTCAAACTCGTTACAAAAATACCCTTATTGTAGTAGTTTCCATGGAATATCATCAATTACCCGGAAATCGTTTTCATGTTATACAAAAACCTTTTTTACGAAATAAGTTTATGAAAAAAGTGCACGCTATTTGGGTTTTGGTTCGTAAAAATAGTTACGTAAAAGGAGGTAACGTAAAATAAGTGTACGTAAACAGATGTTTGGGTACATGAAAACGATACATTTTAATTTTCGCAAAGTAACGGATATCGAAACAAAGAGGCAGACAAAGCCTCTTCCTCAAACTAATAAAAAATAACCCAGCTTTGTTTTACTAATTTTTATCATTATCAGACAAATTAAACGTGCTACAACTCTAAATGAGTTCAAACAATTATGTATTTCACATGTAAAATCTGTCTTATGAACCGATTTTAAAATATATATTATAATTTGATTTCTTTAAAATTATGTAAAATGAAGAAGAATGTATTTTGACTTATCACTATTTTTTGTAGATGTTAGAAGTTATTATGATCTGTATGATGATGATGGATTTTTTGTTATTAATATTTTAGAGTTGATATAGATAAAAAGTAAATGCGTTGTCTACAAAAGTTTGAGCCCGTGCGCGTAAAGCAGTCAATGACAATCTAGAAATGGAATAAGGCTGAATTAAGAGATGTTATTGTTTGAGACCAAGGATCTTCCCGGGTTGGAAATTTTCTTGATCAACCCTGGATAGTAATTGTAATATATAATGTAGTATAGTAATTTCTTTTTGTTCAGCTGCTCTATCGAAGGAATATCTATGCCTGCTAAGTTAACCAGCTCGTTTCAATTTTTGATTACTGGTTGAAGCATGTAATAATATTAATTATCACTTAGATAACTCGTTCAGCTCACACCTTTGTAGGGGTATGAGGTGGGACCATCATCATCATCAAAGTGTTTTAATCGAAAAATTACAAAACGAATTAATCAGTTTCGAACAAAAACTCCAAACCAGGTCGCACACTGAAAAAAAAGCCGATTTTTAAATTTTATGTTCATATTTTTTTATTTTGAAACCTTTTAAGGAAACGAAGTCTTTCTATCAAAAACTATTTCTCATGAAAACAGATGTTTTTATCCCTTTTCTATTTATCTAAAACAAAACAAAACTGAAAGTCATAGCCACGAATTGGAACTCAATCTGTAAGCAACCAGTTGCCCTATATTTGCAAAAATACCAAACTAGACAAAATAACAATAGTAACGGGAGCGCAGAAGAGAGCACTATGAAATATTACGCTTTTTATACTTAGTTAGACACCTGCGAAAATAAATATTTGAACAGTCCGTTTCCGGCAGTATATACACACAAATTGTCCACACTGCTAACTGTTTTTTTCTGAAGTGTTTCTATAAACAGTGTTGGTGATTGCCGAAAATTTGACAGAAGCTGCTATATTGCTATCTATATTGTATACAATATTTTCAATCCGGTAGAAGATGCTACAAGAACTCGAGTCTCTCAATGCATGCACCGCGAGAGAATTTTTCTACATTTCTTCGCTCCACTTCATACTCTTAGTATTTCATGGCCCTTAAAGAAATTTACAGTCTGATAATGATTGGTGCTGTGTGGAATTTCCCAAGAGAGAATCGCAAGTTGACTTGATTCAACTTGATGATTCTCATACTAGGTTGCAATATTTTAAAAGCCCTTGTGTGGAGCATTCACAGACATTTTCATAAACACAACTTATACAAAGGTTATATGCACATAGTAAGAATAAGCGGCAATAGCAAAATGATTCTATCGCAATTATCAAATGCCTGTATAGAATCGGATCGCGAAACGAGAATAAGCGACCGTTTGTTGCTTCAGAGAGGATTCCCACATGTCATTGAGAGAAATTCGCTCTCACACTGGTGTCGATTCTATGTTGAATGAGCCATGCCGGGTTTTTGTTGTTGCGATAATATCCGTCTCTCTTTGATGGCACTGATTGAATCGTGTGAAGAGTTGCTAGTGAGCGTTCTTTGATACGATAAAAGCCATGCTTGTCTATAAATAAAATTCATGATTTTATTCGCATGCTTCTGAACAATTACGGCAATACTAAGTGTCAAGAACATAAAATTTGAAGTGATTATCACTTGAAATGGAATTATCATATCAAATGCGGCGAAATGCTGTGTAAAATACTTTAGCCCAGCGTGTCAATTTTTATCACTGCAGTTGCAGAAAAAAAAATGTAACCTGGCATCCTTGATGTGAGCGGCATGTGGCAGATGTAAAAATATTAGACAAAAAGTTCCTGTCGAAATTTTTAGCGCAAAAGTCTTAAAATTCAAAGAGTTCGCAATATTACGCATTTGTTTTTTCACGACGAAAACGCGCACCATAAAGTTGGAGGGTGTTTCAAATCGAAATTTCTATTTTTTCGGGAACCGTTAGTAAGAGTACCGAAAGACTCGGTGAGAGTATATAAAGGGTGATTTTTAAACAGGTATAGGATTTGATTCAAAACTCGAACTCAAAACATTCGAGAAAATTGATGAAATCTATATTCATATCGTCCGGTATTTCATGAAAAATGCCACCGGCCCATAATCCACACCAAACAGTGACTTTTTTGGGTTGCAATTTTTCGATACAAAAGTCGATCTTCATCCGACTTTGCCAGCGCCCATCCATGATTGAATTAAAGACCGAACGACGATTCATGATTAAATTATAGACCACACTGAACAAGCTGGACAATTATCTGCCAAAAACCAGTGTTGCCAAAAAGATACCAGCAAAAAATCACCCTTTATTAATATTCTATTTTTCATAGCTGGCCTGCAATTTGTTTAAAAGTGAATGTTGAAAGGTGGCTTATTGGCCGTTATCACAAATAAAACGCTTTGTTGATTTGCTTCTAAAACTGTAAAGTAATCTCTAGTCATGATGGACTATCAATTTCATTAAAATTTCTGGGGTAGTAGCTTCTGATCAAAGCAATAAATGACTTTTTTCCTCCGGGGGTGTATTTTAGCCTATCTATCCCCGAATGCACACCACTGAAACGACAAGCATCAGGTTGGCTTCCCTACCTAATTTAGTTCAGCTGAATTAGAAATTTCCTATTTAATCGTTTAGTAAATATTTCGGAAGTGTTCATGTGTAATTTCAATTGAAAAGAAATCAAATTATTATCAATCACTCAAAACCCAAATGCGTGCTGGCTTGATGTGAAATTGAAATGACAAATCAAATTAATTAAATTCTATGCAATGCGTTTTCGGTTTTGTGTCCAACTTGTTCTAAATCCGTCCCACTATTCGACGGGTGATCTAATCTGCTACCGGCTACAATATCCGAGTATTAAAATTATTCATAATTTTTTGACCATTCTGTCTCTCATGGGACTTCAGAATGTTTTAATATCGCGGAAGGGTTGAATAAACAAGACTTTTCAAGGCCAAAGGTTTTGTAAGTGCTGAAACCGTATTCGACAATCATACTTCGGTTGTAAAAAAGTCTAGAAATAGTTTCCATTCAGTTTTGGATGCTCGTTTTTTTAAAATTTCTCCTTCTCGGATGAAACCCCTAGCATAAAAAAAAACATCGATTAGCTTATACGCGTAAGACCATCTGCACTAGTGTGGGTAGAAGAACTCAACGATGAAGACGAACAAGTTCAGAACGTGCGAATTAACAGGAAAATAAATAAAACAGTCTCCGCTGACCTTGAACATAACGACAACTCATTTCTCCCAGTTTGTTTTAACGCGCACCGTTTCCTGCGGATATTCGTGAACGACTTCACATATTTCGCCCTTTTCTACTTGGTTTATTTCCAGTGCTATTAGGGCTCGCTATTACTATTATTATTATTTTCACCACACAACCGAACAGCGCGCGTAATTTCCATATGAAAGGGAAACTTTCCGGCGACGGTTTGTAAATTGAGTTGGAGTGTGCTGAAGATTTACTGTCTAATCCGCTGTGATCATCCAATAATGGTGGTGGAAAAATGGTTGGATATCCACTAATGCGACCTTCAGGAAAGGCAGTCTGATTCATCTGCCACAACTCAGGTTCAAGTTCATTCAGCTCCCACCGAATCGTCCGGATCCGGCTTACGTGCGTTCATACTACCGAGATCAGACTGTACTTCCGGGAAAAAATGATGTCACAATTTCGTTTCAATATTGAAAGTGGTTCATTAAACATCAACCGTGGGAGTAGAAGAGACGGTCGTCACATTCCACTACTTTTGCTGAAGTGTTTCATCTCAATTCCAGTGAAATCGCGCGGTGATGAAGCGGAAACGTTACCCTCTCTCGAAAGTTCTTGATACTCTAAGGAACAAATTCCAGTGCATGTCGAAATTATTCATCGCAAACAGCAGACCACAACAGCGCTGAAAAGTATCGTAGCATGTTTATGTGTAAGTTTGACGCGCACGAATGCGCTGCTACTTCGATTCATCACCATAGAGAAGTTATACAAGCGCTTTAGAAATTTTATATTTACTGCGCCATTTTTGAGCGCTTTGGTTCTTAGCATGCCATGCGCTAATTGTCAATCTAGTTTTCACATTAAATCCATTGTTGACTTTTATCATAAAAGTATGGAAACCCGCGACTGTAATAGCAGTGTGAAACAACTGTCAGTGACACCAAAAGCGCCTTCTGGTGACAAATCGGTGTGGAATTTCTCAAAAAATGTATGTATAAGCGGCCCTTACACGACAATTATTAATGTCATTTTCAATGATTACTACGTAATAACATTCCCGGTCGTCCAATGGTGAGATAACTAAGTCCTCACAAGTTCCTATCTCATGCCTCGCCGTGTGTCTATGATGACATTTGGTCAATAGAACGGTGTCGACTGGGTGCTATCGCCATCTGCGTTAGTAGCAGAATGAGAGGGTGCGAAATTGCATATAAGTTAAAGCCTATTGGCCCAAACGCGATTCGAATTATATCAACCCAGAGTATTTAAATTATTTGCATTTGAGTAACTATGAACAGTTTCGTCCAATGTACTCGAGCCATTCCGTTTGCTTTTGTTTTTAAATTACATCGATTGAACCGAAATTTGGGAACTCATTGACATGTTTTACCTATTCGAATGATTCACTCTCTTGCTCATAAACCATCAAACTGATTTTGGTTGTATTTTGCTTGAATCATTCGGGACTTTTAAGAGCAGGAAAAAACTGCTTTAATGTGCGAAGTGTACGTGTGCACCTGAATTGGGGAAAAATGTTGAGATCGAATCAAAAACAATTGTCAGATGATTCATTTTTACAGAACATTCTACCTTCTACTTCACTGATCGTGAGCAATCATGAGGGTCTTTCGATTATTCTAATTTAAGAGTATTCGAAATAATTTCCATAAAAAGAAAATTTTTGAGCTGTGAGAAATTCACAGGGACAGCTACAGGTACAGAAATAAAAGGAACAAGTACAGAAGCTAAGTTCAGGAAAAAATTAAGAAGGTATAGGAACAAGTGCAGAAAGTACAAAATCAATTACAGAAATGAGGGAAACAAGTATAGGAAGTACTGGCACAATTGAGTGCGGAAAAAGGTAAAGAATGTGCAGATGGTACAGATATAAGTACAGAAGTTACAGGACCAAATACAGAAAATACTGGAGCAGGTACAGCAAGTACAGGAACAAATTTTGAAACAAGCACAGAAAGTACAGAAACAAACACACAAATTACAGAAACAAGCACACAAAGTACAAAATAAAGTGCAGATAATAGAGGAACAAGTACAGAAAAAAGTTAAAAGTTCAAAAGTTAATCGCAAATGTTGTCGAGAAAACAATTTTGAATGGCAAATTATAAGAAGAAAAAGTTTTCATTTCACGCATTCCAATGATGCCCACTGCTATGTCATTTCAATTTCAACATCATTTTCTCATCCGTTTAACTTTTCTGTTACCGTCATTAATCGTTATGAGACTGTAGCGTTAATTTAGAGTTTTTTTTCGGATGGTAAACTGTACGCTGCCTGTTTGCGTTTCGGTAAACCATCGGTTTTATATATTTTGTCCTGTTGTCCGCGATATAAAAAGGCTGGGGCCACTATCATAGAGCATTATAATGATATTTTTCTTCAATAATCATTAAAATAGATGAGTAGTTTTGATTTTCTACATCTAATTTAATATTATTGCGCTACGAAGTGTGCAGGGGTCCGCTAGTTGTATTATATTATATTAAATTATATTGTATTATGCTCAATTATATCGCCAATAGGGAGGGGCATGAAGTGCATCAGGGTATCTTACAAGTGAATGACTGGATGATGGAGTGGATTGCCAACCTGAGTCACGCGGGGGAAGATCCCGATCAGATGGGAATAACAGAAATATAACAACTGGAGTAATTTATTTCAGAAATATTTTGCAACAAATTTTGAAATATTTAAGGCTGGTAAGCTGTTAAAATAACAAAAATCATAACAAAAAAGACTCTAGCGGGAACAAAATCGTAACAGAATTTGAAACGTTTGTATCACAATTATCATTGAATTTGATATAACTACAGAAGTCCGAAAGCAGGAATTTATAACAATAGTTGTAACTTTAGTAGCTAACTGTTAGCATCGTTTCAATCCAAAATTGTTGAATGATTTATATATTATATGAATAATTTATTTAGTGATCTGATTTCTTCTTTTAGTTTTTTGAAATTCTGATCATTATTGTTCGATATAAAACAACGGAAGAACTCATTTTTCTAATGATGAACGTTGTCATGAGTCTTGCAAATGAAAATAAAATACATAACCGATTTTGTTTTTATATTGTTATTAAAAGTTTTAGCTTTCAACAGTTTTCATATGTTAAATATCTCAAAATAACACACATTGTTATACATATCAACTGTTGATATACTTGTGTTAGTCATGTGCATCTGATCGGGCAGTAGTCGATCGTCACTCGTTTTCATTCGAGGCGTCAGATAGGATATGGCACCTAGTGTCATATCCTTAAAGGGTCACAAAAATAGTGTGGACTTTGCGTCTGCTTAGCGGTTCAAATGGAACTGTTAGGCGGAGATGGCGGTTCAATTTGAACTGCTTTAAGCACTGATGAGCCGAAGGCGAAACGCGAGGAAATCGAAACTAAATATGTACTTTACGTACAAACAAAAAACCCCTAAATGTTCAGAAAGTTTAACCTGATCTCGATTACTGTGAATTTCACACAGCGAAAATTGCACAAATCTAATCAAACTGTTCTAGATTTGCACTAAACTGAGGATATTCACCTTCGATTTGCGAAGAAGAAATCCTAATAGTTCTTTAGAAAACTTTTAGAGTCATTAGAACGGCTGATTTTGTGTGAGGCTTTCTATCGTTGTCCCCTTTTCGTTGTTTTTTCACCAATGCAAACGACTAGCAGCTGTGACGTAATCGTTCTTGTCGGAAGCGAAACTAGCTTTGCAAATGACACACAATACATCTGCTCGCAGTGGCGATAGAATCCAAACAGATCCAATTTTTGTTAAGAGGTTTCTTTTTATGTGATTTCGTTTGTAGCCTTTTCACTAATAGGCGGTCCTAACGGCTATAAAAATAGCAATAGGATTTTAATGTCGATTATTTCATTTCGGGATTCATTCCTGCCTTTCAGAAGGACTAAATTGTGGAACTCACTACGATATTAAGCTTTAAAAATGCGAGAAAGGCAAACGCGCCTTATGAATTATCCTCTTTGATACTCGTTTATATCAAACATTTCAGAAAAGTTTAATTTTCAATTATTTGAGATTATGTCACACAACTGAAAAGTTTTATCATAAAATTGGATGGGATGTAGCAAAAATCATGTTGATTCGTTAGATACAACAGATATTCACGATCAAAAACTTATCACTCTCTCAGAGGGTACATTTTGAATAGGCGCCCCATAGTGAAGTCAAAAAAAAACAAAATAAAGCAAAATGTGTCCAGTCACAGGGATTAGACATCTAAACTAAGGGGTGATTTTTAAGAGGTTAAAGAGTTGATTTTGAAAAAAAAATTTGCAAAATTTTTGAAATCTTTATTGGAATCGAAAAAATGATCAATATAATTCAATCATCTCTGCTTCTGACAGCCCAATACGCAAGATCCCAAATAATGCCACCGGTTCATAATCCACACCAAATAGTGACTTTTTTGGGATGCTTCCGGCTGGTGTTCACTCCAGATGCGGCAATTTTACTTTTTGACGTATCCATTAAACCAGAAATGAGCTTCGTCGCTTAACGCAATTTTTCGATAGAAAAGTGGATCTTCCTTCAATTCCAGCCAGTTCTATATTAGAGAAAACTCAACCGACTCCGACTAACGTAAGCTAGTTTGAAAGTTGAAAATGAGTCAATGATCAAGGTCAAATGCTCTATTGCTGGTGGTCTGAAATTTTCCTTATCAGAATTAAATGAACCGGTATCACCTAGCAAGAAGTTTCACCCAAGTCTCTTCTTCCGGGAGGAGTTATTACCATTTTTTTAAAACAATATTTGCATCTAATCGTCGCCAGTGCCAATTCATCGCGCGATGCCGGTTCATGTCCGGCTCAGGCCCGTTCATTCGGCAGTAAGTGTGGGAAAAAGAAAGGGCAAACAATCCAACTGATTGTTGCTTAGAACCCATATCAGTGTGCTACAGCAGCTGTTTGCAGCGGTTCTATTCTACCCGGAGCGATACTGAAATGAAGGGGTTGTTTGATGAGGAGAGAACCTGAAATGAAGAAAAAAAAATATTGCCTACCGAACAGCCTACCACCATGCGGCCCTGCGACAATCTGTGCTACACTGAAATCAATCGTAATGGTTCGTGTATCGATAAGAAGGTATGCCAACAAATGCCACCGTTGCTAGGAGTTCGCGAGCCCCTCGGCAACCCAAGGTTTCGTGAGTATGTAAATTAATGTAAGTATATACAAGATCGTAGATAATCTGGCGGCAACGATATGTGAAATGTGGCGATCAACGATCAGAGAAATATTGTGGGAATAGAAAACAATATGGCTGAGCAAAAACAAAAGACGTTATAATTTCTATTATTTTCCAAAGAAACTAGATGATCTTAGCAAAGTTCTCACAATTTGGTAACATTCAGTATTTACTTGTAATATGATCAAATTGCCGATAGTTTTCTAATCGATTGTTAGTAGAAAATTTTAGATAAAAAGTTAAAATGAAACCGTACCAGATCTCTGATACAATTATTTTAACAAGCTCACGTTTCTCTCGGGGTACGTGATGTAACCTACAAATGTGTAATTTGTGTTGCAATTCGAATAACGACAACTGGCTCTACCTTGTACCGATATGAACGGCTTCCAACTATTTCCAGTTCAATAGAATATGGTAATTGCGGAACTACTTCTATTTATTCCAAGCAGTACACTTATATAAGGATGGATGATTTTTTTCTAAAGCGCAATCACACGCGTGTTCGCTGTGAGCTTGACGCCCCCGCAACGAACCTTTCGAACGAAATCTGAACAGATTTGCGATTCAACCGAAGGCACTCCCACTTTTGGTGCATCATTCGCTTCGCCCGTTTTTCCACGACTCGCGACGATGAAAATACGATACAAGGAAATTTGTGTGGGTACAAAATATTCATCCGCAATTAACAACATGGCGCAGCGGGTTTTGTCTTTTTGCGTCTCAACCCGGGTACGAAAATGTGATTTTCTATTGTTCAATTTTGCCTAAAATGACGAATAAACACCACTACTCTTAACGGGGCTGACAAATTGTCGAAACTAAACCTAAACGTAGGCGAATACGAAGCGAAACAATTTTGTTATAACAATTAAAATGACAGACATCGTCTTGCAGCTCGAATTTAGTATATTTTAACTGCTCAAAAGAGTACACCAGGGCCTTTTTTTCGTAAACGTTTTTACACTTGTACTAAGGTGAGGCAGAACACTATTTGGACAACATCTACGTCAAGACAATGGAATTATTCAACTGGTGCTTCAGTCAATGGCGAATATGAGGTTCCGTTCCTAAAACCTAAACGCAGAAAAACAACAACTAGTTCTTCTGTGAGCATATCTGGTTTTGGACATTCGCAGTGTGAGCTTCGCTTCAAACAAGAGCGATTGCGTCATCCAGCTGCTGGTCGTTTGCATTGGAGGAAAAGAAAAGGAAAAGTTGACAACGACGGGGAACATTACACAAAATTAGCCGTTCTTAAGATTACTTCTTTGCAAATCGTAGGTAAAAATCATCAGTTTAGTGCAAATCGAGAAAAATTTAATTAGCTCTGTGCCGTTTTCGCTCTGCGAAACTCGCCCCAAACCAGTGCAAATAAAGCCAGCATTGCACTACTTCGTTTCTGAATGAAATGAATCCCGCGATTACATCATTCAGGTGCTGGTCATTTGCTTGGGAATATCAGAAAAAATACATTTAATCAGCCCGAAAAATTAAAAATGATAATCCGAAATGAAGTAATCAACCTAAAACTTCTATATGTTGTTATTGTTGTAGCAGTTAGAACCGCTCTTTTGAACATTTGATCTATTATGCGCATCGTTCGCAGTGGGACTTTCGCTCAAACAAGTGCGGAAAATTCATCAAAATCAAATCATTTAGCTCCTAACTATGTTCAATTTCTTCACATAGAATCGAGTAAAGAGGTATTTGGATTTCCTCATATACTCATAACTTGATTTTATAAAATCGATTTTCAATCAGAACAAGTATTGACACTACTTGGTGCGAAACGTTAGCGCTGTAGGGAAGGTCACACAAGCAAGTGGCAGATGAACTTTGTGCGCCGTTCACCAAATCGAGAGGTAACCGATTTGTTCTGAATTTCGCTCGTTGAAATAATTGTCAACTGTGTAGAAAGTTCCAAAGCATTTTACAAAGAACTAATGATATTTTACTTGAAATGGATGAATAATAATAATAAAACAAACCTGTTTTAATCCATCTAGTGGTGTAATGATGCCTTTCTCATATCTCTCATATATAAATTCCCGGATATAGTATAATCGAAGTTGGTTCGAGGAAAGTGACAGGGATCCAGTTTTGAGTCTAAGGCTACAATCTCAGGTCGTTAATCGAAAATCGGGAACCAGGAAAGCTGAAATTAATTTGTTTGGTCGTCTACTGATAATGACTACCGATTGGAAGAGCTTTGAGGCAAGTTTAGAGATTATTTTACGTTTTATTTCCGAGAGCCAGCATAGGCAGAATCAGTTTGTTTGATTGTCTATTGAATTGGAATAGTTCCGAAGCCAGTTAAGATTTTTTTACATGTTTTGCTTTGCCGCTTTAAGTGACGGTATCAAAATTTTTACCACACTTTACCCTATAATTCTGGAACCGGAAGTCGGATCTTGATGAAATTTGGAACTTTTGTATGGGACCATGAGATCTTTCACCTAAGTTTGTTGAGATCGATCTCGCCATCAGCGAGCAAGTATTTTGAAATAATTTTTTTTCACTGATTACCCTGGGATTCAGGAACCGGAAGTCGAATCAGAATAAAATTCAGGAACTTTCAATGGGATAATTGTACCTAGATGTCTCTGAGAAAGGTTAGTGCCATTATTTTCAGATTTTTTTTAACATATCACTCTGTAATTCTGGAACCGGAAGTCGGATTCGAATAAAATTCAGGAACTTGGTGTGGGGTTGCAAGACCTATTATTTGAATCTAAGTTCATAAAAATCGGTTCAGCCATCTCTGAGAAAAGTGAGTGCAAATAAATGTTACATACACACACATACACATACAGACATTTTGTGTACTCGACGAACTGAGTCGAATGGTATATGACACTCGGCTCTGCGGGCCTCGGTTCAAAAGTCGGTTTTTTACAGTGGTTGCAGAACCTTTCTATATGAGAAAGGCAAAAATAAAAACAGTCATGCGTGCTTAATACAAACCGGTTGCTAGGACCCAAACCCCTAGAGTCTAGATAAGTTCTCGAGATGTTTAGACACGAAATTCAAAGAACTTAGGTTTTCGATAAAGTCTGCAAAATCTTTATTGTTTTTATTTATCTTTTTGTGAACTTTTACAAATATTTCGATTACCTATTTCAGTGAAAGTAGACCAATTCAATTGTCAATAAATCGCGTGGAGAACTATCATTCTTTGGACAATATCTCCTGTTCTCTCATTCTTTTATATGAACTAGTTCTTTCGAACCGTTTGCGAGCACTTTATATGTTTTTCACTCGTGTCGAAAATGATTAGCTAATTCGAAAAAAACGGAAGAAATAACATATAACTGCAACTAATGTTACTGTTTCATTTGCGTTGTCGAGCGAATTTTTTTTTTTTTTTTTTTTTTTTAAATAACTATTAATTGGAATATGAGTTAAAATTAAATTATTAAGATTTAAATTGGGTGTTCAGCCACAAGTGGTGACTTTTCAGCCCTATTATATATATGATTTGGTTATTACCATGAGGACATTATTTGCTTCCGCAATTCTGAGATTTTTGTGTAGGGAAAATTCTAAACCTACTTGTATTGTGTAATGGGGAAAAGGAACTTATATACTAACTTACTAACTAATACAGAGATCGAATCGATTCAATTGAAGATTGCATCGATTTTTGTCGGAATTTGCTTATAATATTATGTGACATTACATCTAATGGTTCTATATTTGTGAGTCTGTGTAACTCATTTGTACTAAACCAGGGAGGACGCTTCAGAATCATTTTCAGAATTTTATTCTGAATCCTTTGAAGCGTTTTCTTCCTGGTGGAACAACAGCTTGACCAAATTGGTACCGCATAAAGCATGGCTGGTCTGAAAATTTGTTTATAAATTAACAATTTGTTTTTTAGACAGAGCTTAGAATTTCTGTTTATAAGAGAATACAAACATTTAATATATTTATTACACTTTGCCTGGATTCCTTCAATGTGATCCTTGAAAGTGAGATTTTTGTCATACGTTAAACCTAAGTATTTAGCTTGATCAGACCATGTCAATTCCAAGCCATTCAATTTGAGAATGTGACTATTGTTTGGTTTAAGAAAAGAAGCTCTTGGCTTGTGAGGAAAGATAATTAATTGCGTTTTTGCTGCATTTGGTTTAATTTTCCATTTTGACAGATAATCACTGAAAATATTTAAACTTCTTTGTAGGCGACTGCAGATCACTCTTAGATTTCTACCTGTGGCTAATAGACTTGTGTCGTCACAGAATAGCGATTTCTGACAACCAACGGGTAGATTTGGAAGATCAGAAGTGAAAATATTATACAAGATTGGAGCTACACTCGAACCCTGCGGAACACCGGCTCGTACGGGTAGCAATTCAGATTTACAATTCTGATAGCTAACCTGAAGAGTACGATCAGTTAAATAATTTTGAATCATTTTGATCAAATAAATAGGAAACTGGAAATTAGACATTTTTGCTATTAAACCTTTGTGCCAAACACTGTCGAATGCTTTTTCTATGTCTAGAAGAGCAACTCCAGTGGATAACCCAGAAGATTTATTTGATTTTATCATGTTCGTTACTCTGACAAGTTGATGAGTAGTTGAATGTTCATGACGAAATCCAAACTGCTCTGGTAAAAAAATTGAATTCTCATTTATATGAGTCATCATTCTCAACAAGATAATTTTTTCAAAAAGTTTACTGATAGAAGAAAGTAAGCTAATTGGGCGATAACTTGATGTTTCTGCTGGGTTTTTATCAGGTTTTAGGATAGGAATTACTTTAGCGTTTTTCCATCTTTTTGGGAAGTAAGCTAATGAAAAACACTTGTTGAAAATTTTAACCAGGAGTCTCAAGGCAACATCGGGAAGATTTTTAATAAGAATATTAAAAATTCCATCATTACCAGGAGCCTTCATGTTTTTGAGTTTCCTAATAATTGATTTAATTTCATCAAAATTCGTCTCAATAATGTCATCGTGTGATAACACTTGGGTTGAAATATGATCATATTTCAGTGAGACTTCATTTTCAATAGGACTCACAACGTTTAAATTAAAATTGTGGACACTCTCGAACTGCTGAGCAAGTTTTTGAGCTTTTTCACCATTTGTAAGAAGTATTTGATTTCCTTCCTTGAGAGCAGGAATTGGTTTCTGAGGTTTCTTAAGAACCTTAGAAAGTTTCCAGAAAGGTTTAGAATATGGTTTAATTTGTTCAACTTCTTTAGCGAAATTTTCATTTCGCAAAAGAGTAAATCTATGTTTAATTTCTTTTTGTAAATCCTTAACTATGTTTTTCATAGCAGGATCACGAGAACGTTGATATTGTCGTCGACGAACATTCTTCAACCGAATGAGCAGTTGAAGATTGTCATCGATGATAGGAGAATTTAATTTAGTTTGAGCTTTGGGAACTGAAAGATTTCTAGCTTCGATAATATAATGATTCAAATTATCAATTGCTGTGTCAATGTCCGCAGAATTTTCTAAAATAGTTTCATGATCCACATGATTTTCAATGTGAGATCTGTAATCCAACCAATTAGCTCTATGATAGTTGAAAATAGAACTAATTGGATTAATTATAGCTTCGTTGGAAAGTCTGAATGTTACAGGAAGATGATCTGAGTCAAAGTCAGCATGAGTAATCGGTTCACTACAAATGTGACTTTGATCTGTTAGAACCAGATCAATTATAGACGGGTTTTTCACGGAAGAGAAACAAGTAGGATTACTGGGATGAAGAACTGTGAAGTAACCAGCTGAGAGTTGATTATGAAGTATTTTACCATTACTGTTATTTTGCCTACAATTCCACTGGACATGCTTAGCATTTAAGTCCCCTATTACGAAAAATTTCGATCGATATCTTGTAAGTTTTTGCAAATCGCCTTTAAAGAAATTTATTTGTTCGCCGGTGCATTGGAATGGCAAATATGCTCCAGCGATGAAATAAATTCCATGAATGGTTTCAACTTCGATTCCCAAGCTTTCAATAACTTTAGTATTGAAAGAAGGTAAAATTCGATGTTTAATTTGCCGATGGACAAAAATGGCAACTCCACCACCCATTCCAATAAACCTGTCAAATCGATGAACCACATAATGTGGATTACTTTTCAATTTGACATTTGGTTTAAGAAAAGTTTCTGTCACAATGGCAATATGGATTTTGTGAACTTTGAGAAAATTATAAAATTCATCTTCACTCGATTTCAAAGATCGAGCATTCCAATTTAAAATATTCAAATAATTATTTAACATCACTGTTAAATTTTAAATTCATTATAATATTATTTGCAAATTTCCATCCGATTTGAAATGCTTCAAAAAGTGATGAAGTCGAATTCATTTGGATGATCATTTGAAAAAGTTGATCTTGTAGGTAGATCATTTTATTTTCAGTTATATCGCCTAAATCGACTTCATTTAAAGAAGCGAATGGCATTGATGGAATATTTGTAGGTAGACTGCCATTAGAAGAAGATGATTTGGCCGGTCTACCTATTAATAAATTGTTTTCGTTAGAAGAAGAACTGCAAGGCGGTCCTGTGTTTTGATTATTTACATTAGAAGAAATAGGTGATAGATTTCTACCTAATATACCAGCATAACTGACATTAGAAGAAGATGATGGCGAGGTCGATCTACCTGTCAATAAATTGTTTTCGTTAGAAGATGAATTGGCAGGCGTACCTGTATTTTCAGGTATGTTCTGTAAATTTAAGGTCGTTGATTTGACTTGTTGTCGAAGCGAACGAGCGTTTAAAATTTTTTCCCTGACAGGACATTTCAAATAATTGGATTTATGATTTCCATTGCAATTTGAACATGAAAATTTATCAGTGGTTTCATTCATTGGACAAACGTCTTTCGAATGCGATTTACCACAATTCAAACACCGTATATCCATATGACAATTTTTGGTTCCATGACCGAAGCCTTGGCAACGACGACATTGCGTTAAGTTTGCAATACGATTATGCCGTTTATAATGTTCCCAATGAATTTTAATGTGGGAAATGAAACGTACTTTTTCTAAAGTTTTCAAATTGTTTACATCACTTCGATTGAAGTGTATTAGGTAAAGTTCATGGGAAATTCCAGAGCGTGGTTTAGAAGTACCATTCGCTCTTTTTTTCATAAGTATTACTTGGGAAGGGGCAAAACCAAGCAATTCTTTTAGTTCATTTTTAATTTCATCAATACTTTGATCATTTGATAATCCTTTCAAGACAGCCTTGAAGGGTCTGTCTGATTTTATATCATATGAATAAAATTTATGAAGTTTCTCGGACAAATATCGAATAAGACGTTCGTAATCTTCCAATCCATCCACCAAGACTCGACATTCTCCTCTTCGTCCGATTTGAAATGAGACTTTTACTTCCGGGAGAAAAGTAGAAAGCTCAGTACGGAATGCTTTGAAGTCGGAAATCATCACCGTCACTGGTGGCATAGATTGATGTTTCTTCCCAGAACGACAAGCGTCCATTTTGGGAATTTTTGAAGAATTTTCTTCTATGTCGCTACAATCGGATTCAGGAAGAATCTCGTAAATATTGTTAGACGGCATAGGATCAATGGAAGGGAAATCCGTCCGTTGTCTTTTATTTTTACATTCAGATTCTATAAGATCGTGAATGTTATTAGAAAAATGTTGAATAACGGATTGTGATTTATTCCGTATTGAATTATTTTTAGCCTTAGGCTTGTTGCCTTTCCGGTTGGACGCAGGCATTTTTGAAATAAATGAAATTTTAAATTAAATTAACTAGGCTAAATTAGTCTTCGATTAGACTCCTAGCTAGCCTTAAAAAAGGCTGATTAATTTCTTAGTCACTCTAATATCACTCTTTGTATCACTTAGTCACTCTAATATCACTCTTTGTATCACTTAGTCACTTAGTTAGTGATTCAGGTAGTCTTGAAAAAGACTGAAGCCTTGAATCAATGAAACTCTAGGTAGCCAGAAAAAAATTCCAGGAGCCAAGAGCTATACGCGTGCGGTGCGAACGACTGTTCAACACCGACTGCGTTGTCGAGCGAATAAGGATCTCGATTCCTCAGTGTGCGAGCGGCGCTAAGAGTTTCATTCATCTGTTGTGTGTTAGCTCGTTTATGCCTTTATTACTTCCGTCTTTCTCTATCAAGATCATACTCGATCATTCTTTTGTTATTTTTCTTTTTGATGTTGCCATCACAATTTGATTGTGATTTTGATACAAGGCTGAGCTACATTACCAGTTAGTTCCTGTTCAAAGTCCATTATTAGATCCGAATAAAGTCACGTGGTATCGCTACACGACCTGTACCAGTAAGGCAGATTTTTGTTTTATTTTACTTCACTTTCTTGAAGATTGTTTACACTAATAACGAAAAGAGAATCGAAAGATCAGTTGATGCTAAAACGTTCATGAGAACATGACATTAAAACGATCAATTCAGTATGGATTTCGCTCCATTTTAATGGCTGCGTTTCGGTTTTGAAAATGGAACCTCAAAAGATCGAGGATTTAGTAATGCGCATAGATCTAATCGATTGGACATTGCAACACAAATCGATGGTGCAAGGTGTCCCAATCACAACTTCGCTTGGAAATCCGATCACACACATTTCCCATATCACCGGTGTGTCCATAATTGTCTATCAGCCGCGAATGAACGAGCCGCGAACTGCCGACTGTCCTTCCTTGCGGCCGTTCGTTCGCTAGCACACGGAACGTATCAATGGGAACCTCCAAAGCGAGCTGAACGAAAATTTCAGGGTCAATCGCAGACTAGTTTCTCGCAGCACGGAATGACAATCACAGCCCGTCAACAAAGCAAAAAAAAAAACAAGCAACAAAAATAACAAGAACAACATGGTATGCGACCGCTCGCTTTGGTTTACGCATTCAAGTCTGCCGTAACCATATTACATAATTATTTCGTTTTGTCATTTCGTGTATCAATTTAGTCGCGTCTTTCACCTTCATCGGTGTCAACTCTTTCGTCGCCGTGCGGCACGAAACTTGATACCCAAAAGGGCAATCGGTATCACGTTACCTAAAAACGATCATGAATAATAGAAACAATACAGCAAAAGAAAAGCAGAAAACTATGTGAAGGACAGTGGCCATTGTGCTGTTGTCCATTGAGCGGCGCATAGTAGGCTGTGGATACCGAGTTTGAAATTAGGGCAATAATGCTGTAATTAATCATACGATGTTGCCATGATTTGGCAGTTCGGGAGGGATTTTGTTGTATGCTCTTGGTTTAAACCAGGAAGGTTATCTTGTACCGATAACGCGAAGTAGGCCCCTTGCCACAAATAGTGATCGAAGTTGGCCCCTTCAACTGTCATCCGATATCGTCGTTTCTTTTTTCTCTCCGTCGCATTCCTGTCATGTGGGGCTACATCATTACTCAGAACCACACGGCTTTACGCTTCGGCGACCTGTTTTCCAGGAATTGGTTTACCATTAGTCAAAAAATTTGAATATCAAGCCTTCGAGCAGAAAACAGCAACATCCGAACGAAGACGTACTCGTTCGTTCCCAGCTCTCATCAGACGGCAAACGGAATAAGAACATTCGAAAAATCTGCCGAACCGGCACCAGAAGAAAAAAAACTAGTTAGTCATGATCTTTATTTCTTCTCTACTTTTACTTTCATGCGAAACCGGTTCTACGAATGTTTCGCGAAAATTATTCCGAGACAACGCTGGAAACCGGCAAAACAGCCGCGATGTTCTCCTCGGAACGTCAAATGAACAAGTTACAAGACAAGCGAGCTACCTGTTCGGCCGACAGTCTGTTCCCTTTCTTTCTGTCTTGCGTTTCTCATTCGTTCTTTCTTCTGTTCGAACCATGCGGTATTTCCTTCCCAACTGAACCCAGTGCAAAGCACGCAAGCATTTGCTGCGTTCATTTTTCTTTCTTTCTTACTTTCTAACTCATTCTAATGTTTTCCTTTCACATTCAGCAAACGATGCTGGAGAGAGAGGAACAGGAAGAAAGAAGTTTTTTGTCTGCTACACATATATATTGCCACGGCTTGCTATACTTCTCCCTGTCCAGACGATTGTAAGCTATAATCATGATTTTGTTTTTCTTTGTTGATCACACAATTTTGCACATTTCTTTTTTGTAGAATTTATTCTGATTTCTGTCGCCCCGAGCAAAACTATGGCTTGGGGCTTTTAGGGCCAGTTTTGGTCCTGCTCATGATTAGTTGAAATTGACATAAGCAAGTATTCGACTTTGGCATCAATGTTACTGCAGGGCAACTGGGGAACAACTTGACACGTTAGCTGAGTAGGTAGGAAAACGGGCCCCAGCCAGCCCAGCCGGGACTTAAAAGTGGTTGAGTACATCAGGAAAAACCCATCGGCGTCGACGCGGAATTTGGCCAAGCAGTTCAACACCAGCATCGGGATGATTCAACGGATCAAAGTTCGGAACTCCCTGAAAACGTACAAGAAACAGATGGTGCCGAAAAAGTCCCTGGTACAGCAAGCTCAGGCCAAAACAAGAGCGCGAAAACTGTATAACCGGATTCTACAGAATAAAGACGGATGCATCCTGATCGACGACAAAACCTACGCCAAGGAAGACTCTCGAGCGCTATACGAAATCGGTGTACCAGGACCTGGACGACGCTGACACCACGGTGGCGATGGAAAAGTTTGGGCAGAAGGTATTGGTCTGGCAAGCAATTCGTACCTGTGGTTTGCGGTCGTCGATTTTCTTCACGAAGGGCACAATTAACGCCAAGGTGTACGAGGGAGAATGTTTGAAGAAGAGAATGCTGCCACTGTACAGAAAGCATAAGGCTCCTCCTTGCTTCTGGCCGGATTTGGCATCAGCCCACTACGCCAACTCCGTTCTACAGTGGTTGTCAAAAAATAATGTACAATTCGTGGAAAAGGACATCAACCCACCGAACTGGATCTTCGGCCAATTGAAAGGTATTGGGCAATTGTCAAGCGGCACTTTCGGAAGGAAGGTACAGTGTCTCAAAACATCCAGAAGTTCAGAAGAAAACTGGACAGCTGCCACCAGGAAAGTCACAAAAGTAACTGTGCAGAATTTAATGAAGAATGTCAAGTCCAAAGTGCGAGCGTTTCACAGAAACTAGGATTTTCTTCAATATAATCAGTGAAATGCATAAAAATGTAATTTTTCTACAACATATCGAAAACCGATGTCAAAATATGTTTTTTTCGCTTTTTTATTCAATAATCAATGTTGCTAACTACTTTTCGATACACTCCTTACCAGAGAGTTTATGTCCATGAATACCTATAAAAAACGTCTGTTACCTGTTTTGGCGGGATTTGGCCTCTTACCATCACTGAACACAGGCTATGTAGTGAAATGTCATTGTTGCGAGCATTGTCCAGGTGATGCCCCAAAACATGAACACTTCCTCCACGCGACAGTTGCGCTAAGCGGAAAAATTTTGGACCATCTTTAAGAAGAACCTCAAGGCAACACGACAGTCAGTTGCCATCGAGATGCATATTAAGGCAAACTGGCGTTCTACGGCGGATGAACATACCTAGGAAAGGACCATGCTGAACTTAATGGCAGGAACGAAATGAATGAAAGACACGATGTTTTGTTTGATTCTGTATGGGTTAAACTTGAGGAAGATACAACATTTGATTCTTAAATAACAATTTGATGCCAATTTAAACTTTTTCTCGTTCAACTATAACGTATAACTATAGTTATCGCTTCAGTACAGTAGGTGGCTGTAGTGAGCTCTTTCTTTCGAACGTATAGCAAATTTGAAGTTTACACAGGTTTTCGAGAAATTTTATTCCAGTCTGGATATCTGTTTTTTATGGTGACGTATTGCTTACGAAAATACAACTCCCGTCTGCAAACCGCCTTTAGTGCTATTTTTATCCGAACCATATCGAATTAAACAACCGAGAACATATGTTTTGAAATGGAACATTTTTCTTTAAAAACTTGTGTAAATTTGCAAACCGGTTTTCGGCGGTAAACCCCGTCATCTTTCCTGCACTACAACGGTATAACAGCTACGCTCTGTCTGACTCTTGGTAGATAAGGTGTCTCAAAAGGCTATCAATACAACCAAACACGCCATCTGGTGCGTAATGGATGTAAAATTGGTTTCCATCTAATTTTACCTCATATTATTAATTACTTTATTCTAGTATCGATTACTGCGCCATCTGTACATGTTCGCCTGATACACTGCTAAATGGTGAAAGGTAATTCAGGAGTTTAAACATACTGCACTAAATGAAAGATTTCATGTTTGATTTTGATGTCATTATATGCGTAATTGTTCATTTTAGAAATTGATAATCATTCATATTCATATTGAATATCTGTCAGTAAATTTCTAACATCATAATTACGGATAATGTTTATTCATGAATGAAGGTGAAAAAATAGCTTTCGCTGACAATCGGGTAAAAATCCACGTCAAGCATCCCCAAATGCCTCAACTACTGAACTGAACAATTGATTCGATTGAAAGAACCTAATGAAAACGGACTAACAACTGGATGATTGTTCGATGTGTTATATATAAAATTTTCACTCCTCCCAAAATCCCCTTTTACAGATCCGTATTGATTGGGGTGCAAAGTAGCTACTAGTTTGAAAAGTTCCACTTCAACATTTTTTTTTATTCCACTGATGCCAAAACACGACGCGACTGACGGAATCCATTGCGTGACGGCATTGTTTTCGAGTCTGGATTTTTTTAACCGTTCCCGTTGTCTCCGGGTCCCGGTGTATGCGGTCGAGACTGAGTGAGCTTTTTTTTCGCGCCATAGTCAGATGCCGATGCCGATGTCTGTCCAACCTGCAGTCAGTCAGTCAGTCAGTCAGTAGCCAGTCAGTCAATCAACGACTTTTATTTGGTCGGGATTTGGACTGCAAACTGACTGGCTGACTTTTTTCTGTCTGCTATTCGAGAGTAATTTCGTGTCTGCATTGAAATGGAAGTGATAATTGTTCAGTAATGAGAACGGAACACAGCGAAAAGGCACCTGTGTGATGAGCTAGATCACCAGAATTTAAGTAATACATTGTATTAAGGAGGGAGCAAGCCTGGCTGAAGTTAATCCAGGTCATGAACTCTAAATGTTACAATCCATTGCATCACTCAAAATACTCAAATCAAAAATCTTTAAAGGAAAAGTAGGAGAAACCAATACACATTTTGAAAAAACCTTGTGATTTTACATCTTGAATTTCACATTAATTTACGTGCAACATGTAATATTGTGTGAGTGGAAACTTTCATGACATGAAATTCGTTGAAATACAGGTTGTAAAACGGAAAATTGTACATACCATAAATTCGTGCAGTTATACTAGCTAGTCGTATGAAAACGGCAAGTGAAAATGAGAAACAACTGTAATTCAATCAGTCATGAAGTAAGATTGATTGGAAACCGTTTTAATGCGGATGTAGATAAATATTTGAACGCGGACTGTCACTGAGAAAGATAGCAAAAATGGAAGGAGTAAGTGAAAAAGCCGTGCGAAATGCAATCAGGAAGTTCGGTGAGGATAACACCTTCGAGGATAAACCGAAAACGGGTCGAAAAAAGGTCCTGCTAACCCTCAGTTGGATAAACGTATACAATCAGGCCGAGAGTTCGAAAGCTGTACAATACGATTCTTGCTGGAAATTTGAACTGCATAATCATGGACGACGAAACCTACGTGAAACTCGATTACAAATCCTTGCCGGGACCACAATATTATACGGTGCGAAAAGGGCAATTGTTAAACCAGTCCGAGACATCGATTGAAGTCGAAAAATTTTGTAAGAAAGCTAAGGTCTGGCAAGCAATTTGTAGCTGCGGTGAGATTTCGAAACCACTGCTCCAATGAATAGCGAAATATACATCAAGGAATGTTTACAAAAACGACTTCTACCCATGATTCGAAGCCACAAGGATCCTGTTGTCTTCTGGCCAGATCCTGCTTCTTACCACTACTCGAAATATGTCACTTTCGTCCCAGAAGCCATGAATCCACCAAATTGCCCACAACTTCGACAAATTGAGGAATTTTGGGCATTAACGAAGGCACATCTCAGGAAACATGTCTCGGCAGCCGAAACCATTCAACAATTCGAAAAAGATTGGAAAAAAGTGTCAAAACTTGTCACCAAGAAGTCTGTACGGAATTTAATGAGAAACGTTTGCAAAAGGGGTGTGAAGGAGGTGTACAATGGCTAAGTAGCAAATGTTGAGAATAATATTCTCTTGTTGTAGTCTAATATTATCAGTATATCAAATAAAATTTGAATATCTAACACTTGTGAATTATTTACAGCGAAATCAAAGTGCGTTCATACTTTCTGGGATAGTCTTTATATCAATGAACCGGAAGTCGCCATCTTGAATTCCTAAACGACCCAACGTAGTTACGCTTCGAAAATATCGATATGGTAAGTGTTTTGATGGAATATCATTAAACCGAAAGTCGTAATCTTGGATTTTGGAACGACCTTAAACATTGTTTTCCAGCCTCCATTCTTCAGATCCGTTCCGAAAATACTCAAATTGTTTTCCAGTTTTCAATGAATATCAATAAAACGACATTCGCCATCTTGAATTTCAAAAATACCTCAAACCTCATTTTCCGGAATCCACTCTTTAAACCCTTCCAAACATACCCATTTTATAGTAGTCTCCATGGATTGAGCTGGAATTAATTAATTGTATTAAGAATAGGTTTTTAATTTGATTTTCGATTAATTTTCATATTGTTAAAAAAAGGTTTTTTTTCAGTGTATATGTTTTTGAAGTGCTCAATCGATTTCTTGGAGCATCTTCTGCAACACCTTTTTTTCTATCAATAACAATAGTTTTTCGAGTTACAACGATTTGAGGAAATTAAAAAGTACTTGCTTCTTAAAGAGGGGGTGGGGAGTGTAAGGGATAAACAGTTTCGGAAAACATTTTTTATACATTTTCTTGTAGATGTTAAACTAATATTACGTCAAAAATCAGTGTAAGTTACTAGAAATAAGAGAAAAAGTGAATGCCAAATTTTTCGAAGTCCGTGAACACGATCCTGCAAAATCTACTGAACCGATTCTTTTCGAACTTGGAACATACTTTCTTGATAGAAAGTGCCTCTACGTTTTTGAAATTTTACCAATTTCATATTGTGGTAGTTTTTCACCTCAAAATTTGCGAAAAATTTAGCGTAAGATCGTGTTTTTTTGCTTAAACATGCCACGAACTGTTAAAAAATCAAAATAATAACTTGAGAACGACGGAGGGGGGGGGGGGTGAAATAACCCGTACTTTAAGTAAATTTGCAAACATTTTTGATTTCAGATAATTCTACGCCGAGTTATCGTGTTCGCGCGCGCAACGTGATTCTCAAAAGAGGTTTTGGGGAATGCTCTGGTACCGCCTTATTTTTCAATATTTATATGCAAAAATTTAACTCAATATGATGCTTTAAAATGTAAAAAAAGTTTGAATAAATTTGCTTAAGTCGTTTTTCCGTAAAAATTACAAAAAAAAATCAAATTTTGTTTCTAATTATACTTTACTACCCCCTTAAATCAATCTTTGGTCTACGACAAACCCTGTTAAAAACTCTAGATAGTATAAGTTCTGATTGGGATAATCTTTTTTATCGATAATTTTTAACCTTTAATGAAAGGTTATACCATTTTGGTAATTAAAATGTAAATTGATCCGCGTTAATCGTATTACTTTACAAAAACTGCAATTTATTCACCAGTGCTGAGAAAAAAACAAACCTTCTCCGGCACAAACGATAACACAAAAATACCTGAAATTACGTCGGTACATGGGTGACCTAATACTCCACCAAAAACATAATACAGCATACAGCATAAAAGCCTTTTCCGAAAAGCCACTGGATCAACCTGGCTCTTCGGTCAACTAGCCACGGTCTGCCCTATTGGTCAGTAGTCCGCAGTATCCAGTATGATCACCGTCAGAGCTAATAAAAGTCATTTTCATTAACTTACTCCCAGCTTCGCTTGCAAATTATTAGAACGATATGCATGTCCAGTCAACGAAATAAGCGGAGCAGTAGTTTCAAAATGGTGTTCTTTCTTTCATTTGCCCTTTCCGTCACTTTCGGTTTTCAGTGAAAATCGCATGCTGTACAGTGTCGATATTCAACCAAAACTTTAAGAATCGATAATGACAGAAAATGATTCACAATGTTCTTCAACTGTTGGTAATTTGCTCGATTTATCATATTTTAGACACTCTTTACAATATATCGGTGAAAGAATGAGACTTGAAATTCTACTAATTCTCCCTGCATACGTTAGTTTTGGTTCGTCTTGTCATAGAGGAACGAGCGACGGTGGCATTGATACTCTCTTTTTTGCAATGAGAGACGAACATGCCTCGCCCGGTTTCGTTTGTTTTGGTTGCGGTCATTTACGACTGAGAGAGTGAAAAAACGAATATGAGGCTGTTGGATTTGATTCTTTCAGCTCTGGTCACCGTTTCACTTGAGAGCACATTTCAAGGGAATTGAAAGCGTGGAAAAGGTGTTTTCTACGCTACACTTTACGTCTGTTACCTTGGTCCGATCCAGTTCATCTTCCTTCCTACGAGAAACGTTGTCGACTTGTTCAACTGCTGCCAACACTGGAAAGCAGAAGAAAAACCTTGCGGGTTTTTACCGGTTTTGAGAATACCATTTATGAAATGAGTTCAAATATATCCACCGTTAGGGATATTTCTCGTTGCGTTACTTATTGGTTTTATTCAAAATTTTCTTTCGATATTTCCTGTGCTCTTGCCATTTTCAAAATTTTGAACAGAGTTTTAAAGCAGTAATTCTAAAGCTATGATCAGACTAGCCAGTTTATCTGTCACAGTTTATCTGCCACATACAAGCAATGTTCCGGCAGTTTATATTTGGTCTGGCAATGTGATCACACTATTCACAGTTAAATGACTGCAACAGTCAAGTTTGACTGCCGACAGTCAATACTTTGACAGTTGTTATGTTTGACTGTGACAGACTTTTTGAGCATGTCTGTATTGTGATTACATTGATCAGACAAATAAAACTGGTTACAGACTTATATATAGGGAGTGGGTTGTTTATTGCAGTTTTTCTGCACAAAGTAATCACATTGGAAGAAAGTTTGTGGGGCAGAGAACTTTTCACGAAATATTGCATTATGATAAAATATCGATCTGGTCTCACAAACGGAAGTTCGTTGCGTTGCTACTTGGTGTGTTGTGTTTGGAAGCAATTAAAAAAGGAATATATATGTGCTCCGGTTTTTTTTTACCTTTTTTATTAATAGCAAAAATAGGTATAAATTAGCTAGTAGCTAAAAATTATTTATTAATCAAGTATGAAGTGAGTGTGTTTTTGTTAAAATGAAACGTTTATTTTGAATGAGAAAATTAAAAAAAAAAATTAGTCGAAATAGTGACCATCTTTCTGGCAATTTGTGGATACCTCTAGAATCAGACATCCCATTTTCGACTTCTTCGTAGGAATTGAAATGGTGCAAAGTCAATGCGTGGCTATTCGATAAAAACAAATGGTAGTCATTTCATTTAAATTCATATTTGTTATCCCTCCTTTGTTTATCTCTGAATGATTTACATTTCAAGTGATTCTATAATAAAATATTTCATCTTTGTTACATTACTTTGGTTGTTCTGTTTCTTATTTCCTATCTGTATCTGGGTTTTCACTGATTTAGTGTCATTTGATATAAATAGTATTTGGAAATGAATGAATACGACGATGAGGGAGAAGCTCCCAGTAAAGTGCTTTGATTGTTTCCTTCCTGAACTTTGAAACTGATTTTTATTTGACTCTGCAGTATTTTTCTTCAAATGCAAACATAATTCTAATGCTTTGCCCAAATCATCTCTTTCTAATACAAAATTCGACAATTTTTAAATGGTGAAAATATACGACGTTGTTAGTTTTGAGACTATGATATATATTTGATATGTTTAGCAGATGTCATCACAACAACAAATATTGAGATTCTTTCACATCATATGTTCATTATCTACACGTTTGTGTCTTAACGCTCACATCATAAGGGTATGTCTGCTATTACTAAAAAATCCAGAGTGGCACCGAGATCAAAAGCGTGAAAAAATATGTTTCGCAATTGTTAAGTATTTTTCACGCAACAAATACATTTTCAATAAATTGTAAATGGAGTGGTAGATTCAAAAATCAAATGCAATGGAAATCGATAGAATCATCCTACCTCCGTAAATATGACAATTAAAGAGTTGAAATTTGGGAAGGTTGTCTCCAGTCCAAGCTCTTTCAAATATGGTATGAATTCGCTTTGGGGCAGAGTTCAGATTTTGACAGATCCACAATTTTATTACCAAACGCTTTGTAATCAATTCAATTATCGAACTAATGAACGAACGGTAAGCTATTGGAAATTCGGTAAATATTTACAAACTCTAGAACACAATTTCAAATAAGTACATTATCTGTTACCGTTCAGCATTTTTTAATTTGGAGTAGTTAATATTTTTTTTATTATTTCATTATTTATTTTTTCATAATTCTCGGTTGATTTTTCCTTAGAGCGTATAAGCAAGAGACAGTTTCTCTTTAATCACTCTCTCTTTCGATTATTGTGATGTGATTAAAAAGATTTTCTTTGATATCACTATTCTGTTTAAAACTCGCAAGTATCGGGTATCATCTCATGCAAAGAGTTGAGTGATAAACGTGGAAACCGCTTGGTAATTAATAGAAGAGAAAGTAAACAAAGAGAAACTGTCACTTGCTTATACGCCCTTTTGAAAAATTAATCGAGAATTATTTCATCCAAGTACAAAGCAAAACGTTCCAGTACTATGCTTCTGGAGATCCATTGCACTCAATCGTGAAGGGGGAGCTCGGAAAATTCAGTAGTAATTTCTATTTAGAATTCTACGAAATATGCGATAAGCTTCATTATTTTGACCGAAAATGACGACATTGACAACGCGGTTCGGTCACAAACGAATTTGCAGACATGACAGTCACGTTCTTCTTTTGGCACACATCTACGGTCCTCCGTGAAACTGGCACCAATGGTGAGAAATTGGTTGCACTGCTGAGTTCCCATCATACATTCATAATGCAAATGTCAAACCGTGAGAACCCTTTCGATTCGGTAGCTCATTTGTATATATTGAGATTTTATGGCACACTTTGGTTGAAATGATAACAATGCAATTAATCTCGCGCTCCACCCAGCGGAGAGTGCGGTCATTTCAGAAGGTACCGGATTCGAACCACATTTTTTTAAAATATTTATAAGCACGTACATGTCTTTATTATTTATCTTTGGTTCGGTGAGAAGTTAGTACACGTGGTTGAGAGAGTCTAATACTGTTTAATCGATTTCGATCGATTTTAAGTACTTTTTTTGTAAACTAAACAATATTTGTGTATAGAACTAAAGAGCCGCAGCATCATATCCAAAGAACCTTGGGCTATCCTGATTCCCGGCTTCCTGTTCCTGAAATAGTGGTCATATACTCAAAAATGGAACACACTCACTTTTCGTAGAGGTCGCTTGAGCGATATTCACAAATTTATGTTCAAATAAAAGGCAAAAACTCCTGAGCTTCTGAGCTTTGCGCGGATGCAAGTGTTCAAAATTTCATTTTTGCCATTTCTAAAATAATAAGTATTTAAAATTTAAACCGTCGTTTAAAGTACGATGGCCGAATAATATAAAATCTTATAGAATGTACTAAAATCAATACAGTTTGTAAGTCATGTTAACAGACGGTCATACGAACCGACTTCATTTACACCGGTTGCAGAAGTACCTGCAATAGCAAAACAGTTTCATTTTGTTGGTTGTTGGTTGTGCTAATTGATTTTTTAGCAATAAAAATTATCTCGAAGCATACCACATATATTAGAATGTGAGAATATGAGTAATACGAGAAAGTCATCAATACACCAGTAGGTGGATTAAAACAGGTTTTTTATTACTATCTGGTTTCTACACATTATAAAAACCACGTGTACTCACTTCTCACACTGGTGCTGGAACGTTTTGCTTTGTGTTTGGACGAAATAAACAAGTTTTTGGTTGTCATAGAATCTGTGGCAGACAACTTCTGCACAACAGTTTCAGAAACAGTCAAATTTGTCTGTACAGTCATCAACTGTTTGTCTGTCGACTATGATCACACTGTGATTACATTGTCACAGATAATCTGCACACTATGACTGCATACAGATGGACAGTCAAGCCGATTTTGACTGCCTGCAGACAACTGCGAACCGATTACACTATGATACAGTCAAACTGCACAAGTTTGTGCAGATAAACTGGCTAATGTAATCGTACCTTAATGAAAATCCTGTCAAACTGTATAAACTGATGTTAGGTTGGTTGCAATTTAAATCAGGTCAACTTCGATGTCATTGGAGCACATTTTCGAGTGTCGGTACATCGAATCTGAGCTCAAAAAAATAGTTGTTGCGCTTCAGTAGTATTACTTGTCACAATGTTCATATAATAATATTTCGACAGAATCAATAAATGATAGTTTAAATAAATCATCCATAAATTTGTTACCACACAAATACGTACAGTGTTCTACAATGATTTGAAAACGAAATTAAATGGATTAGGAATCGTACGATCACAAGACACTTTAGTCCAGTGTATGAGACATTTTATTTTATTCAACTCAGACAGCAGAATGCGTATTTCCCCTAACATAAATTCCATATTCCATATACCTCCTTATTATCTAATTGTGCACACAAAGTTATACTAGAAATTCGTTGAAATTGCCAATTGCAATTAAATTATTCAACTCTTCGTTTGAAGTGGGTTCAACAGTTATCCAGCACTATTGCAGTTGGACCGTTAAAAAATATGCAGTGTTGCAATCGAATTAGTTCTATTAGTCGGCCAGTTAAAATCAAGTGAAGTGGTCATTTTTCTACGTATGAAATCAATTCCAGTTTGAACCCCATGATTTATGATCCAAACCCGTGCTCCGCCTGCTAATCATGCTCGGCAAACTGGGAAAAAAACAAGCTGCTGTGTACAAAGTGCATGTGAAAAGTCCGGCCGTTTGGATTTCGCGCTATCCAAATCTAGTCTCGAAAACCTTCCACTCGACTCCCACCTGCCTAAAACATCAATTAAAATGCAAAACTGATTGTATTCATTAATCAAGTCTGTACTAATCATCAGCAACAGGTCCGCGCACAAGTTGTCGCTATGAGAGTGGCGTCAAGATTTCTATCGAGTCTATTCCTCCTCGCTCGAGCCACTTTTCCTGGGTGTAATCGTTTTTCATAACAAATCACTCTAAATGCACTTGTTGTTTCTGCTGCCACCTCTAACTTCTTGCTGGAGCAGTTGCAAACGAACACAATCCCGCCCCCCCTCACACACACCCATGTACAAAAACAGCCAAGTTAATCCATTCACTCGGCTAGAATGAGTAATTAGATGCAAAAAGGCACAAAACAAGCCGCATTACGAAGTCCCCCGTTTCCGCTGAAACACCGCCACCACGATCCCAAGCCTGGGCAAATCTCGCACTCTCTGGTACATGGAAGTGAATGGAAATGAGTAATTCTATATCTTACTTTTTCATCTTTTCCCCCCACCGAGCTAAAACGAATCTCGGTGCCGGTCCGCACACCAACCACCAACCGAACCATTCGGGCCCCCCTCTCCAAGATGAGTGTACCCGGCAAACGCGGGGCTGGGAAATTGAGGAAATACACGACGTAAATGAAATAACGAATTCAAAGCAAACCCGTACCCAGCCTGGTAGTGTGTACTTTCGAAATTGTTGCCGTCAGCAGCTTCTTTCCACACCACCGCACCACCTATTACCTAGAATCTATTACCCCCTGACGAACCCAATGGCGTCAATTTCCTTTCACTTATCCGGGGCGTTGCGCGACGAGCCGAAACTCTTCCCACTTTGCGATGTTTCGCGAAATGCTTACGAATCAAGATAAGTTCACGTTTTCCCGCTTCCCGTAGCTGATCTGTCGTCATCCAGCCTCGGGCATCGTTGTCGCTTATTTATTGTTATATAACACACTTCTCCTCCGGTTGTTATTACACGATTGACCTTGATCTTGGCTGCTGATGCTGAATGTAATCATTTCCACTCTCGACGGAGAAACCGACTTTCCGAGATTGTAATGAACCGCGGCTGTGGGAGCCACAACCCCCTTCTCCGGGCGGCGGCGGCAGGTGGCTCGTTTCATCCCCCCCCCCGTGAAAGTGTGGAATGGGAAAAAGGGGCAGCAACAACATTAAAGTACACGTGTTTGCAATATCACCCGGATGTACCAAACCCTTGGGTATCGCGCGGGACGATACGGATACGCTTGGCTCGGAACAATGTTGAGTTGATTTGTGTTTGGATCTGTCATTGGTGTTGATGGGACATGTCGGATCAATCTTGATTGGTTGTAGCTTCTGAAACTGTGATTTTTGCTTTGGGTGAACCGGTTGGAACGAACATACCGAGACAGATGTGATTCTTGTGAAAACTCCTGCGGTGTATCAAGTGGTCAGGAAAGGTATACCAGAACATACTCAGAGAAAAATTTTAGGTTCGGCTAGAATATACGAGCAGTAGATAATAGGCACTGATCTTGCGATCTTGTGTATTATAAGGATCATTTCTGACACGAAATTGCGTTTATTTTTAATATCAATTTTAATATTTAATATAATTGAATCTAGTAGTTCACAAAAGTATGCTTCAGCGCTTCCATCACATATTCGGCAATTTTTCTCAAATCTAAGTAATCATAAATAATATATTCGAACTTGATCTAAGGTCATTCTATTTAGTAATTAGTCCATCCATATCCGATAATATTGAGCGGTAATGAGTTTTCTCGTTTACATCACTTATACACCGTAACGTATCAAGGCTCTGGGCATGATTCAGAAAGAAGGAAACTGGGTGCCGTACGAGTTGAAACCTCCTCCAACAAGACAATGCTCGGCCTCACGTCGCGAAAGTGGTCAAAAAGTACCTGAAAACGCTGAAATGGGAAGTCTTGCCCCACCCTCCGTATTTCCCAGATGTCGCCCCTTGTGACTTCCACCTATTCCGTTCGATGGCACACAGCCTGGCAGATCAACATTTTCAATCCTTCGAAGAGTTGGAAAAATGGATTGCTTCATGAATAGCGTCAAAAGAGGACTCCTTTTTTCGAGCCGGGCTCCGAAAATTGCCGGAAAGATGGAAGAAATTTGTCGCTAGCTAGACGGACAATACTTTGAATAATACACCTGTAAGCACTTTTTCGTAATAAAGCTTTTAATTTTGGAAAAAACGGCTGATGCAAAGTTGTACACCTGATACGTTTTTTGGGTTTTGATTCGTGAAAAACCTTAACGTTTTCTGGGATTTAGTTCGTAAAAAAAGTTTACGTTATTTGGAATTTACTTCGAGAAAAAAGTATTGTGTAATGAATAAGGAAACCCTCAATCACATGGCTATATTCGGAACGGATGTGAAGAGAAAATGATACTGGGGGTCATTTCAAAACCTAAGATGGCGACTTCCGGTTCATTGAAATTCCATGAAAACCCTTACAATATGGATATTTTCGAAACAGGTTTGATGAGTAGATGTCGGAAAACAATGTTTGAGGTGGTTCTGAATTCCAAGATGGCGACTTCCGGTTTATTAATATTTCTTGAAAACCCTTTCATTATGGATGTTTTCGAAACGGATTTGATGTGTAGGTATCGAGAAACGCCATTTGAGGTCGATCTGAAATCTAAGATGACAACTTCCGGTTTACTGATAATCTTTGAAAACTTATACAATGTAAGTAAGGATTTTCAAGAAATGTCGATATACCGGAAGCCGCCAGCATCTAATCATTGAATCCGGTCTAAAAGTATCCCAATTATAAGAGTTTTCAAAAAATATCGATGTCACCTTGAATTTCGAAACGACCCCAAACATAATTTTCCGGCTTCTGCTAATCAAATCCGTTCCGAGCATACCCATATTGTAAGAGTTTTCAAGGAATTTCGATAAACCGAGAGTCGCCGTATTGAATTTCGGAAGGAACTCAAATTTTTGTTATATCCGTTCCGAAAATACCCATATTCAAGGTAAAGAATGTCCCAGAAACGCCACCAAAAACCGCTGCCATTTCGCAATGATTCAAAATCTGTCAATTTTAATGGCTGCGTCCTGTTGTTTACACTCTTCTCTAACCACTTGTGCAGTTGTTTATTCGTTTTCATTAGTTCGTTTCGAAATGTGTGGACTTTCAGCAAAATAACGTCGAAAAATTGGGTACAAATGGTGCACAGAACTCGGGCTGTCACTGAGAAACATAGAAAAAATGGAAGGAGTAAGTGAAAAAGCCGTGCGAAATGCAATCAGAAAGTTCGGTGAGGATAACACCTTTGAGGATAAACCGAAAACGGGTCGAAAAAAAGGTCCTGCTAATCCTCAGTTGGATAAACGTATACTGAAGGCGTTCGAGCAAAAGAAGGAGGTTTCAGTTCGGGATGTGACCAAAAAAGTGGGCACTTCGAAGTCAAATGTTCTTCGTGCTAAAGAACGTTTGAATCTTCGAACCTATAAAAAGCACAAACAACCAAAACGTAGTCCGAAACAAGAAGCATCAATCAGGCCGAGGGTTCGAAAGCTGTACAATACGATTCTTGCTGGAAATTTGAACTGCATAATCATGGACGACGAAACCTACGTGAAACTCGATTACAAATCCTTGCCGGGACCACAATATTATACGGTGCGAGAAGGGCAAGTGTTAAACCAGTCCGAGACATCGATTGAAGTCGAAAATTTTTGGTATGAAAGCTATGGTCTGGCAAGCAATTTGTAGCTGCGGTAAGATTTTGAAACCCTTCATCACCACTGCTTCAATGAACAGCGAAATATACATCAAGGAATGTTTACAAAAACGACTTCTACCCATGATTCGAAGCCACAAGGATCCTGTTGTCTTCTGGCCAGATCTGGCTTCTTACCACTACCCGAAATCAACGGTAGAATGGTATACTACCAAAAATGTCACTTTAGTCCCAAAAGACATGAATCCACCAAATTGCCCACAACTTCGACCAATTGAGGAATTTTGGGCATTAACGAAGGCACATCTTAGGAAACATGTCTCGGCAGCCGAAACCATTCAACAATTTGAAAAAGATTGGAAAAAAGTGTCAAAACTTATCGCCAAGAAGTCTGTACGGAATTTAATGAGGAACGTTTGCAAGAAGGTGCGCCAGCTAGTCTACAATGGCTAAGTAGCAAATGTTGAGAATAATATTCTGTTGTTGTAGTCTAATATTATCAGTATATCGAATAAAATTTGAATATCTAACACTTGTGAATTATTTACAGCGAAATCAAAGTGCGTCCATACTTTCTGGGACAGTCTTTACAATTATGAGTTTTCAACATTATTCGCTTGATAAAAAACATGTGTTCTCACAATAAATAAATAAAAATATATTGGAGAAAAAAAATTGTTTTAGGTTATCAAAATGCTTGAATTTAAAAAAAGCGATGTACTGTTCTTGCTATTTTTTTAGTTGTTTGTAAACTGTGTGTTCTTGCACCGAAAAAAAAACGGATTAAACAGAACGAGATTTTCGCATGTATCTTTAACGATTCGATTTTTGGCTTGAGTTCGAAAAACCCGTTCTAAGCCATCTAGTGGTGTTAGTTTTTCTTTCACTTGGCTTCTCCAATATATATTTCCGCTCAGTCATTGCAAAAACTGAACATAGTCATGGCGGCTTTACGTCAAACTGAAAATTAATAAATCGTTAAAAACAATTGCGGTTTGATTTTCCGTAACAATCTGCTTCTGGTAGGAAAGGGCAGACAATCAATACAACCTTCATATAGGGGTCTGTCGCTGACGATGTCCAGCCAGCGACTGGCACCATTAAGAAGGTGACAAGCGATTATAAATACACTCTCCTACTCAATGCTTGATCGGAGAAATAGGTATAAAGCGAGAGGACTAGTGTTTGATGAACAGAGAAGATGTTTGGATGTGAGATATCGGTCGGGTGAGACGGCCAGGATGTAGACCATGTTCGATGTACGTTGCTACTGTGTCTGTTTCGAGTTTTGCAGTGGCTAAAACAAGATCAGAGTGGCGAAATGGTAGCGCGTATGCACGGAATGCATAAGAACGCAGGTTCGAGTCCTGTCTCTGAGCGTATCTTTTTCTAAAAAATTCATCTTTTCTGTTAGTTTTTCTTTCACTTGGCTTCTCCAATATATATTTCCGCTCAGTCATTGCAAAAACTGAACATAGTCATGGCGGCTTTACGTCAAACTAAAAATTAATAAATCGTTAAAAACAATTGCGGTTTGATTTTCCGTAACAATCTGCTTCTGGTAGGAAAGGGCAGACAATCAATACAACCTTCATATAGGGGTCTGTCGCTGACGATGTCCAGCCAGCGACTGGCACCATTAAGAAGGTGACAAGCGATTATAAATACACTCTCCTACTCAATGCTTGATCGGAGAAATAGGTATAAAGCGAGAGGACTAGTGTTTGATGAACAGAGAAGATGTTTGGATGTGAGATATCGGTCGGGTGAGACGGCCAGGATGTAGACCATGTTCGATGTACGTTGCTACTGTGTCTGTTTCGAGTTTTGCAGTGGCTAAAACAAGATCAGAGTGGCGAAATGGTAGCGCGTATGCACGGAATGCATAAGAACGCAGGTTCGAGTCCTGTCTCTGAGCGTATCTTTTTCCAAAAAATTCATCTTTTCTGTTAGTTTTTCTTTCACTTGGCTTCTCCAATATATATTTCCGCTCAGTCATTGCAAAACTAACCCATCACGCTATGTCCGTCCCATTTGGAGAATTTTCTTTCGCTCACTAGCTTTTATGAATCAATCGTGACTAAAACCGACATATTGGATATTATTCTCTAAATGTGAGGTTGAAAATCATCCGCGCATTGTTAACAGTAGGACATTGGCATTTCCACTTCTGCCATCCGATACGTTTCTATTGGGTTAAGTGATGGCCTCTCTCGATATTCTGATTTATTATTCACAAAATTGAAAGAGTACATTGAACTTCTACTGAACACAAGTGGTGTGGATTTGGTTTATATCATCCGGTGGTATAACACAAGTGGTATGAGATTGTATATTACATCAGGCAACTGGTTGCCTAACAACAAACAGTGTGCTAGTGGAAGTAACAAGATCTTTTTTTTTTGTCACTAACTTTTTCGTTCCCCTTTCCCTGTTTTTTCACCATCTCGATGGCAACTAATTAGATCTCTGTCGTTTTCAAACATTTTGTTCCCACACCCCTTTTTTTACCCCGTTTCCCACAATATTTACTTCTTTTTTTCATTCTCTTCCGTAACATCACCATCAACGGAAGACCGCTCCAGTCAATGACCAGCATGCGGGCCACCCGCCGGGCCTTCGTAGCCTGGGGGTGTTTCCCGCGGACCCTCACGGACCGAAGAATGCGGCCAACATAGAAAATTACCATCGCCATCTGTAATCATCTCATCCTAAATTCAATTCACCGGCCACTACCGATCGCCAGATACTATATTACATAATGATACTACTCTAGTTTTAAGTTAGACGATAATTAAGATTAGTAAATACCCTTGGCATCTTAGAGCTTAAGCAGTGTGCCTTAATATTATATTATATTATTGAATAAAAAAAAAGAACAGTGTGCTAGAAACTTACTTCAAATTACCAGAGAATGACAAAACTAGTTTTATAACTTCTGTTCTGGGAAAAAAATTCAGTCTTTTTACCTAAACGAACAGAATAAAAAATTGGTTTGAAATTAATTTATGTTTACAACTTTTTAACCTGAATGAACTGAACTCTCTAAAATTTAAGATCCTTCAGAATTATTACAATTGCCATTTTGACTTCTTATTTTTTTTCATTTGATTAAAAACATTTTCAGATGAAGAAAACAAGTAAACTAATGACGCATTCCAAAGCGATTGCTCAGTCGTGTGCAGCTTGGGTGAAAACATAAATCCAGTTGCATCTTTATTGAAGCGGTCCTTCGCTGCTACTAAGTACAGCCATTAAATGGAAGCCTTCATTTCCTCTCCCCAATCACGAACAGAGTAATCAAAACATCACGATTCGAAAGTACGAGGTTCTCATAAATGGAGAATTACGTCATCACCTCTTACTGCCGATTACCGCATTCCGGTCTTGGTGTTTTCTCACCGAGTCAGTAGCGGCCCTGCTGGTTCCTTCCGTTCTTTACACTGTCTTATTAGTGCAGAATAATAATAATACAAAAATGAAATATTCAAATTGACAACTCAGTTCCCCTCGGGAACCTTATCCCGGATCGGACTCCAAACATTAATAATGCAACAGCGATCGAGATGCAAATGCGGGGGCTCCCTCCCCATCATTTGGGTTACATTCCAACCAAATCGCGACAAAGAATATGATTAATTACCTACCTCCAAGCATTTACACGGTCGCGGTTTGCGTACTGCCCTCAACTGCCAACTGCCAAGTGTCCAAGAAATCGAGCACGGAAAATGATTGCTCGAACGACGGAGGCGGAAGATGCTGACGCTGACGCCAGGGGTGGGGGGTGAGATCTGTGTTTTCTAGTTTGTAGTTAGTGTAGCTGCCAGTCGTGGATTTGAATGGGGAAGGTTTGGCGGTACTTCTTGTGTTCTGGCTGTGTTGGCCACCACCACCGGCAAGATGTTTGCTTGGGGAATGTTCCTACGAAATGCCGCAACAGTGCAGGGTTGCCAGCGATGGATGTCCGGATAGGGCGCTGAATCGACGGGTCCTAGGAAATGGCCAACGTGGATGTGATGCACAGGGACACTGTAATTAGAGAGGAAAAACGCAAGAGACACAGATTAATTGTAATTATCAATCGGCACTGAACGGCTGCCGTAGAATTTCTGATGTTTGGAATGAATATTTTTCTCATGATAATGTGTTCTGTTCGCTACCAATCGATGGTGCGAGGATGGGAGATGAAAATGGTGAGGAGGCTGCTCGAAACAACATTTCCCCGGGTATGGTTTGTTTCTACAATCGTGCATATGATCTAGCCGATCACGTTGCAGTTGAAAGTTTGCAGGTAGATCCTGGCTTTGAAAGGGAACAAATGCTATGAAGTGATGATATCGTGTTGCAACGTGTGCCACAGCGCATATTCAATCAGAATTGTGCTTATTGGACTTTAATACCGATCAAGTCACCTGGAATAACTTCAAGATAGAATAAGATTCGCTCGAGCATTTCTGTACTTTACACTGCAAAAAATTATTAAATTTCCAGATGACGAATATCGACATATGACACTGAATTTTACAAGAATAACTGAATTCTATGTCAAATTTATCCAGCTCTTCACACAGACGCGTAAATTTTGCACTTAAAAATATATCAGAATACATGAACAATGTGTGAAATCAATAGCAAAAATGTGTCGTAAATTTATGCAATTTATCCCAATTGTGTGAAAGGCAGAATTTCTGTATATCAAAAATGACCCAACCATTAAACATTAAATATTATCACTCATTTCGGTAGGATTCAAAATAATCATCCAGAATGAGAGATGAAAAATGAATCCGAACTGTCATTTCCCAGCGGGTGACGGACAGAGATGAGTCGATGAATGTGTAAAGTTGTAAATATTACTTGCGATGTGCACAGTATGAATTTTTTTTGTTTCAATTATAGAGGTTTTAACCTTAATATCATTCGTCTCTTCGAGCTTGAATAACATTCTGGCCTTATGAGTGGGGTTGCAAATCAAGCCCAGGCGGGCTGCATGAAGGACATCGACTTACCCACCACGCTATACCCCGTCCCTCAGAATTGACATTACTTACTTTACTATGGGGAGTCTTTCCAAAATTTACCCTGAAGGAAACTGGGTAGAACTTAATCGTAAATATCTCTCTTGTGCTTAAAGACTGACCCAGAAAGTATGGACGCAACCAAAAACCGCTGCTATTTCGCAATGGTTCAGAATCTGTCAATTTTTAGGCTGCGTCCTGTTGTTTACACTCTTCTCTAACCACTTGTGCAGTTGTTTATTCGTATTCATTAGTTTGTTTCGAAATGAGTGAACTTTCAGCAAAATAACGTCGAAAAATTATGTACAAATGGTGCACAGAACTCGGGCTGTCACTGAGAAAGATAGCAAAAATGGAAGGAGTAAGTGAAAAAGTCGTGCGAAATGCAATCTGGAAGATCGGTGAGGATAAACCGAAAACGGGTCAAAAAAAAAGGTCCTGCTAACCCTCAGTTGGATAAACGTATACTGAAGGCGTTCGAGCAAAAGAAGGAGGTCTCAGTTCGGGATGTGGCCAAAAAAGAGGGCACTTCGAAGTCAAATGTTTTTCGTGCTAAAGAACGTTTGAATCTTCGAACCTATAAGAAGCAGAAACAACCAAAACGTAGTCCGAAACAAGAAGCATCGATCAGGCCGAGGGTTCGAAAGCTGTACAATACGATTCTTGCTGGAAAATTGAACTGCATAATCATGTACGACGAAACCTACGTAAAACTCGATTACAAATCCTTGCCGGGACCACAATATTATACGGTGCGAGAAGGACAAGTGTTAAACCAGTCCGAGACATCGATTGAAGTCGAAAAATTTGGTAAGAAAGCTATGGTCTGGCAAGTAATTTGTAGCTGCGGTAAGATTTTGAAACCCTTCATCATCACTGCTTCAATGAACAGCGAAATATACATCACGGAATGTTTACAAAAACGACTTCTACCCATGATTCGAAGCCACAAGGATCCTGTTGTCTTCTGGCGAGATCTTGCTTCTTGCCACTACTCGAAATCAACGGTAGAATGGTATACTACCAAAAATTTCACTTTCGTCCCAAAAGACATGAATCCACCAAATTGCCCACAACTTCGACCAATTGAGGAATATTGGGCATTAACGAAGTCACATCTTAGGAAACATGTCTCGGCAGCCGAAACCATAAAACAGTTCGAAAAAGATTGAAAAAAATGGTCAAAACTTGCCGCCAAGAAGTCTGTACGAAATTTAATGAGGAACGTTCGCAAGAAGGTGCGCCAGCTAGTCTACAATGGCTAAGTAGCAAATGTTGAGAATAATATTCTGTTGTTGTAGTCTAATATTATCAGTATATCGAATGAAATTTGAATATCTAACACTTGTGAATTATTTACAGCGAAATCAAAGTGCGTCCATACTTTCTGGGACAGTCTTTAACTCAACATAAACCACTAGGCGTACGAAAAGTTAATGCTTATTGCAAAACACTTTTTTTCTATTCCACCGAAATGTAATGTCTAAACTGACGTCTCGGGCGACATCAGTTTTGACTTGTTAGTCGTACAGGGTATGTGCCCCTAGCATAAATTTAGGGGTACAAAATAAGCTTTATACCTTTTATTATAAATATAAACAATAGGTGTAGAATTCGCTCAAACTTTAGACAAATTTTCCGAGGCCCGGAGGGTCGAGTGCCATATACCAATCGATTCACCTCGACGAACTGTGCAAATGTCCGGGTGTGTATAACTGGACCGATTTTAGTCAAACCAGTCACAAATGACAGGTCTCCCCGTCGTCCTGAACGCTATTGAATGGTTTTGAGATCGGATGTTTGTTTTTTGAGTTATACGAAGTTTTATGTTTTTATTTTGGCAATGTCTGTCACAGTTGACCTTGAAAACAGAATATGTTTTAAGACGCTGAACCTTAAGGCCTGTTCCGAGGTGGTTTTGGATGACAAAGTTCTGCTACAGATCTTATCACAGTAGGTCAATTTTCTGTATGTAGTACCACGAGTACATACCGCACTCAATAGTCATACGAAGGTCACCTTAAGTCAAGTGATTATATAAAATATCTGTTTTCCAGAGAATTCTTGGATGCTCATCCCCATTATTAAGATTCTTCGAAACTAAACCAATCAATAATGTATCTTTCACATAATTCAAGTCCCTGAAGCATGTCGGATTGATTTGTACACTGAAACCTCAATTTAATGTACGTGAACTTAGTTTACGAAAACTTTTTTTACGCGATGATCGCGTAAAAAAAGTTTTTGCATAATGATAGAAATTTTCATTTATACGTATACAAAACAATCCAACATGCTTCAGTGAATTGAATTTTATAAAATGTACATTACGGAATTGTTTGGTTATTTGGAATATAGGTCTTGAGGTCTACCAACGAAACCGATGACATTAGTGAGCAGAGATGTCTATCTCCTCTGTGTGACGAAGAGCAAGCAAAATTTCTCCCCTCACACTGACAACTTCAACGAGAGCTCTTCTCTTTCACATTTATACACCACTGTTGTGTAAAGTGTACACGCATCATGAGTGCGTTTGTTTATTTCCTTTTACCTCTTCCACTGAATCGCACCAAAGTGCTAGAGCATTAGCTAATAAATTCTCTGAGGTGGATGCAGATACTTTCACAGAGGTGTACACGCCGGTGAGCACTCTGCTGTATGGTTTTCGTAGATGAAGCGTGGACACGCAAAATCAGCAAAATAAAACAATTTATCGTAAAATTTTCGGTTTTCCTTGCAAATTTTTCATAGCAAGGCCAGATCTACTCTCTATTAATTGAAGGTCACAGAAGTGTTTGCTCACCATCACGCGCCAGTGGTCACTTGGGTGTATTTAGACGAGAGCGCGTGTGAGCGATTCATGCGAAGAAAATGTGTTTCACTCGCGCCAGCTGCTTTAACCACAAGCACACACTCAAATGCTGTCTATTCGACACTGAGAAGAAGTGCGCTTTCCTCTTTGTGCGGTGCTTCGTTTTTTGCATCCTCGGTGTGGCAAAAATCTGACTCTAGCGTGTATAACTCTGGTGAAATGCCATCTCTGTTAGTGAGTTTCTTTTTTTGTGGTCCATACTCGTGGTATCACATTCAATCAATTGAATCATTGTGATCAGTTATGAGATAGTGATTGTTCTTTCAAAAACTACTTGGAGTATAAGTCTTAAAATCTACCAGCGGAATCAAGTGAACTATCAAAATCCTTGTACTCTGTTCATGTTCTTGATACCACATTTAAATTATTTACTTATTGTTAATATTCTAGATCATCCAAAAACTATCTAGAGATCCGGCCTTAAGATATACCAACATAGCAAACTGCGATAACGAACTTATTGATCACGGTCTATATTCGTGATTCCATTTAGAA
This sequence comes from Malaya genurostris, assembly GCF_030247185.1. Taxonomy (NCBI): domain Eukaryota; kingdom Metazoa; phylum Arthropoda; class Insecta; order Diptera; family Culicidae; genus Malaya; species Malaya genurostris. Next base: position 66,245,355 of record NC_080572.1, on the reverse strand, counting down.
TTAAGAAGTTTATCGTATATTCTCTGGGTCACCCAAAAAAATGTACCAGCCTGCGTTAATGAACGTCCTCGGCCCATGCCCGTGATACCATACATGCAAAAAATAGGCCTATTGTGAATGATCTATGCCATCCAAAAACTATCTGCGGTTCAGATTGTAAGATCTATCAGAATAACAAAGTGCATTGAAAAACTTAATCTTCATACTCCATACTCGCGAATCACTGAAGTCCTTGGATGACTGAAGATATTCCTGAAACATGTCAGAATAGACAAGTAAGCAATATGTAACTCAATGACTATGAACAGCATTGAAAAGTTATTCATAAACTCGTGAAACAGATTACTCGTGAAGATCTTAAGACCTGTTGTCACTGATGTGCTTGGATGACTGCGAACTGTCCTGGACCAGATCAAAATAGTCAAGTAGGCACTATATAGCTCCACGACTATGAACAGCTTAGAATATTTATTCATAGGCTGCTGATTGCTCGTGAAGATCTTAAGACCTGTTTTTACTGAAGGTCTTGGACTACTCAGAACCTGGAGATACCTGGAAGAGCTATAAATAGACAAGTAAGCAATGGGTATGGGCATTTTAATTTGCTCTTATATATTACAGCAAAAATTCCTCTAAATACTAAAATTTTAAAAAAAGTTTAGAAAATAGTTTTGAAGATTTCTGTTGCATAATATTACTACATTGATATACTACATTTGAATTTAAGTTAGTGAAAATCTATTCAATTAAAGCTTGCTTCATTTAGAATTGGAACAAACTTTTGCTCATATTGTGGCGCTCCTGGTGGACGGATTTGGTAGTTTTTGGCGCCCACTTGTCGGGAATTTTGTCAGCTTCACGTATGATTTTGGACATTCCGCAAATCGACTGTGAACAATCAACATGGAAGCCGAAAGAAGGGGAAAAATTGTGTACAGTTATTTGGAAAATCCATTGTGGTCTGCATCTAGGCTTACTAAACAGCTGAAATTGTCCAGAAATACCGTATGGCGCGTTATCAATCGGTATAAGGAAACATTGACGACGATTCGGAAGCCTCAAGCCAATCGTTGGATTGGAACTGTCGACCGGAAACTGCGTGGTAAGATTTTGAAGACGATTAAGAGGAATCCTAATCTGTCGGACCGTGATTTGGCCAGAAAATTCGGTACTGCCCGTAGTACCGTGAGGAGAACTCGACTCCGGGAACTCGGGCAAAATTACGATTCTAGATATAAGCAAAATGAGTCATGATTTGGGGAAAATCGTATATTTTCATGTTATGATAATACACCATGATTAAAAGTTCTGGGATCATGATCCATTAGAGCTGATTTCGATGAAATTTAAGCGTAACGCACTTGACGTTCTTGGGTATAACTTCAGGCGTGTTTCTGCTACGATGGTAGTCATTGCAACATAAATTCAGGCGTTATGTTTTAAAATATGAAGGTTTCGAATATGAATTAAATCAAATGATGCGATGAACGTATTTTTTACGCGATTTTAACTAATGTCTCAAATGATATACATTTGAATTGCAAAACAGTGAAAAGCACGACGAATGTCTGTTAATCTGAATCATTACAAATTAAAATATGTTTTCTGAAAAACGACGACGCCTAAAATAACGTGTTTACTTGCGTTCAGTTTTGATTTTGTGTTTCAGAAAACACTTTAACAAACTGCATGCAAAAACACGTGTGAATCAAACCTCTTAAAACAAACTCTATGTCGAATTCTTGCAGATACCGCGGAACGATTTTTCTTTATTTTTTTTTTTCAAAAAATCGTTTGCCAAATCGTCTTATTTAAAATATTTATTTAAAATCTTTATGTTGTCAAGTCTCTATCAGTTGTTGGATGGAACAACACAATTATGAAAGGAATATACCTCAGTATGAAATAAATATCTTCAGTAGCTCTTGATTCTCACTGTCTGCTTCTTGCCTTACCATTACTCTATTAAGCAATCTATCACATCTCTTGAGGAAGAGGGTTCAAAGTGATATCCGGGAAGAAAATCGGAGTTACGAGCTCTGAAAGATACTGATGCATTTCTCAAGTAACGCATTTTCGGATTATGATTAATTTTCATGGGAAAAGACTTATTGCTCATGGTTTCATGGCAAGTTAGAATGATTAATGTCATGATTATTTAATCATAACAGCAGTAACGGATTTCTTTCCGTGAAGGAATCAAGTCGTATTGAGCCAAATCGGACTATAAAACAGAATGGTGTGGTCAAAATTCGTGCTCGGAAACTATATGACCAGGTGCTGACCAAATTCGACGGGTGTCTTCTGATGGACGATGAAACCTAAGTCAAGGCTGACTTCGGGCAAATCCCAGGTAAACAATTTTACTTGGAAACGGCTCGGGGGGATGTTCCAGCCAAATTTAAATTTGTTTTTGCCGACAAATTTGCAAGAAAACTTATGATTTGGCAGTGCATTTGCAGCCGTGGCAAAAAAACGAAAGTTTTCGTTACAAATAAGACAATGACATCGGAACTATACCAAAAATAGTGTCTCCAAAAACGAATTTTGCCGTTCATTCGATCCCACGACCATCCCGTAATGTTTTGGCCAGATTTGGCAAGCTGTCATTACAGCAAAGTCGTTCAAGAATGGTATGCAGAGAAAAGGGTCCAGTTTGTTCCGAAAAACCTTAAGCCACCCAACTGCCCCCAGTTCCGCCCTATTGACTGGGCAATCATGAAGAGGAGACTCAAGGCAAAGGGAAAGGTTGTCAAAGACATCAATCAGATGACGACCTGGTGGAATAAGATAGCTAAAACGATGGACGAAGAAGGTGTGCGCCGCCTAAAAGGAAATATTCAAGAATTGTATAAAAAAAGATCTTGAATTCAATAATAAATAACTGAAATACAGGCAATTGTCTTTGTTCCAATTCTATCTGAAGCAAGCCTTATATGTTAGCAAATAAAGTGAGCTCTATTTTATCACATTTGATTACTATTGTCGGTACTTCTGGAAAACTGAATATCGGCATAGTTCATACATCCATTAACTAATGTGACCTTAATTTTTTTCAATAATTCTCTACGACGGTTTGAATTTTGGCAAAAAAATGTGTCGGACTTGGATAAAGTTCAGTAAATCATTTATGGGACTATCAATCCTTTGTTTGGTTACAAACTATCATGATCTGCAAACTAGAGAAATTCACTAGCCAATATAAAGAGGTAGCTTATGAAAAAAATATTCTTGAAATTGACATTTTTACACTAAGCAGCCTACCTCCGGAACCAGGGGTTTGATCCAAATAAATTGGAATATTCTTATGGCAATCTGAAGGCCTTTCATTTGAATCTAAGTTTGTGAAGCCATCTCAGAGAAAAGTGAAAAGTGACAATATTTGTCACACACACAGACATTTGCTCAGTTCGTCGAGGCATAAGTTAAAATTGTTAACTGATGATGCAAATTGTTGCTTTCGTTTGGTATGTAGAATTTGAGTCGAAGAAAAAAATACAGTAAAAGGATACTAGATTTCGATTTTATTCGTTTCGAAATAGTCCTCGGATAAACAACGCATTCGATATTGATGGAATGAAAGCTATTACCAATGATTTTCGTGGCTTTTATCATGAACCACATTCATGATTTCGTGGGACAACAAATTTGATTCTAGAAAAGGTCATCCGTTTCGAAACACTGCTCGTGTATGACATATGACGAGACTTTTCTAATTCCAAGATTCTACGAATCTTGGAACACTATCAATCCCTATGGACTTACTATCTGAGGATACTAAGTTTCCCACCGCAATCAATCTGACATCTGAAAACTGAGGCAAGCGACTGACTAAGGGATAGAATGTGATACAGAAGAGATACAGCGCCACAACTCTGACACACAGCGGTAATTATTTCATCAAGATTCAATTTCCTTACAATCAAAACAAGCGGCACGATTTTCGTTGTTTCTCGTATCGTTCATTTTTTTCCTCGTTCACTGCTATGGAATACGAATGACGACGGAATCCAAAGCCAACAACGGCAGCAGCCGCAGCTCGGCGCAATTACTATCATTACGATCGTTTTGGAGATCCCTCCGCGGTGGTGGTGCTTCAGGCGTCCTAACAGTTGGTGAGTGGGTGCTCGCGGTCGGTCGCAGGGAGGGACAGAAGGGCAACCGACAGTGTTGTCCTTGGATGGATCTCTGGTAACCCTCGATACCTTCTCCCACTTGCCGGTGTTTTTGTGAGAGCAAAAAAAAAAACAATCAACGTGGAAGCAGAACAGATGTGTCAGGCAACATTAATTTCGTCGAATGGCGAATGTTTTATGGCGAATGTCGAATGATTTACCCCGCGTACCGTTTGACTTCGAGATGCTGTTTGCGACGAGCGGGAAATCATGGACGACCGTCGGCGTCGTGCTGTCATACGGAGTGATCGCTGTTTGCCGGCTGCATGCCCGGTGGATGAGACTGATGATATATTCCTTCCAGAGGATTGTAGAAATCGGGTGGGGAGTGCATACGGTGCAGCGAAGGTTAGATTCCAGCGTATCTCTATGTTAGCTACCAGAGGCGTAGTGAGCATTTCTGTCGTCCGAGGCGAACTCAAAAATAGTCGCCCCCCGTCAATTTTTTCACCAAACAACATGAAGACGAACTCACATTATTTCATTTTTATGTAAGTAACATTTTCAATGTTGGTAAATACTTGTAGCTTTCTTGAGTGTTACATCATAAATCTCGTATTGAAACTGTAAACTGCCCAAAACTTTTGAAAATCATTACAAGATCATATTGCAGCCACGCGGGCAGTTCTTCATAAGATTTATAAAGCAAAATAAAGCACCAGTGTAAACCTGCGTTAAATCTATTCCTATCTATTAAATGCATAAATAAAAATAAGAATTAAAGCTAAAAAAAATTGTTTCTGATGTGGATCACATCTTTGTTGTCTAGAATAGGGGTGCAAATCAAGTCAAGGAAAAATACACGTAGAAATGTGGTCAGGTTTTAAACACTTACAGCTCAGTCAATTTTGCATCAATTATTAATATTATTTCGCCATTTGATTGGAAATAGTTCTAAGTTCGATTTGAATGTATCAAGACACGTATGTTCAATTATGTATGATTGGAATTTTTATTAATAGCTACCAGTGTCATATTTTGTCTGCTAAAAATCTCCGGCATACCGGATTTCCCTGCCATAGACGACGGTTGAAGGAGTAAGCGATATATCAAAGGGAAAGCATCGCTCTGATTGGTCAATCGATGCAAAAGCGAAGCTGTTGGAAGCACACGAATCTATAAATAGAAGCGAAATTATAGCTAACGTTTCAATCTTATACGTAGCATGCTAGAGGTAGGTTGTTGCTAGACAGCAAGAAAAAAAAGTGCCATAAAACGATTTGGATCTTTAATTGGTTTGCTTTGATCTTGTGTCATGCGAGTTTGGATGAAATGATTTGTTATTTCGCTTTGCAAGAATCTCAGGGTAAATTTTAAGTACTTGAAATGATTTCTAACTTAAATAAGATGAACTCGATTACAGAAATCGTTCAGTTCTCTACCATTACTAAAATAATGGTAGAGAACTGAACGCTATAAAAATAACTGCATGCATGCGAAACTTGAATACAAGCTTGGCGAAAAGAAGCTTAAATATCGGAATCCGTTACGCTCTTATGCACGTAGGTATAATTGCATATATTTGGGCTAATGATGTAATTTCGGTAATTTTGTCGGATACAAGACAAACACAAATCAAGGCAAACAGAGTCCGGGTTCGCATGTTCGATGTTGGTTCTTAATACGCTCAGATCTTTTGTTACGCGAGAGATACGCACCGCGTAACTTCTGGAATCCGCATATAAAACAGCGTAGCTTCGGAAATCCTCGTGAAAAAAGCCGCGTAACAAACGTGTTCCACATCAATAGCTCGAACAACCCCATGGGGCTGATCCTTGTAGTTTTTTTTGTGATTTATCGCCATTTTAATATAAATCAGTCACATTGTGTCAAAACTAGTGCAAGCATTCTGAAAGTGAAACATAAAAGTCAATCGTATTTTCTCCTTTTTCGTATTCTGAAATTTATTTAATGTCAATAAATGCCACAGTGAAACGAAATTTAAATCGACTCTGGAACATAGAAAATTTTATAGATTCCGAAACGAACTTTTTTTTATGCCGAATGTCTTAGAATTTGAAACTACGGGATCTATGATTTCCAAAAAATGTTTTTTTTTATAAATCCAGATCTAAAATTTCAATTAAGAGTGGTTTGAGTATTCCGAAATCGAAAAAAATATTTTTATGTCAAATGTAAAAGAATTGCATGAAACTTCGAGATCTATTGTCATCTCAAAAAAAAATTTTTTGAAAAAAATCGTCTCTGGAACTTTGAAAACTGTTTCTGATGCCACATGTCTTTGAATTGGCATAAGACGTCGGGATCTGGATCAAATTTTGCATACGGATTTTTTCGCTTTCACTTTTGAGCACTACCGCTTCACGAAATTAGAGATGGCCCAAATATATTATATATCAATATGGCTCACTTTAACAAATTCAATACAAATCGAAAAAGACATCACAGTAACACCATCTCGTGACGGAAAAGGCTATTAGTTCAGTTATGTTTAATAGTTTGCGTTTAGCGTGCACCCAGAAGTGTCAAAACTAATTGAGCATGATGCCCACATAGAGGTGTGAACATTTTCATATTTCAATGTGTTTTTTTTTACGAAAGTAAATATCGCCTATAAAAAATGTTGAACTACGCTCTTTCAGACCTCCGTACCTCCGTCGTTCGTGAAGCAATCTTCTTCTGCTTTGGCTTTACCTGCATCTCTGCTTTTCAATCGCTCGCTTGCTAAGCACTATTCTACAGCAAAGTGGAAAGAAGCTTGCATAACATCCGGTTCACAAAACTGGAAGTGCCTCCGTGCGAATCGGATCTGTACTCTCGGATACATTTCATGTTACTTCGGGTGTGCCCCAAGGGAGCCATTTCGGACCACTTCTTTTCGTGTTATTCGTGAACGACCTTCGCAGTGAATTGTCGTCATTTAAAGTAATGTATGCTGACGATCTCAGAGTTTATCGCATCATTACAACCCTTATGAATTTCTTTGATCTACAAATGGATATTGACCGAACCCTGGATTGGTGTGACAGAAACGGTATGACAATTATATTCGAAAACTCAGTAATTATGGCTTCAGTTGAGCGAATTTCGTCTATTAAAGACTTTGGCGACATTCTCGATAGCAAGCTTCGTTTTATCGAACAGTTTTCATTCGTTACTGCGAAGGTCTATGCAGCTTTGGGACTAATCAAACGGAACACCCAAAACTTCAACGACGTATATTTCCTTAAGACAGTTTACATCGCACTAGTACGCAGTACTCTGGAACATGGAGTTACAAATTGGGCTCCGTATCACAGTGTTCACATCGGATCGGAAGGGTGCAGAAGTGCTTCGTACGATTCGCACTTCGAAGACTACCTTGGATATCTCTGTGCTCTCATCAACTGAGCTACTTTACAAAACAGACGAGTACTCCTTCAACAAGTCTTCGTGTTCGACCTACTAAATGATAACATCGATTGCCCAATGCTACTGGAAAGAATTAATTTTAACGTTCCGGGAAGATCATTGCGACACGGAACGACCGAAATTAGCTCTGCGCCTAATTCGTATTACTGTTTTCGAATTAGTTGATTTCAACAACAAAATTTCTAAAATAACTATAAAATTAGTTAAAATTGAGAATTTACTTTGCTGAAAAAAAAATCTTATTTTTAGAGAATGAGTTTAGTTGGCGAATATCCTGGACAAAAACCAGCAATATTTCAATCCAACATGAAATTCTCTAATTTTGTTACTAAAATCAGAAAATTTGTTTATATTCATCTATCACCATCATTACTGAAGGACAGCAGAAAGAAAACAAAAATGAAATTGGTTTTATTAACAAGTTTATTAGCCAAAAACTCATGAGAAGTGTCAAAGCAAAACAATCCATTGAAAAGCTAAAAAGGACAGTCTTGTTGAAACTGCTTGCAAATTGTTGTGATGTTTTTCGCATTTGTTACGATATATCCATATATAAATTTTTAAACCGATATTTAAAAATCACTTAAACTCTTAGTGGAAAGTGTATTTATTCAGAATTTGTGCGCATTTGAAGCGAGGCACTCAAAGTTTTCAGTGAGAGAGTCGATTTCGCGAAATCGAATGATGAAAACAGCGATTTAGAAGAAAAATTTTCAAAAAGAAGTTTATGTTTCGTTTATGTCTTCTTCTCCAATACAACATCGTATTTATACCTTCCAATATAGAAAAAACAACCGCGACTGAAATTTTTTTCGGTAGTAGTGTGCCGTCTAGTGGCTAGTAGTCATTACGGTATTAACGTTTTTTCGGTGACAGTGCGCCATATAGCTGCAAATTACAGAAGCCAATTCAACCATTTACTATATTGGTTGAAAACAACGTTTTATTTCTCTAATTCAACTACAAAAATAGTTGAATGGAAATGAAGTGTGCCTTAGCTAAGACATGACAGCACGTTTAATTGGTGAATTCAACTAAAAAAATAGATTATTTCAACAAATATTTCATTATTATTAAGGGAATGAGAATTAAAAAATCTAAATAAGCAAAAGTAAGATTTTTTTAGTTGTCTCAAAAAATAACTAACTAAAACCAGGAAATAAACTAATTTTTTCGCCAAAATGCTGATTACGGTCTTTCCGTGCAGTTTTGAGAAAGGTTGATTAAAGGATAACCTCGAATCCCGAACCCTTGCAGTTTAGTGCATAGCAGAAGCCCTTCCTATATACGAAAATTGTCACAAGAAGAAAAAGAAATCAATTGTACACGGTGGTGATAAGTAGAAATAACAGATCGACTGAAAAGTTCGTATCGTTTCTATGAGAGGGCGCCACTAGAATTAAATCCATACCATTTTCAGTTAGTACCAACCTTCAAAAGATACGTGTATAAATTTGACAGCTGTCTGATTATTAGTTTGTGAGATATTGCATTTTGAGTGAAGCTACTCTTGTTATTGTGAAAAAAATGGAAAAAAGGAGTTTCGTGTGTTGATGAAACACTACTTTTTGATGAAAAAAGGTGCCGCCGATACCAAAAAATGGCTTGATGAGATATTGCATTTTGAGTGAAGCTACTCTTGTTATTGTGAAAAAAATGGAAAAAAGGAGTTTCGTGTGTTGATGAAACACTACTTTTTGATGAAAAAAGGTGCCGCCGATACCAAAAAATGGCTTGATGAGTGTTATCCAGACTCTGCACCGGGCGAAGCAACAATTCGTAAGTGGTTTGCAAAATTTCGTACTGGTCATATGAGCACCGAAGACGATAAACGCAGTGGACGTCCAAAAGAGGCTGTTACCGATGAAAACGTGAAAAAAATCCACAAAATGATTTTCAATGACCGTAAAGTGAAGTTGATCGAGATAGCTGACACTCTAAAGATATCAAAGGAACGTGTTGGACATATTGTTCACGAATATTTGGATATGAGAAAGCTTTGTGCAAAATGGGTGCCGCGTGAGCTCACAATCGATCAAAAACAACAACGAAAAACCATGCTGAAATTGAACGAATTGGGCTTCGAATTGCTCCCTCATCCACTGTATTCTCCAGATTTGGCCCCCAGTGACTCTTTCCTGTTCTCAGACCTCAAGAGAATGCCCGCTGGTAAAAAATTTAGAAGCAATGAAGAGGTAATCGCTGAAACTGAGGCCTATTTTGAGGCAAAGGACAAATCGTACTACAAAAATGGTATCGAAAAGTTGGAAGATCGCTATAATCGCTGTATCGCCTCTGATGGCAATTATGTTGAATAATAAAAACGAATTTTGGCAACAAAATGTGTGTTTCTATGTGTGTGTGTTCGAACTGTTATATATGTGAAGTGTGAAACAAAAGCCTTCATTTTTTTACTATAAAAGAAACGCCTATCCAATCCTCCCCCGCACGCCGCTCGGATCAAACGGCTACTGAACATCTCCTCGTGCCGTCGCCATGTAGATGTTTTGGCCAGGAAGCTGTCCGAAATCCATTTTGACGTAGGTTTCATCTTCGACGAGGAGGAATCCTTGGTACTTCATCAAAACCTGCTAGTACAATTTCCGAGCTCGAGTTTTGGTGACGAAAAATTGCTTCAACGTTCTGTTTGTTGGCTCGATAAGACCGATATCCTGCTCGCAAACGAATTGTGGTCATATATCCCACTACGACGCTTACATTGAGGCACTCGATCCACACTATTTTGATCCCTGAAACGTTTAAGCACACATCATACACGGTAGATTTGACAATTTTACATTTTTTTTGCGATTTTTATTGCGGACCACGTTGGATTATCAAAGCGGGTGTGCAGAATTTTGTCTCTCCTCTCGGCTTCCATCTGGAATAACTTTGGACTCACTTCACGAAACACCGTGAAATTTATGCCGCAGAAAGTGGGCGCCTAGGTAAACAAACCGCTGTGGAAGAATTCTTGCAGTGGTCACATTCCGCGCCGCTGCAACAAACTTAAGTGATTCCGGATTCTAAATGGACATAGCTTTATTGGAGTAGAAGAAATACTCGTCTTTTTTGGAGAGTCGGTAGGTTGATGAGGGCACAGCGAAGACGATTCCGCAAAGGCCGATGTTTTTTTTCTTGTTTCTTGTTGCACATTTTAATAAATTTGGATCTCCCAAAAGCCAATTATTGGGAATGGTAATCCTTTTCAGGGAGAAAGGGGAACCTTCTCAATGGCTTTCCGAACATCTAATTTTTGCTCTTTGAGAAGTTCGCCGGTTTGTTCTCTGAGAATTAGATCATTGGTAGATCTAAGATCGTCGTTGAATGGCGGTTCTGTATTCTACATACACCGACATCACGTAGGAATTTTTTAGTAGTGTTATATCGTGGTAGTATCGATAGAAGTATATCATGAAATTCTTTTCGTATAAGCGTAAATGAAATGATAAGCTGAACAAATTAGAAAAAATGGTTGATTGCGGCACCGTAATAAATGACAGTAACTCTTCACAACAACCCAATAACACTTGTTCTCACAGCCGCCTTCCGCGGGGCCCCGACATGTAAATATCACTTTCACTCGAGATACAAATGTTTTCTCAACATGTGCAATAGCTGGTACCGAAATGTAAACCACCACCAATTGTTTGTTGCATCTCATTCCCAAAGCAAACAGTTGAGCGTCTTACGCAATTTGGAACGGATTTTATCTCGGTAGGCAAACAATGAGTTGCAACAGTTGCGAAGATATTCAAATGCGCCGCCGGTGGTCGTAGTAGTCTCCATCGTTCTCATTGCTCGTGGGCTCGTTAGGTTACTACTGCCCACGGATGCCGCACCCAAACGAAGGTGCTGAAGGGCGGGTGGTGCCGCGACAAGCAGGAAATCAACTCATGGCTGCAAATGTCGCAATTTTTACACGCATTCACGCATGTCTTATCATCAAACGGCCACAAAAGGCTCTCGGATAACTCGAACGGCACACGTGTCTTTCGAGTGGTGCGGTGTGTGCTTCGTACCTACAGCCGGGTTCAGATAAAGAACCTCGATCAACGGTACGCACTGTAATGTCCAGAACCGACGAATTGGCACACTTCTGCGGCGTTGATTTCTGTAACTTCCGAAAGTTGGGCTAGGTGGTGAATGCACACGTGCGTGTTGTGGTTGTTTATGCAAACCAGTGTCTGCTAATCAGTTTTGGGGCCGGCAAACTGGCACGTGGAATGAGCGGAATGCTACAGGTATCTGATGAGTTCTTGAACGGTTTACCGGTCAAAATGATAACCCGAGAGGCGTCAGAAAAACAGTGGAAATCTCTTGCGCTTGCTATGATCATGTATCTGGAAATCCGTGGAAGAGTATTTCATTGCGGAACTTCTACGAAGTGGACAAAAAAAAAGAAGAAACGCCCCCGGTCAAAGGGTCGGATGAGATGAACACCTTGATATCCAACGGTCAACGAGTTAAAGGAAAATTAAAACGAAGGACGTGCCATTAGCCAAAACGAAGTTGGAGTAGTGGAGTAGTTTTGTGGTCGGTTCAGAATATTTTTTACGAATTTTGTTTCGCCCCTTTAAGTGATGGTATAATATTTGTAACACACTTTACCCTATAATTCCGGAAACGGTTGTTGGATCTGGATAAAATTTAGAAGTTTTGTATGGGGCTATAAGTTTGTTCATTTCAATTTAAGTTTGTGCAAATCGGTCACGCCATCTCTGAGAAAAGCGAGTTAGTAGTATGAAATTGGAGGTTTTACACTAAAAACCCTATAATCAGTGGCGTCTTGTCCTTATGTGCATCTCGGGCACTGCACAACCGGTAAAATTGAGCGAATTAACTGCATCCCCACCTGTCTTCCATTTTTTTAGATTTTAGGCACCGACTATAAAACATTGAGCGATTCTGTTTACAGCACAGTATGCAAAAATTCATCCTAAGCTGCTTGCGGTTGCTGATCAATTAAAGTTAAATAATCTTTTCATAACGCATTACCGTAGCTAATACATGGCGCTTTGAACCCGAGCACTTTGCCTTGTGCACCAAAATTTCATGTATTTACACACATCTCATATAAATCCAACTCAAAGTTTTAAGTATCTCTTGTCGTTGTGTTAGTGGCTTTTCCGTGCACATGAATTACTGCACAGATTCAAAAAGAAAAGGAATTACTTAGCTCAGCTCTGAGATTTATTATTCTCTTAGTCACGTTTGGCTCTGTGAGAACTGGGTATATCGTTACTTTATTGTATTGAAAAACCCAAGCGAATATACATTACTCAATCTTTAGTTTTAACTAACTGAACTGTTACATCTGATTTCATACCACATAATCAGTGCACAGCTCGAAAATTTTGTCACGAGACGCCACTGCCTATAATTACGGAACCAGAAATCGGATTCAGCTGAAATTGAAGTTTTGTTGAACCTGAAATGGAAGTTTTGTAGAGGACTTTGAGACCATTAATAGTAATCTAAGTTTGTGAAAATCGACCACGCCATCTCTGAGAAAAATTAGCAGGCACATTTTCATGTTTTTGCACATTAACACCCCATTAACTCCGGAACCGAAAGTCAGATCCAAACAAAACATTTCATTTGAATCTAAGTTTGTGAAAATCGCCATCCATCTCCGAGATTAGTTGGTGCCCTTATTTTAACAATTTGTTGCACATTTTATCCCATATTCTCGGGACCGTAAGTCGGATCAAAAACAAACCCTTTAATTTGAATCTTAGTTTGTGAAAATCGGTTCAGCCATCTCGGAGAAAAGTTAGTGCAAAATAACGTTACATACACACATACATTATGCGTACTCGATGAACTGAATCGAATGGTATATGACATTCGCCTCGCGACTTATTTTACAACAATGTTAATTCAATTTATAAACGAAATAATGTTAGTTTCGTGAAGCATTCCACGGAATAAGATCAATTTTTCAAAGAACTGATGCAAATCCACATCGTTGTAAAATTGTTTTTCTAAGGTCTGTATGTTATGGGTTTTGGCAAGTTCTTCAAATTTTCCATCGAAATTTTCCTAAAACCACCCACGCGTACCTCTGTGGAGATAACTATCGAGAATATTCTGTAAAATTTTTGAATCAATTGGTCAAGATTTACTTGACTTATGTTTCCGGCCGTCAAAATGCAGCACTTTCGCGGAAATGCCGCCAAGCCGCCATTTTGCTGTTCAATTTTTAAACTCATCATTTTTTTGTACTTAAATACATATTAAAAAGTGTTTTATACAAAATTCGGATTACTCCATTTTTTGGATCCCAAAATAAATCCCCAAAAAAGTTCTTCTCTTTTTGTCGTGAATACGACTTACTTTACTATGGGGTGCCTTTTCAAAATTAGCCATATGGAAGAATGGGCAGAACTTAATCGTGATTATCTCGACTTGTATTAATGGTAGCAACATAATTCTTTCACTATTTCATCAAAAATATTATCAGGAATTTAGGATAATATTTTGAACAGTGAGAGATAACCATAAACAACTCAAAAATTAAGTTTTCTCAAAATTTTTAAATAATGCGGAAAACTCTTTACTTTCGCTTCGGTTTTTCGCACAAGGACGACGATTTTGAGGTAGTCAGGCACATATCTTCAACTGAATGCGTATAAAAGGGGAACCGTGGTGAAAATCGATCATTTCTTTTCGTGCGTTCGATGGTAGCAGACGTCGTGGGAGTTAAACCTTCAACCAGCAGCGACGGAAAGTGCACCTTCTGCGTGGTTAAAACCTCAAACGCTGTGGTCGCAACTATCATTTGCTTTTCGGTAGTCGTAACGAGGTTTGGAAATCAGAGCCTGCGTGCTGAAGCTGGATTCTGGAACTGTATTCCGGAACTAATTTGAGTTTCGAAATTGCAGTTCTAGAATTGAAACTGGATTCTGAGTCTGTTATTGGTTCTAAATTTAGTTCTTGAACTCAGGATCCAGTTCTTTATTCCAGACTTCTTCTATTCGGTTCTTTTTAGAACCATGATAATACTCCTAAAGAATTATGCGGAAATTTACTTTACTGTACTCTATACAACCCATTCTGGTAGTCATGACGAAAAATCGTCTTCAAGTTTTAGAGCTTAGTTCTGGAATATGGGTTTAGAATTCAGAGTCTGCGTGCTCAACTAACTCAACTCGTCACTTTTCATCACGAACGCTTTCATAAATAGTTTAGTAATGAAAGAGGGGAAAGTTGCACAATTCAAACAATCGATCAACTACCAATTCGAATTCGGAAGCATAAATAAAGCGTGTCATATTCGTATTCACGACATCCAGTTATGTCTCTGACATTACACACCCGTACTTTTTTTCTACAGTGGTGTAACCCCTTAATGTAAATTGGAAAATGACAAAGTTACAGTTAAAACAATTTACCAATATTCACAAAACTCCAATTTTTTGATAGAAAATAGTCATTTGGACACTACAACCTCACTCTACAGATTGAATGAAATAAATTTGCTCATAACGACCATTCTCCTAGAAGCAGCCGCTCTCGAAAAAAAGGGTGATTTTTTTTTGCTGATATCTTTTTGGCAACACTGTTTCGGAAAGATCACGCGTGAATCGTGTCTTGTAAAAGCAAAGCCTTGGCAATACATTTCTTTTGAGAAATTTGGCCTTTCTGTTTCAACAGAATTCGCAGCCGATTCTTAGCGTATGATATACTTAGCCATTGTAGACTAGCTAGCGCCTTCTTGCGAACGTTCCTCATTAAATTCCGTGGCGACAAGTTTCAACACTATTTTCAAATCTTTTTCGAACTGTTGAATGGTTTCTGCTGCCGAGACATGTCTCCTAAGATGTGCCTCCGTTAATGCCCAAAATTCCTCAATTGGTCGAAGTTGTGGGCAATTTGGTGGATTCATGTCTTTTGGGACGAAAGTGACATTTTTGGTAGTATACCATTCTACCGTTGATTTCGAGTAGAGGCAAGAAGCAAGATCTGACCAGAAGACAACAGGATCCTTGCGGCTTCGAATCATGAGTAGAAATCGTTTTTGTAAACATTCCTTGATGTATATTTCGCTGTTCATTGAAGCAGTGGTGATGAAGGGTTTCGAAATCTTACCGCAGCTACAAATTGCTTGCCAGACCATAGCTTTCTTACCAAATTTTTCGACTTCAATCGATGTATCGGACTGGTTCGACACTTACCCTTCTCGCACCGTATAATATTGTGGTCCCGGCAAGGATATGCAATCGAGTTTCACGTAGGTTTCGTCGTCCATGATTATGCAGTTCAAATTTCCAGCAAGAATCGTATTGTACAGCTTTCGAACCCTCGACCTGATCGATGCTTCTTGTTTCGGACTACGTTTTGGTTGTTTCTGCTTCTTATAGGTTCGTAGATTCAAACGTTCTTTAGCACGAAGAACATTTGACTTCGAAGTGCCCACTTTTTTGGCCACATCCCGAACTGAAACCTCCTTCTTTTGCTCGAACGCCTTCAGTAAACGTTTATCCAACTGAGGGTTAGCAGGATCTTTTTTTCGACCCGTTTTCGGTTTATCCTCAAAGGTGTTATCCTCACCGAACTTCTTGATTGCATTTCGCACGACTTTTTCACTTACTCCTTCCATTTTCGCTATCTTTCTCAGTGACAGTCCGCGTTCTGTGCCCTATTTGTACACAATTTTTCGACGTTGTTCTGCTGAAAGTCTACGCATTTCGAAACAAACTAATGAAAACGAATAAACAACTGCACAAGTGGTTAGAGAAGAGTGTAAACAACAGGGCGCAGCCATAAAAATTGACAGATTCTGAACCATTGCGAACCCAACCAAAACGATCCTACTGACACTATGAATCTTTCCAGGTCGGGACTCGAACATATGACAACGTGTCTTGTGTCATTGTCAAACTTGTACTGT
This sequence comes from Malaya genurostris, assembly GCF_030247185.1. Lineage (NCBI taxonomy): Eukaryota > Metazoa > Arthropoda > Insecta > Diptera > Culicidae > Malaya > Malaya genurostris. The sequence continues at coordinate 66,228,912 of NC_080572.1, read as the reverse complement.
TTGCTCTATAATTTAATCGTGTATCATAGTTTGGTCTGTAATTGAATCATGAAAGGGCGCTGATAAAGTTGCAGGAAGATCCACGTTTTAATCAAAATATTGTGTTCAACGACGAAACTCATTTCGGATTAAACGGATACGTCAACTAAGTAAAATGGCCGAATCTGGAGTAAAGACCAGCCAGAAGCATTGCAAGAGCTACCGATGCATCCCAAAAAAAGCCACTGATTGATGTGGATTATGGGCCGGTGGCATTATTCGTGAAATACCGGTCGATATGTTGAAGAAAATGTGCCAAAATTGGACCTTTCGCATAGGCCATCTAAAGCGGAGCCGCGGTTAACATTTGCATGAAGTCATCTTCGAACATTAAATTATATTGACCGTTCTATCCATTCCAATAATGATTTCATCAATTTTCTTAAGTTTTTTGTGTTTATTTTGAAAATTAAATCCTTTTGTTTTTGTATATTTGCACCGTTCAAACAAGTTGCTTACTTTTCCTCACTTTTCCCAGAGATGGCTTGTCCGATTTTCACAACCTTAGGTTCAAATGGAAGGTCTTACTGTCCTGTATGGAATTACTGGTTGTTCTCTGATCCGACTTCCGGATCGGGAATGTCAGGTCATTGTTAAGAGCGATGATTTAATACAGGGAAAAAAACATTTTAATTAGACTCATGGCTGTTCCAATTTGTTGGCCAAATTTGTTGCTAGTAAAACGAATCAACTTCGGCTATTTCGGTTCCAGAAGTACCGGAAATAGTGGTCAAACACTGTAAAAATGATCTCTCTCACTTTCATCCGATTTTCAAAAACATGGATTCAAATAAAGTCTTACGGTTTCATACGGAATTCCAGAGTTTGTTACGGATCGTACTTCCGGTTCCGGAAGTAACACCACTAGGTAAGTATTTTACGTTTTACGTTTCGTCTTTGACTCATCAGGGCATTAACAGTCTATGTTGAACTGCTAATGCCACCTAACGGATCAACTTAACACGCTAATATTTTTACTGAGCTGCCGAAAAAACGAAACGGATTGTGCTCAGTGCACATAACTATTTTAAAATTTAAACGTTTCGTCTTCGACTCATTAGTACATGAGTAGTGTATGTTTATTTAGTAGGTGACTACTAAATCTATTTACCTCCACCAATAGTATACGTGAAGATTAACTCGATTACTCTGTGAACGTGCATTTCAGTCCAAGTTAAAATCAAGTTGTAACATTGTAGCTGACGAAGATAATATTGAATCTACTAGCTCCTCGATCGAATCTATTTTCTGCAAGCGAAATTCAACGAATCATGTCAAACGAAAGAATTATATTTGAAAAAGGCAATCACGATCACCTCTTCTCTCCGGTGGGGGAAACTAATATAACATAATAACATCAATCCCACCTGAATTACGCAAACATCCATTCGCAACATAGGTGTAGTGCCAATTCCGAACCTAGGAAAATAAAACTAATCTCACATTCCAACAAAACGATTGCATCGACCTTCCCGCGCCGTGATCCACTTCACCTCCCCCGTTTTCCACTTATAGTTAGGCGGAAAATTTCGATTATTCGTGCCTATTGGACCGTAACAAGGTGTGGTGATAGTTCCCATCTCCCAACCGTTGTTCTCGGCGATGCCATCCATCCAATCTCCTTCTCCCGTGTCTCATCCAATAGCAGAAAAGTGAATGTGATCTCTCAAGTTGCTAACCTCCGACCAGAGCTTCTAAACACCAATAATAATAATAATAAAAATCACAATAATACTAATAGTAAAATCTTTTGTCTTATTGTGTTCCACGAGATGACAATATCTCTCTCTCTCTCTCTCTCTCTGTCTCTCTCGAGCGGGTGGGAAGGTGAGTGAATGAATCGCATGCAGAGATTCGCCGCGCAGCATCGCCAGTCAAAGTAGCAGCAGTCTCCGCTAGAGCGCAGTGCAGTGCTCCGCGTGTGACCACTATTCGTTCTGTTGGCGCATGGAGCTGCTGCTGGTAACGTGGCTCAGAAGAATTAACAATTGGATCATGAACGGGGTGCCCTCGTCGTCGGACTAGCACACTCGAGGAAGAGAGAAAAAGAGAGCCATGTTATGTAATCTCGCGACGCAAACGAGTTTCGCGCGCTTATTTGTTAGCAATAGCAAGTTAATCTTCGCGTCAGTACAGCTAGCATTTTGTTGTAACTCTCCGCGCCACTACGACAATGGAGAATAGGCCAGTCGGCGATTGAAATGTAGTTTCATCATGCATTCATTTGAAGTTTGGTAAGGGCTTCTGAAAATTGAGAAAAGCTATGAAAAACCTGAACGCTTAAATGTTTGTTTTCTAATTTCAAATCTGTTTTGTCTCATTACGAAAATTCGAACTTCTCTAACCTTGAATTTTTACCTTATATATATATATATATATATATATATATATATATATATATATATGTATATATATATATAAATAAATATATATATATATATATATATATATATATATATATATATATATATATATATATATATATATATATATATATATATATATATATATATATATATATATATATATATATATATATATATATATATATATATATATATATATATATATATATATATATATATATATATATATATATATATATATATATATATATATATATATATATATATATATATATATATATATATATATATATATATATATATATATATATATATATATATATATATATATATATATATATATATATATATATATATATATATATATATATATATATATATATATATATATATATATATATATATATATATATATATATATATATATATATATATATATATATATATATATATATATATATATATATATATATATATATATATATATATATATAGGTAGTTCTATAGGTATAGAACTCGCTCGAACTTTAGAAAAAATTTCCGAGGTCTGAATGTCATATACCAATCGGAACACGATTTTTTATACTGTTACATACAATTGTTTCTATGTACCAAAAAGACTGTACAGCATCTTTTTTCACGGCACTTTGCCTCGGACCGAATTTAGCACGGTTCGTTTTTGGCAACATAATCGTTCGAGTATGACATGTAAACCAGATGATGGCAGAATTTTCAAGTTGAAAGTAATATCATAATTATTTGGATTTAAACTATTTACAGTAATAAATGCTGGAAGAACATTACTCCCATATACCATTCGACTCAGAGACCAGCAAATGCGTGTGTGACAAATAATTTCACTCAATTTTCTCGGAGATGACTCAACCGTTTTCTACAAACTCAGATTCATATGAAAAGACGTATGCTCCCAAACAAGGTTCCTGAATTACGTTTGGATCCGATTTCTGGTTTTGGATGATATGTGAAACGAAATTAAAATAGTGTTACTCATTTTCCTCGTAGATGGCTAAGCTGATCTAAGATTCAAATGAAATCTAAGAACCATAAAAGATTAAAATTAAAAGTCTTAAGATCTTATAAAACATCTCGCTTTTTAGTCGGATCCAACTTCCAGTTTAGGGGATACATGGTGATTAGTATAAAAATGTTCGTTTCACTAAAATTTAGCAGGTTTATCGGGTTTGTAGATTTGGATAGTCGTTAACCAAATAAACTTATTTCAGTTTGTTCAGTTTTCGATTCGGAAGGTACCCAAAAATTTAATTCGCACTACGATTTCTCAAAGATATCTACACTGATCAACAGACATAATTTAGTCCAAATGATTATTTCCTAGTATATTTAATAAATTAGATCGCATGGCACGGCGTGGCAAATGGAAGTTAAATCCCGATGAAACTCTGTTGAAGATCCGCTGCAGTCCTGTAATAGCACCGTTAGTTTCATAATTAGTGCGATGAAATCCCAGGTATCGGGGAGCTTTTGCAACTATGTAGCTAACATGTTGCTTAAATGTCAGTTGCTCATCGAGGAAAATGCCAAGATCTTTCACACATGTCGTCCTTTCAATTGAAGTGTCACCAATGCAGTAGTCAAATCGAACAGGATTTTTCGTTCGTGTGAATGTTATGATCGAACATTTCTGGGGATTTAGAATAAATCGATTGATCTCAAACCAGTCAGCAAAAATTAACAGTTGGCGTTGCAGGAATACGGCATCATCTATTTTACGGATTATATTATACATTTTCATATCATCAGCAAAAGAAAGCCGCGGCCCTTCTAGGACAAAATTCACATCGTTAAAGTAGAGCAATAATATCAGTGGTCCTAGATGACTGTCTTGTGGAATTCCGGAAGAAGCACAAAACTCATCAGATACACAATCAGCGATTCTTACGGCAAGACGTCGGTCGCTTAGGTATGACTCAATCCAGCGGAGTACGTTCGAGCCAAAACCGAGTTTGTCTAGTTTAGCAATGGCGTTATTTTATCGAAGGCTGCCGAGAGATCCGTGTAAATGAAAAATAATGGAAATATAATGGTATAAGTGACATAAAGACTGTCCCAGAAAGAATGGACGCAACCAAAAACAGCTGCCATTTCGCAATGGTTCAGAATCTGTCAATTTTTATGGCTGCGTCCTGTTGTTTACACTCTTCTCTAACCACTTGTGCAGTTGTTTATTCGTTTTCATTAGTTTGCTTCGTAATGCGTGGACTTTCAGCAGAACAACGTCGAAAAATTGTGTGCAAATGGTGCACAGAACGCGGACTGTCACTGAGAAAGATAGCAAAAATGGAAGGAGTAAGTGAAAAATCCGTGCAAAACGCAATCACGAAGTTCGGTGAGGATAACACCTTTGAGGATAAACCGAAAACGGGTCGAAAAAAAGGTCCTGCTAACCCTCAGTTGGATAAACGTATACTGAAGGCGTTCGAGCAAAAGAAGGAGGTTTCAGTTCGGGATGTGGCCAAAAAAGTGGACACTTCGAAGTCAAATGTTCTTTGTGCTAAAGAACGTTTGAATCTTTGAACCTATAAAAAGCACAAACAACCAAAACGTAGTCCGAAACAAGAAGCATCGATCAGGCCGAGGGTTCGAAAGCTGTACAATACGATTCTTGCTGGAAATTCGAACTGCATAATTATGGACGACGGAACCTACGTGAAACTCGATTACATATCCTTGCCGGGACCACAATTTTATACGGTGCGAGAAGGGCAAGTGTGAAACTAGTCCGATACATCGATTGAAGTCGAAAAATTTGGTAAGAAAGCTATGGACTGGCAAGCAATTGGTAGCTGCGGTAAGATTTCGAAACCCTTCATCACCACTGCTTCAATGAACAGCGAAATATACATCAAGGAATGTTTACAAAAACGACTTCTACCTATGATTCGAAGCCACAAGGATCCTGTTGTCTCCTGGCCTGATCTTGCTTCCTGCCACTACTCGAAATCAACGGTAGATTGGTGTACTACCAAAAATGTCACTTTCGTCCCAAAAGACATGAATCCACCAAATTGCCCACAACTTCGACCAATTGAGGAATTTTGGGCATTAACGAAGGCACATCTTAGGAAACATGTTTCGGCCGAAACCATTCAACAGTTCGAAAAAGATTGGAAAAAAGTGTCAAACCTTGTCGCCATTTTGAAAATCTGTTATTTATGACATATTCATAAAAATCTGTAGAAATCTGTGAATTTTGATAAAATCTGTGTTCTGTGTGGCAAAATAGACAAAAATATCTGTTGTTTTACAGAAAAATCTGTGAATATGGTAACTCTGATGGGTACCGTTACAAATCTGTAAGCGAAAAAAAATGGAAGCTTTTACGTTGCATACAATCATTCAACTAATGAGAACGAGTATCGATGTTCGGTGAGTGTGAAAAAAGCGTGACAGTTTATTTCGTATTCACGTCCTGCAGTTATGTCTCTGAAATTACTAATTTTGGTTTAAACTTGTTGAAAAGCTTGATGTCGTCGATGCGATTGGTAGCTTAAAAACAAAGAAACAAATATTCGGTTATATGCCAAAGGCGCCAACATAGGCTAACCCCTGAATGAACACAACCAGAATCACAGGCCGGTAAGTTGAAATCAGTTCACGTTCAGTGAGGACGATTTCTAAAAAGTGGCTACTCAACTAGCGTTGGAGTTGAAGGTCTGCCTAACGGCTTATGTTGAATACTGCTAGGCGTCATAAAGACCGTTGAACATGAACTGTCATGCATTGACGAGTCGAAGACGAAACGTAAGGTAAAACGATGAAGTTACAGCTGAATCAATTTTTCATTGGCCAATTGAACGGATAAAAATCTTATTTGACTCGCAATCTTCAAATTAACTATATCGTTTGTTGTGCAGGGAATTCTTTACAGTTCAACAAACTCCGACGTACCTCGCCATCGACAATCGTGCCGATCCGAATGAAATCTAAAAAAACCCCTAATTGGTCTGCATTGGCGTAAAATCTCACCTTTCTCTTATCTAGAAAAGTGCCGAAGTGTGTGCGAAGCGACAAAACTCACAAAACCTAGGCGCAAAATAAGCGGAAAAAAAGTGTTCGTCTACTGTTTGCACAAGTCATTGATAAGCGTCTAACGGTGCAGGCACGTGCCAGCACGCAGGATCCTTTCCTGCTGATCAACTTTTCTCTTCCGGAACATCACGGTCGGACGGTTTTTTTTGTTCTGATAGAACGCATGCGCGTGTGTAATCAAGGCATGCGTGAGTTTCGCGGGAAGCAATAGTTCTTCGCAATCAATCAGGTGCCTTGGAGTGTTGACTGATGTTGCTACCGCAATCAACCAATTAGCTGAAATGTAAGGACATCAGCTCGCATGTCACGCACCATTACCATTTGTGTATTCAAATCAAACGTCGCCCAGCTGTCCGACCGACGTAAAGCGGCTGAGGTGTTTTTTTCTTCTTTTCTATTTACTTGCTGTGTGGAATCCCACGGTCGATTCTATAATATTTTCTACAATTTTTCAACCGAACGATGACAGTTCGGCATTTGCCGAAAGCTGTAGAAAAACAATATGCATTACGTGACGATCTCGGGTGCGATGCATTTTCTCCGCCGCACTGTGGCGGCCTTTGAAGTGAGAGGGAACCAGGAAAAGAAAACATTATTCAGGTTAAATATGTTCAGTGTAATTACTCAAATAATAATTCACAAAGCAGTACGTCAGCATCGGTTGGAACGAGTAAGGGGGAGACAGACCAGGGCGACAGCCAGAAGCGAAATGCAACAGTGGAAAGCCACTAACCAGACGTTGTCGGTGGCCAGTTTGACGAACAAGCGTATTGCACATTCCCCGTGTGAAAATCATCAGAAATAATAATTTATAATTAAATCATTTACGTTTGCCGTTATAATCTGTCCTGCTGGTTCACCCTCAGTTTCGCGGTCCGCGGGGTTGAGACGGATAAATCATGCCAAATCACATCGTTTTCTCCTGTCTGGGTTTGGGCTGAGAATTATCGTGGTGTTGCTACTGCTGCTGGTGCTACTGCACGAACTACTACCGACATGACGGGTTGGGGTTTTGCGTGGACAATTTATGTTTTTAATTCTAATTAATAATAAGACGACGCTTGCTTTATTTTCGAATCCATCCTGCTGGTCGTCGGTTACCGAATGTCACAATTTCGCAATATCTGTCGAGGGTAAGGTGCAAAGCCACAGATACACACACACATTCACATACTCACACACCCGGTAGTTGTTGATGATGATGATGATGTTTACTCTCTCTGGAGTTGGCGACGAGGAATGGAGCCAAATCTCGGCCTCGGTATGGAACCTACCCTTATCTGTTGACCATGTTGACAGAATACGTGTGGGAGGGCATGAAAAAGATGTTTAATTTTTCATTTCACTCTCAGTGGAGCGCACGCTTTCTAGCCGGTGTCGTAGTCGGTGAGGGCTGAGCAATTTTGTAGTGGAAATGTGCTGGCGGTACTTAAGCTTGAGTCATATAATATCTGGACTCAGTGTTCCTTTTATTGCTGCGCCTACACGCTTAAAATAGTTACTAAAAAAAGAGTAAGTTCTCACTCATCTACAGGAAAGTGGACCTACTCTCACTTGGCGAAACTTCTTGGTTACTCAAATTAGATTCCTTCCACTGGAAACGGTGTTTGGGTAAAATTCACTCCTTTATTTGTACATGAGCCAAAAGTTGAGTAATTATTACTCAAATTTTAGAGTGAAATTTTATTTCACTTACTCACCTAATTTACTTAAAATAACCCTACTATGTTAATGTATTATTCCGTTTACAATTGATTTCTAACTTTGAGACATCATATCAATTCACTTGTCAGTAATGCTCCGGCACCAATCAGACACTTATTCTTCATAAATGACACACTTGAACATATCCGTTTCCATTCTGAGCTTCCTAATACGGAGCACTTCTGGACACAATGGGCCGTATGAATATGTTTTTGAAAAGATACTACAAACAACAGACTTTACTACATTTTTTTCATGCGGCCCAATATCTGCGTCGATGGCACAACCAAGAGCACAGTTTATCATTCCGCTTTTTGCAGATACAAAACCGTTTGTGTTAGGCGACTCACCCTTACAGGTACAGAAACAGATGAATCTATCTATCTCTATCTATATATATATATATATATATATATATATATATATATATATATATATATATATATATATATATATATATATATATATATATATATATATATATATATATATATATATATGTATATATATATATATATATATATATATATATATATATATATATATATATATATATATATATATATAAATGCAAAGATCATTCTTTGTAATCGCATCACGTAAGAACGGATGGACGGATTTACATGATTATTATTTTTTTTATCAGTTTCTATCCCCACCGTACATAAAAAAATTAAGAAAATTCACCGGGAAAGTGAGAAAATCCAATGGAATTTTCCGTTGAAAATGTCGTCAATGATTGCTAGATCTACGATTGATGTTTGGCGGGCAACGAGTTGCATAAGTTTTTGACCGCCTAAGAAAGGAATACTAGATGATTGAAAAAATCGTTCGGCGCGCAACGAGTAGTGATTCGTCATTCGTGAATGGAAGAGAAAAAGTTCTGATATCGTTTACCAGTTGATGAATTGTGTTCATTGGAGTCAGATGAATAGTATTGGACATCGCGGACGCGAGTTTAACTAATCAGAATATTTTTGAATAAATCAATGAAAAAATTGTTCTGTAGAAGCACTAAGGTCAAACTAAGAGATTTTCCTTGCATTATGCTTTCTTATGATTCAGATTACACTAAACGCACATAATAAGTGGCAATTAGATCAATGTTCAAGATGATTACCATAATGGATTAGGACTGCCATTTTTATATTTCATATTCTGTGAAGAATGTTCAAATTGGTAAGATTAATATCAAATTAAAATATAAGCGTCGTCTCTGCAAGCAACCAAAAGTTCCACAGTACCTGAAAAATATCCACTTTATTAGAGCTCTAAAGTACACGTGGAACTTTTTGGCAACTTGAACGTACAAAACGAGTTCTGAGAAAACTTTCGCACTACAAAGTTTGTTCTGTTACATCGGGTAAACATTCAAGTATGAATAATTCCTTAAAAACTGATTGTTCAGGAGCTTAAACCAAGTCTCTTTTTACGAACTTTTAGTTTCTTGGGCTTAATATAAATTGTAAATATATCCTACTCTACCGAATGAACAACTCTAGAAGAGAAACTTTTCAACATTGTGTTATCAATACAAAATTATGGTTAGTGAGCTTTTTTATCGATTACCGAAACCAAGAATCGCATCTGGGAAAGGAAACGGGGCACCTTATATCTTTTATGTCGAAGTCATTAGAGAGGAATCTCTGTTCAGTATTTTGATTCAAAGGATGAGATGATAATCTGTAAACTTGCTCAATTTTTGCTTAATAGAAGTATTTAACATTTCACACTGATTTTTGAGAATATTTCTTTTCTGGGTTAAAGCAAATGTGTATTGAATTCCGTTGATTGTAGGTTAAGTAATCAGAAAAATAATTTAGAGAAACGTTAATCACTTAGTCGTTTGACAATTCTGGTAGCCGAAAACATTAATTCCAACAAATAATTTTTGTGCGAGATGAAGTTCGATGGGTCAGCTAGTCTATCTATCTATCTATCTATCTATCTATATATATATATATATATATATATATATATATATATATATATATATATATATATATATATATATATATATATATATATATATATATATATATATATATATATATATATATATATATATATATATATATATATATATATATATATATATAAATGCAGAGGTCATTCTTTGTAATCGCATCACTTAAGAACGGATGGACGGATTTACATGATTTTTTTTTGTTTGATTAGTTTATACCCCCACCGGGTTCGTACATTAAAAAAATTAGAAAAATTTGCCGGAAAAGTGGGATAATCCATAAAGTTGTTTTGTATGGACAATGGAATTTTCCGCTGAAAAAGTCACCTAGCAGTTCGGCTGAAAAGTTCCTATCGTTTAATAGAAACACACATTTTTTAACCAAAATTCGTTTTTATTATTCAACATAATTGCCATCAGAGGCGATACAGCGATTATAGCGATCTTCCAACTTTTCGATACCATTTTTGTAGTACGATTTGTCCTTTGCCTCAAAATAGGCCTCAGTTTCAGCGATTACCTCTTCATTGCTTCTAAATTTCTTTACCAGCGAGCATTCTCTTGAGGTCTGAGAACAGGAAAAAGTCACTGGGGGCCAAATCTGGAGAATACGGTGGATGAGGGAGCAATTCGAAGCCCAATTCGTTCAATTTCAGCATGGTTTTCATCGACTTGTGACACGGTGCATTGTCTTGATGAAATAAAACTTTTTTCTTCTTCAAATGAGGCCGTTTTTTGAAATTTCGTCCTTCAAACGCTCTAATAACGCTATATAATAGTAACTGTTGATGGTTTTTCCCTTTTCAAGGTAGTCGATGAAAATTATACCATGCGAATCCCAAAATACAGACGCCATAACCTTACCGGCCGATTGTTGAGTCTTTCCACGCTTTGGGTTCGGTTCATCGCGTGCAGTCCACTTAGCTGACTGTCGATTGGACTCCGGAGTGAAGTGATGGAGCCATGTTTCGTCCATTGTTATATATCGACGAAAAAAATCGGTTTTATTTCGATATAACAGCTCCAAACACTGCTCAGAATCATCAATTCGTTGTTGTTTTTGATCGATTGTGAGCTCACGCGGCACCCATTTTGCACAAAGCTTTCTCATATCAAAATATTCGTGAATAATATGTCCAACACGTTCCTTTGATATCTTTAGGGTGTCAGCTATCTCGATCAACTTTACTTTACGGTCATTGGAAATCATTTTGTGGATTTTTTTCACGTTTTCATCGGTAACAGCCTCTTTTGGACGTCCACTGCGTTCATCGTCTTCGGTGCTCATTCCTTTTTTCCATTTTTTTCACAATAACAAAAGTAGCTTCACTCAAAATGCAATATCTCACAAACTAATAATCAGACAGCTATCAAATTTATACACGTATCTTTTGAAGGTTGGTACTAACTGAAAATGGTATGGATTTAATTCTAGTGGCGCCCTCTCATAGAAACGATACGAACTTTTCAGTCGATCTGTTATGCTTGCTAGATCAACGTTAGGTGTTCGGCACACTACGAATTGCATAAGTGTTTGGCAGTCGAAGAAAAAAATACTGGATCATTAGAACATCTTTTGGCGCGCAACGCGTTGTTTTCTGTGGAGATTTCACATGCGTACTTGATCGATGTGATTCGTCATTTCGAACCACGTGCTTAAAGGTGTATCAAAATAATTGTACAAATGACATAACTTGTGGTTTGACATAAACCATTGTCGGTAGGAGAAAAAAAATCTAATATCGTATACCAGTCAACAAATCAGCAAATTGTGGAACAAATCGACGAATGGACTGTACTGTGCAAGTTTTAACGTAAAAATAAAGAATTCATCTTTCACATGAATAAATTTATTAAGGCGCGTATTATGAGTGCTAATTAGATACTACTGTAAAATACGATTGGAATGAGACTTTTTGATGTTTGTGAAGAACATCAAAATTTGACAGATCAGGATGAAACTAAAATCAATGCGGGACTTCATTGCCATGAGTGCAGATGCAGAGTCTCATAACCATAAGTGCATGTGGTAAATATATTCCTCTTAAACATTGTGTTAATTTTTCCAATAAGAAACTCGGGCTTATCTTTTCAATAGCCGGAGTAGCAGGTAGTGAATATTAGTAACAATTTATATTACCCACAAGCTACCAGGTCAATTCGGTCACATGCAATGTGTAAAAAAAAGTTGGATGTTTTAGCGCAATTACCGAACATTCAAAAGCAGACAGTCAGAACTGTTTTTGAGTTTAACTTAAGATTCGTTCTATGACTTAAACCTTATTCCATTGCTACGAATCTACCGAGGGGAGTCTGTATACTAATACCTTGAAACCATTTTTTATGAAATCTGTTGTTCCTGTTCCATACATTGGCTCAAATGATAATACGAGCACTGGTAGATTGACTTCTTATTTTCGCTTGACTGTAACAGAAGTATTGCACTCATCGCACATTGATTCTCTGGTCTCTCTTCGCGATTCGAAAAAAGGTGGGAGGGTAATGTCAGAGACATTACTGGAGGACGTGAATACGGACAAAACAAACATGCTTCTTTCACACCTCCAAATATCAATATTCGTTCATATTATTTAATTGATTGTTTGAATTGCACAACTTTTATTGCTTCGCTTCTAAAATTATAACGGAGCATCTTTGCTGAAGTAGGACTGGAACTGAATTCGAAACATGGGACTAGCTCCGAATTCAGTTGCAATATTCTGGTTCGGAATTCAGATCAATAATTCAGTTCAATATTTTAGTTTTAGAATTCTGACACTGAACTCATTTTCATAATTCAGGATCCAAATTCCATTCTAGAACTGAATACTAAACTTGAATTCCGAACCTGACTTGAAGTTCTGAATCCAGTTCCAAAATCTTGTTCCAGAAGCCAAGTTCCTGAATTCAATTCCAGCATGCTTAATCTAAATAAGGGTAATGACTGCAATCAGGCATTAAATTCTGGTTTTAAAGTCAGTTTCAAAATTCTGGTTCCAAGATTCAGATTTAGAACTCATATCATTATTTTGTTTCGGAATATTGAATTTTACTTCCAGATTGAGAATTCTGGATTTGAGTTCTGAACTTACATGAGGGTACAAAATTTAGTTCCAAAGTCAACAGTTAGTTCTAGTCAACAAACCAGTTCCAAAAATCTAGCTCCAGAATCTATAGTTTCAACTTTTGAACCCTTATGGAAATAATTCTGAAACTGAATTCCAAAACTGCATTCTAAAACAAATATTCACCCCTATTCTGTACGTCGATCGATACGAAATATTCCGATCGAATGTGCAATTTCCATTCTGCATTCCGTTAGAGTTGGATATGAACTCGAATATCATTCGTTCGAGTTATTCAATTTTCGAACATTACTCGATCGACTCACGTGCGTATTACTTCTGTTCGGTTTAGAATCGTTCTAATTTTTTTATACAAGTGTGACGGTTTCGTTTACTAAGAATTGAATAATACAAATAATATAGAATGTATAAGTAGTGTTGACAGCTTTGAAGTTCGAAATTTCAAGTGTTCCTGAACGAGAGTAGATCGAATCATACTAGTCGAACGGAATAAAGAATGCAAAATTCTTTAAGTGGATGATTAAATTAAACATTCAGGTGGATTTGGATCCAAAAATCAGTTCCAAAATACAGGCTTTTCAAGCGAATGATAGCGCAAGCTAACCGTTTGAGGCTTTATACCAAAGAGAAGGCACAAAAGTTTTGACTGCTGAGTACTACTCATTTCGCCTGAGACTACCTCAAAACTGTCGTCCCTGTGCGAAAAAGGCAAGCAAACGTAATGAGTTTTCCTCAATGTTTACAAAAGTTAAAAAAAATTGTTTTTGAGTTATTTATGGTTATCTCACACTGTTGAAAATTTAATCACAAATTCCTGATCATATTTCTAATAGCTTGTAGAAAAATTTATGTTATTAGGTTCAATACAACAAGAGATATTCACGATTAAGTTCTACCCATTCTTGTGCGGGGTAAATTTTGAAAAGGCGCCCCATAGTAAAGTAAATCGTATTCCCGACAAAACCTTGTGATTTTACATCTTATAAGATGTACATAAGTAGAGCGTCGTATTTCACGTAAATATACGTTCAAGAACGTGTAGGTGCATGAAATTCATTGAAATAAAAGAAAAATACTGACAGTGAGAGCGGCGACTTGATTCGAGAATCATTGGATCGCAAAGTACGTCCATTAATCGACTGAGCCATGGAAGCACGCATCAGCTTTTCTTACACATAAATTCAAGCAGTTGCACTTGCTAGCCGAATAGAAATAACATTCGGAAGCAGTAAAATTAAGGCTTATCCTGCATTAAGTCATTACAAATTTTCCGTCATTTGACAAATTCAGTCTTAATGAATTGCATCATATGTGGGATTAGATCACTTGTAGAATTCAAAATTTGTGTGTATGAGTATATTTAAATGAATTCATTGTTCATTATCAAGTTAAAGAATAGTATATTGAATGCCACTGTCATTTGAATATTTTAACGTCCAGCAATTTATCATTCTATTGCTATATTTCTAATAAAACATTGATCTGACATGATGCGTAACATCGATTCACTACGACTTTGTTATGGTATTAGACTAGCGGTGAGAAGTAAAAAAGAATTTTTCTGCTGGTGTTCTAAAACGATTTAACATTCGAGTTGAAAACTCCTATTGCATATGCAAATGCAATGACGATTCAGTCACGAGGCAGCCATTGGAAATTTGCGAAATCAATTTGAATAAAAGAAACCGTTATTCCGATCCTGTAAACTTAGGAACGGCTTCGTATTCAACAGAAGAGAAGATAAACGAAGTTACGACCATTTAAAAAGTACACATATTTTGTTTCTATTTCTTTTTGCTTTTTGCACAAACCAACAAAACCCCTAAATGTTCACATTCTGCGACGGCCAGTAATAAGCCATAACTCGTTTACGCCTGAGACGTCAGAAATAATATAGCACTTGTGCTATTTGAGGGTTGCATAAATAGTGAAAACTTTGCGTCTGCTTAGCGGCTTAAATTGAACTGGCACGAGATGGTAGTTAAGTTTGAACTGCTTTAAGCGCTGACGAGCCGAAGGCGAAACGCGAAGAAATAGAAACAAAATATGTACTTTTTGCACAAACCAACAAAACCCTTAAATGTTCATATACCTACTGAAATATAAAGTTCAAATATTTTTCAAGAATTAGAAAACTAATCGATTTCAAAAACTAAAAATAGTTCCGAAAATCCTTATTTTCAAATGCAACACACCGATCGCACTCATAGATCGAGCAAAATAAAGGTTTGTAAGTAAAATCCTGAAGGAGCGTGTTCATAAACATTTTATTCGTCTCCAGGAGAAAAAAAACCTAGTGTCGTCGTATGTTGCAGTCCCGTACATTCCTGAATTTCGCGAAAAATTGGGAAGAATTAAAAAAAAATACACTCCCCAACCCTGCATTTAAACCAAAGGATACAATTTAGAAGCCAGTTCCATCAGGGAAACAGACAAACGTGGTGTACATAATCCCGAACAGATAACGGAAAAGTTTACATTGGAAGAAAACTGGAAACGAGTTTTGGACCCAACACTTGAATACTGGAGCAAATATAGAACGAGGCAAACAGAAAACTTTCATACTAACCTCCTACAAGGAGGGAACGATAAATCTCCAGAAACATTTTGCATCACAGGAACTTTGTTCAAAACATGACACGATTCGATACGCACTAACAATTCAATACCAAACAGCAAAACAACATTACGCGGCATAGTAAAATTGACAACTTAGTAATTTGCTGCTCGTAGATCACCACTGTTTCCCACCGGATGCACGGTCGAGTGCAATTCACGAAGGAATCAATCATCTTAAAGGCCTCCCTTACTCTACGGAAGAAAATCTTTGCGCTGATATTTTTTTAAAGTTTCCCAGGCACACTCGCTAGCTTCGCCACCGTTTCTCTACAGGCAGCGAGGCAACTGGACCCCACTTGTGACCGAAGAACGCGCGCAGGGCAGATGCGGTGCGGTATATTTGTTCCAGGGACGGAATTGTATCGCGTTGCACTTACCTCTCGCAACTGACGGGTGCACCGGTGCAGTAGTGCAACATCGGTGGCCAGCCAATCGCTTCGACAAACAAACGTGGCTTTACTTTTTTCCGCCTTTGCCAAAACGAAACGTGCGAGAGTTCCATAATGTGATGCTGCATCATTCAGTACTGATGCTGCTGCTGCTGCTGCTGCGGCTGCTGTTGGAGCTGGAGATCGGGAAATAAATGGACTGGGTGACGACGGGAGGAATGAAAGATTAACCCCAGCAGCAGCAGCAGCAGCAGCAGTAGCGATTATGTCAGCGCTTGGTGTGAATTTTGTAATAATTAAGGCCTTTGTTTTCCTTTACTGGTTTGCACTCTCCGGGGCTCCTCGTTCGTTCCGTCTCTGATGCACTCACTGTGGCAAACTGTGGAGTGTTTCTTTCTTTGTTTTCCCCGACCGTGTCGGCAGGGCAGTTTTGTTTGTGCAATGATTCGTAAAAAGTGGGCTAAACTGTGGGGGAGAGCTCCAGTGGATCGGTTGTCAGCTTGTTTATGGAGCGTTAGATGAAACTGAAATCAAATAAAAGTACTGCCGTTCTTGGTGAAGGGGTTTAGGAAATATTGAATCTATCCCCTGACGTATGAAGCAAATCTAAGACCGTCGGAGTGTGTGTGTGCGCGTATTTTATAATGGGATTCAGTTTTTGCAATGAAAATAACTCAAGCAGATCCGTCTGTTATGATTTTAAAATTACCAATCAGATCATTTCACGAATTTGATAACACCGACAAGATCCAAGAGTGCAGATAAACTGCACTAATTTTCAACGTTATTTCACAAAGTTATTCAACAAAACAAGCAAGAAACCACACGCCTACTGCAGGCACTGGCAGTAGACGTTGGGGAAATTGGTAAACAATACGCCAAACGTGAGAAGGTGGATACGGTCCTGAAGCTCTATCATCGGGCAGGCCAGGTAGGCAGGCAGTCGAACCAATCACGACTTGGCGCAAAATATTACCTCATTTGGCACAACAACGGACTGTTGACTGCATTCACAGATGCGGCAACACCGACTGCAACGCGGTGGTATTCCGGTGAAGTGGCGTTTAAAAACCGAAAGCGCGGGAAAATATTTTTCCACCTTACCTACCCCCGTCTCATCAGCTCATTCGGCCCGCCGGAGCCTCATCGACCAGTCACTTTTCGTGGCAGTAGCAGAAAGAATTACTCAATTGGCTGAGACATTTTCCTCTAATTGATTGCCGAGCGGTGCGATTGTAGTAGTCGTTTGCAAAAGTCGAACGAGTGCATCGCGCGTCAGAAACTTTCGCAACAGAAGTGTGAACGGCAAAGGATTGATGTTATTAGTCGACAAGTAGTGTCTATTGATTTTACTAAAGTACGGATGCTTTCCAAACAACAACAACAACAACAAAAGAATCAGTGAATCGCCATAGTGAAAAAAAAACGCCAAAACGGTCCCATCAGAAATCGTACAATTTATGACGGTTTTTGCTGGATGACGACGACTGACTGACTGACTGACATTCGCGTTCAAAGTGATGGGGAAATCGATAGGGGAGGGGCAAGAAACACTAAGAATGAAAAAGATAGTTTATGCAAGACAGTCAGCGAATCGGAGTGGGTGTGAAACCGACCTAGCAAATAACACTGGGAAGTGTGGGAGTTTTGAAGAAAAGCAGCAGGAAGAGCACCCTCTTGAAAACGGCGTTCCGATATCGTGTGTGTGTGTGTTTTTTTTTTGGTTGGAGCAGCTATTCTCAGCAGCTACAATCTATGGGAGATAGAAGTAAGTAAACGGCAACTTACAGACAACAGGCTGTTTGAAAAGTAGTGGACTCGGTTTCGACCTAAATCTTTTAGATCGAGAGAGCGTCGTCGTCGTCGTCACTTTAGTTATAATAGTGAAGTACGTCTCGCCTCCGTTCAATTTTTACGCGGCCAACCATGCGGCACTCCCTTCGAATCATTGCCAATCTACTTTTCACTGGTAGGAGGATTCTAGGGAATCGTGGTAAATTGTGGCGGTAGACTAAGGAATGGGAAACCTCGAGTCGGTGTTTCTCTGAGTGACGTAGATATTCTAGGATTTATGAGCTAATTTCTCTGAAGGGTTTGGGTTGTTAAATGATTTAAGTGCTACTTGCATGAGATGTAAAACTCACATCAATCGGGAAAGAATGTTATCAGTATTGATAAGTTATCGGTTGATTGAGGACGAATAATTAATGATTTCGACAAAACTTTCATCGTAGATTGATGGAAGAGAACGCTAAATATTCCTGATTTTCCGAGGCTCTCCTGCAGGTTTGTTTTCAAATCATGATCCAGATAGGGTTGGGGGGGTCAGGGAATTGCGAGCACCAGTCTAAGGTGGTGAAGCAGTTTGCCTCTTTCGAGGCTCACCCGAGGTGCCATCGATGCTTTCGGATCGTTAGAAGCCAATTTTTAAAATTCGTTCATTTGAAAATTTGTGAACATTTTCTTGCATTCAAAAACCTTCAAGCTATCGAATTGCCACTCAAGCACTTTTAGACATCACCTATCTGGAAAGTTTGACAATGCACCGAATGAAATCGGTACTGTTTCTCAACCAGACACACCTCAATCGAACTTACGCTTCATCTGAGGCGTTTTACTTCACAATACTAACCGGAATGCTCCTTCACAAATTTCGCAAAGCAAGAGTGTAATGAAATAACTTCAGATTTGATTTCGTTATAACTTTTTTTTCTAGTTTGATTATTTGCTGTAATTCTTGTACTAACTGAATGGCAAATGTTGTTGTTTACATGTAGGAAGTGTGTAAAAAATTAGAAAACAATTGATGAACAGTTTACTGTGTATGAAATCGAAGGAAACAACTTATTTTTCTAGGGGACGGCGAGTAGGTCCCACACTTTCGAAAAATCATATTTTTTTGCCCATTAAACTTTGGCAATGTTTGGAGCTGAATGTAAAAACAAAGAACGATTGGCCGATCAGTTCGCTTTCTCATCTCATCCAAGCCAGTCGATAAAACAAAACCGCTTACGTTCGGGACAGAAGAAACCAAGTACAGTATTGTGTAGGGAACAATAGACCTCGAAAATGAGTGAACCAAACGAACAAAAGCTACCGCCGACACGAAAGAATACAATTGTTGTTGACTTCAGACAGTGCAAAATTCGACCTTCGATACGAGAACTTGAAGGATTGCTTAAGGAGCAAATGCATCTTGACATTAAACGTGTGCATTTACGAATTATGTTGTTTACATCCAGTTTTATAAAGAGTTAGATGCAATTCAATCCGCAAAAGACAATGTACTATGTGGAGCACGAGAACATTAAGTACAACATTCCAGTATATATGGAAGATAGTGCTATAGAAGTGCGTGTGCATGATCTTCTCTCAAGCGTCATCGATCCCTATATGTCCCAATACGGAGAGATTCTCTCTATCGAAAAAGAAAAGTGGAAGAATTTTTTCCCCGGTATTCTAAATGGCGTACGTTTGTTACGCATGCGCTTGAGGAGGCCTATACCTTCTTATGTGACATTCGGCCAGAATACAAGAATACCGTGCAAATCATTTGTTACCTATGACAATCAGATGGCCACATGTCAATATTGCCAAAAAGCTGTTCACTACGGTAAGCCATGTGATAAAGCGGACAAGGAGACAACTATACCAACGGACAACGGTTCTTCCTTCACATCAACCCCAAGCAAAACCAGTACACCTGTGACAGTCACCAACAACAGGGAAGTATCCCCTTCAACGAAACCATCCAACGTAACCCCTATAGAACAAAGTACACCAGCTGCAGTTAACAGTTTACCATCCAACCAACCAGCAACTGCAAACAATGTACAACGAGGCGCATCTACAGCAACTAGCAACGAAATCAACAACAATACCACGGCAATGGATGACGAGACGAACCACGAACAAACTGCCCCTCAATCCTCGCAGGAGGAAAATGAAAGCTCCTCTCCCCCTAGAAAAAGAGATCCAATACAAAAAAAAATATCTAAAAACTCAGCTAAATCGGCCACGTAAAGCTTGTACGCAAATAGGCCTGTATAAAATATCTTTCAAATAAAAAAAATGGTTCAGAATCTGTCAATTTTTATGGCTGCGTCCTGTTGTTTACACTCTTCTCTAACCACTTGTGCAGTTGTTTATTCGTTTTCATTAGTTTGTTTCGAAATGCGTGGACTTTCAGCAGAACAACCCCGAAATATTGTGTACAAATGGGGCACAGAACGCGGACTGTCACTGAGAAAGATAGCAAAAATGAAAGGAGTAAGTGAAAAAGTCGTGCGAAATGCAATCAGGAAGTTCGGTGAGGATAACACCTTTGAGGATAAACCGAAAACGGGTAAAAAAAAGTCCTGCTAACCCTCAGTTGAATAAACGTATACTGAAGGCGTTCGAGCAAAAGAAGGAGGTTTCAGTTCGGGATGTGGCCAAAACAGTGGGCACTTCGAAGTCAAATGTTTTTCGTGCTAAAGAACGTTTGAATCTTCGAACCTATAAGAGGCAGAAACAACCAAAATATAGTCCGAAACAAGAAGCACCGATTAGGCCGAGGGTTCGAAAGCTGTACAACACGATTCTTGCTGGAAATTTGAACTGCATAATCATGAACGACGAAACCTACGTGAAACTCGATTACAAATCCTTGCCGGGACCACAATATTATACGGTGCGAGAAGGGCAAGTGTTAAACCAGTCCGAGACATCGATGGAAGTCGAAAAATTTGGTAAGAAAGCTATGGTCTGGCAAGCAATTTGTAGCTGCGGTAAGATTTCGAAACCCTTCATCACCACTGCTTCAATGAACAGCGAAATATACATCAAGGAATGTTTACAAAAACGATTTCTACTCATGATTCGAAGCCGCAAGGATCCTGTTGTCTTCTGGCCAGATCTTGCTTCTTGCCACTACTCGAAATCAACGGTAGAATGGTATACTACCACAAATGTCACTTTCGTCTCAAAAGACATGAATCCACCAAATTGCCCACAACTTCGACCAATTGAGGAATTTTGGGCATTAACGAAGACACATCTTAGGAAACATGTCTCGGCAGCCGAAACCATTCCACAGTTCGAAAAAGATTGGAAAAAAGTGTCAAAACTTGTCGCCAAAAGTCTGTACGGAATTTAATGAGGAATATTCGCAAGAAGGTGCGCCAGCTAGTCTACAATGGCTAAGTAGCATATGTTGAGAATAATATTCTGTTGTTGTTGTCTAATATTATCAGTATATCGAATAAAATTTGAATATCTAACACTTGTGAATTATTTACAGCGAAATCAAAGTGCGTCCATACTTTCTGGGACAGTCTTTGGTAACTTTCAAACGAGCCTGGATATGTTAAAATCGACTCAGCCATCTCCGAGAAAAAATCAACGATTAAAAAACAACGCGTTTTGTAGGTTACGTCATTTATACCATTATATCTACCAGAAGTGGCGGTCATTTGATCTTCGAACAACCCAATAGTAGCTTTCAAACGATCTTGATGACAAGCAAGATTGCAAACGTAATGCAAACAAATTTCTGTTGGATGACTTTGATGCGATTGATGTCGACTTGGTCACCTCAGGCCTGTCCTAAAGTATATTCTAGCGTAGAGCAAGACACGAAAGATGGAGCCAAGAATATTCGAGAACTCAAAAATAGTACATTTTGTGTGATTTTTTAAATTGAGCTCTTAAAATTGACATCTGAAATAACCTCTAAGACTTTAACGAAAGATTATAATCGCAGAACTATTCGCAGATAGATTGTAATCATATGAGATTAATAAACGTTTGCGTTTGCGAATGATATCACGGAGTCAATTGCTGTATCCAAGATAATCCCGTTCGTATGGCATCACTTTGCGAATACATCATCCAACTGTGTGTTGTAAGAAGTCTTACAAGTGTTTTTTGGGTTTTTGAATCAAAGGTAAAAATTTTTGGTTGTCGGAAAACGATAGTTGTAGACATTTTAGATTAAAAAAGTTGAAATCGTTCGAAAAGAGCAAAACAAAGAAAGGTTTCAAATGGCTGCCATGAAATCCGGTGTTCGGAATCAGTTAAAAATCTGCAATTTGTTGCCAAATGCACTAGAAAAAAACAGCCCTACGCTAGGCAACGTGTACTAAATATTGAAAACCGACAATTGCATTCCTTTTCCATTACTGTTTTCCGATTGTCGTGCCTCACAAACTGCACCGTTTCATACATGACAAATCATTTTCTATTCTCGGTAAAAACGTTCTGCCGGTAATAACCAAAACAATCGCCATATCGTCGAAACCGTGCCTAACCTCATGCGTCCGCTGAGCGGCAATTATCTCCTCGCAGGTGCTCCGACAGATAATGTCGGAAATCGCAACCCCGTGTCATCGATATATACATACAGAAATGCCTCTCAATGTTATCTAGCAGTGCCCGTAGCTATTAGCAAAGCGAATGCGTGAGATTTGTTTTATTCTAGTCGGAGACTCTCCCTTTCGTACCTAATCACCATCGACGTAGTCGTGATTGGTTGCAAGTCGAGGGCAATACTTTTCCGCCACGGTTGATTACCACCAATCTGATCCTGATGTCAGATCTAACTGTGGCAGCATTCGTTAGCAGGGACTTTGTTGGTAGCAGTTGGCAAATCACGTAGAAATCCATGTCGACTGAGACCGAACTCCGTCAGAGGAGGACCTCTCTAATCCAATGGGTAATGGCGTTTGCTTTGCTCAACTCCCACACTCAGTTCGATGACGGTTTGTGCCCTTTGCTTGCATGGATGTGGGATGTGATTATAGCGATTGTCGCAATCAAAAGTGTCGAAATTGATGATGAGACTTGGAAGCCACAGTTGAATCTAGTTGAAAGTTTACTGACGTTGCTAGGAAACGCTATGATCTGTTGAACAATAAGCCACATTCTAGTTCGGCGTCCGTCATTAGTGCTGATATCTTGACAAACTATCAACGGAAAATGTGTGCCTTTCGAGGTTTCACATCACATTACCAGAGAATCGATGAATGCAGCAAATGCCACGGTGCGCAACAATCCTTTTTTTCGAACGCTGCACTCGGGCACGATCGAGGCTTGATCGCTGATGAACAACTTTGATTGGCACTAGGAACAGAAAACACACACTGGGGTCGAGATATGATCGATATGCTAGGATGCGGGTGATCCAAGTAGTGAGCATGGCTAAAACACACGAAGCGTTGCAATTTTCGAACGCACACGTTCAATTCATAAAACTAAGAACGCTAGCTTATTGCCGCCTTTCCAAAACTGTCCTTGATTGGAATATCACGGTGGGTGGTTCGGTTGTTTACTGCAATTAGTTGGCAGAATAGAGATCATGGCCTACGATCACATAATGCGCAAGTTATGGACTATATCTCTGCATCGCACTGTGATGCTTGTTATTGCAAAAGTTGGCTTAAGTAATGCATTATTAAAAAGTACATTTTTATTTCATTTACCCCGTTTGAGATCATTACTATAAAGATACATTGACAACATTTTTGCGATGAATCATCAAGTGGCTCTTTGAGTCTGTCATTATTCTGATTGTTTATCAATGTCATTTTTATTTACTTAGAAGA
The DNA here is from genome assembly GCF_030247185.1 of Malaya genurostris. Lineage (NCBI taxonomy): Eukaryota > Metazoa > Arthropoda > Insecta > Diptera > Culicidae > Malaya > Malaya genurostris. The sequence continues at coordinate 66,205,089 of NC_080572.1, read as the reverse complement.
ACGCATGTCGTCTTCAATCCAGGAATAAAAATGCAACAAAATCATAAACGATAACAAATTTTACAAAAAGTCAGTTTTTTTTAAGTTGTATGCCGAATTGTGAATTGTTCCGCAAATTTAATTAGCAGATCTCCCCAACAGTCAATGCCACCATCAGTCGATAACCGACGACGAGACGAACTTGAAATGTCTGCTGAAGAACTGGATTCAATCGAATTTCGGTTTCCACTGTTTCTTTAATGTATCACATTTATCCATAAAAAGTACCTACAGCAGGCGCGTATACAAACCGCTCCCGAAACTATAAAATGAACCCTTCTTAATCCACCTAGTGGTGTGATAATACCTTTCTCTTTCTTCAAAACAGTCTCATAAAATCATTTTTTATCTTTTTATTAAATAATTTGTGACACTAATTTGGGCTCATTTTTGACACCAATTAATTCAGATTGAATCGAGTAGTTCACAAAAGCATTCTTCAGTGTTTATATCACATAGTAAGCATCATTTTTCCAACCAAGCGCTTGACAATTGCGTTGCCTATTTGTATGAGAAGAGTGATGCTAATCTAAAAAAAGTCCACTTAGTGGTATTTTCATGGATCTTGAAAAATCAGCATAGGGGGAGGGGGTGGTAAAATTCCGAAATCGAAAAGAAAAATTGATGCCAAAAGTCTTAGAATTGCATGAAACGTCGAAATTTAGTGTCACCTCGAAAAAAAAATTTTTTTTTGTTGATCAACTTTCTGGGACTTAGAAAAAATATCAAAAGATAACACTTAATCTCGACGTTTCATGCAATTTTAAGATTTATGGCATCTAAAAAAATGTTCGATTTCGGAAATTTCATGTACTCCCTCCTATGGTGCTTTTTCAAGATCGAAAATTGTCCGATTTTGCTCAAATTTTGCATGAGGACTTTTTCCGAGATGCTCAAACTTCTGAACACCCGCGCTTTACGAAATTAGAGGTGATCCCATAATATTGGCACCCTTATATACATTGGAGCGGTAAAAACCAACGTGTTTTGTCGGTTACGTCACTTATACCATTATATCTCCGGAACCAAACGTCACAGACATTTGATATTCGAACTTGATCAATGGCTCAATAGAAGCTTTCAAACGAGCCTACGTTTGTTAAAATCGGTTCAGTCATATCCGAGAAAATTGCGCGGTGATCAGACAACGCGTTTTGTCGGTTACGTCACTTATTCCATTATATCTCCGGAACCAGTAGTCACAGCCATTTGATCTTCGAACTTGATCAATGGCCTAACAATAGCTTTCAAACGGGCCTAGACTTGTTAAAATCGGTTAAGCCATCTCCAAAAAACATGGGCGGTAAAAAAACAACACATTTTGTCGGTTACGTCACTTATTCCATTATATCTCCGGAACCAGAAGTCACGGCCTTTTGATGTTCGAACTTGATTAATGGCCCGACAGTAGCTTTCAAACGAGCGTAAGTTTGTTAAAATCGGTCCAGTCATCTCTGAGAAAATTGTGCGGTAAAAATATCTTCGAAAAGTGCACACACACTATGGGTCTCCGAGGCTCCGATCGAAAGTTTGTTTTTTCAGCAATTCTAATACTTTTCTATAGAGAAAGGCAAAAATTATATTATGAAATCTCTTCACTTTCAATATAACGAATTTCGCGCGCCAACTCGAACAAACGTTGCCAGCATTTGAAATGAAATTTCGTCCCAACACAGATAATTATGTTCCTTGCCAACCTTTTATATATTGTAAGATGAGCTCTTTCAGGGAATCATTTTTCTAACTTAAACTTTTTCTTGTCCATTACTGATACTTTGTGCAAATATCGGTCAACGAGCGATAGAGGAAGAGGTGAGTTGGTATCACTGGGAGGACAATGCGGTGCCTAAGTGTTGCTCTCGAAAAAGTCTAATTTCAATGTGTATCAAACAACTTATAGTAAAGTAACTGTTCGAAACAGTTATTTTGAGTGATAGTGCAGCTGTGGCAAGTGTGTGTTGTTCGTTTCTTAGAGATATTGCAGGTTTCTTTTTATTTACAATGTCTTATTATATTTCTCCTTTCTAAAAATCAGGCTAAAATCCATTATTCGGGGAAAGTTTGATCAATGGATCTATTTTTCTTCAGCTTAAAGGCTAAGTTTAGGACGCGCGTGAAGTTCATAACCGTTCACATATACCTTGCGCCCGTGCCTAACTAGGACGTATGTAAATATAGTTTAGACTGCGAGAAGGATCCATTTGGTATTTACCTTATTGGGGTAGGAAGTAAATATCAATAGTACTTCGTATCGCGTGATCCCATCGAAACAGTGATTTTTTCTTCGACATATGAGGTTGTTTTTTCTTGATTTTTGCATTCAAACAATCTGCCAACGCAATGTCGTAATCGCTATGGAATGTTTTTCCTTTCTCAAGATTGTCGATTAGAATATTGTACCATGGTCATCCCAAAATATTGAAGCATTAACCTTCTCAGTTGACTGTTGTGCTTTTTGGACGCTTCGATTGCAGTCAACTCAGATGATGACTGAGAAAATCGTTTCCGCATTTTTTTAAGCATCGAAAGCACGCACGAATATACAGCAAAAACTTTTCAGTACTAACAGCAATTGATTTATATGTTCAACCACGAACCTAGAAAAGTTATAAAATTACAAAAAAAAATTAAATCCAACTTTACATGGATGATTTGGAAAAACGAAAATTTTGTGGAACTCAACCTTTTTTTTAAACAGACTTCGCAGCAAAATTCAGAGCGCTCAGAACCATCCCTTCTAAAAACAAAAGGCAGAACCAGAGATGCCATTTATACAGATTTTTCTGTATTGTATAGATCTTTGTGTTCGCATACTGATTTAAATCAGAGTACAGACGTTAAGCAGATTTCCGTAAATCTAGTGTAAGTTCAAGTAATTCTTTGAAAGTTTATTAATCAACAGACAAATCGCATGTTAAAATGGAAATCTTCGCAGATATGAGGAATTATCTTTTAACATCACTTTATTAGTGAAAACAGGTAGAGCAGATATAGACTTTTTCTGTAAAGCAATACATATTTTCTATGAGAATATCTGGCATCTCTGTGCATAGTCGATGAAACACACACACTTAACAGCGTTATGTTGACATATAGCGGAAAGAAACCAGTGCTACTAGATTTGCCACAATGGTTATTTCATTAGTATTTAACACCCTCGTTTGGTAATATTCGAAGCCGAAATAGTTTTATTGAAATATAAATATCAATAATATAATTAAACTAATGTCACGGATACAAAAAAAAAACTTGATGATAATTTGAAAAAGAAAAACAATTTTGTTTTGTAACATTATGAGAAAACCTGGAAAATCTGCGAAAGCAAGTGAGATGAAAACAAAGCGCAATCAATTGAACTAAGTGAAAAACTTTTATCTCATATTTTTGAAGATTTTTATTGCTTGTCTGGTAGTTTTTGAAGTTTTTAATCGTAATTGAACAAGTGGCAAGTGAACATTATTAATTATGAAGTCATCCAGCATACAATAGTAGTGTAATTGAGCGAAACAGTGATCAAGTTTTGAAACGAATCGTTTAGTAAATATTCCGAAACATGACGAACTGTAAATATTGAGACGAAAATGTGTATTAAATCGAAAAAAAACTATCACCGAAGAATTTCAAACCATTTCTTCCAATGGAAAAGTGTGACAATAGCTCAAATATTCATTTTTAAACATTTTCACAGTTTGGTTCAGGAACGTTGTAAGATATTATTCATGTTCAAAGTAATGAGGTGAAGGGATGAGATGGAAATAGGAGCTCAGATGAAGTAGGGAGCCCTTACCCTATGTAATTTTCGCTCACGATATAATGCCACTGTGCCCACCGAGCATTTCTCACACCATCTCAATGCGAAGTACAGCAGTGCGCAAGTAATAAAAAAAGAAGCGGGAAAGTTTATGCATTTTTTTCTAAAATTTAGGTTGTTTTGGCTAAAGTTTTATAATTTTGAGTTGCATTTTCAGATTCTTTGTGAAATTCTGTTAGAAACACTACTTTTTAAGTTCTAAAACCATACCCGAGGAACGGAACAGTAACCGTTTATACATTTCAAAAACCAATTACGCCTCGGCAAGACAAAATTTTAAAATTCTAAGAATACTTAGTTGTAATAAATTTAATTGCCAAAACTTACAAGTAGTGTTTTTAGTTTTTCGAAAATCGGTCTAGTTATTGAGCTGCTTTTGTTCCAAAATGGACCGGTTTCTGATTGGCTGATTTTGATGTTCCTACCCGCACATTGTGAAAAGAAAAAACTTTTGCAGGGTACGCGAGCAATGATGCCAAGTATGAAGAAAATCAGAAAACAAGTTTATTAAGATGTATAATTTTAGCTCACCAATGAAAATGAAAATTTTCAGAGAACGTTTCACTTTTTTTCAATCTCATTTGTAATAAATGTTTATAGTGGCAGCACTGTGTAATTAAAATCAGAATGAAACCGTTTCTCTCTTTAGTGAATTAATGTGTAACCAAAAAAGATTTGTTAAATTAGTGTAAACTCGAAAGTGTGTTTAGTTTTACGAGAAGAATGAACTGCTGTGTTCCACAATATGGTCGCACTAAGCATTTCTATCCTAACTTGACTTTCTCCGGTTTCCAAAAATCCGGTAATACGTTAACAAAGGATTCGATTTTGCGCCCAGCATGAAATATTTCGTGTTTTGTCATCAAAGCTCAAATAATTGTTTTTAAGCATTAATATATAATAAAAAAAATGCATTCACCAAAACATTTTTCATGTTTATTTCAAATCAAAAACCGCCAGTTGTCAGGTCTTGTCTTAGATCAAATGCAACTAGCTCGCACGCGTACCAATAGACGCTTCGCTTTCACTCTGACAGCAACCTAAGTCGCCTTTGTCGGAACTCAGGCGCCAATGAGAAAATAGCAGTAGGCTTTTCCTTCTTCTATTTCTCGATGGTAGGGAAACGATCTTTTCTCTGGTAGACGGATTTCGATACTTTTGCCAGCGTTTTCAGTTGTCGGCGTGATCGCGATCACAAAATGGCACCACATGGAGCTTACCGTTGTGTGCTATCTCCTTCGAACGCCTTGAAAAGCGAAAAGATAGTAGTAAAAATTTGTTTGTTTTCAAAATTCGGCCCACCACCTTTGCTGCACTCCCTTTGCGTCTCGGCAAACCAACGTCCCACGTCCCATGTCACCGGATCGTGTGTGCTGTGTGTTGTAAAGTGTGAAATCCACCACGCACTATCGTTCCCTTGCTGGCGACGATGGCCTTGCAGCTCTCCGCAGCTTTTCTTCCCTTTTCACCTCACCTTCCGGACGTCCCATTAGATAGTAGCCGACTGCCGAAGATAGAGCTATTACAACAGCACATACAAGTGCCGTAGTAGTCTTGCCAGCGGCGCTTCACGTAATATGTGTCACCGTGGCCTAGGCAAACCCGTGGTGTACTTTAGGGCAGCAGCAACAACAGCACACTTCATAGAAAGCGGTTTGACCATGAAAGTTCGAAACACAATTGACACTGCGCAATCGACTGAGTGTTTGTGTGTTTGCTTCGTTGCTTCGCCGCTACGTTACCGCTACGAGCGTCCCGATGAGAGACGGAGACGGAGATACGTGGGTAGAAAAGCGGCATGGTTTAGTAATAACTGCTGATTGGTAGGTCGCAAGTGCCCTTTTCTGATGGAGGATTGCACAATTTCGAAGCTGTGGGATTGATTCCGCTTTCGAGCAAGCCTCAATGCTACCCCGCCTCTTCGGATTCGGTCGGTCCTGGTCAATCTAGAAACGTCACCAGTGTATTGTTATTTTGTTGTTGATATCGAGACCAACACGTTGTTTGTTTGCAGAAGAAAAAAAATTGCGCTGCCTCTAACAATCAGTATTTCGTCATATCAATCGTGTTAGCCATGATAAATTTTGTTCGAAACTTCGCTTTACTCCTGAATTCGGTTGTTTTTGTCTGCAATCCTAGGCGCGTGTCCAGCTGATAAAAAAAAAATGGAGGCAAAAATAAATGAACCGTACCACATATCGTCTATGGTCTCAATCGCAGTCTATCCGCGATGCAATCACGTGTCGGAACGGTGGCGTTTCTGCCCTCCCCCACAACACACTCGCGCCATCCGCGAACACATGAAGAACTGCGTTATCTTTACTACTATTTCTACTAGGCGACCCTCTGGCCAGGTGGACAGGGTTGGGCAATCATTTTTCGAAATCATCATCGTTGGGTCGCAGGCGGGGTGAAATTAGTGAAGAAATTTCGACAATCTTGGGCGGGCGCGATAAGACAAGCGTAAAGCTGTATTGCACAGTTTGGTGAACCTAAGAGGCTATAGCACCGGAAGGCGCCTTTCTTTCAATTGATACCACCCCTCGCCCAGCCAGGTGGTGGTGGTGATGTCGGCTACAAAGCACGCGGTAAACAACGTAGAAATTTACGTTATCGTTGCGAGGTTTTGTATTATTTTTTCGGTACTTTCTGCAAGTTGGCATTGTTTTGATATCGGATGAGATTTGGTAATCTAAACGTGTAGAATTTGTTTGGAAATGGTAAAACCCAATGTTATCGTCAATACTTGCTTTCTTTATGCAGTGTTTAACTGCTAGATTAGAGATGATTGGTAGAGTCTATGCTGGTAGAGCTGATTACGTATTACTTCTATTTCAAGGACGACTATTGCGTTCGATAGTTACCTGGAAAAGAGAGAGGGAGAAAAAAACACCAATTAATCAATCATAATTGAATCCGATAGTAACATTACATCAAGTTCGTAACCAAGCAAGCCCACGTGGGAACGGTGCGCCATTATCTGGCTAACCTTCGCATGATCGCATTCGTCGGATGATAAACTTGAAATTTCGAAAACCGAAAAAAGCCACACAAAAACACAAAAGCCAACCCTGATAGGAAGAAAACCCTCACCGTTCAGGGCCGCACCTTCAGCAGTCTGTCTGTCACCGATTGATAAGAAGAAGCCGAACAGTGATGCAAAACACCAAACCTTCAAAAATATGCTACAGTAAGTGGAAAGTAATCCGTTTCGAGGGAATCGAAATAGTATACCAACGAGCGAGTGAATGAGACAGAAAAAGAAGAGTTGTTGGATTGGCTTTATCAGTTATAGTTTGGTTGTTGTAAGCCCCAATGGGTTGTTTCACAACTTGCGGCCGTTGACGATCGACAATGCATTGTGCTTCGAGAGCCTTACTCAGGGTCAAGTATATTCGGTTTTGATGCCTCTGTTTCGTGATTAGTTTCGGTAGGGATGGTTTCTGTTAGCTACACTACTAATAATGTCATGATCATATCTTACAGAGAAATCAAATCAGTCTACGTTTAATCTTTAGAGCTAATTTACCCAAATATTGCAATCTACCAGATATATGAGCCTCATTCACTAGATGTCGCCAAAGACTTAATTATGAGCAATTTTGTGTTGACTAAGCAGCATTTACGGGAAATTTTAGATTTTTGTTTTAATTGAAAAAACAGTTCAACTGAAGCGTATCAAATACTTGTGGACGTTTATGCACGGAACGACCGAAATTAGCTCTGCGCCTAATTCGTATTACTGTTGTTGAATTAGTTGATTATAACACCAAAATTTCCAAAATAACTATGAAATTTATTAAAACTGAGAATTTATTTTGCTCAAAAAAACTCTTTTTTTTAGAGAATATGTTTATCTGGCGAATATTCTGGACACAAACCAGCAATATTTCAATCCAACATGAAATTCTCATTGACTACTAATTTTGTTATTAAAATCAGAAAATTTGTTTCTATTTATCTATCACCATCATTGCTGAAGGACAGCACAAAGAAATTGGTTTTATTCACAAGTTTTTTAGCCAAAAACTCATGAAAAGTGTCAAAGCAAAACAATCCATTAAAAAGCTTAAAAGGACAGTCTTGTTGAAACTGTTTGCAAATTGTTTTGATGTTTTTCGCATGTGTTACGATATATCCATATAAAAATTTCTAAACCGATGTAAAAATGACGTAAACTCTTAGTGGAATATGTATTTATTCAGAATTTGTGCGCATTTGAAGCGATTGTGCATAATAATGTTTTTGCGCGGAACAGTCTAATGAAGAAAACATCGATTTAGAAGAAAAATTTTCAAAAAGAAGTTTATGTTTCGTTTATATCCTTTTCTCCAATACAACATCGTATTTATACCTGCCAATATAGAAAATACAACCGCGACTGAAATTTTTTTCGGTGGTAGTGTGCCATCTAGTGACTAGTAGTCATTACGGTGTTAACGTTTTTTTGGGTGACAGTGCGCCATATAGCTGCAAATAGCAGAAGACAATTCAACCATTTATGTTGGTTGAAAACAACGTTTTATTTCTCTAGTTCAACTAAAAAATTAGTTGAATGGAAATGCAGTGTGCCTTAGCTAAGAAATGACAGCACGTTTAACTGGTGAATTCAACTAAAAAAAAGCCATTTCAACAAATATTTTATTATTAGTAAGGGAATGAGAATTAAAAAATTTGAATTAGCAAAAGTAAGATTTTTTTAGTTGTCTCAACAATTAACTAACTGAAATCAGAGAATCAATTAATTTTTTCGTCAAAATGCTGATTTCGGTCTTTTCGTGTGGTGGTAATGCTCCAACTAACATGATGTAGGGAATGGTTTTGACAGGCATTGCTTTAGACAACAACAAAAAAATTCTAGAACAACCAGTTGGAGGTAAATTGCAGAATCACTGAAACTGACTCAAAAATTAGTTTTTGTACAATTAATTTCTATGGGAATGCTTCAAAAGCAAGGCAGTTGGGTGCCTTATGATCTAAAATCGAGAAACACTAAAAGGGGATTTTTCACTTGCGAGCAGCTGATTTAAAGGCAACAAAGAAGGGTTTTTTACATGGAATTGTTACTGGCGACCTAAACACCAAAACCTGCATCTGGTGTGGTCAAAAGGGTGGTCCATCTGGTGGGACCAATGGGGTGTTGTGTACTATGAACTAACCATAACCATTGGTATTGGCTACAATTGATGCGTTTTAGCTGTGCATTACGAAGAGAATGACCGGAATACAAACAAAGACATGATAATGTTATTCTCCTGCCTGGCCTCATGTCGTAAAAGTCGTAAAAAAATATGGAAACGCTCAAGTGGGACATTTTTCCGTACCCGCCGTATTTTCCTGACATTGCTCCTTCTGATTACGGGTTGTTCCGATGGATACAGCACAATCTGGCCGGTAATCGCTATATTTCTTTCGCTGAAATCGAAAATTGGCTTCAAAATTGGATAACCTCAAAATACGAGACATTTTTTCGAGATGGAATTCGATTGTTGTTGGTGGCTGATGGAATTCATTGTTGTTGGTGGCTATCACAGGTGTACTAGCGCCCCCGCAGAAATCACCTCTGTCTAATTGCGGGCGTTTGTCCGGATTACCCGAAGCTAGGAGCTATCCCTTAGTTAAGACAGCAGGTCATTAAAAACGATGAGGCGTAGCCGCATTAGATTTTTAAAAATTGCAGTAAATTAGAACAATTTATATTAAGCAGCATGTTCATCTGTTATGCCAAATGACTGTTAGGCCAAATGACCATTATGCGAAATGTCGTTATGTCAAACGGTATTATGCCAAACGGCTTTATGCCAAACGTGATAGCCCCGCTTGGGGTTGGTGTGAAGGAAGCACCGTTGTCCTTTGGTGTAGTTGTCTCCTTGTCCTGTTTATCACATGGCTTACCGTAGAGAACGGCTTTTTGGCAATATTGACATGTGGCCATCTGATTGTCATAGGTAACAAGTGATTTGCACGAAATTCTTGTATCTTGACCGAAAATCACATAAGAAGGTATAGCCTTCTTCAAGTGTATGCGTAATAAACGTACGCCATTTAGAATACCGGGGAAAAAATCTTCCACTTTTCTTTTTCAATAGAGAGAATCTCTTCGTATTGGGACATAGTTTTGCGAATATATGAATCGGTGACGCTTGAGGGAAGATCATGCACACGCACTTCTATAGCACTATATTCCATATATACTGGAATGTTGTACTTAATGTTCTCGTGCTCCACATAGTGTACATTGTTATTGTCTTTTGCGAATTGAATTGCATCCAACTCTTTATAAAACTGGACGTAAATAACATTATTTGTCTTATTGCATTGAAGTAAATGCACACGTTTAATGTCAAGATGCATTTGCTCCTTAAGCAAACATTCAAGTTCTCGTATCGAAGGTCGAATTTTTCACTGCCTGAAGTATACAACAATTGTATTCTTTCGTGTCGGCAGTAGCTTTTGTTCGTTTGGTTCACTCATTTTGAGGTCGTTCTATTGTTCACTACACAATACTGTACTTGGTTTCTTCTGTCCCGAACGTAAGCGGTTTTGTTTTATCGACTGACTTGGATGAGATGTGAAAGCGAACTGCTCATTCGATAGTTGATGCAAGTGAATATGCAGTTTATTAAAAACCTCTAAATGATTACTATCTGATGACGGCCAGATAAGTTTTTTTCGTCCGTGGCGTCAGAAAAGTTTTCTGCAAACAGCATTTAATTTATGTCTACTTAGCGGCTTTTGATAAACCGTGAGGTGGCATTAACAGCTCAACATAAATTGAAATATAAACGTATATTGAGAGTCATAATTTTGGATATGACTCAGTTTTTAGCATATATGGAAGATTGATTTTACTCATCAGTGTGATTTCCTTCAAGAGCAATGCAATCATTCCAACGCTTGCCTAAATTGAACTCATTGTCGTGCTTGTAGAAAGATTTTAATTTAACCTCGAAATAGGCTTCTTCATTTGAGTTGAGATTCTAACCGGTGAGCATTTTTGTGTTTTGAATCAACGAATTTTTAATTTAATCATCGTTGCCATCGACTTGCGAGTCGATGCATTGCCTCGATGAAATAGTGTTATTTTCTTCGACAGTAGTTTTTCCTTAATTGTTACATTCAAACGATGTTAAAACGCTATGTATTATTGATTGTTTTCCTTTCTCTAGATATTTGACGAAGGATATACCGTGTGCATCCCGAAGTACTGGAGCCACAACCTTTCCGACTGACTGTTGAACCTTTTGTAGTGAAGTAGTAGATCCATGTTTCATCCATTGTCAGACGCGACCATTGTCGACGCGAAAAAATTTGATTTATTACTTGTAAATATGGCCATACACTACTCTGAGTCCTCAATACGTTGTTGTTTTCGTTCGACTATGAGTAAACGCGGCACCCGCTTTGAAAAGATCCAATCTATCTGATGTAATTCAAATTTACGATTAGATATAAACAATTCGTGGAGACTTTATTGGTGTTTTCTGGCGAAACCACCATCGTCGACGTTTGCACGACCACGATTAAATTCAGTAAACCAATAGCGAATGGTTCTTTTCAATAGGGCAGAGCCCGGATAACACTTTTGAAGCCATTGCTGAGTTTGTACAGGATTTTTTTTATCGAGAAGTAATGATAAATTAACATACGAAATTGTCTTGAAAGTGACAAAAGCCTTTTCACTTAAATGGCTGTCACATTTTTCTAACAATTCAAAATGTTATGACATTTTACACATACTCTTTTGAAAGTGGCTACTTCATAAACGTAATATGGATTTAACAATGATAGCACCATCTGTGTGTCAGTTACATGACTTATTGAATGATGTGTTAGCTGATGCAAGAACAAACTTTTTTGTTTGCCCTTGAAGAGTCATGTCATTAGAAGAATACTGCAGCACTTTAAAGAATTATCTAACTAATATAAAAAAGGCATCACGGAATTGAAACCAAAGTTATTTATATTTTTATACAAAAAATTGACCGATTCCATGTGAACATTTTTCTTGTCGGATTTGTCATTTTTTATATTATGTCGATTGGAAAGATCAGTAAGAATCATTTTAGCCCTTTTCAAAGGACAGTCCATGTATATTTTCGAAATAAAATAAAGATTTAGCTTTTAACCAGTTTAAACTTATGCTAAAAGTTATATGATATGTCCGATTTTTTGCTTCTTTTCAACTCGTAGCTCTAGCGGAGATAAGATAAAAACCTGAATCGACGGTGCCGGAGATAAGGTTTCCTAAGGTAAATGTGTCATACTATTATAAATATATTTTGCCCTTCTCTAAAGAAAGGTAACATAATTACTGAGAAAAAAACAACTTTCAATCGGAGACCGTCCGCACAATTGTCTCGGAGCTGGCTGAACCAATTTTAACGAACTCAGGCTCGTTTGAATCCAGTTCGAAGACTGATTGGCAGTTAGTTCTGGTTCCGGAGATATAACGACCTTGTCCACAATTCTCTATAGTGGATTTTCTCAGTAAGGTACGTTTAAACCGCAAGCTATACTAAAATACTTTGTTGTAACGGAGACTCGCTTTTTAATGGTAAGACTCAACGGCTTCATAGGAAAAACAGACCCATTCCGTCAGACGACTTTTGACGAATCAGTAAATATTAACATTTACCAAGGCATTAAGAAAATCGATTATTACCACTCTTATACATTATCCGCTGAGCGTGGTTACGTTTGATCTTGATTTCGGCATTCGTGTTACATGTCCAGCACACTACATTCGGTCGTATTTTGACGTCGTAAGAATTTGTACGCAATCAATTTACCATCCGAATTTGGAGTTTTGAGTTTCTTCCGACTTCAGCGGGCTACGCCAACAGTTAAATGTGTTTTTTTTATCAAGAGTTTTAGTTTACAAGAAGAAAGGGGAGTTTTATAAGGTATGAAACGCAGTAATCTGGTTGTATATTGGAAAAAATTTCTTTTAATAAAATTAACTCTCTGACACTGAGAAAAAAATTAGAATTGAGATGAGACTGGAACATGAAGTAACAGCTTGTAAAGCAATTGGGGAATAGTTGTCCCCAATAATATTCAAATGATTTTTAAAACAACTCAAATCATGATGTACATTTGGTATTTCGAACTCCAGTAAGTAAGCACGGAAGAATATATTCCCCATCACGTTTGTAACACACACACACACACACGTTTAAAGAAAACTGCACCTTCTTATGTGGTCTTCGGCCAGAACCCGTCTATGTTATACGCCAGTCACATACGAAAATCATAATTGCCATAAAGCTATTTAATTCACCTCACATAACCGGTATGTTTCTGAGACTCAGCTCAACAACAATAATCAAACACTCTCATCAACTAACTCCAGCTAACAACGAACCCAGTGCCTGGACAAATAACAACATTGACATATGTTCGATGTATCCACCTATAATAGCGCTGCTGTGACAACGGACGAGGGCATAAACAGTCAACCTCAAGCTTAAGTTAAGTTTTCTAGAAAATGATTCGGAACGAATTTCTTTAAATAAAATTATGTCCATTTAAAATTCCTCAATTTTTCAATTCTTGCAAATTTTTGCAAGATAACACCAAATCTTCCGTTCCATCAGGTGTGACAAAAAATGATTTCCGAGATTTCTCAAAGAATCCCAAACCTCCATCTACTCCAAAATTTACCCATGTTCGAGATGGCTCAAATTATACATAAGAATTTTTTAGAGGTGTTAAATTATTTGCAAAACAAAGATATGGCCATTTATTTGGCACCCTAATGTACATGTTCACTTGGAACGGTCGGTGTGGTACTTTTTTTTTAACTTTAGAGCGATGCCAGACGAAGATTACGTAATATGTAATTTTCTTCACGCCAATATGAAGTTTATTTAGTTCAATGGCACAATACTGATTCTAGCCAAAAAGTGGTGAAAATTTGTGAGACTAGAATTTAGACGTACGATATTTTTTTAAACACTTTTCAAAACATATTTTTTTGGTTTAATATTCCTTCGACTTTTCTTACCACAGCTGTGAATAACCTGCCAAACGAAGTAAGTTTTGAGATTTTCGACTTTTTCTTCGTACAGAAGTATTCGGCAATTCCGTTTGGCTACGCGTAGCAATAGAACTAAGTTTCTTTAGCACATATTTAATACAGGTAATTTTGGATTTTCAAAACAAAATGGATCTAATTTTACTATACAGTGTAAATAAGGAAGAACAAATATGATGCATCAGCCAAAAACTTAGGACAACTACTCATATAGTCCAATGATCAAAAAGCGTCACACAACGATGCTTCAGAGTTGTTAAAGTAAACTGGGTCATCCGCACTGTGTGCACTATGTTTGTTCATCTTCTTATCTAATTCCCCGAAAACCCGAATCAAGCCGACGATAACCAGACCTTGTTGAAATGTGAAGTGAGTTTCACGAAAAAAAATCAACATTCGAAATCCATCTCCGATTGGACTTACTCTTAGATAAGCTTCAGTATTTATTGTTTCTCCAACGATAACCAACCACCACCAGATGACAGCGTGCTTATTTAGGCTGGCTCTGCGAAGAAGGTTTCGAGACTTGAATTGTACGCCCCACACGGTACAAATGATTGTGGAAACGAAGCAATTTTTGGGGGGGCACCCGTAAACCACGGATTAATTGGAGGAAGTCACAGTCACCGGTCACGTTTGTGTACGAATCAATCGGGCGGTCTACGTAGTTTTATTACTTTTTTTTCGAGAATTTTAATCTAGAATCAAATTTCGATTTGTCTAGATTGAGGAATAGATTACGCTTAATAATATTTTAGGATTGTGAAGTCAGACTTGTATGAATGATGTACAGGATTAAATTTAATTCGGCATTGGAATTACTGAATTGAGTAGAAATGAGAAGTCTGCATTCAAAGTTAGAGGACAGATATCACGGGGATTGAAATTTGTTGCTAAAAAGTACCAATTTCCAGGTTACGTAGTTTACGAACGGCCCCCTGCGCTAGATCCATCATATGTATCAGCCATTAGAAGCTAGGCTGGTATCGCATCAAGGTGGACCAGCAGGCGACGAAATCAACACAACAATTAGCTAGACCCGTCTCCGCATGCTTCGTTTTCACGGATTGTCAAAGTCGCTCTCTATAGGGCCGGTGGTACCCCACTACTACCATCGCAGAACAACGGAATGCTACTGTACGGGTGTACCATAGTAACTCTCCCCGATTGCCGTTCACCTAACCTAATTGAGCAGCCCTCATTAGTAGAGCATAATTCCGCGGGTGCGTGTGTTTTTTTTTATCGTGGAACGCACGATTAGGCAACACAACAAGTGTCACGACGAGATGATGGTGGAGCCGGTTGCGAGCTCGAAAGGTGGTGCCATACAAGCCGATAATTGGTTGAGGAAATAAGCTCCACTGATTGGGGTGAACTTGAAAGTGCCGTCAAGGAGAGGGTCAACCTGTTGCCAGCTATACGACTGCCGGTGCAACCGTAGCTACCGGTGGCGTTAATTAATCGTTTACTGATACTGCGCTGGCGGGCGTCAAGTTTGCCGTGTTTGGGAATGAGAAATGCTCCTCCTGCCTGTCTAACACTGACACTTCCAGGGTTATGTCAAACGTGGTGGGTTTGGTGACATTTTTCAATGTTACTACAGTAAATTTCCGAAACGTAATTAGTTCGTTTATTTAAAGTAGAAAATTTACCGGAAGAATTCCTGCTACCGACAGCTGAGCTTTCATTGTAATTTTAAATTTTTCATAGTTATACTTGTCATAGTTATACAGGCGAGGGCAGACAGGTGCTACGAACTTGTCATGGTAATTAAACTATCAAAGTATCAGCCCAACTAATTCATTTGAAGCGAGATTTAAATGAAAACTATTCGGATAACGGTGGAAGCGAGACTCCTGCTCACCCTGCATCTAGCCCAGATTTGGTTCCATCCGACTATCACTTGATTTGATTGATCCAGAGCGCTTTTGCGAGTGTACGCTTAGTTTCAGTCAAATGAATCAACTGTTGGCTAGATTCGTTCTTGGGCATAAAAGGTGATCAACTTTGAGTGTTCAAACATTTATTTATTGATGGAGATGAAATCAACAGATACACTTTGGTTTAAAACTAACAATTAAAACAAGAAAGTAAGATTAAACCACTAACCCTATAACTAGTTGGTGACACCAAGCATTACAGAGCAGCTGTATCAAAAGGCGAGATATAAGAGAAAAGGGGTTAGGAGTTTTAGCAGAGCATTGGTACGAGCCTTCTGCCACACTTGAACTATTCCAAATCAGGGCTCGAACATACGATAACTTTGAGTGTTCTGGAAAATGAAATTACTAGGTGCAAGAAATGTACAATGGGTCAAATATATTCAAATAAATATAAAGACTGTCCCAGAAAGTATGGACGCAACCAAAAACCGCAATGGTTCAGAATCTGTCCATTTTTATGCCTGCGTCCTGTTGTTTACACTCTTCTCTAACCACTTGTGCAGTTGTTTATTCGTTTTCATTAGTTTGTTTCGAAATGCGTGGACTTTCAGCAGAACAACGTCGAAAATTGTGTACAAATGGTGCACAGATCGCGGACTGTCACTGAGAAAGATAGCAAAAATGGAAGGAGTAAGTAAAAAGCCGTGCGAAATGCAATCAGGAAGTTCGGTGAGGATAACACCTTTGAGGATAAACCGAAAACGGGTCGAAAAAAGGTCCTGCTAACTCTCAGTTGGATACACGTATACTGAAAGCGTTCAAGCAAAAGAAGGAGGTTTCAGTTCGGGATGTGACAAAAAAGTGGGCACTTCGAAGTCAAATGTTCTTCGTGCTAAAGCACGTTTGAATCTTCGAACCTATAAGAAGCAGAAACAACCAAAACGTAGTCCGAAACAAGAAGCATCGATCAGGCCGAGGTTTCGAAAGCTGTACAATACGATTCTTGCTGGAAATTTGAACTGCATAATCATGGACGACGAAATCTACGTGAAACTCGATTACAAATCCTTGCCGGGACCACAATATTATACGGTGCGAGAAGGGCAAGTGTTAAACCAGTCCGAGACATCGATTGAAAGCGAAAAATTTGGTAAAAAAGCTATGGTCTGGTAAGCAATTTGTAGCTGTCGAAAAATTTGGTAAGAAAGCTATGGTCTGGCAAGCAATTTGTAGCTGCGGTAAGATTTCGAAACCCTTCATCACCACTGCTTCAATGAACAGCGAAATATACGTCAAGGAATGTTTACAAAAACGACTTCTACCCATGATTCGAAGCCATAAGGATCCTGTTCTCTTCTGGCCAGATCTTGCTTCTTGTCACTACTCGAAATCAACGGTAGAATGGTATACTACCAAAACTGTCACTTTCGTCTCAAAAGACATGAATCCACCAAATTGCCCACAACTTCGACCAATTGAGGAATTTTGGGCATTAACGAAGGCACATCTTAGGAAACATGTCTCGGCATCCGAAACCATTCAACAGTTCGAAAAAGATTGGAAAAAAGTGTCAAAACTTGTCGCCAAGAAGTCTGTACGGAATTTAATGAGGAACGTTCGCAAGAAGGTGCGCCAGCTAGTCTACAATGGCTAAGTAGCAAATGTTGAGAATAATTTTCTGTTGTTTTAGTCTAATATAATCAGTATATCGAAAAAAAATTTGAATATCTACCACTTGTGAATTATTTACAACGAAATCAAAGTGCGTCCATACTTTCTGGGACAGTCTTTATGTAACTATTTTGGCATAACGAACATTCGATTCTGCGATTAAACACTGATAACTTACTTACAGATCCACTGTTACATTTTTACAAAGAAAACTTCCAATAGTTGAAACAGAAATTTGTCAAGAAAGTCGAGCGTTTGTAAAAATCTTACTGCAATTTAAAACAATGCCTTATTGCTTTCAAAATAAGTATGTGTCATGCCTTCTGTCTAATAGACAGGTTAAAACCGGGGAGAAATTATCGTTCATAATATGATAATGATGATTTCGTAATTTGTTTACCATTTATGAATATGGCATCGAAGTCAAAATTTTGCTCGCGTGTCTCGAAAACCCGAACTACTCGCACATCAAGTTGGAGAAACTTTTGAATATTTATGTTGCAATGAAATGTCATCAACTTTATAAAAGTGTGCGGAGAACGCTTCTCGCCGGCCAGAAAAACTAGATCAAGAAGAAATCCGAAATCCGGAGATAAAATGATGAACCGTCTCCGTCCGAAATGTGGCAAAGAGACTGGGAACGATGACGTATTAAGCTATTGAGAGCACATGACGCTATTGAATTTCGAAAACAGAAATCCATTTGTTTCTGTGGATGGAAGATCACGAACGAAACCATAAACCAGGACATTAATGTGTTAGTTGGTTTTTCTCAAGGAAGACAATTTTTCTGTTTTTTTCTTCTAGTGAGATCTGATCATTACGGAAAAGATGCAGTTCAAGAAAAATTGGTGTTCTACGGTTTGAAAAGTGACTACGAAGCTTGTGCGAAATTTTGTTGCAAGGAGTTAAAAAAAAAGCAATACGGATTTGATAAAAAGGAAGTTTCAGTGAAACTCAAATGTTGCAATGGGCCAAAAGCACTTATTCCGTGCAAGTTATACATAGTAAAAACTCCAAACAACTAGGGAGCGTGACACTTGAGAAAAATCGGTCCAATTTTTGATACAGAGTATGCTACGTCTCGGAACATTTTGGTAATGTTTCCTTGATTCCCAGTCATAGTAACTCCCGAGAGCTGAGATGTCATGAATTCTCACGAATTTTCAGTCGGGTTGCCATCTGTAAATTGTGAGAGCCAGTCCGTTGTCGTGACGTTATTTTTACTCTTTCCATCTTTTTGCCTTTCTCATATAGAAAGGCTATGCAATGACTGTGAAAACCGACTATTTAACCGAGACCCGGAGGGTGAAAACCGATTTTTAACCATTCGACTCAGCTGTGTGTGTGTGCGTGTGTGTATGTATGTAACAAAAATATGCACTCACTTTTCTCGGAGATGGCTGAACCGATTTTCACAAACTTAGATTCAAATGAAAGATCTAATGGTGCCATAGCCTGTTATCGAATTTCATTTGGATCCGACTTTCGGTTCCGGATTTACATGGTAATATGTGAAAATTAGAGAAAAAGTTTCAATTTTCTCTAAAACGGCTCAACCGATTTTCACAAATTAAGATTCAAAAGAAAGGTATTATGGTTTCCAAAAAAATTGTAGAACATTTTATCCGGATCCAATTTCCGGAACTAATGCTTGATAAGTGGAGAATTACCAATTTCATTAGTATTTTTTCACGAACGATGGTCAAAAACAGGTACAAATTCCATAAAACTGTCTGATGAATTCTTCTAGCTTGTAGAGCTTATAAGTTTATGGGTATAAAAACTTAATCCGCCACTACTGGTCCCCCTTTTCCTGTTCCGGAAGCACCGAAAGTGGTGAAGAAAAACTCCAAAAATGGAACTCACTTCGATTTCTCTGCGATGCTTTAACCGATTTTCACAAATCTTGAATTGAATTAAAGCTCGTCAACAATGGGGTTCGATTTCACATTCAACATGAAAGAGATATTTCGTGTTTTGTCATCAAAGCAGGAATGAGAATTTGTGGCATAAGTCAAACTGTAGGAATATTTATAAAATATAATAACTATTTTTTTTAAAGTAACTATTTCTTCCATAGATAAAAGTGTAATTCGCACTCGGCTATCAAGTGCCGCTGTATGGATTAATATGTATCAATACTTCATCAAGCAGATATGGGCTTCTGTGGTTCCATCGAATAACTGACGTGCTTAGTGAGCTAATGGTTCATGGTTCAAGTCACGCTGTTGCTATCGATATTTTGTTTTTTTATTTTATTCGATTTCAAGCCATGTAATTTTCAAATCACACAATTTTACATGTCCTTGAATATAGATTTGTGAGAAACTACGACGCTTCATTTATGTGCATCTTATAACATGTAAAATCACAAGATTTTTTCAACTGTGCAGCTTTTCGTTTGAAGGCAGGGAAGGATAAAAAACAACGTAAAAAAAGTATGCAGCAGAAGTATGCTCAATGAATTGACTTTAAACGTTAATAATTAATAGACAAACATGCATTCATTTAAACATTTTTCACGTTTGTTCCAAATCAGTATGAAAAGTTATTAAAAATCTGTACATATGGCAACACTGCAGCCGATACGTAAACAGGTAGTTGGTATTTATTCAACAGGGCGAAGATGACGAGAAGGATGTATCGGAATGAAGTTGTCAGGCCTTGGTATAAACAACTTAATTGAGAACTGATCTCTTCGTGAAGCAATGATCTCTTCGTGAAGCAAAGTTTGGAATGGATTAAGCATATCGTATATCTATATTACATTTTTGATTTCCCAACAGATCTATTTATGATATGTAGTCAATGTAGTCAGGTAGATGCATATGGGCCAATCAACTTACATATTCGAAATATACTCAAGAAACAACACTTTTGTAGTCAGTTCTTTGCTAAATCCAACTTCAAAAGAATCCGTGAAATGAAAATATTCATTCTAACGTTCAAATTATGATCTGTTTCTGGCAAGCTCGTACCCAGGATTTCTTTCCGGATGGGGCCAGTTGACTTCACCAGTTACTGAAGTACCGGAAAAGTGATCAAAAACATCGAAATGGAACTCACACCGATTTTTCAGCAGATATTGCTTACCCGGGTAGAAGTGATTTGCAAACCAATACAAAATTCTGTCATTAAAATCAAACATCTCAATGGTATAAATTAACATTATTTTGTTTGAAATAAGAAGTAAAATATCAAAAATCATATCAAAGCTTGCATGAGAAAATAGCAACAAAAGAAAAAATTCTGTCATTGTAATATCAAACCAAGAACAAAATATTTATGGAAGATGAATTTGTTAATTATTTTATAATCTAGCATTTAGAATAGAGTAATATCTTAAGTATTTCTCTTATCTGATTCTGATGCAGTTTATTCAATGGTATTTTATTTGAAGATAAAACTTTTGGATCAATTTACTTGATGAAATTGAAATAGCTCATCAATAACGAAATAAGATATTATAACTAATTTTGATGTTGAACAGATATTGTACAATGTCTTGATCCCTTGATGAAATATCACGAAAATATCAAGTATCGCTCTGACAACACAGAAACATCAAGCCAAGATATGATGGTAAAATTTATTATTATTTTGACCTTTGTTTGCTATTTACACCTACCCGGGATAGCCTATATCAGGAACTTATATTTAAATGGAAGGTGTTATTATCCCGTATGACATTTAATTTATTCGAGATCCAACTTCTAGGTCCGGAAATACAGGGAGAAAAGAATTCAAATCGTCATTAGGAGTAACGATGAAACGAAAGCAGAGAAATCTTTTCTATTTGGTTGAAAATTGTCAGTTCGTCAATTTCAATTTCAAATTGTCTTGCTAGTTGGTTTTTAAACAAACTTGAATTTATCGGTTTCCGGTTTTCGGTCCCGGAAGTAGCGGCCATAAATTCTAAAACAGAACGCAACCTGAGATTCTGGTTCCAGCAATACAAAATTTAGAGTACTCAACATCTTAAACAGTAAACGGTGTTCGCAGAGTCGGTTGGTTCATGAGGGCACAACGATTCTCGTAACGTGATAATTTAAGACGAATCAGCCGACTTAAATCCATTGTCGGGTAATCATCCTTTTCTATGGTATATAATAATGGATCCAACCAAACGTGCATTCGAAGTGCGCTTGCGTTCGTCTTTTTAGTCCTAAATAAGTACGTGCGAGATCAAAAAATCTCGATCACGAAGGATGATTCAGTACTTCACGCAGAGAAAAATATTGTATAAAAATAACTAAATTTGGGTTTTATACAACGATTTTTTTAATAGAAATAGTGAACTAAGAAAATCTGGGTTGATATTGCAAATATTGCTACTTGAAACTACAAAACTACAAACTGATTGATTTTTCTCAGTGGATTAGTTTGCTTCAATCAATATTTTGATAGAAATAACAAATCTGTATAAAATGTTCAAAACGATGAATGTAACAATGAGAGATTCTCTTTGTTTACTTTCTCTTTCGATTATTACAAAATATTCCTGCATTTTTCGGTAATTTCTTCAGTGCAGATTAAAAGATGATAGCTTTGGTTATTTTTATCGGTAAATAATTGGAGAGAAGAATTGCTAAGAATACCGTAATAATCGAAAAAGAAAGTAAACAAAGAGAATCTCTCATTGTTACATTCGTCGTTTAGAACATTTTATACAGAAGTATTCTACTTGTGCGTTCCTGTCAATTTCGTGTCAAACAATTTCACAGTACATTCAATTTAAAAAAAAACAGTTTTAAATTAATGAACTCCAGTTTAAGTTAGTTCTTTTTAGTGCTTTGAATTTACAAACTTTTAAGTTGAAAAAAAAAATGAATTTAAATTTAGCTATTTCTACTAACGCTTTTATTTGTTATAAGCACATATTTTGGTGTGGTTTTAAGAATGAAATGATTTTATTTCGATTTATGCTCGTATTCAAATTCTTAAAAATTATTCACATTGAAGCCCGGGAATTTTGATTAGTATCTAATGTTTTGGTGCTTCATTAGTCCGGTTAAGATATCTGCATCAAATGATTGTTTTGCAAAAAAAATGTGTTATTTAATGTTATGCAATTTTCAAGAATCTTACAAATTATCAATACATACGCTTGAATTGTTTAAATCCCCCTATGGAATGAAAGAAGTATATCAAATTTTACATTCAAAACGCGCACAAACTTTATTCGCAAGAAAAAAAAGTTGTTCATTTGCGCGGAAAAAAAACTGCTCTTGTTTATAGGAAATAAATTCAAATAGTAAACTTTGTTGTATCATAACACAAAAAAGATCATAAAACAAATTTTTGTCTTGATATAAAGGTATGACAGGATTGAATCAACATAGACTTTACCGATAACATCAACTTAACTGTGGTTGACATGTAATAAATAATTAGTTTATTTCAACACGAAAATCAGCAAAAAAAAAATATTTTTTTCATTTGACTAGACAGAATTTTTGATTCAAATCAAACAGAGAATTGTTGATGTTGAAGGGAAGAATTCGTTCAAAGCAATAATATTCTAGTTAGAAATCATCATAAATCAAATTTAAAAATCTACTAACAGTTTCGTTAGTTTAAACAAGCTTCATTAATTTGATTTGATCCAACTTTACATAGATGCTTTAGAAAGAACTTCGAAGCAATATTTCTACTTGATTCCAATGCAAGCTATTAAACTTCTATCCATTTTTGTGTTTTTTTACAAATTGTTCAGTATACTTGAATATAAGAATATAAATAGTTGAAAACTGTTTAAATTCTTCAAAAACAAGTCCGAACACAATAAATTATAATCAAATCTCTGTTTTGTCAAAGGATCTTGACATAAAACATCTGTGTCACAGAAGTGTTGCCGATTGTATCATTTTGCCTTTCTCATATAGAAAGGCTATACGATCACTGCAAAAACCGACTTTTGAACCAAGACCCGGAGGGCTTAATGTTATATACTATTCGACTCAGCTCGACGAACTGAGCAAATGTCTGTGTGTGTATGCATGTATGTATGTATGTATGTGACAAATATTGTCACTCACTTTTCTCGGAGATGGCAGAACCGATTTTCACAAACTTAGATTCAAATGAAAGATCTCATGATTCCATACAAAGTTCCACAATTTCATTTGGATCCAACTACCGCTTCCGAAATCACAGGGTTACATGCACCAAAAATGTGGAAATAATGTATTAAAAATGATGGCTCGGAGATGGCCAAACCGATTTTCACAATCTTAGATTCAAATGAAAGGTCTCATTTCCCCATAAAAAGCTCCTGAGTTTTGTTTGGATCTGACTTCCGGTTCCGGAACTACAGGGTGATATTCACCAAATTTGTGAAGATAATGTCACTCACTTTTCTCGCAGATGGCAGTACCGATTTTCACAAACTTAGATTCAAATGAAAGGTCCTCGCATTCCATACAAAGTTCCACAATTGCATTTGGATCCAACTTCTGGTTCCGAAATTACAGGGTGAAATGCACCAAAAATGTGAAAATAATGCATTAAAAATGTAAATAAAATATCACTCACTTTTCTCGGAGATGGCTGAACCGTTTTCCACAAACTTCCCATTTTCATTCGGCTTAAACCCCTGCTTCCGGAGGCAGGGTGCTTAGTGTAAAAATGGCAGTTTTAAGAATTTTGTTTTTCATAGCTACCTCTTCATACTCGCTAGTTAATTTCTCTAGTTTGCCGACCATGAGAGTTTGTAACCAAATAAACCAACCATTGATAATCCCATAAAAGATCTGCTGAATTTTATTCAAGTCGTAAATCGTAAATAAATTTGTAGGTCATATTAGTGTATGGTTGATTGAACCGAATATCACTATGCCGATATCCAGCTTTTGGTTGCGGAAGTACCAACAATAGTAATTGAATGTAATAAAATGTAGCTCACTTCACTTTCTCACACATGACTGAATAGATTTTCACTAACTTAAATTCAAATGTAATATATTATATGTAGCAGTATTATGCAACAGGAATCTTCAAAACTATTTTCTAAACTTTTTCAAATTGTAGTATTTCGGGGAATTTCGGCTGTAATATACAGGAGAAAATGAAAAAGAGAAAGGCATCTTCACACCACTAGGTGGATTAAAAAAGGTTTTTTAATTGCCTCCATAGTATCTTGCTTGATAATTTCTAAAATTTTCAATTTATATCAACTATCGAATAATACAATACATGCTAATTCGATATTTGAACAGCACCAAATATATAGATATCATCTTTTGCTAACCAGCATTCCACAGCTTGCAGCACTGCTGTCAGTTGGAAGTTGACGACCATCACTTGATCTATTGCCGCGATAGATGACAGTACTATCGAATGGTGTGTGGCCATCTTAGGAAGGAAATTCTACATAAAGCATAGATCTCACACAAATACTCCCGCATTAACCGCAGTAGTCGTCGGTCCGTCATTCCATTCGAATACAGTGCGTGTCGGGTTCCATGACAACGATGATGGTGCTGCTACTGCTGGTGGTGGTGGTAGTAGTTGTCAAACCTACTATAAAACTAGTAACTATACGTAACACTCGTCACCATCGGTCTCGATTGGTCTCCGATGTTTCTCGCCTGTATCGATCCTCTATACACTGGTTTTGACGCTATTGTCGCTGACTGTTGCGACTTTGAGCTTTCAAGGTCGCTGCCGCCATCACACATTGGATCACAAATTAGAGAGTGGTTCGGTCGCCGATCACGTTCTCTGCCTGTTCGTATGCTGCACACCCTCCGTTACCCGCGCTCCCGTTGAACACCTTGGTCCGCCTCGTACGACTTTAGGTGAAACAGTTTATTATTAGTTTTTGATATTGATATTGAATAACATTTCCGCTTGGCGGTTGGCGGCATTGCGCTACGACACGCGGCCAGCACACATAGCTTGCCTGCGACGAGTACCGGTTGGGTCATAGTTTAAGTGGCCGCGATCTACGAGTTGATTTTCCCTTCCGTTTCGCTTTCCAGTTTTGGTCCGTCTAGGTTATGCAATTGCCTCCGTTCGTCGTTCGAAAGTGTGGTAAGACGACCGACTCATCTGCGTGCAGTGACGGCGGGGCAAGAGCAGGGCCGGTGATCGACGAGCAGAATTTCCTCTCCGTGCAAACCAAATACGGGATTCACTGCACAAAACCGGAGAGATGTTGAAACGCACCCGACGACCGACCATTAAGGCTTCCTAAAGGTTGACGTTTGGTTTTTGGAAAGTAGGCTGGCTGCTGTTGGCTCGAAAGTGACAGTTTTATGACCGATGCTCTAGCGTCGGTAGACCCGACAATGTTGAGTAAATTGGCAATCGGCAGTAGCAGCGGCCACAACGAAAGGCAAAAGTTCGGAGTTGAGCGGACCAACTCAGCGGTCGGCCGCGCTGGTCGGTTTCGTGTGTGCGAGGAGTCCGCTTACATCAGCTGCTCGCTCCGTACTTCACGTGTCAGCGCACGCTCGCTAGTCGCTGGTGCGAAGCGTAAACGCTGAAATGGAAAGTGATTACATGATCGAAATTAGGCCAAGTGAAAGTAGTTCTCGTTTTTTGTTTTGCTGCTGCTGGCTCTGCTGATGGTGGAGCGGCTTACTGCTCTATTGAGCGCCATGTGATTTGTAATCCAAAAAATGCCGGGAAAATGATCGATTCATGAGAATTCCAAATTACGTAGGTTATCGAGTGGAGCCGAAAATTAAGCACGATGTAATTTTCCCGCACTTTGAAATATCAGACTTTCGTAATTTTAAACGTGGCTGGGACATAGAAAAGTGTTGATCTCAAATCTATCTATGAGTATAACGAGATGACACATTTATCAGTGGTTTGCTAAAGAAATTGTATAATTTTTCGAAAATACCCAGAAATTACATTTTTTATAACATAGAGTAAAATATGTTTCTTTAAATTCAGTTGGTATCAGGATTTAAATTAACTATTGCATGAGCATCTTTTTCCTTCATAAACTAGCAGCAATTGAAACAGCTAGGCAAAGGTTAACTCAACTATTTATTTTATTCACCAACGTAATCTCCTTAAAGAGCAGTACAATCATTCCAATGCTTCTCTAACTTGTCAATGCCGTGGTTGAAGAAGGATTTGGTTTTTGCCTGAAAATAGTTAAATTTCTTATCGTCGATCCAAAAACGCTATGTAGTATTCGCTATTGATTGTTGTTTCTTTCTCAAGATAGCCGATGGAGATTCTACCATGTGGATGCATCGGATGTGGTTCATCGGATCCAGTCCACTCAAATGATGATCGTTTCAATTCCATTCCACCAATGAAGTGATGGATCCATGTTTCATCCATTGTCACATATAGACGGAAAGAATCTGATTCATTACTTTGTAAATACGGTTAAACACTGATCGGGATTTTCAACACGTTGTTTTTTTTTTCTTTTGACTTCGAGTAAACGCGGCTCCCACTTTGAATAGAGCTTTCTCATGGTCAAATGTTCATGCATAATTGTAAACAACACACTGCCTAGCGAACACAATTTCAATTTTCGATTTGATACATTTGTGAACTTTTTTCACGTTGTCTGGAATTTTTACCGCGAACTCTCATTTTAATTTAGCCAACCAATAACGAATGGTTCTTTTTGATGGAGCAAAATTCGGATAATACTTTTGAAGCCATTGCTAGGCTTGTACACAATTTTGTTTCATCAAGGAAAAAAGATAAATCAATGTTAGTTCGACAAAAGAGTATTGACCAAATATCCCAGGTATATTCAGAAATAATGCAGCAAGTAAGTGAAAAAGCCGTGCGAAATGCAATCAGGAAGTTCGGTGCGGATGATACCTTTGAAGATAAATCGAAAACGGGTAGAAAAAATAGTCCTGCTAACCCTCAGTTGGATAAACGTATACTGAAGGCGTTCGAGTAAAAGAAGAAGGTTTCAGTTCGGGATGGGGTCACAAAAGTGGGCACTTCGAAGTCAAATGTTCTTCATGCTAAAGAACGTTTGAATCTTCGAACCTATAAGAAGCAGAAACAACCAAATCGTAGTCCGAAACAAGAAGCATCGATCAGACCGAGGGTTCGAAAGCTGTACAATACGATTCTTGCTGGAAATTTGAGCTGCATGGACGACGAAACCTACGTGAAACTCGATTACAAATCCCCGCTACCACAATATTATACGGTGCGAGAAGAGCAAGTGTTAAACTAGTCCGAGACATCGATTGAAGTCGAAAAATTTGGTAAGAAAGCTATGGTCTGGCAAGTAATTTGTAGCTGCGGTATGGTTTCGGAACCCTTCATTACCACTGCTTCAATGAACAGCGAAATATACATCAAGGAATGTTTACAAAAACGTCTTCTACCCATGATTCGAAGCCACAAGGATCCTGTTGTCTTCTGACCAGATCTTGCTTCTTGCCACTACTCGAAATCAACGGTAGAATGGTATACTACCAAAAATGTCACTTTCGTTCCAAAAGACATGAATCCACCAAATTGCCCACAGCTTCGACCAATTGAGGAATTTTTTGGCCTTAACGAAGGCTTAGGAAACATGTCTCGGCAGCCGAAACGATTCAACAGTTCGAAAAAAATTAGAAAAAAGTGTCAAAACTTGTCGCCAAGAAGTCTGTACGGAATTTAATGAAGAATGTTCGCAAGAAGGTGCGCCAGCTAGTCTACAATGGCTAAGTAGCAAATGTTGAGAATAATATTCTGTTGTTGTAGTCTAATATTATCAGTATATCGAATAAAATTTGAATATCTAACACTTGTGAATTATTTACAGCGAAATCAAAGTGCCTCTGTACTTTCTGGGACAGTCTTTAGGAGACGTTTTTCAAGCTAAAATAGCGTTCTATTAGCTTAAAATCTCTTTTTGGCGCAACCCACCTGAAAAAATCATAAACATCACAATTGATCAAACACGATTTGCCTGGTTGGGAAACAGAAACGAATTTGTTTAGCACACTGTTAACGAACTGGGTGGACGGTTGAAAATGCTTCTTCCAGGGGGGTGAGATTGCTAAAAGCTTTACACGAAACATTTAAATGCTACGCAAATGTTCGAAATTTACATTGTTGCCCCTGGAAGGACCTTGAACTGTGGTCGGAAGACTGAAGAGAACATTTGCAGGATACCCTGTTCACAATTTGAACCAATTCGGAAAATTGAGAAGTAAAAAAAATCTTTTCCTTCCGGATAATTTACTTCCAAGTTCTTCGCAAACGTATGACAATTGAAATCATTGTACATCGAAAACGGTATCGGTTAGAAAAAATGTTTTTTTTATTGTTTAGTTGTATTTTTATTGAATTTATTTCTCATTTAAGAAAAAATCGATCGGAAATTATTGCACAGCTTTCAAGCCTATCTGAAACAGAAAACTCGACAAAATGAAGATCTGCTCAAACAAGAAATTTTTTTTAACCGTTCAAATTCAGATTTTATTGTTCTGCATGACCGACTTTTTGCTGGAAAGTTAGTCTTTTTCTTATTTGTTTGTTTTCGAATGGATTGAAAGTGAGAAGAAAATTATAAAGAAGCCTATTTTCAAACAAATGTGACTATATGATTTTTTATAAAAGATTATTTCTCATAGAAACATTGTTTAGTAATATTCAAAATGTTTAGGAATAGCTATCACTATCACTATCAATTATCACTTTGGAACGATCAGCTCAAATATAATGGGATAAGTGACGTAAGCGACATAACGCGTTATTTTTTACCGCTCAATTTTCCCAGAGATGACAGCCGATTTTAACAGGCTTCAGTTCATTTGAAAACTACTATTGTAACACCATTGATCAAGTTTAAAGCTCAAATGGCTGTTTTTCCAGTTCCGGAGATATAATGGGATATAAAACGTAGGCGACAAAACGCGTTATTTGATCACCGCTCAATTTCCTCGGAGATGGTTGAATCAATTCCAACAAGCCTTGGTCCATTTTAAAGCTACTATCGTACCATTGATCAAGACTGTCACCTCTGATTCAAGAGATATAATGATATAAATGACATAAGCGACAATAAACGTTATTTCTTTTACTGCTCAATTTTCTAAGAAATAATTTCACCGATTTTAACATTTCTAGACTGGTTTAAAAGCTACTAATGAATTGTGGATCAAATTCGAAGATCACATGGCGGGCTCTTCCGGTTCCGGAGATATAATGGCATAAGAGACGTAAGCGACAAAACGTATTATTTTTTTACTGCTCAATTTTCTCAGAGATAACTGAGCCGATTTTAACACGTCTACGCTGGTTTAAAAGCTACAATTGAATGGTGGATCAAGTTCGAAGATCACACGGCGGGCTCTTCCGGTTCCGGAGATATAATGGTGTAAGTGACGTAATCCACAGAGCCCTTTATTTTGTATCGTTCAATTTTCTCAGAGATAACTGAGCCTATTTTAACACGTCTAGGCTGACTCAAAAGCTATCATTGAATTGTGGCTCAAGTTCACATGGCCGGTTCCGGAGATATAATGATATAATTGACGTAAGTGACAATAAGCGTTATTTTTTTACTGCACAATTTCCTCGGAGGTGGTTGAGTCAATTCCAGCAAGCTTAGGTTCATTTGAAAGCTACTAAAACTGTTCCAGAAAGCATGGACGCAACCAAAAACCGCTGCCATTTCGCAATGGTTCAGAATCTGTCAATTTTTATGGCTGCGTCCTGTTGTTTACACTCTTCTCTAACCACTTGTGCAGTTGTTTATTCGTTTTCACTAGTTTTTTCGAAATGCGTGGACTTTCAGTAGAACAACGTCTAAAAATTGTGTACAAATGGTGCACAGAACGCGAACTGACACTGAGAAAGATAGCAAAAATGGAAGGAGTAAGTGGAAAAGCCGTGCGAAATGCAATCAGGAAGTTCGGTGAGGATAACACCTTTGAAGATAAACCGAAAACGGGTCGAAAAAAAGTTGGATAAATGTATACTGAAGGCGTTCGAGCAAAAGAAGGAGGTTTCAGTTCGGGGTGTGGCCATAAAAGTGGGCCCTTCGAAGTTAAATGTTCTTCGTGCTAAAGAACGTTTGAATCTTCGAACCTATAAGAATCAGAAACAACTAGAACGTAGTCCGAAACAAGAAGCATCGATCAGGCCGAGGGTTCGAAAGCTGTACAATACGATTCTTGCTGGAAATTTGAATTGCACAATCATGGACGACGAAACCTACGTGAAACTCGATTACATATCCTCGCCGGGACCACAAACCACGGTGCGAGAAGGGCAAGTGTTAAACCAGTCCGAGACATCGATTGAAATCGAAAATTTTGGTACGAAAGCTACTTCAATGAACAGCGAAATATACGTCAAGGAATGTTTACAAAAACGACTTCAACCCATGATTCGAAGCCACAAGGATCCTGTTGTCTTCTGGCCAGATCTTGCTTCTTGCCACTACTCGAAATCAATGGTAGAATGGTATACTACCAAAAATGTCAATTTCGTCCCAAAAGACATGAATCCACCAAATTGCCCACAACTTCGACCAATTGAGGAATTTTGGGCATTAACGAAGGCACATCTTAAGAAAAAATGTCTCGGCAGCCGAAACGATTCAACAGTTCGAAAAAGATTGAAAAAAAGTGTCAAAACTTGTCGCCAAGCAGCCTGTACGGAATTTAATGAGGAACGTTCGCAAGAAGGTGCACCAGCTAGTCTACAATGGCTAAGTAGCAAATGTTGAGAATTATATTCTGTTGTTGTAGTCTAATATTATTTGTATATCGAATAAAATTTGAATATCTAACACTTGTGAATTATTTACAGCAAAATCAAATTGCGTCCATACTTTCTGGGACAGTCTTTAATGATATAAGTGACGTAAGTGACAAAACGCGTTATTTTTTTACTGCACAATTTCCTCGGAGATGGTTGAGTCAATTCCGCAGCAAGGTTAGGTTCATTTAAAAGCTACTATTGTACCATTGATCAAGGTTCAAGAGATATAATGATATAAGTGACGTAAGCGACAAAACGTATTGTTTTGTTTACCGCTTAATTTTCACAGAGATGCCTTAGCCGATTTTAACAAGTCTTGGAATCCGCACTACCTCACCAAAACCTGAACAGAAAACGCGCGAAACCGGCGCATCCTTCATATATTAGTTTCCTAACATTTTACGTCAGCCAGGTTTTCGAAATGAATAAAAAAGAATCTTTCTATCTCGGCATATTTGCACACAACTTTCTTTCCGTTTCGTCAATTTCGATTCATCAGAGCATAATCAATTCAAATTGAACTGCCAGTACACAGTTGAACTTGAATCGCTAAATCTACGCAAAGTTAACTTCACTTGAATGCCGAAAATTTCATGACATTAGAACGGAAAGTTATGGTTTTCTGTTTCGATTACTATACATTTTACTTTCGAGACGTTTTATTTCTCGCGTTTTTTTTTTATTTATATATTTTAATTGATGTGCAAGATACCAACACGTTAGTCTACGTAAATGCTTCTTTGAACATGTTGGCTCAAATGGAACGTTCCTCATCTTTGTATTTTAACAATAAAAAATAGGCCCTGTCGAACGAAATCGAAAACAAACGCGTCGTCAACCGTGTGAAATGGAGCGCGACCCGAGTTGCGATCACTTGAAGAATGAGGTGAACCCCATGCCCCCCATTCACATATTAGTCCTGCTACTACTACTACTACTACTACTACTACTACTACTACGACTACTTAATGAGGCAATTACCGAAGACCAGATGCGACCGTGTGCGGTGTAGAAGCTTCTTCTCCAGCCACTTAAACCTAAGCGATCTGCCACCGATAGAGTCAACTGCGTTTGTCCGTCATTCAGAAGCGCCGTCGTCATCTGCCGCCGAGTGTCGTGTCGATTGGTTGGATGGCTGCAGTATTTACAAACACAACGCACCACTAGCACACCCCACAAAATTTCCCACCCGCCCGCTCTGTTGCTCGCATTGATCCAGAAGTGGTCGGGTGCGAAAAGTGTACTGCGATCGGTGGAGATTCGCCCGGTATTCGATCGTAATCCATCGCGTTACTGCGACCGTGGATCGTACGCGCGCACCACAGCTAGCCCCCTCGGTAGTACACCAGCAGATGAGATGATGGTGAAAGGAGGAAGTCGGAGAGGTGCTCCAAACTATTCAACGTCGACTACTCTTCTATCTCGCTACTGCTTTCTGGCCGATGGCCGGTAGTTGGTCTCGCGTAAATGGCATTTATTATGAAGTCGAACCGTGAAGTAGATCTACTGGGAGTTAGTTTCGATGAGGAACGATGATGATGATGACGATGATGGTGATGTTGGTGGTAGTTGTGTGGTGGTATGAAATTTATGCTTGTTGCATAATCTTGTTTCGCTCATTTCGCTTTCGTTCACTTCCAAGTCGTTGGAGCGTAACTCTTCACCGGACGGGGGGTGGGAGGCTGGTTAGCGGGAAGAGCTTCGCTAATCAACCACCGCGTCTGCTGGTTGACCACCGCTTCTTGAAAAGGGTGTTCGTCGTAGGTAGACCTAGATGCTGGAACAATGTGAGAGATTGAACGAACGCAGGCCGAGGAAAAATCATAAAACTATAGTAAGTACCGCATCGCACCGCGGGGGTAGGCGCTTGGACGGGGCCGACGAGATCGGGAGGGACGCCCATTATGCTGTTGGCTTTTTTTTCCTGACTGCTGCTCCATGTTATTATTTTTTCATTCAGCGTAATAAACGTTTGTATGTTGTAAATCGAGCAGTCTGTTCGTGTCCGTGGATTGCGGAAAGAGATGAACTGATCTTTCCATTCGTTTTGGGGTGGCATAGTTTCTGGGCCTGGGGTACTCCCGGTGTCGTGGCTAGAGTGAACAAAAAAATGTGATGTGAATCACCGTCGGCGCCGGTTGTTGAAAACTTGGTACTGAGCGAGAGTGAGAGTACTCTGGCATATCGTCATCCATATACATCTACCGTATGTGCGCGAGAGTATCCAACCGCCAGGACACGGAGGAACAAACGCGGCTGGACGACGTCGACGTACGCGAGATGATTTATGCGCAATATCTGCACAACGCAACACGTGGCATTTACAAACGTAGCTGGACTGTGCGACGGAATCAGCCGAGGTGTGAAATTGGATCGCATGCATGGCCTTTGAACTGCCGTTTGGTCGGTGGACTTTCGGAATGCAGGCGTTTAGCCAATCGGATTCAAACTGAATGGTTCATCTAGCTTGGTTATATTCGCAAAATCCGCATTTACCTGTTTTGCCTTTCTCTATAGAAAGGTATTAGAATTGCTGGAAAAACCGACTTTTGAACGGAGCCTCGGAGACCCCATAGTGTTATATACCATTCGACTCAGTTCGACGAGATCGGAAAATGTATGTGTGTGAGAGAGATATTTTTACGCGCTCAATTTTCTCAGAGATGGCTAAACCGATTTTAACAAACCTATGCTCGTTTGAAAGGTACTGTCGGGCTATTGATCAAGTTCGAAGATCAAATGGCTGTGACTTTTGGTTCCGGAGATATTATTGTATAAGTGACGTAACCGACAAAACGCGTTGTATTTTTACGCGCTCAATTTTCTCAGAGATGACTGAACCGTCTTTAACAATCTTAGGCTCGTTTGAAAGCTACTGTCGGGCCATTAATCAAGTTCACAGATAAATAGCTGTGACTTTTGGTTCCGGAAATATGTTTGTATAAGTGACGTAACCGACAAAACGCGTTGTATTTTTACGCGCTCGATTTTCTCAGAGATGGCTGAACTGACTTTAACAAACTTATGCTCGTTTGAAAGCTACTAATGGAACATTGATCAAGTTCAAAGATCAAATGGCTGTGACTGTTGGTTCCGGAGATATGATTGTATAAGTGACGTAACCGACAGTACGCGTTATATTTTTACGCGCTCAATTTTCTCAGATATGGCTGAACCGATTTTAACAATCTTAGGCTCGTTTGAAAGCTACTGTCGGGCCATTGATCAAGTTCAGAGATCAAATGGCTGTGACTTTTGGTTCCGGAGATATGATTTTATAAGTGACGTAACCGACAAAACGCGTTGTATTTTTACGCGCTCAATTTTCTCAGAGATGGCTGAACTGACTTTAACAAACTTATGCTCGTTTGAAAGCTACTAATGGAACATTGATCAAGTTCAAAGATCAAATGGCTGTGACTGTTGGTTCCGGAGATATGATTGTATAAGTGACGTAACCGACAGTACGCG
This sequence comes from Malaya genurostris, assembly GCF_030247185.1. Classification (NCBI taxonomy): domain Eukaryota; kingdom Metazoa; phylum Arthropoda; class Insecta; order Diptera; family Culicidae; genus Malaya; species Malaya genurostris. The sequence continues at coordinate 66,170,468 of NC_080572.1, read as the reverse complement.
TTATATTTTTACGCGCTCAATTTTCTCAGAGATGGCTGAACCGATTTTAACAATCTTAGGCTCGTTTGAAAGCTACTGTCGGGCCATTGATCAAGTTCAGAGATCAAATGGCTGTGACTTTTGGTTCCGGAGATATGATTTTATAAGTGACGTAACCGACAAAACGCGTTGTATTTTTACGCGCTCAATTTTCTCAGAGATGGCTGAACTGACTTTAACAAACTTATGCTCGTTTGAAAGCTACTGTCGGGCCATTAGTCAAGTTCAAAGATAAATAGCTGTGACTTTTCGTTCCGGAAATATGATTGTATAAGTGACGTAACCGACAAAACGCGTTGTATTTTTACGCGCTCAATTTTCTCAGAGGTGGCTGAACTGACTTTAACAAACTTATGCTCGTTTGAAAGCTACTATCGGACCATTGATCAAGTTCGAAGACCAAATGGCTGTGACTTTTGGTTCCGGAAATAAAATGGTATAAGTGACGTAACCGACAAAACGCGTTGTATTTTTACGCGCTCAATTTTCTCAGAGGTGGCTGAACCGATCTTAACAAACTTATGCTCGTTTGGAAGCTACTGTCGAGCCATTGATCAAGTTCAAAAATCAAATGGCTGTGACTTTTGGTTCCGGAAATGTAATGGTATAAGTGACGTAACCGACAAAACGCATTGTATTTTTACGCGCTCAATTTTATCAGAAATGGCTGAGCTGATTTTAACAATCTTATGCTAGTTTGAAAGCTACTGTCGGGCCATTGATCAAGTTCAAAGATCAAATGGCTGTGACTTTTGGTTCAGGAGATATGATTGTATAAGTGACGTAACCGACAAAACGCGTTTTATTTTCACGCGCTTAATGGCTCAAATGGCTGTGACTTTTGGTTCCGGAGATATGATTGTATAAGTGACGTAACCGACAAAACGCGTTGTATTTATACGCGCACAATTTTCTCAGAAATGGTTGAACCGATTTTAACAAACTCCGAAATCGAAAAATTTTTTTATGCCAAAAATCTTAAAATTGCATGAAACGTCGAGATTTAGTGTTATTTAAAAAAAAACTTTTTTGAAATTTTTTTTCGAGATGACACTAAATCTCGACGTTTCATGCAATTCTATGACTTTTGGCATCACAATTTTCATGTACCTACAGTTCAGACCATTAATCCAGGGTCAGAATCCGATTATAGAGTCCAGTGCTGCGATTCAGTTTCAGAATCCAAGGCCATATGTTTTCTTATTATCAGAATCCAGATCTAAAATTCAGTTCCTCGTCTCGAGTTTAGGGCCAGAATTTAGTTGCGGAAATTAAGATCAAGATCTTGACCTGGACTTTGGAACTTAACTTCGGAAATGAATTCTGGACATGAATCTGAAATCTGGAACTGAAATTTAGTTTCAGACCAGAATTCAGTTCCACAATTCAGTTATATTGCATTCCAGAATTCAGATTCAGAATGCAATGTTAGTTTTGGATTTGGTTTCAAAACTCAGTTCCACGATTTTAAAAGTGTAGTTGCATCCAGCAAATAGATTCGGAAAACAAACCTTCGTTGCAAACCCTCAGAAACCAAATGCTGCTCTCGAAGAAGACTACGAAGAATTCTTTTATTTTTATTAAACATCTTCTCGATGTTATTTTGTCAAAAAATTGACATTCTTATTCTGAAGTTTTTTTAAAAATCCTAAAGAAGCTTCCAAATTATCATTATTTTTCATTATATCATAACAACCAGAAAAGCTCCGAGGCTTTTTGTTAGGTTTACAGCTGATGTTAATCCCTTAAAAATTGTTGAATGAAACATGGGGAGTTGGCAATGAATTGTTCAGCATAGAACCTGTGTGGGACAATAAGTTGTCTCAAAATTTTGACTGAACTTCTCGCTCAAACGCCCAACTTGGGTATCGCCTGCCTGCAATTTATGAAGAACTAATTTGTCAAATGACAAAACATTCCATTCGTGAAGACTCAATGTTAAATTAGTATGAATGCTAATTAACTGGTTTCCACTGTAATTTGCAAGTGCGACTGTATGAATTTATATTAACCATTTACCAGCCAAGCAAAAATCTGCTTCTGTGGCTCAATCGATTAACGGACGTACTTTGTGATCTAATGATTCTTGGTTCAAGTCGCCGCCGTCGCCATCAGTTTTTTTTAATTTCAAAGACTTCATGTTAAGCAACTTTTCAATCACAAAACGTTACATGTTTTTGAACGCAGGTAAACTTGCGTGGACTGTGACGCTCCATTTATGTGCATATAAGATGTAAAATAACAAGGTTTTTTCGAAGTGTGTATTCTTCAAAATATTTTTCTTCGATTCTTGAAAGAATAATCGGAATCGGTTTGTTTATTGATAATTACTACCGATTAAAGTAGTTTCGAGGCCGATTTATAATATTGTTTACGTTATTTATTTCGCTCCTTTAAGTGATAGAATAAAATTTTTCACACACTTTACCCTATAGCTCCGGAACCGTAAGTCGGATCCAAATGAAATTCAGAAGTTTTGTAAATCAAGAAGACCAATAAATAAATCACAAGACCATTCGTTTGAATCTATGTTTGTAAAAATCGGTCATGCCATCTCTGAGAAAAGTGAGTAAGTAATTTGAAATTGCAATTTTTATATTAATCTCTCTATAATTCAAGAACCGGAAGTCGGATCCCAGTGAAATTCAGAAGTTTTGTAAAGGACTATTAGACGATTCATTTGAATTTAAGTTTGTAAAAATCGGTCACGTCATGTCTGAGAAAGGTCAGAACACATATTTTCAATATTTAGAACATTTTATCCCGTAACTCCGGAATTTTAGGTCAGATCCAAACAAAACTCACGAATTTTGTACAGGACCTTAAGAACTTTCATTTGAATCTACGTTTGTGAAAATCGTAACTCCGGAACCGGAAATCGGATCCAAATAACATTCAGGAATTTTGTATGGGACCACAAGACCTTTCATTTGAATCTAAGCTTGTGAGAATTCTTTCAGCCATCTCCGAGAGAAGTAAGTGCAAAAACATACACTCATACACACACAGACTAACTGAGTTGAATGGTAAATGACACTCAGTTCAAAAGTCGAGTTTCACAGTGATTGCATAATCTTTCTATATGAGAAAGTTTCGTTGATTAGTTTTGAGCATATATTTTGCATTCACCTTCCACAGCAAAAGCTAAACGGGGTGGCGGTTCAATGCATACGGCGCTGGTCTCACAAGCCAGTTGTTCGAGTCCCGATCTGGAAGGATTCATAGTTGTCAGTAGAATCGTAGTGCTAGCCATGCAATAAGCTACGAAGTCTGTTGAAACAGAAAGGTCAAATTCCACAAAAAGAATGTAATGCAAAGACTTTGTTTTAGCAAAAGCTCTAACATAGATATCCAAATCACCACGTATGAGTAGTATCACCGGACATAAACTGCTACCGAATGTTTGATTGAACACTGAAAGAACTGACTGTCGGTACTGTTTCCAGGTACGTTTCATGAAAACCCATATAAAACTATCAAAAATCGTATCTTTTGCTATCAGCAGGTCATAACAGAGTTGTTTTTTCTTTCTTTATTTCAACTAATGACGACGAGACCAGACGCATATCATAGTTTATTACGAAAACGGTTTTTTGCTATGATTTTTTGTGTGCACTTGCTGATTGAATTCCATATGTGTTAGGAGTTCAGTTTTGAAGAGTTTTCAGTTTTGTTGTTGAAACTCTAGGCAACCGGCTGCCTAGAGAAACAATACGAAATTCGATCAGTAGCAATACAATTTGGAACAACCGGTTGTTCTGCTAATAACACTGATAGTGATAGAGAGATGGTTAACCTGAACGCTAATTTTGTATGAAGGCTGTTATTGTGAGAGTTTTGTTGAAAAAAATTTTCTTCGCGTTTCGCCTTCGGCTGGTAAAACAAGTTTACGTTATTTGAGATTTGCTTCGTCAAAATGCTTTGTGTAATGAATGTTTATACCCCCATAATATGGGTATATTCGGAGCAGATGTGAAGAGTCATTTACGGCTCCTACTAATCAAATCCGTTCCGAGAATACTCATATTTTAAGGGTTTGCAAGAAATTTCGATTTACCGAAAGTAGCCAAATTGAATTTTGGAAGGAACTCAAATATGGTTTTCTGACATCTATTCATCATATCCGTTCCAAAAATACCCAAATCGTTCCGATAATACTCATATTTTGAGGGTTTTCTATGAATATAAAAAACGGAATATTTGCATGAAATCCTTTCCGAGAATACTCATATTTTAAGAGTTCTCAAGAAATTTCGATGTACCGAAAGTATCCAAATTGGAATTTTGGAAGGAACTCAAATATCGTTTTCTGATATCTATTCATCATATCCGTACCAAAAATATCCGAATCGTTCCGAAAATACCCATATATTGAGGGTTTTCTATGAATATAAAAAACGGAAGATTTTCATTAAATCCTTTCCTTTCCGAAAATACCCATGTTGTGAAGGATTTAAAGGAATATCAATAAACCGGAAGTCGCCATTTTGCAACGACTCTAAACATTGTTTTCCGGCACCTTTTCATTGAATCCGTTCCGAAATTACCCGCATATTGTAAGGGCTTTCAAAATATATAATTAACCATGGATATTGGAATGACACCAAACATCGAATCTACTCTTCAAACCCGTTTCAAAAATTCCCACATTGTAGTGGTTTCCATAAAATATCAATTACGGCCGGAAATCGTTTTCGTTTTATACAAAAACCTTTTTTTGTACGAAGCAGATTCGTATAAAACTTTACGTTATTTGGGATTTGGTTCGTAAAAAGAGGTAACATAAAAAAAAAATGTTCGTAAACGAAGGTTTGGGTGTACAAACGAATTGTCTCCCGGTTTTTCAAATAAAATATTCATAAATTCAGCTCTCTTTTTCCCCTCAACATTGTATATAGACCATCAATTACATGTGATTTAGTCGAATGATGAATTCGACGTCAACATTTCAAAAGGGCCTAAAAACAATTGACAGATTCTCTTTGTTTACTTTCTCTTTCGACTATATCTGCGTTATTATACAAACGACATGGGGATATTGTATTTCATTCTACACGAATACTTTGTAGGTACACGTGAAAATTAAGGAGATATTCACCAAAGAGAAACTCTCATTGGTTTCTGTGCCCTTATGAAATGTTGACATCGAATTGTGAGCTGTTTATTCTTGATCCAAAAAATACCTTGAGGTGAAAGAAGTAGTGGCTACCATCATCGACGTAAATGACGCTCCAGTTCAGTTCAGTTCATGTTGGTGAATTTAGTAAACCGGTCACGCATGGTTTACTAGCACCGAATAATAGAGGCCATTTCTCTCTTTTGCAGACCAAAACACTCTCTTCGTTTATACTGGTGCTCTTTCACTCTTCTTCCATGCGCAATTTCTGCTTTCATTCTCCACGTCGTTCCGTAACGTGTGCTTCAACGAATTGATGACGATTGCAGTACGAAGTTAGCCAAGTCATCGAAGCGGAGAGAAAGAGAGAGAGAGCACAAGCAAAACCAGGTGTTGCGTACTTTATGCAGTACTTCACAGTTGCCATGTTCGTAGTGAAAAGACCGAAGTCGAACGCTCGGGAAAATGCAAAAGAAGAAAGGTACACAAAATGTGACTTAACCAGTTATTGAGCCACTCAATGGTAAGCCGCTGGCACCAATACCAAAGAGAACGTAGCCGCCAGTAGGAAAAATGTTGACGGTGGTTAAGATCGAGAGTGCAAGTTTTGCAACAAAACATGTTGCTCCGAAACGTGAGAGCGCAACTATCGGCGGATCGTGGCGTGGGTAAAAGTGAGGAGGACATTTGCGGGCGTCCCTTTCACTCGGAGGCGGCTCATATTACATCATCTATGGCTCTATGGTTAATAGACAGACAGCAGCATCGTTACAGCAGGAGAAGAAGAGGAAGCAGAGGTGGAGGAGGAGCCGGACGAATTATTACGCTGGAGCTGATTGAATGCGGGAGCATCACGAGCTACGAGATGACGGTGGTCGACGACAGCGTTGCCACATATACAGATTAATCTGCATTTTACAGATTTTTCAGATACATTTGTGAGCAAGATTCTGTATATGCAGATTACAGATTTTTGACAAACAATACAGATTTGTACAGATTTTTGATAGTGTGGATTAAAAATTCAATAAATATCAAGTTAAAATATATTAAATAATGGTATTGATTATTTTTTTAAAGTGAAAACATTATCATGATTGTGTGTTAATTCTACAAAGAGGATAAAACTAAATATAAAAGAGTATGTTAAGGACAATGTTAAGGACAGTAAACACAGATGTTCTATCTGTTAATAAAGATTTGTTTATGCGTACTTTTATTTACAACTAGTGTAGCGTAATTGCTTATGCTTTCAAAAATTGCTTCTGATAAGATGAAAAGATGATTGCCTCGGCCATAACGTAAGGTAGTAAAGAAGAAAGATTGCCAATTGATCAATCAGATTAAGTTTCACTTTCAGATTGGATTTCAAAAGTTTTTCGTCAAATCATTATTTCGAGAGGCTCCAACGCAAAAACAACTTCCAGCGTTTTTTCAACTACAAAATCATAAAATTCAGACTAAGAAAAATTTTGGTTTCTTTAAATTTGGACTCTAAAGACTTTTTCATTCCGTTATGCTTCGATTTCTTATCACTTCTATATACAGATTTTCAATACAGGTTTTTGAGCTCCCGATACAGATTTACAGATTTTTCTTTTGAAAAATGCAGATTTAAATGTGGCAACCCTGGTCGACGATCGATCGGATCACACAGAGCGGCGGTTGGAACCGAAGGAATACGGAATCTTTCGAATAGAGCGGCACTAATTTTCAATCCTACGTGACAGGCGAATGATGACCCAAGTGGGTGCGAAGGTTCGGATTGTTTAGTTGATTTAGTTTCGAGTTTGATTGGTTTTCTAAGGTTCGGTGGATTGTCCTTCTTAGACAGCTTCCGATTGCGACAGACAGCATTGTCGTTAGAGAAAAAGGCCGCCATAAATTTGTTTGGATTAAGAAAAAAAAAGCAATATAAATTAGCCCCCCTTCCCTACTTTTCATTCACCAACCGTTCATCTTGCAATCTAACTGGACGACGAAAGCGTAGGATCGTGAGAAGCTTGAACGTTCACTGGATAGAAATGTGTATTGCAATCAACAGCTGTGCTGGTACCATGACTAAACTTGGATTAGGTTACTGCAATATTCGTAAGAAAAATTTAAATGAGTTAAAAAAAACTTCTACTCCAAGAGAAAGACAACACGAGCGAGCACGAGTCAGAGAGGGAGAGCACGAATGAAAAAAAAGTCCGTATTAATGCGAAACAGAACCCACGAAAGGTGGCGCAATAGTTTTTCTCATCATAACGAAAGACAAGTTTTCATTATTTTGTTGTTGTTGTTGTTGTTGCGGTTGCTCTCACTCTCTTGGCTTCTTTTCACAAACTTCTTGACCCACCAACTTCAACCACACTCTTGGCTCTGGGGATCGTACACTCGGTACGCCACCAGCCAACACTTCATCGCATACTTTGATTTGCGTGGGATCGGACCCGTTTGACGTATGAAATTCAGTGGTTTGTTTTGCCCTAGCAGTGTGGTGAGCTTCGGGTAGTGAGACATTCCGTGCAGTCGTCATTAATCATTGGCTGAAACAATGAACCGCCGCACAGTGATGCCTCTCCATACAAAAGTTGGCAAAAACCTTAAATACGTCAGCTGGATGATTTTTTATTAATAATTTGAGATCTTTGAATATATTTCCATCTTGATAACGTATGAAAAAATATTCGATCCATCTAAAAGTGACATGATGCACCGTTTGCTATGGACTGTAAAATGACGACTTTTTTTAATAAATTAACTTCTGTATTTTTATTTATTTCGTAATTGATTAGGAGCTTTAACTAATGTTTCAAATAATGATTAAACCTGTGTGGAAAATTTATACACAGAGAAAAAAACTTCCTTATATCTTGAAAACATCAATTTTCTCCAGAAGGGCTTATCTTAATATTTTTATTTTCTGATATGCTGTAACATACAACTGATGTACTTTATTGCACTATGATTGAAGATGGGAGAGTAACAATCAAAATAGTGTTTTTTTTGTTTTTAACAAAAATTCTAATTTTTGGAAGATGCTCTGCATTTTGCATTTTTTAAGTTTTTCGACTATATGAAAGAACACAAACACAAGAACAAAATAAAATTTAATTGAATACTACCGCTTTACTAATAATAGGGGATTTTTATTATGTTGAAGTATTATTAAATTATGTAAAATGATAAATGACGAAAAAAATAAAGTGGCTTTCGTGGTTCAAATTTGGGAATTTTTATATGGACTACAAGAAAGTTCCAGAGAACAGAAAAGAGTGCATGTGGTGGGATCAACTGGGCGCTATTTATTATGAGCTACTCAAATGCGTTTGGACAGAGCATTGCATGAAAAGCGGACGCAATATGAAGATCTTCATGGCATAGTATTTATTCTTCATGACAAATCAAGACTGCATGCATGAAAGTTGTAAAAGCTTTTTTTTATAATCGCTGCAATGAAAAGTTCTGCCCCAGCCGCCATTTTTTATCAAACATTGTTCCATACGGTTGCCATTTGCTCCAATCCATGGCGCATAACTTGTCAGGTCAGTGTCAAAAACTACGGCACCACCGAAAATTGGATCGATTCGTTTGTCGAATCTGAGGAAAAGGAATTTTTCAAACGTGGTATCCGAGTCTTAGTGGTGGTATATAACGATGGACTATACTTTGAAAAACGATGGACTATGCTTTGAAAAAAGGTACTGCAATGATACTCTTACTAAAAATCATGAAACTTTAATAATTTATTCCAACGCCTGATATATTATATGTAGATTCATATACCGACATTTATATAGGTGTTTTATGTTATGTATGTTATAAATAATTGTTCTGATTTCACTTATCATAAAGCCGTTAATTTAAATTAACCTGACACCGACTTCAGTTACAAAAGCCCTTGTATCTGTGACTTTTATTGTCGACCCCGCAAACTATTGAAAATAACCTTCAAGGTGCAGAAGTGTGCAGAATCGGATTGTGGTTTCTGAAAAGTAGAGAAAAAATGCTATAAAATCAAATACTATTGAACAGTGGCAGCCCTTTCCTACCTATATAGAACTCTAATCGCAAAACATCGTCATTGCGCCATATATTTTGTATGGCAGGATGAAAAGAAAGTTTACAATACCCTATCTTTGACAGGATATGGATAGATTATTTCTTATTCAAAAATTTTTATACTTTAAACTGTAATCCTTCACTTATCTGAGAATTCAAAAAAATTAATACAGTGTAGGAAAACAATAATTTTTTTTTTGGATTTCTGCCACCTTGGCATCACTGTGCGCTGGTAAAACAAAAATTCAGATATTTTGTGATCGGACTATTTTTAATTTTGCGTGAAAATTATTTCTACTCAAAAAATGCAAATGCCCAGCCCACTGGTGGGCATTAGCTAATTTTCAGTGGGTATTAATAAACTCAAAATCGTTAACAGGTGGACAATAAGACGTAAATAGTGGACTTCAATACTTATAAAATATTTCCGAGAAAAGCTCTGAGTAAAATGAATTCATGACAAGTTTATATCATTGGGTAATATATAATTGCAAAAATCAATTCCAATCCAATCTATCAGTTGCAAAAATGATGCGATTATTCAATTTCCGTGAGAATTGTGAGAAAGAAACCGAAAGTAAGAAGATGAAAATTCACGAAAATGCAAATGTGCGAAATGCAATCAGGGAGTTCGGTGAGGACAACACCTTTGAGGGTAATCCGAAAACGGGTCGATAAAAAGGTCCTGCTAACCCTCAGTTGGATAAAGGTATACTGAAGGCGTTCGAGCAAAAGAAGGAGGTTTCAGTTCGGGATGTGGCAAAAAAAGTGGGCACTTCGAAGTCAAATGTTCTTCGTGCTAAAGAACGTTTGAATCTTCGAACCTATAAGAAGCAGAATCAACCAAAACGTAGTCCGAAACAAGAAGCATCGATCAGGCCGAGGTTTCGAAAGCTGTACAATACGATTGATGCTGGAAATTTGAACTGCATAATCATGGACGACGAAACCTACGTGAAACTCGATTACAAATCCTTGCCGGGACCACAATATTATACGGTGCGAGAAGGGCAAGTGTTAAACCAGTCCGAGATATCGATTGAAGTCGAAAAATTTGGTAGAAAAGCTATAGTCTGGCAAGCAATTTGTAGCTGCGGTAAGATTTCGAAACCCTTCACCACCACTGCTTCAATGAACAGCGAAATATACATCAAAGAATGTTTTTAAAATCGACTTCTACCCATGATTCGAAGCCACAAGGATCCTGATGTCTTCTGGCCAGATCTTGCTTCTTGCCACTACTCGAAATCAACGGTAGGATGGTATACTACAAAAAATGTCACTTTCGTCCCAAAAGACATGAATCCATCAAATTGCCCACAACTTCGACCAATTGAGGAATTTTGGGCATTAACGAAGGCACATCTTAGGAAACATGTCTCGGCAGCCGAAACCATTCAACAGTTCGAATAAGATTGGAAAAAAGTGTCAAAACTTGTCACCAAGTAGTCTGTACGGAATTTATTGAGGAACGTTCGAAAGAAGGTGCGCCAGCTAGTCTACAATGGCTAAGTAGCAAATGTTGAGAATAATATTCTGTTGTTGTAGTCTAATATTATCAGTATATCGAATAAAATTTGAATATCTAACACTTGAATTATTTACAGCGAAATCAAAGTGCGTCCATACTTTCTGAGACAGTATTTTTTAAAAAAATGACACGAAATTATGCATTGTGTTTTGTGTTAAATAACAACGACTTGAGTACAATAAAACGGGTATTATAAGATATCGTTCATTTTCTAAGACGACTGACGTTTATAAAGCTGGTAATGTCCAAATCTGTTAATGTTTAGAACGATTTAGAACATATCAATTCAAAAATATATACGTTTATGGAAAATGTATTTACTTGGTACATTTTTGTTGTCTAGTGAATACCCAGTAATTTCTTATTTCAACAATTTTTCAATCGATAATAAAATTCTGATTGAATGAATTACTATTTGGTACTGATAAAGATACCGAAAATATTTGAATGTTTTCTTGTTTACAAACGCTTTTTTGAAGAAGATCCTATGCTTGGTACTAAACTCGGGCATACAAATTGTCAGCATGTTTACATACGAGGTCTGTTCAAAAAGTTCCCGGAATTTTTTAATTGCGCACGTCTGGAGAGTCCGGTGGTCAAAATTTTTTTTATTGTGTTGGTACATATGTCCCTAATGTATGGTGAAATTTTCAGCTGTATTCATTGTTTACATTCTGTCTTGTAGCGGCTGGTGTAGACGTGTTTTTTGAGCTCGGCGATTTTTGTCTTGGTGACGTTGGGTGCTTCCACCTGGACGATTGTGCTTTTGTTTCGACATCATAACCGTACACCCATGTTTCATCACCAGTTATGACCCTTTCAAGTAAATTTGGATCGTCGTTGACGTCGTTTAACAGCTCCTGAGCGATGGTAATGCGTTTGTTTTTTTGATCAAAATTCAGCAGTTTTGGAACGAATTTTGCTGCCACTCGTTTCATGCCCAAAACATTTGAAAAAATATGATGGCATGAGCCAACTGATATGCCAACTTCATCAGCAACTTCTCTAATAGTGATTCGGCGATCATCCATAATCATTTTTTCCACTTTTCCCACATTTTCATCGATTATTGACGTGCTGGGTCGACCGGAGCGTTCGTCGTCTTCAACGTCTTCGCGGCCATCTTGGAAACGCTTATACCACTCGTAAACACTTGTTTTTTTCATAGCAGACTCACCGTAGGCTCTCTGTAACATTTCGCACCCTTGGTTACACTTTATTTCATTTTTCACGCAAAATTTAATACAAATTCTTCAATTCTTCCATTGTTTAAACTAACAAAAATCTACACTAGCCGCTACAAGACAGAATGTAAACAATGAATACAGCTGAAAATTTCACGATACATTAGGGACATATGTACCAACACAATAAAAAATATTTTTGACCACCGGACTCTCCAGACGCGCGCAATTAAAAAATTCCGGGAACTTTTTGAGCAGACCTCGTATAGCCTCACGTTAGTCAATTATTACCACTCACTCAGGATAGTTCCAGTGCCATTGTAATCAATAACAATAAAGATTGAATTAGGATACATTCTCGTGAAATATTAAAAAAATCATTACCCAAGGTTGAAATATTAAAAAAACCATTACCCAAGGTTACAAGGTTCATTTTAGCAAGCAGAAATCTTTTAGTAACTTAACTTTCACATTCTACCAGCGAAAGTTAAGTTACTAAAATATTTCTGCTTGCTAAAGTGAACCTTGTAACGTCTCACCTTTTCGTTCTATATCTTGGCATAAATAAAATCACTCAACATCTTTTGACGTAGGCCCACACTTTTGTTTTCGATACCGGAGTGGAAATTCAAAATATAGGAAATAAAACCGTACAACCAGTGGTCAGGCTTCGAATATCTACATCTCAACCATTACTTAACTGATTTGCAATATATTTTACTTGGAAATATTACTACGCATCGATTCGAGTAGATAAATCCATATATTTTAGGTAATTGGTTAATAAAACTTCAATTCAATTTGCATTTTCAGATTCAGTATCGAAACGACTTACACTCTGTGTGGTTCGATACTGCCGCATCGATAAAAACAGTCCAGATAAACATCATTTTTTGAGCAAAATGCAATTGAATTGATCTTGTATTTTTTCGATACCATACTTATAGAATGATTTGCCCATGGCTTCAAAATATTTTGATGGTGCTTTCCTTTTCCAGATAATCGATGTTAATTATACCTCGAGCATCTAAAAACTGACATCATGATTGTTCTAGCTACATGATACATTTTCGGCTGCCTTTTTCTGAATGCTGATATGACTCCAAAAATGATGGATCCATGTTTCGTCCAATGTTTCATACCAACGCACGAGATTCTTTTTCATTGCGACTAAACAGTGCCGATCAGCTCTCTGGATCCTCGATGCGTTGTTGCTTTTATTCGATTGTGAGCGAACGAGGCACCAATTTGGAAAAGACCATTGTCATACCCAGATTTTCGCGTGAGTCTATTTATCTCAGCACATCTTATCTCACAAACTTTGATTTTGCGATGATTTATGACGATTTTCAAAACTTGCTAAATTTTTTCCAGATGAATGGTTTATTTCGCCATGTTCCAAATCAGAATACCACAAATCTTTATTTTTAGTCGATCATGGTAACATTTCTCAAACCATTTCTGAGCTGGCACGGTTTTCTCATTTTAGATAGCAATGTTTTATCAACACACTATATTCGTTATTACAATTTTTTTTTCAAACATGAATATGTAACGTCGCTCATATGTCGGTAGGTGCAATTGACGAGCAAATTTGACATATGTCATCTGAAGGTTGGTACTTTCGAAAAATGAGGCTAGTTTGACATTACAAACGTCATCTCTGGCTCAGTCCCGGGACTTTTTGAACATAGATAGATAGTGTTATAAATATCAGCGGTTGTTTGTAGACATGTTTTGTGCGCCGTTCGATTCTCGCGAGACACATTTTGATCGAAAATTCTCAAAGAATAATTTTCGAAAATTCGCAGACACAAATGAGTTTTTGCGGAATACAAAGACTTCTGCCTTAATATTCAAAACAAATACTGGTAGTGATTTTGAAACTAGCTGGGTAGTCCTACGTCAACAGTTCGAACAACCCCACAATAGTTTTATGTCGTATTAGCCCTTAAATACGCAATTTTGTTTCAAAACAAAGTACGGAAAACGCTTCAAACTTCTAATTTACGCGATTTACGCGTAAAGTTATGTCTAAACAAAACATTATTAGAAATCGACCTTACACTTTTAAGGGATAAATATTATTTCAATAATATCGTTCTCCCCGGTACGAAAAATTACCCACCTTGGCATAACATGTTTCACCGGCCCTGGTACACACTCACTTTAAAGGCATTATCATCTATGTATTTTGACCAGCCCCAGCCGGTACAGCCACCTATCGGAAAACGGCGGAAGCAAAGTTGTACACCTGATATAAATACGCATTCTCGATATCGCAAAAAAGGTAAAAGGTAAAAATCCTAATCACTTTCTATTAAAATTCGAAAATTAAATTATCAAATGATATGTACTCCTGCTTTCAAGAAATTAAAGCTATTAAAGATTTAGGACTAGATACATAAAAGAGGATCAGTTACTCTGAAGTTTTTTTAACGGATTTCCGCAGTAACGCGTTTTTTTCCTCGTTCTTTTGCTTTGCCTCGGACCTGTTATTGTCTATCTGTGGATCCTGGGTCTGAGTTTAAGTATAAAGGTGAGTTTGAGTTTGAGTCAAATGGTGAGATAACTAAGCGCTCACAAGTTCCAATCTCATGCCCTCCAGTAGAACGGCGTCGACTGGGTGCTATCGCCTTCTGCGTTAGTAGCAGAATGAGAGGGTGCAAAATGATTTGTAGGTAATAATTCATTTGAAATTATTGAAAATTCTTCAACTAGTTCAAGTATTTCGCCTTGACATCTGATTGTTGAAGTGATTTTAAATTTTCAACTTGATTCCATGGACATCGTTTGCAGCATTTATTGCAATTCAGAAATTAGCATTTTGCATATCACCTTGTTATAATTTGATGCTTTGATAAACTTTTCGAATTTGTTTCGTGTGTCCCGAAATACAGAAACGGATCGTTTTCAGATCTTCTCTGGCGATTCTCTGAGCAGTTTCAGCTGCTCCTAGTTAAAAAATGAACTCTGCACTCATAACGTAAATTTGTTAAATTATTTTGTCACAAATGGTTCAATATTTGAATTTTCTTTTTGGTAAGAAACTTCAGCAGTTAGATGACACACACAGGGCCATAATCGAGGAAGCATGCTCCCTGTGCTCGTTTGAAAGCAATCAACTTGGCACACCCTCGTGAATCGTGCGTTGCCACGAAATTTAACACGCAATATTCAAATTTACCTCGAGCAAAATGCACCCTTGCCCTATAGCATTATTTTTCGCATCCTTTTCTCATCTTAGCATATCCCACCGGGATTGCGTCATCCCGAAAAATAACACCCTTCATCCAGAATATTGTTTCACACTAACAGCAGCAGCCACAATCCCCGTCCACTCATTCTCCTTCCGGTCTAATGGACCTTCTTTCTCTTTCCATCTCAGTCACTCACTTTCTAGTCACTAGTTATCATCACTTTCCTTCCGTACTGATCCGTCCTTGCTCCTCCTTCTCCTGCTCCAGCAAGAACCCGAACCCGAGTAAATAAACCTATTGGACAAGGACACTTGGTTCAGGCTAACGGCTCTGCTGGCAATCGTAGAAGCAGCGAGCAAACAAGACGCGCAAGAAAACAAAACAACAACAAATTGCAACCGAATAGGGGAAAAGTGCAACCGAAAACACTCTCTCTTTCTGTTCTGCCTAATGAGGGCTTCCTTCGTCCGACATTCCCTCCGCGCTCGACTTACCAACGGGAATGCAGTGCATGCAGTGTGTGACACCCATATTTGCACTGGCCGTCCCTTTCCACCGTCCGTCGTTCGTTCCATCGGTCTTATCGGATCTACGCTTTCGGAACCAGGGTGGGAGAGAAAGGACCAATAACCGGAGGGGAAATGCAATAAAATCTGGTAGTTTTTTTTCTTAATTCTTTTTCTTCACGCCTCTTCGCAAACGCCTTAACCCAGCTTGGCTAAGACATGTTACCGATCGGTGAAATAACAACTCCTTGAACTAGAAATCAATCGAACTGTGACACACAGCGTGGTGGCACAGGCGGCCGTGTCTAGAGCACCGATGCCGAAGGAAGCGGAAATGGCTTGCGAAACGCGAGGAATGGCGCTGCCTGCCGGTTCACGGTTGGTCACGCTTTCGAAAGCACATCGGCTTCGGTTTTGAGTTCGATTTGGGGTTGGGGCTGAGATTTCCGAAAAAAAAAACTCAAGGATTCGCGTTACCTTGGAGCACTTTGGGGGGGGAGGTTTGGGTTCGCAAAACTTAATCCGATAAGGTTTCGAAATTTCGGATTGGTAATTTATGTTAGCTTGTTGTTGATCCCTTTACATATTTTTAGTACTAAAATGAAGATTTAACCAACAAGTAATTATCACATTCCGCTGAGGTCCGGTGGTGCAGCGAACTTTCGAGTAGCAGCGCGATCCTGCGGCACCAAGTATTTGATTAGCAACTTTAATCGGAATTGATGGGTGCATTTTGTGCTAAGAACAAAGCATGCACATGCACATGTTCCCGATGGCACCGCAGACGTGCTAATTTCGACTGAACTGACGGAATCCGAAAAGGTGACCTCATTTCGAGGCTCAAGGCAAGGCGCAACGCTGTCAACGGGGAAATTGTTGTCTTTCTTCGATGGTAATGTGACTCAGAATCAACGTTTTTTTTTCTTGGTTGGGAAAAACAGGGTGATTCTTTTGATTGGTTGCGATTGGTTGGACAATGTCTGTAATTTGCTCGGTTCTGTTGTAGAAATCAATGTACTAAAAATAATACTATGAACCCGGTACTGCTCCGAGAAGAGTACGTCAATCAACAGAAACAAAACTTTGCTTAGAAGAGTAGAGGAAATCTCACAAGCTCGTATATTGTGTTAACGGAATCGAAACTCGGGTGAATACGCCACTTTGGAATCTAAAGAGTGGGAGGGTGATCTCAGAGACATAACTGGATGACATTTAGAAAACTTATAATTTAGATATATTTGTGGTTATTTTATACTTCTGAAAATTTCATCATAAATTGCTGATCATAGTTTCGGTAGCAAGAGAAGGATTTCCATACGCATGGAAAAGTGTAAATAATTACTTGAAAATTGACTTAAATATGACGAATTCAGCACTAAATCATATACGCAGTTAGCAGAATTTTCTCAGATTTGAATGAAGCTTTCTGGATATGTAGACTTTGTCCTAAAATGTCACATTGCATACTTCGTTTTTTTTTCAAAATTTATCTAGACTGTCATTTAAAAACAGTTAAACTTTTTCAAACGTTTTTTTTTCGAATAATTAACGAAAATGACTAATAAGCCCACAAAAAAGTATTATACCTGTGATTGTAACAAAATCAGTCAAATTTTCCAATAAAAATACTGAGAAACTTCCTTATCGAATTGACATTAAAAATTTAGAATCAATTCACGAAAAAAAAAACAATTTTTCCTTCAATAAAAAAATTGTCATTCGGTGCCAATTAATAAGTGTTTTGCAAAGAGCATTAACTTTATGTCTGCTTAGCGGTTCAAGGTGTTTAAGTTTGCATTAAGCAGTTCAATTTGAACTGCTCTGCACTGACGAGTCTAAGACGAAACGTAAAAAAAATGAATTTGAACAAGGTTATCAACCCTGCTTTCATACCATGGGCTCAACTACGAAAAAGTCGTTAAAAGTTCCATTTTGCGCGAGAAAAACACGTGACAGGACTACTGAATTGTTAAAGCGTGTTCATTCGTTTGAGATTGACTGCGGTGAAAAAAAAACGAAGTAAGTTTTACAAGATCACATCACAACTTCATGATGAATCAAGTTTTTGTTTAACATATACCGATGCTTAAATTTACAATAACACCGTTATCTTTCAAATTATGTTCATTCAACGTAGTGTGTGTGATTATGTTAGGTTCGTGTGAAACCTAAAGCGGCCCATACACGTTCAGTTTTCCGAATAGTTCAGATGAACCTTACTCTGAATAAAAAACTACACGATTAATTGAACTGAGCAAGTGTGGCGTCAGGTTAGTTTTGCGTTTTGTCTTCATGTCAGTTTCATCAGTTTTGGCAATTCAGTACCAATTCGGACTCTCTCCGCTTCATGCGTATATTCGTACTATGGAGTTGCTTCTTCAGATTTCTTATCGTTTGTGCTTGGAGAAACCAACGTAGAAAATTTCAAAGAAAAATAATCAAGAGCAATTGGGTCTACGCATCAGCGAACCTCGGCCAGGGGGAGGAAACAGCAGTAATGTTGCGAGGCGGTTTTTTTTTGAAAGAAGAGAGATAGTTGCTAAAATTACAGGACTGGATCAAGATTTATTGGAAAGATTTTATGTTATACTATCACTAACATAATTAACAGCATATGCAGATCGATGTGGTGTCTTTCAGAATATGTATGGTTGGAACGCTTTGTCACCAACTGTACACAAATTACTCGTGCATGGAGTGGTTATTGTACAATATGCAATTCTTCCAATTGGAATGTTCTCAGAAGAAGCAGCAGAAACGAGAAAGAAATGCATTCGAAGATTTAGAAAAAAAAGACAAGAAAATTCAACAGACAGGTCAATTTAGAAGATCTTTTCTTAAGGCTTCTAATGACTTCCGATCCCATCATTTCTCTGAAAAACAAAACAAACCAAAATACTAACAAAGTTTTCCTTCCCGCAAATACCCGGCATCTAATGTTGTAATATGATACTTGTTAATATACTTATTGTTCCAATTAATTTTACTAAGTAGTTTAGGAAAATCCCCTTCCTTTGCATGGCCACTTATAAGAAACACTAGGAAATTGATTTGTTGACGCTTTTCACCATGTACTTGCATATAAATGAAATGAAAATTAGGAGATTTCTCTGAGATCCCCATTAAAACTGTGTTTGTAAACATCAGTTAAACCATCTCCGAAAAAAAATTCGTGCGCAAAAATGTGACAAATACAAACACATTTGATTGGTATATGATATTCGGCTTTAAGGACCTCTGTTCAGAAATCAGTTTTCACAGTGATTGTAAAACCTTTCTTTATGAGAAAGATAAAAAGTTTAAAAGGTACATCTTACTATACGTAACATAAATGTCCAAAGAATAGATTTTAAATATTTGTTATGAAAATACACTCTCAATTCCTTTTTCTAACACTCCTTAGTATATTACTAAACTAGATGTTATATGACAACGTACAAAAATACTTGTAAGAAATTTTGATTTAAATGAGATAGAAAAATAACTGTTATCCAATTTTTTCTAATATTATATAAAAAAGTACAAACTATCAAATGCAATAAAAAATTTTTTTTCTTATTGCCCCATTTTTAGAAACCGTTATTTAAAAAAGGCGTATTTTATTGTTAAAATCTTACATAACTATTGAGCCAGGTAGTATAAAAAAAATCTTCTTCCACTAAAAGTTGCGTCTTTGTAGGCTCCTGAATTTCTTAGAACATTACTTTATTGAGAAAATTCAAATGAAAGAGTTACTGAATAAAAACTGTTTTTTTAAGAAGCACCCTAACTAAGGATATGTTAACAGTTCTAATATAAAAACGGTTAAAGATACACAACCAATATCTTCGACAAAGTTGCCTTAAATTGATTATTCTAAATTATTGTGGAAGGATGTATTTCTCTATAGTTTGTTTTAGGACCACCCTAAAACCACTATGGCCGAAAAACGCAGTTTATTAAGTGGAACTAATGTGCCAAAGAATGCAAATCTCTGATGCCAAAAGGCTTAGAATTGCATGAAACGTCGAGATTTAGTGTCATCTCGAAAAAAAAAATTGTTGAAAAATCGACTTTTTGGGACTATAGCAAAAAAATTACAGAAAGTTGATTTTTTCAAAAAAAATTTTCTGAGATGACACAAAATCTCGACGTTTCATGCAGTTTTAAGAGTTTCGGCATCAAAAAAAAATTTCGATTTTGAAACATTTCATTTGGTGCTTTTTCAAGATCGAAAATTTTAAAACCTTAACCGCCGGGCAGCACCCCTTACGCATGTCCGATTCAGCTCAAATTTTGCCTGAGGACATTTTTCGAGGTGCTTAAACTTTTGAGCACTGGCGCTTTATGAAAATAAAGGTGATTCCAAAACATTGGCACACTTATATACATAAGAGCGGTTAAAATCAACGTGTTTTGTCGATTACGTCACTTATACAATCATATCTCCGGAACCAAAAGTCACAGCTATTTAATCTTTGAACTAGATCAATGGCCCGACAGTAGCTTTCAAACGAGCCTAAGTTTGTTAAAATCGGTTCAGCCATCTTTGAGAAAATTGAGCGCGTAAAAATATAACGCTTTTTGTCGGCTACGTCACTTATACAATCATATCTCCGGAACCAAAAGTCACAGCCATTTGATCTTTGAACTTGATCAATGGCTCGATTATAGCTTTTAAACGAGCATAAGTTTGTTAAAATCGGTTCAGTCATCTCTGAGAAAATTGAGCGCGTAAAAATACAACGCTTTTTGTCGGTTACGTCACTTATACAATCATATCTTCGGAACCAAAAGTCACAGCCATTTGATCTTTGATCTTGATCAACGGCCTGACAGTAGCTTTTAAACGAGCCCAAGTTTGTTAAAATCGGTTCAGCCATCTCTGAAGAAATTAAGCGCGTTCAAATATCTTCGAAAAGTGCACACACACACACATTTTCCGATCTCGTCGAACTGAGTCGAATGGTATATAACACTATGGGTCTCCAAGGCTCCGTTCGAAAGTCGGTTTTTCCAGCAATTCTAATACCTTTCTATAGAGAAAGGCAAAAAAACGTTTCATGCATTTCGAAGACATTCCGCATAAATTTTTTTTTCTATTTCCGAAATTTCAATTTCGAGGTCCTAAGGTCGATTTAAACAATTTTTTTAGTTTACACCAGATCTGGACGTTTCATGCAGTTCTAAGATCAAAAATTTTTTTGCGGCTTTTGGATTTATTCCGCTGAAATTTCACCGTTGCACAGAAACTGTCATGCACTGACGAGTCGAAGACGAAACATAAATCCAATGCACCAAAAATAGCTGACACCCCTCCCCTCCCCTCCCTCCTTCGTCGTTCGATATACATCTATTTATCGCGTCTGCAGGTTGACTTCATCCACACAGGTATCCTGGTGGCATTCGATTGAATAGACCATCGAATTACAATTACTAAACTCGACAGACTTGACTTCAATACATGCTAAACTGGTTTGGATGCTTTTTGTTTATCTAACTGGTTGTAGAGAGAAACAAAAACAAACTGTGACTGTCACAGGTGTACTGGGGTTGCTTGGGGTTGGTATGAAGGAAGCACCGTTGTCATTTGGTGTAGTTGAATCCTTGTCCAGTTTATCACATGGCTTACCGTAGTGAACAGCTTTTTGGCAATATTGACATGTGGCCAACTGATTGTCATAGGTAACAAGTGATTTGCACGGGATTCTTGTATCCTGTAAACAAAAGAAGTAATTTCTCGGATTTTTTATTGTGATTATGTTATAAGCCTTCAATGTACCAATTGGCTTTGTTGGTATAAATGAGGAGGTTTCATGCCCGAGGAAACAGAAATTACAAAATTGCAGCTCCAGTAGGGCTGTTCCCTATTCCTGAAATGTCTAATCAAAATTTTGAGACAATGATGAGACAGTTTCTATTAGAGATAATTGTTATGCCGAATCAATAACCCTGAACGTAGAACATAACTCGGAAAACATAAACATAACATAATCTTTTCATTTGCTCAGTGGTTTAGGTTGACATAAACTGCTGTGCGTGCTGGTGAGTCGAAGACGAAACGTAAGAACAAATAAATTCGCGTTGTATTTGACGAAATCTTCATTTTGTTCTTTTAACTCGTTTGAGTCGTTGTGAACTTAGTTTAGCTTTTATTAGAGAGAAACAGCAGAAATAAAGATTTGCGAAAATATTTCAATTCCCTTTCTCGTTTTTTTTTTGAGAAAAAATTAAAATTTTCGGGAAATTCTCGAAAAATTTAATTAAATTTATTTAATCATCTCGAGAGTCCAATGATGATCGGAATTCTTCGGAAGATTATGAAGATTCAACTCACGTGAAAATCATGGCACGATTTAAAGCAGTTGTTCTGAAGCAATGAAGGAATTTGCTGGTGTCTGTCTATCGACTAGGCCTCAATTTTTCGCAATACAAATTTTAGCGCCATTTCCTAGACGCATTCACTAAAACAGTGAAATTGTGAAGTTGTTAGTTCACGTCAAAATTTTACGATTGCTGTAATGTTTCACATTGATTGCGATGATAATTCGGGCACCAACTCACAGAACGAATTTCTCATGCCGTCGGTAAATCTTAACTGATATCCAAACAAACGAACAAACAATATTTGTGAACGGCTTGAGGCTAATCGAAATACTGAATACCTGTTCTGTTCGACTAACAGCACTAGCACTAATTATAGTAATTAATTGTGTGAATGTTTTATATATTAATTTGCATTCCATTTTCATGAGGAATTATGTCTTAGAAAATGTATTCGGTGCTCATGGATTGTTTTTTTTAATTAGTACAAGAAACATGATACGTTATTAGAATTTAATTACGGAGCAGCCGTTTCAGGGTTGTTACGAAAAATTTCAAAGCCAAAACGCGCGAAATTCGCGTGAAGTTGAAAGCTAAAACGCGCGAAATCCGCGCAAAGTGGAAGGCTAATACGCGCGATATTCGTGCGAAGTATTACACTACTATTTTTAATGCAGTTGAGTCTTTTCGCAGAACTTTAAAATCCACTTACATATAATTTAAAAATCTGCATAATTTTCTCATATAAACACAATAAATAAGTCCGCATACAACACGTCACTTTGCTATGATTGTTCAGCGTTGCTCTCCAGCAGGCATAAAACCTCCTCATCTTTTGCATTAACAGATTTCAATCATCCAAATGATACATTCCATTAAATCTAGTTCTTCTATAGTAACTAAATCTGATGAGACAACAACATGAGGAACGATTTTGAGTCGCTTCAATGTGTTGGATATCCTTTTGGTAATAAGGTGAGCAGATAATAGCAGCATATTTAAGAGTTGAGCGAACTAAAGTAAACTACGGAGCTTTCAAGCATGTACAACAGAGAATATTTTAGTAACGCGGAAAATAAATCCGAATAGTTTAGAGGATTTGGTGACAGTAAATTCTATGCGCTCCTTAAAATTTAACTTGGAATCCAGAAGAACACCCAGGTCCTTAACAGACTATGTGCGTTCGAGAACAGTTTGTGAAATATTATAGTCGAACTTGAATACAGACTTTTTGCGACAAAATAAAATGACAGAGAATTTAGTGGCATTTAGATTGTTTCCATTTTGTTGATGTTACACCAATTAGTTAAACTGTTATTGTAGAAGCTCTGAGTCAGCTGCAGATGTGATTGTATGAAATTATTTAAAATCAAGAACGAACGATAGTTTCATACACTTGATCGAAAAATTTAGATCGTTGACATACAATAAAATTATAAACGGTCCAAGGTGACTTCCATGAGGAACTCCAGAGGTAACAGCAAATGATGAGGTTCTACAGTCTTATAATTCCACTATCATTTCATGACTAGTTATATATGGTCGAAGCCAATTCAAAAATGATCCGTTAAATCCCAGTCTACTTAACTTGGAGATCGTTATGTGATGAATGATTTTGTCGAACGCAGCAGCGAAATCAGGGTATGTAGAATCTACTTGTAGTCATACTTATGAAGAAGGTATGATGAACGAAGTGTAGGTTACTTAATTTGTGGAAGTTGAACGATTTGGCTTGAATCCATGCTGACTCTCAGACATGTAGTCAGAGTTGTAAAATTCAGAACTATAATTTCAAAATTTTGTCCTCTGAAGAAAACATTTTCTAGAACCGCCTTCCCGTAAATTTCAATTTTATCGAGGTGAAAATTTACCAATTCGGCCAGCTCGACCAATTGCTGAAACGTTCGCTCATCTTCAATTTTGTTGGGTTT
Organism: Malaya genurostris; assembly: GCF_030247185.1. NCBI lineage: Eukaryota > Metazoa > Arthropoda > Insecta > Diptera > Culicidae > Malaya > Malaya genurostris. Next base: position 66,146,611 of record NC_080572.1, on the reverse strand, counting down.
CTTAAAACTCACAAGCTTCAAAAATTTATAAAGAACTGTTTTTTTCTTCGAACAAATGATTCACAAATGTGAAATGTTGTTCCTTGAAATCCGCGCCATCGCATCAAAATCTGAGCAGAAACCGCGCTAAATCCGCGAAAGTCGCGAAACCGCGAAAACTGCGAAATCCGCCCGACCGTAACAACCCTGCCGTTTTGCACAGTTTTTCAACACCGATCGTCTTCGAAACATCCGTGCCTAGCAGTTTAAATTGAACTACTCTTGCCTTTTTAGCAGTTCTGTTTGAACCACTGAACAGTCCCAAGGTTTACTCTACTGTTTAGGTAAAACATTCAGACGATTGCACACCGAAGCGTCCGATTTATCAGTATTTTTTCCATCTCTAACAATGGTATTCGGAAAAAAATTATTACCGTCAGCAATAAACTCCAAAAAAATTACTAATTTTCTTTATTAAAGAATGATTTTCATATCATTGATTTGTTTAGTGATTTTGTTTGCAGTGCAGCCATTTTCTGTAGAATACTCCTAATTCTTCTAATCATCGGTGCTGAACTAGCAGTTCAAATTGAACAGCTATTCTCACTTAGCAGTGCAACTTGAACTGCTAAGCAGTCGAAAAGTTTACTCCACTTAAGTGGATCGTTCAGACGATTGTGCCGAAGCGTTTTTCCACCTTCAACCATGGTAGTCTGGAAAATTTCATAGAAGACAATGAAAAACTCAAAAAAAAATTCAATCATTCTAAATAGAATAATTTTCAGAGCATGATTCTGAAACATATACACAATTCTTATAAAGATTATACACTATTCTTCACAGTATTTCAGCCCTTTCCGCCTTCACAGCATCAGTGCATGGTGGTTCACATTGAACTGCTCTTGCCAATTAGCAAATCCACTTAAACCGCAAAGCCATGTGCAAAGTTTATTACGCAACCTAAGTAAAAGAGTCAGCAAACGACAAGTAAGTTTTTGGAATCAAATTCATAATAATTCTCAACTTAGGATTCCTAGATGGTTGAAAACGATTTGTCGAGGATTTTTCAGTTAATGAATTAATTTGAACATTGCATTTTGGATTTAATTGGTCTAAACAACCTCGTAATTTTTTTGCTCTCGGGTGTTCCACCTTATAATTGTACCGCTACAATGATGCAAGTGACGCATTGAAAGTTTTGCAAAATTCACACAATCAATCAACTAGTATGTGTGATTTTCGATATTTGAAAGTGTGGGAAAGCACTCTTTCCCTTCGTATTCACGTCATCCAGTTATATCTCTGACATTATCCTCCCGCCTTTTTGGTTTAAACACTTTTTAGAATGGGATCTAGGAATTTCACAATTTTCTCAAATTCCTTGAGTTAACAAGAGAGAATTGGTATTTCGGAAACAAATTCTCAGTAAAGTAATGACTGTAGGAAACGTAATGTATGTACGTGTACAATTAAGGTCTGAGGACAGAGGGTCGCGTGTTGAGTTTTAAATCGACCACGTGGCTCGCTCAATTCCCTTTGCGCATCGTATTTCTCTTGTACTCTCTCGTATATGAGCAAACTGAGAAGTTTTATCACATAAATCTATTGTATGGATTGGACATTACATGGATTACAAAACACAATGAAAAAATATTCAACTTTCACAAAGATTGAATGAAACAAAAAATGAGTTTATACACAATGAAACGTCTGTGTGTTTGGCAGCCTTGTTGAGCCAATTTTATTTCTTTCTCCTTTTCCAGAATACTATCAGGAAACCAAAGCGATAAAAATGGCGCATGCATTGAAACTGTTTTTATGTCCTAATCGCATCTAAACTGAATTATCTAGACTTTGTCACGGTAGATTTATGATACAAGCCTTCAAAGCCGAAATATTCGATGAACAAGTAGAGGTATGCATTTTCGAGCGTTCCAATTCTCAGCAGTTCTTCAGTCAGAAAAAATAAAATACGATTGCTAAACTCAATGAATCTTTCTGAAAATTCCACAGAATATTCTCAACTGAATTTCGAAGACATTGTCAGGTGGGTTTTTATATATTCATCGTTTTTAAGAAAATTTAATTTGAAACGGGAAAATAGCAAAAAACCTACCAGTTTACGGTACTGCCCTTAATGTTTTACTGTTTCAAATGTGTGCAATTTTCCGTGGGTACTGTTCATATTGAATCAACGGTAACGATACTCGAAATACTTCACTCATAAGCCCGTAGACCAGAGAAGAATATAATTGTCACGTATTTTCAACAAAAGAATCCCATCCAACAGCCTCATAGTCGTTTTCTTTCACTGCCTCATTCGTAAATGATCGCATCTGAAACAAACGAAGAGAGACGAAGCATTTTCGTCTCTCACTGTGAACAAAAGTTTGTACCAATGCCGACATCACTCGTTCCCCTACGACAAGATGAAACCAAAATAACCTTCTTACTTCAATATAATGAAAATATGTGAGAAAAAATTGGCTAGAAAGAGTGGCTAAAAAATGACAAATCACAGTATCTAATTGCTCCAACCACCGGGTAAAAATAATTGTTAGCCGATTTGTGATGTTTCGGTTGAACATCGACACTTCTCAGTAAACGATTTTTACTGGAAACCAAAAATGACTTCAAGTGTTAATGAAAGAAAGAGCACATAATGCACGATACAATCCGGTACTACTTAACTTGTCAAATGATGCAACATTCCATTCGTACGCTGTATGGGTTTATATGTACACCCAAACCTCCGTTTACGTAAACTTTTTTTACGTTACCTCTTTTTACGTAACTCTTTTTACGAACAAAATCCCAAATAACGTGAACTTTTTTTACGAACCTACTTCGTAAAAAGAGGTTTTTGCATACAATGCTAATTATTTCCCGCTCATTTATATTCCATGGAAATTACTACAATATGGGTATTTTCGAAACGGGTATGATGAGTACATGTCAGCAAACGATAGTTGAGGTGGTTCTGAATTCCAAGATGGCGACTTCCGGTTTATTGATATTTCTTGAAAACCCTTATAATATGGGTATTTTTGGAACGGGTTTGATGAGAACATGTCAGCAAACGATAGTTGAGGTGGTTCGAAATTCCAAGATGGCGACTTCCGGTTTATTTATATTTCGTGAAAACACTTATAATATAGGTATTTTTGGAACGGGTTTGATGAGTATAAGGGTTTTCAAGGAATATTAATAAACCGGAAGTCGCCATCTTGGAATTCAGAACCACCTCAACTATCGTTTGCTGACATGTACTCATCAAACCCGTTCCAAAAATACCCATATTCTGATGGTTTGTCACGAATATCGTTTAACCGGAAGTCGCCATCTTGGAAATTTATGCAACCTAGAACATCTTTTTCCTGCAAATACTAATAATTTTTGTTCCATAGTTTTCCATTATATTATACATATCCAATAATATACATACATATGGAAAACTTTTTTTACGTTGAAAATTACATCAGTTATTCATCAAACAGGTATGTGCTTCTGTGGCTCAGTCGATTAACTGACGTGCTTTGTGATCTAATGTTTCTCAGTTCAAATCGGGCGCAGTTGCTGTTGATCTTTTGGTTTTTATTTCTTTCGATTTCAAGCCATGTAATTTTCAAATCACACAATTTTGCATGTTCATGAAAATAAATTTGTGTGAAATAAGACGCTCCATTTATGTGCCTCTTATGAGCTGTGAAATCACAAGATTTATTCGAACTGTGTACATTACACGGTTTCACGTATAAACTTAGGACAACGGCCATTGTTGTAAAACGAAAAAGCAGCCTTCTCTACTATCGCTATCGGGGCCGTAATAATTATAGTTACCATTTTGATAGCTAAATAAGCAACGTATTTTCAACGAAAGAATCCCATCCAACAGCCTTGTTGTCGTTTTTTAACTACCTTATTCGTAAATAATCGCATTTTCGTCTGTCACTGTAACAAAAGAGAGTATCAATGCCATCGTCACTAGTTTAATTGTTAAGTTTTACTTCGGCACTGTAACGTTCCGATTTCCAACAATTAGCATGGTAGATTTCTTAATGTCATGCGAACAAAACGATTCTATACCCGTTTAATTTTAACACTTCACGTTGCTTCAGGGCGAACATCAGGGGGCACAGTATGGAGTACAAAATGGAAGGTTTTTTTTGGTACAAATGCTTGTACGAAACAGTCAATTTAATTTGATTTCTTAATGCGACCCCACACGAAATGAAATCTGATTAATCGATCATGAAACAAATCATTTTAAGACTTTTATGAAGTCATGATAATTATTCATGATTTTATTATCTAAATAATTCAAATCATGGCGCGATAAATCCTATTCCAAGAAATTATATCGTGGTCTGAAAACGCGTTACTTGCGGAGCGTATTTTATTCAAAACTCGTAACTCCAAATTTTCTTTCACTTTTAACCTCGTGAATCAAGTGACAATGTGACAGATTGTGTAATAGATTAATGGAACGACGAAAAGCAGACAACGGAATACAACCATTACAAGTTCATTTGATAAATTGTTATTAATATTTTAGTCGCAGACTGACTGAGAAGCGACACCATGGAAGATCAAGAATGGGCTAATCACGACTAGGCCTTTTAGTTCGGAAACATTGAAGGAATGTTTTGTGTAAATACATCTGAATGATATTTTTGTCGTGAATACGACTTACTTTACTATGGGGTGCCTTTTCAAAATTTGCCATATAGAAGAATGGTCAGAACTTAATCGTGAATATCTCGACTTGTATTAAGGGTAGCAACATAATTCTTTCGCCATTTCATCAAAAATATGATCAGGAATTTAGGATATTATTTTGAACAGTGTGAGATAACCACAAACAACTGAACAATTCTAAAACTCTGAAAACAACGCGGAAAACTCTGTACTTTTGCTAGGCTTTTTCGCGCAAGGACGACGATTTTGAGGTAGTCAGGCACATAGCTTCATCTGAAGGCGTATAAAAGGGGAACCGTGGTCGAAAATCGATCATTTATTCATGTGTGTTGGATGGAAGCAGACATCGTAAGAATGAGGGGCGATATCATCAACCAGCAGCGACGGAGAGTGCACCTTCTGCGTGATTAAAACTTCAAACGCTCAGGTAGCAACTCTCATTCGCATTCTGAAACTGGATTCTGGATCCGGAACTGATTTCAGTTTCGAAACTGTAGTTCTAGAATTTCAACTGAACTCTGAGTTTCCTCTTAATTCTAAACTTAGTTCTTGAACTCAGGCCCAGTTCTTTATTCCAGAATTCTTCTGTTTGATTCTTTTTAGAATCATAATAATACTCTCAAATAATTATGCGACATTTTACTGTACTCTATGCAACCCTTTTTGTAGTCGTGGCGAGAAATCGTCTTCAAGCTTCAGCGCTTAGTTCCGGAATATGGGTTTAGAATTCAGAGCCTGCGTGATGAAGTGGATTCTGAAAATGGAATCCGGAACTGATTTCAGTTTCGAAATTGTAGTCTACTAAAATCCAACTGAATTCTGAGTCTGTTCCAAGTTCTATATATAGTTGTTGAGCTCAGGTCCAGTTCCTAACTCCAGAATTCTTCAAATCGGTTCTTTTGTCCTGAATACGACTTACTTTACTATGGGGCGCCATTTCAAAAGTTACCCTGTACAAGAATGGGCAGAACTTTACCACGAATATCTTTTGATGTACTTAACTCAACAACATATTTTTTTTCTACAAGCTATCGGTAATATGATCAGGAGTTCGTGATTAAATTTTCAACAGCGTGAAAAATCCCTAAAAATAATTGAAAAACAACGTTTTCTAAAACTTTTGGAAATAATGAGAAAAATTCATCACGCTTGCTTGCCTTTTTCGCATCCGGACGACGGTTTTGAGGTAGTCAGGCACATATCAGAATCTACTGAACAAATAGAAAAGGTAATCTTTGAATAAAAACTGTTCATTTCTGTTATTGCTACAGACAAAACTGGATGTCGAGGTGAGGTTCTCCCACCAACATCAGTCAGGTTGTCCTCTCATTTGGACTTCGGTCGTCAGGAGGAGCAGTCGGCAATGAAAGTAAACCTTTTGCGTGGTGTAAAGCCTCAAACGCTCAGGTCACAGAGCCCCAGTTTTCAGGATAATTTGATTAGCTTTGTGCAATTTTCGTAGTGCAAAATTCGCAACAGTGTTTAATATCTTAGAGAATTATACAATTTGGCCCTCCTGAATACCACAAATTTATCTCGTACGGCATTTTGATAATTTTTTTCACTGAAATATTTAAATCCGAAACGAAACAATTGACATCAAAATTCTGTATATTTCTATTTAGAACAATAAGTGTATACCCAAAGAATTATGGGAAATTTTCTTCACTATACTGTATACGGCCCATTTTTCAACCACTTGAAGCTGATTTGTTATATAAAATGCTTAGCACCGACTTAGAAGCCATTAATGAAAGGTTCCTTTCAGAACCACCATTATTTTATCATAAAGAACTATACTGGTTATTTTGTAATATTTAAATGTTTGTCAGAATTTTTAATGTAACTAATCTGTACTTTAGTTTAGGAGTATCGTTTCAAGTTCTAGTAGTGAAAAAGAGGAAAGCTTGCACAATTCACACAATCGATCAATTAATTGATATTCGGAAGTATAAAGAAAGAGTGTCAGTTTTATTCGTATTCACGACATCCAGTCATGTCTCTGACATTACACACCCGTACTTTTTTACGTTTCGTCTTTGACTCATCAGTGCAGAGCAGTTCAAATTGAACTGCTTAATGCTAAACTCGGTTAACCCCTAAATGACTTATGTATGTATTCTTAGTTCTGTTAGAAGAACAATCCGAGAGCTAACGTTTCATAGTAATAAATGTAATCCATTTAGAATATCGCTTTGACTCAAACAAAACGACTTTTCAACGATGAAAAAAATGAAAAAAAAAACAGAGAACTCATACCGACCATAGCAAAAATATGAAATTTGTTACAATGGCGTTTGCGTCAGACACTTACGCACTTTGAGTAAATCCAAACCCAGAGCAATGAACACAAAACTGTTTAAGGAACACGTTATTTTGGGTGTCGTTCTGCAAAACGCTATTTTTTGTAATTATTAATAAGGAATCAGAAAATTCACTTTTTGGCTATTCACAGAAATGACTTTTGAAACACTTGTTACACAGAAATTCGTTGGTCATACCATTACATTTCATTCACATTTGAAATCTTTCCATATTTTAAGAAAGTTCAAATTGCTCATTACCCGAGAGTATTTAATCATGGTGTATTATCATAATATCATAACATGAAAATGCACTTCTTTTCCGAAATCATGACTTGTTTCGCTCATTTGTTGAATCTAATTTCTAAATTCGTGTAATGAAGACTCCAGACGCTTTTAAGCGAGTGAGCAAAACAAAGCCTTCGAAGGAAAGCAAATTATTGAATTCGGTGACAATCTAAGAGATGATTTAGGACCGACGATCTCCAAGATCACAGAATTTATCCGTTCTTGAGAAGATTGTGCCATCAATGTTACCGTCGAACATGACAGGAGATAAAATCACAGGAGGCAATGTATTTACTTGGCATTTGGCTACCTTAATGTAGAGTTCTCGTTATTCGTGTACCAACCTACGAACAATCGGATACCAACATTGCCTAGGCTAATTTACATCCCGCAGAGCAACTTCGTTGAAGAACAATACGAATATCAAGGATCCTAAATTACTACCTTGCGAGACGTCCGATTTATTTGAAGCCGTTTTTCGCTTGATGCCTAACCTAACCCAGTGTTCACCCTAACTGCTGTCAAACTATTTTTATTGAAGCTAGTTTTGATCGTAGTTGTAACTCCATTGAACTGAGATTCGTGTCAGTTTCGAACCTGATTCTAATATCGGATACGCTCACTCGGACTCGGATTTTTCAGTGCGAACGCAACGCAGTTTCATGGGCATTGTTTGTCTCAAGAAACTTTCCTGGATCAGTTCCAGGTTTCTCCAATGGAAAAGGGTTTTATAAACGTTGTTTTTTCTCAACTTTACTCAATGTTGATGCTACTAGTAACAAACCCCAAGAAGATTGCAAATTCTCATCATTCAGAATGCAATCAACCTCGTCAGTAAGTCAACTTACTTACGGGGGTCTACTTTCAGGTCTGATGAAAAATGTTTCAACATTTCTGCACAGTACAACATCAGGCGAACTACTCTGTCAATCGACTGGGGCATCGGTAGAGGCACCATCGAACAACACAAACACACATACAGATTGCAAAAAAAAGCAGTCTGTTGCCATTGTGCTATGGTACCAAACAGAAATATTAAATACAAAACTGCTCGTTTGCACTTTCAATAAGCCAATGACACTGTGCCCGAGGGTTTCAAAATCAACCCATCGAACCTCGGTCCTCAGTTTCCCTTCACTTCTGTATCGTTGTTCCGCGTATCGCGTCGATGACGGTAGTGTAACTGCGATTGGTCGTGTTCGATGTTTTTGTGTCATACCAAAACTTACCTTTTCTAGGATCGACGACGGATCGACGAAGATCAAACGGAGATCCCCTTCGGGAGATTGTGAGGCAGTAGCGTTCTTCGAGGACACGATGATGTCGATCGTCAGCAGCAGCAGCAGCAGCAGCAGTTCTGTGGTGAATGGGGTTTGGAATTAATATTTTCAATGTCCGTGTGTGTGTTCATGTGCGGGGTAGGACGGACGTTGAAGGGGGGGGGGGGCTCGGAATTCGGAACTGCCTAGACTGCACGCGCGCTTTTACTGATGCTGCTGGAGGCAGAAGTGCACAGCTCGGAGAATTTCACGGTCTACCGACATGCGACGGAGAAGGTGCAGAAATTATCACCTGTGCTTCTTGCCGTACTGGGAAGAACAAGAGGAATCAGAAGCGATATTCTGACGTTTTGTGAAGTGTTGTTCGGAAGTTTCCGAACATTATTGTGATTATGTAGATTATGCCATTCTAGAATTCTCTAATCACACACGAAACATTTCTCGCCGGAGTATCTCACCTAGCGTAGACCTGTTTCCGGAAGTAGGTAGAATACACCAACAATCCCCAGCCTACTACAGTCACTTCCGGTGCCCGTGGAAGTGCAAAACGGTTCCATTCACTTTCGACGAGAAGAAAAAGAAAACGAATCATTTTCCATGCCATTCACCGGCTGGCATCAACGCGGGAAAAGCGCTCGGTCAACCAAACCGAACAAACGTGGTAAACGATATTATATAACATTTCGTAATAAAAATAATAATGCGGCGGCGGCTCGAAGGTTACACCATCGATTTCTGAGCCAGCCACGCGCGTACACGAAACGGGCGGGCGATCCGTAGGCAACCTCCTCCGAGTACCGAGCGCGATCGCAACTTGGAACGCCAAACGAAAGTAAAAGTTTATGCTTGCTGGAGTCCGAGTTCGCCGTGGCATTCGATGGGACGACGTTCCTGACGTTCACCAGTGCCAGCCAGCCAACCAGCCGGTGTTATGGCGATCGTTCGCGAATCTCCGTAGTTGCTTCAACGAAAACCCGTGATCCGACCGAGCACTTTTATGTGCCGTAAGTAGGAATACAAAACTTTTTTTTTTGGTTTTTCCTTTTGGGCTCTTCTTCTGTGGGCTTCTCCGTCCGGTCCGTCGTGTAGTTATGCTTCAACACTCTCTTTACCGTGCACTTCTTCCTCCAACAAACCCGCACACCCGCACGGTCGTTTCATGTCGCATCCTCTTTCAATTCCGTAACCAAAATTCCACTTTCCGCTTCTTTCGCGTATCATAGCATACTTTTCCACCTTAAATGTGCAACAAACACACACCAAATATTTCCTGAAATGACTTCACTTTTCCTTTTAGTTGAAACTGGTTCCCAGACACGCAAATCGTAACTGTTTGACGCACAACTGGTTCTGAAGACCCCAAAAGAATCCAGCTACCACACACCTACCGATTTCCACGATCACTGCTACTGGTTCTGTTTACGGTTCCGCTTACTTCCGCACAGATTCACAGATTTCTTCACCACCAAAAACCAGTACCAAACAAGCTCAACTAGTTGAATTGTATTTCTTTTCCACTGAACACTTTTTTTCCGCAATACGTTTTCCATTAAATATTCCTACACTTTTTTTTTTGCTATCGTAATATCTCGCACCGTTCGAGCCGTCACCCGTTCGCTTCGACGGTAGCTACACCTTCGGGAAGACTACGCTCGTTTCGAAACGTCATTCTGCATTCAGGACGGTTGCACGCACGCACAGCTCCTACTATTGCACAGAAACAGCAGTAATCCCAATGCAGAAAACTTCTCCTTTTCCACACAGAGTTGTGACACCTGTTTGCGAATGGGAGTAGGAATCTTTCGCCTACTTAGATCACTAGCCTCCGAACAATAACACTTCACTTCCAAGTTAGAAAGCAGTATCGGCTAAGTATCATGTCACTTGTCATTCAGAATTATCACAACTACCGGAATCAGATCGTCGAAGTGGATCCCGCGTCCGGAGAAATGGACCCTATGCGAGATGGTCGGACACTTTCACTCGTTTAGAATCAACGGTTCTCGGGAAATGGGGGGAAGTACCCGCACGGCCGCCAGCAAGCGCAAATGAGAGACAAAAAATTTTCAACCAAGAACGTCGTCGTCGTCGTCGTTTTAGCTGTTTGGTTAAGGTACCAGTACCCAGCACTGTTCAGAGCCCGCGCGCCGTGTGTGATCACCTAACGGCTGTCTACTCTCGACTACTTTTGCTTTTGCTGAATTTCCGTAGTTGAGGTAGAGAAGCCAGTCATCGGTCGGTCGATGCGCGTTCGGTCGGTCCAATCCAATCCAATCCAAAACCCGACGGACGAACGCGCAAAGCGAAGCGAAACAGAAACAGAAAGAGAAGCGAGAGCGAATGGAAATTACAAAAGCTGCGCTGTTGATGATTTTGTTGTTGGCCGTAGTTTTATTTTTTTTTTTATTACTGCTGTTGTGTTTTTTGCTGCTTGCTTTACCTTCTCTTCTATACATACATGCGCATGCATGGAAGCAAGTCAGCAGTAGTACGGTTTAGTGAGTAGCAACAACAGCTTTCGGCTTTCGCGAGCAAATTTTGTTTGGTTGTTTGCTTCCTCTTTCGCATTTTCTCTCCCGTTCTCTTTCTCTCTCTCTCTGGCTGTTCATTTTATGAGCTTTCATTCGCTCGCTGTTTCCTCGGTAACCACAGCGACTGATGAAGAATGTGTTCACGCGCAAGCATTAAATTGCACAGCACGCTGTGGTGGTGGGTGGGATCGCGAGAACTACTGCGCGTCTTGCGAGTGAAGATAGTGAGTTCCCCACGGCTTGACTGAATTTATTAATATGTTAATTGACCAGGTAGTGTTGCCGAAATCGCCGATAGATTCTAGGTGTAGCGATTTAGTTTTGGGTTAAATTCTGTTTTACTGTACACTCAGACAATATAACCTTCAAAAGGCAGGTTGTTTCAGACCTAAGTATTTTAAATTCATATCTTTTTACTTTGCAATCAAAAAAAATCCAAGTCTACCGCTTGAAATAGGGTAACGGAGGAAATACTCTCACTCTAATACATTTTGGTCCGGCGTAGACCTGTGGGCCGCCGCCGATAATTTCGACACGCCGCCAATTTAAGAAAAAGATGATCAGCGCGCCGGTTATCACATTACATCAGCCGAAAAAATAATATTATCAATGTGGAAAATTGTTTAGTTTTCATAAAAATTCATTGAAACAGTCAATACTATTTATTACTGATCTCCAAATAATCACACTCATATTAATCTCAATTTCTCCTCTAATTCACTGCATTCGAAACCGTTTACCATCTCTATTCACTACGTTGGCTTTAATATCCATAAATATTAGGATCGTTGATTGTAGGTCGAGAAATAATAATATAGAAAAAATGTCTCGTGTGAATCAATAGTAAAATTAATAATATGTTTATCCCGATTCAACTGATTACGCCGAATCGCGCCGCCGATATTTTCAGGAAATGGTGTCACGCAGATTCGCCGTGATTCGTATATCGAATCATTAAGTAAAAATCGTGATTAATCCACAGAGCAGTGATATGGTACCTTTTTTATCAATCCCCATGTGTTTTTTGCATGGGTATTCTTTGGCATCTTAGTTCTTATGACATTATTTTAATTATCGTCGTTTTAAGCGGCAAATTGAGATTTTAATCACTCATTACCCTGTAATGTCGAAACTGCAAATCGTATCGAATTTCAATCTTAACGTGTGACAATCGATTGAACATTCCATGAGATGTCGAAGTAAGTTCCACTTTACAGTTTTTCGTCATTGTTGATGGTACTTCCAGAGAAAATTAACCAAGTCCTTTAATTTGAATTTTTGTTTTTGAAGTTCGATTTGGGTTTTTTTTAAGAATATGATTGAGCTTTGAGAAACGATTCGATACTGTAACCGATTCTAAAATCGGTGTAGCCGAAATCAGTTAAATTCACCTGAGAAGTGTGCAGATATTTTTGAGAAATTGTAGTGCGAATTAAATTTTTCGGTATCTTCCGAATCGAAAACTGAATAACGCTTAAACTGAAATAAATTCATTTGGTAACCGACTATCCAAATCTGCCAATCCGATAAACCTGATTAATTTATGTTAAATGGACATTTTTATACTTATCACCCTGTATCTCCTAAACCGGAAATCGGATCTGACTAAAAAGTGAGATCGGTAGATCGGATCAGCCATCTACGAGAAAAATGAGTTGCATTCTTCTAATTTCGTTTCACATATCATCCTGTGGTTCCGCAATCAGTAATCGGATTCAAACGTAATTCAGGAACCTTATTTAGGAGTATACTACTTTTCATATGAATCTGAGCTTGCAGAAAACGGTTTAGCCATCTCCGAGAAAATTGAGTGAAATTTTTTGTCACACACGCATTTGCTGACCTCGACGAACTGATTCGAATGCTATATGGGTAAATATGGAACATAACTTCTAACATTTATTACAGTAAGTAGTTTAAATCAAAATAATTATGATATTACGTTCAACCTGAAAATGCTGCCGTCATCTAGTTTACATGTCATAATCGAACGATTGTATTACCAAAAACGAACCGTGCTAAAATCGGTCCGAGGCAAAATTCCATGAAAAAAGTTGCTGTGCACAGTCTTTTTGGTACTTAGAAACAATTGTATGTTACAGTATAAAAATCATGTTTAATTTGGCTCCGAAACAGCGCTTTATCATCAAACGCGAAAAACTCCTACTACTGGAATAAGGCGAAAAGTCGGATTTTGACAATCTATGGCTTGTTGGATAGCTATTACCGTGCGGAATCTAAGTCTGAAAACATAATCTGTTTTCAAGGTTAGTTGTGACAGATATTGTCAAAAAACTGAAAATTTCGACATAAAACTTTGTATAAAAAGTAAACATCCGATCTCAAAACCATTCAATAGCATTCTGGGTGACGGGGAGACCTTTTATTTGCGACTAGTTCGATCAAAATCGGTCCAGCCATCTTTGAGATCTCGACCTCTTTGTTGAATTTTTGTATTTTCCGAACGGGTTTGATGAGTAGATGTCGGAAAACGATGTATAAGGTGGTTCTGAATTCAAAGATGTCGGCTTCCGGTCTATAAATATTCCTTAAAACCCTTACAATATGGATATTTTCGAACAGGTTTGATGAGTAGATGTCAAATATCGATGATTGAAGGGGTTCTGAATTCCAATATGGCGGCGTCCGGTTTATTTATAGTTCTTGAATGTCATTATTATATAGGGATTTTCGGAACGAGTTTGATGAGTAGATGTAGGAAAACGATGGTTGAGGTCGTCCCTAAAACCAAAATGACAGGTTCCGGTTAATTTCGTTTTTACGTTTTTGAAACAGTAGTAGAATATCTGCGGCAGATCTAAATTGTAGTCAAAATTGGTGAAAAATACTAAAATATCAATCAAATCAGTTTCAAATTTCCAAGACATTTTAAACTAGACAAAGGGTGAGTGCAAATTGTCAGGCAATGCAAATTTCAAATTTGAAACATAAAACAGTGCCATAAATAAAACGAAATTCTGGATATAAAGAGCTGGAACAGATGGCTATGTCATATTGGAATTCAGAACCACCTCGAACATCGTGTTATGATATCTACTAATCAATCCTTTTCCAAAAATACCCCTATTGTAAGAATTTCCAAGGAACATCAATAAACCGGAAGTCTCCATTTTGAATATTCCAAAATAGCTCAAACATAATTTTCCGGATTCTACTCCCGCACCCGTTCCAGAAGTACTTGTATTGTAATATTTTTCATTGAATAGAAATGCGCTGGAAATCATTTTCATTTTAAGCAAAAAATTTATGTTATTTGGGATTTGGTTCGTAAAATAAGATTACGATATTTGGGATTTGGTTCATCAAAAGAGTTACATAAAAAAGGTAACATAAAAAATTTTCGCAAACAGCATTTTGAGTCACGGTTCTTGACCCGATGAACTGTTTCAGAATATATATTGATTGATCCGTCATTTATTAGTTACAAATAAACCTAATTATAAATTGAAACAACAATACATGAGTCGCAGTTATTTTTTTAACGGTTGAAAAAGCCAACTAAGGGATTCAGTTTCATTTTTCAAATTTCCTGATAATTCTAAACTGTGCGTAATCATGCAACATCAATTATTACTTTCGTACGCAACTTTCCATAACCATAACCAAATCACTCAAAAAAGATTTGTCAAAGACATATTCCGATATCGAGTTTAAAGAATCCCAATGATCATGCCAAAGAGTGGGTACAAAATGAACTCAAATAAACTAATTAGGATTCTGAAAGCATTCTATGACATAATCAAGCGTTGTTATAAAAATAGTTTTTTTTTCAATTCACCACAGAGCAATTCCAGAAATTCTAGAATCGACTTATTTCAATTTGATGTTGTGCAGAGAATTTTTCGCGGAATATCGCAATCTCATGAATGCCGATTAGATCTCGCAAAAGAAGTCCGTTGTGCTACTAATGTGAAGCAATTAAAGACCGAAAGAGACCTGCCGAATGCCGTATATGGGTTTGACGTATATGGTTAGACGTATACTAATTCGTTCATTTCATGTGTTTTTAATATTGCGCGCCTTATTTTGATAGTGGATTTCACCATAATGCTCGTTCATACCAAACATTTTAGAAAATTCAATTTGAGTTATTATTTGATATCTCATACTAGTAAAAATTATATCCTAAATTCCTGAACATATTTTAGATTGTTGCTGTCTTAAATACAACCTATTCACGATTAGGTTCTACCCACTCTTGTACAAGATACGGTTAAAAATAAATACTATTTTTTCGAAATTTTTTTAGAGCTATCGTTCAACAAAATTTGTTTGGTTTGGTTTGATTTGCATAATATAAAGCATCATTCGAACAACATTCCGTAAGTTTTTCATGGCAAAATATTGAACATAAGCCGGTGAAGGACGATTTTTAAGGACACTTTTTAGATATCATGATTTGCGGTGTCCACTGTATCTCAGCGAAGACTAATCAGAAGTCAACAAATCAAAGCAGTATTGTTTTAGTAGATTTTTTTTCTAACCCAAACGTTTCTGTTTGATTTTTTAAATTTTTGGTGGATGTTTTTGGGTTGGCGGTTCAATGCATGTGGCACTGGTCTTACAAACCAGTTGTCATTTGTTCAAGCCCCGACCGGGAAGGATTCATGGTGTCAGTAGGATCGTAGCGTTTAATTGTCTTTTTTGTCTATAAAATCAAAGGAATCAATTCATTTTTCTGTGGAGCGCGTATTGTTTTCTTTGTATTTTGTCATAATAAAACATTTCAAGAATATTTTGATGAATTTTCAAGTTAATCGAAGCAGAACTCTTGATAATCAAAGATAACTTTCCATAACTTCCAGAGTTTTGTTCCGATAGGTTTGAAAATTTTACAGAATATTCTATAAATGTTTTAATATAGGAAAATATAAAGAAAAAAGTAAATGATTTTTCAAAAGTGTTAGACCCAACCCGCCTCTTGAGGCTCAAAATAAATATTTTTAAAAATATAAAACCTGTTTTAATCCACCTAGTGGTGTAATGATGCCTTTCTCATATCAATCATACTATCATATATAATACTGTGCATTCTTCAAAATAACTTTCTTCGATTCTTAAAAGGATAACCGAAATCGGTTTGTTTGACCGTCTACTGATAAAAACTATCAATTGGAGAAGATTTGAGGTCGATTTAGAAAACTTTTTACGGTTTTTCGCTCTTTTCAGTGATGGTATGAAATGTTTTACATACTTTACCCTATATTTCCAGATCCGGAAGTCGATTTGTGAAAATCGAAAAGTTAGAAAACATATTTTCATTTTTTTGCACATTTTATCCCATAACTCCGGAACCGAAAGTCGGATCCATGTTATATTCAGAAAATTTGTATGAGACCACAAGACTTTTCATTTGTATCTAAGTTTGTGAAAATCGGTTCAGCCATCTCCGAGAAAAGTTAGTGCACAAAAACGTTACATACACACATACGCACATACACACAGCCATTTTGCGTACTCGACGAACTGAGTCGAATGGTATATGACACTCGGCCCTCCGGGCCTTGGTTCAAAAGTCGGTTTTCACAGTGATTGCATAACCTTTCTATTTGAGAAAGGCAAAAAGAGACGTTTCATGTTTTGATTTTAGTTTTTCGGTTGGTATTCTACGTTTTGAAATAGTATGCAATTTTATTCACAGTGTATATTTTTGCAAGAATGCCCAATCAATTTCCTACATTTTCTTTTTGGACTCAATGTTTCTACAATTTACAGTTTCCGAGTTATCACGATTTGAAGAAAGTGCATACAAAAATAGGGGTAGATGGGGTAAAACGTACCCCCTAAGAAAATGTAGCTGTATCTTAACTATAGAGAATAACACGAAAGAGTTTCATGCATGACTATCTTCTCTAATCATTACTTCTCAAAATTACGTACAAATACTTGCTGAATGCATTGAAAAATACATGAAATATCTTATTTTCCAAAACCCTTAAAAATTGTCTATTGAAGTATATGCGTGGCATGACGCCCGATCGCGGAAAACATGAAAAATATACATTTTAAATTATGCGAAGTGACGATTATCTGAACATAGAGGCAGGACGATCTTAAACATCGGGTAAACATCCATCAAAACAACGGATTAAAGCTTATGACAACCACGGGGCAATATGCACCCTCATAAAGCTTCTTCTTATTTAAAGAAAGCTTTAGACTTTTCTTTGACAAAATATTTGCCAGGTGGAAGATTGTTCACTATTATTCATTAAATTGATAACTTGGATAAATTTTGGAAGCGAATTGTTGAGCATTTTGCCTCACACAATTCGGGTCGTTTTGCCTCCAAAAATATAAGACGATATATTTGACGATTTTTCTATAAAATTGCAAACACATCGTCTGTATTAGAACTAATTTTAGAAACCCGAAGTTTACTGGTTACATAATTAAAATCGTCTTCCTCACTCTAGAAAATTACTATGGAACGAACATCAAAAATTACTTATAACAGAGACATAATCGTTTTTTTTTTTTTAATTTTTCGATATGTGATTGAACCATCGCTACCAAAAATTGTTATAATAATCTGTTGTTATGGTGGACTTTCAGTTTGATTAAAATTTCAGTGTAAAAAATTGGTACCTTTTGAGCAAAGCAAAAGGTGCATCATGCCTCGAGGGTACGTTCTACCCCATCTTCCCCTACATACGCCTGTTTTAAAAATCAATCCCTAGTCGAATTGGTCTCTGCACCGGTGCAAAATTAATGTATCTAACAACGTGCGCAAAGTTTCATCATTTCTGAAATCGCTCTGGTATTTAGATACGTCTGAATGCCTAATATATGCGGTGGTATCAACAGCATAAAAATCAATATGATAAAACGTGCTCTTATTAAAATCACTTATACGTTATCCTAATTAAAATACTGGCAACGCTGATAGATCATCAATTCTTTTCCTGCCTATTATAACCGATCAGCACGTGAGCTTACCAAATATCGAATGAATTCGAATATTCTGACTCAAGGAACTCGTTGTGACTTTAGCAGCACTCACCACTAGCCATGAAAATGAGAATCATGACGCCGACGTCTGAGTGCTATTGTGAGCATCGGTTAAAAAGTGAGAATGAGGGTGACTTGTGACGAAAAGAGTCCACCGTAAAACAAGTCGATGGTTTGAAAAAAGATAGTAGCAAACTGTTGTGAGTAAGAGTGGGAAAAAACGAAAATGCAAAAATGAAACGCAAGCTTTTTCTATGTGAGCATAGAACGAAGCAGAAACGAAACCTCCCGGTGTAACTCATTCAACAGATGGTTGTTCATTTAATTCCGTCTCGGTCCGCGACCCGTTACTCACTGGAGACCTCTGTCTCTCTCGCGAATGTTTTTACACGGAAGTATCTTAACCCGATGAGGTAATTTTACTACGCGAGAAATGACTGGCAGCACTTCCCCTGCGGGATTGGTGCTCGCAGATATGTATATGCTGTAACCGTGAAAGCACCGAAGTAAAAGTGAGAGTACTTTGGACCTTTCCCTCTCACCGATATCATTTCCTGTTGCGTCAATTGTCGACTCAGTGAACAATCGCGTACATATGCAGCGATTCGTTTTTTTATTTACATTCTCTTTCACCTACAGCAACTTGTAATTTTGCATCACATAAACAGGAAGACTTGAATGAAAGGTTCTCTCCATTAGGCTGTAAACCCTTTCACCGGCGTTGCAGTAACGCAATAATTTGATTGTGTTTTGATCGGTCGTTCGGTCTTGGGATTAGCAGAATAGCGTGGGAGCAGAAATCGGCATCTTCCTGACGTTTCGATTCCTCGCGGTTAAGCTTCGCCATGATGGTTCTTTGTTGGAGGCATTCTCTTTTCTGCCCACTTTTGCAATTCATACGTCGCGTAATAATGAATATTTATTATTTCGAAACTCACATTTCTTTTCTTTCTACTTATCATTCTGTTATTTTAAAATTCATCAAATTCAAATGCGAGAAGATTGCGATATCGTGAAGATTGTGCGCGAGTTACAGGTATGTGAAAAAAATACAACAAACAAAACATCACCATTGCTAGTAAGCAGTTCAACGCGATTGCAAAAAGATAATAATGTTGAGAAATGTTTTCTTTGTGAGAATGATGTGGTCTCAAATCAGAAATCGACAACACGGCGGACTTAAATCAGAAATTATACGTAGTGCTATAACATTCTCTACTTGGATGAGAGGACATATCAGTGCTCATATGATAAATTTTTAGAAGTACGAAATATACATAAGAAATGATTTGGATTACTTAAGAATTTGATTAGCAAAGACAGTGAAACCCTTTTGAGTTCATAAGCTTTTTCAAGTCCATTTTGACAGCTAGAATTATTTCATTCTAAACATCTTTTTTCTATGGTTCTTTATTTAAAATTCATTTCAGACGAATTTCTCGCTAGATCGTTTTCGCAGTTGACAGCCCGCTCGCAGATTTGATTGAAACTTTCTGGACATGTACACTTTCTTCCAAAATATAATTTTACATATTTTGTTTTTCATTTTTCAAAATTGATCTAGACTGTCTTTTGAAAAGGGCCAAACTTTTTGACCATCTTCTTCGAAAAATAATGATCTTCACAGAATCAATTAAATTTTCGAATAAAAATATTGAAAAAATTCTTTATCAAATTCTTCACTTAAAAAATTGACTTTAAAAATATGAAATCGATTTACAGAAAAACTCCATTTTTTATTTTGATAAAATTTTGTTTCAAGTTAGATGAAAGTGTTCCTTTTCAATCGTTCATACATTGCCAGGTAGACACTTTTAAGAAAAAAAGTTTTTCTATAAAAATCTTTGTCTTATCCAGCACGGATGTTTTCTGCAAATATCGGGCAAACTAGCAATTCATCGGAATCTTGAATGATTAAGACTTTCAGTTTGGTTTAGATTTCGATAAAAGAAAACATTGGATAATTTATTTTTGTTTTGATTATAGAGATCTTGACCTGAAGGTCATTCGCCTCTGCGGGCTACAAAAAAAAACTTTCTGACCCTATGGTCGGGGTTGGGAATCGAATTCAGGTGGGCTGCATGAAAGGCATCGACTTAAACTTGAGTGACGTTATATTTTAGAAAAACTCTCCCCTTGTCTCAATTTATCACAATATTTTAAATTCCTTTCTCTTAAAGCGTGCCGTAGTTTTTCGATGACGCCTAATTGGTGAATCCGAATTTTGCCGATAAGCTTCATACACGAGGAAATTTTTCATAATAACACATGGATCAAGATGTTCCGAGACTAAAGCAGAGATGGCGCTCGTAGTAAACCAGTAACCACGTCTTTCTAGAGTACTAACCTTTGCTTGAAACGGGTCAAAATTTTAAGTCGATCCGACCAGAAACAGCTGAGTTATCGAGGTTGGAGTAAAGTCGTTTTGTAGTTTGTTTAAAAAATGGAAAAAACCGAGTTTCGTGTTTTGATAAAACATTGTTTTTTAATGGGTAAAAACACCGTGCAAGCTAAACAATGGATTGAAAAATGTTATCCGGACTCTTGTCCATCAAAAGCAACGATTTGTCGGTGGTTCGCCGAGTTTAAACGTGGTCGTACCGACACAAATGACGCGGAACGCTCGGGTAGACCTGTGGAAGCCGTTACACCGGAAAATGTGAGTGAAGTGACAAAAATTATAATGAAAGATCGTAAAGTGAAGCTACCCCCCATACTCGCCAGATTTAGCCCCCAGTGACTACTGGCTCTTTGCTGATCTTAAAAAAATGCTCCAGGGAAAAAGATTTGGCTCAAATGAGGAGGTCATCGCTGAAACTGAAGCTTATTTTGAAGCGAAAGATAAATTTTTTTATAAACATGGTATTGAAAAATTGGAAAAACGTTGGAACCATTGTATCACCCTAAAAGGTGATTATGTTGATGAATAAAAAAATATGGCAAAAAAAATGTTGTTTCCATTGTTAGTCTCGGGACTTATTGATCCATGTGTTACTATTCTGCAGACTCCTTGCAAATCGGGTGTTGAGCGAAGAGCTCATAAAAGAATCAGCGAATTAATCCTTCAAAACTAAAAAACAATAAAATCGCAAATGAAATATTAAAGGAGTCAGTTTTGTGGTTGCTACAAAGTGAAAGTGTATAGAAGGCTGATATTTTAATTATTTTATGTTTTATTTATAAGGACACCGTTTCAAAATCCGAAAAATATGAGATTAGTAGAGCGGGCAAATTTTATTCGTATTCACGTCAATCCGATTTCTTCTCTGGTATTACCCATCCGTCTTATTTTTGATCGCCACTAAACGTCACTATTTATAGGTAAATGCAATGAGTTTCAATTATGTTGATTAAACAGACTTCTTGGCGACCAGTTTTTACACTTTTTTCCAATCTTTTTCGAACTGTTGAATGGTTTCGGCTGCCGAGACATGTTTCCTAAGATGTGCCTTCATTAATGCTCAAAATTCCTCAATTGGTCGAAGTTGTGGGCAATTTGGTGGATTCATGTTTTTTGGGACGAAAGTGACAAAATTGGTAGTATACCATTCTACCCTTGATTTCGAGTAGTGGCAAGAAGCAAGATCTGCCAGAAGACAACAGGATCTTTGTGGCTTCGAATCATGGGTGGAAGTCGATTTTGTAAACATTCCTTGAGGTATATTTCGCTGTTCATTGAAACAGTGGCGATGAAGGGTTTCGAAATCTTACCGCAGCTACAAATTGCTTGCCAGACTATAGCTTTCTTACCAAATTTTTCGACTTCAATCGATTTCTCGGGCTGGTTTAATACTTGCCCTTCTCGCACCGTATAATATTGTGGTCCCGGCAACGATTTGTAATCGAGTTTCACGTAGGTTTTGTCGTCCATGATTATCTAGTTCAAATTTCCAGCAAGAATCGTATTGTACAGCTTTCGAACCCTCGGCCTGATGCTACTTGTTTCGGACTACGTTTTGGTTGATTCTGCTTCTTATAGGTTCGAAGATTCAAACGTTCTTTAACATGAAGAACATTTGACTTCGAAGTGTCCACTTTTTTGGTCACATCCCGAACTGAAACCTCTTTCTTTTTCTCGAACGCCTTCAGTATACGTTTATCCAACTGAGGGTTAGCAGGACCTTTTTTCGACCCGTTTTCGGTTTATCCTCAAAGGTGTTATCCTCACCGAGCTTCCCAATTGCGTTTCGCACGGTTTTTTCACTTACTCCTTCCATTTCTCCTATCTTTCTCAGTGACAGTCCGCGTTCTGTGCACCATTTGTACACAATTTTTCGACGTTGTTCTGCTGAAAGTCCACGCATTTCGAAACAAACTAATGAAAACGAATAAACAACTGCACAAGTGGTTAGAGAAGAGTGTAAACAACATAAAAATATATCACTAGCAGACGGATTAGTAGAAAAAAAGTCAATGTCGTTTCAATGATCAATTCACATAACTAACTTTAGAAGCGCGATTTTGATCAAGTATAGGTCCCATATTTGGTTTGGTTTAGGTGACACAATGCTAAACGCAAAAAGAAGTACATTTCAATGCGGAACTAGACACGAGACAGTACTATTGTGAATATATGGTGTATTGCCAATACTTTTGATACATGTTACTGTAGTGTGGAATAAAAATGGATCACCGTCATTGGTTTGTTTTGTTCTTAATGTGAGAGAAGATAATTTTTTTAGTTGATTACTGTTTGCAATGATCTGTAAATGAAGTAAATATTAAGTTTCAAATAATATTTTGAATTCTGAATATAAATTCTGAAAATAGAATTATTGAAGTGAAATCCTAAATCAGAATTCCAAACATAAATTAAGGAAATATATTCAGTTCTCAAACTCAAACTTTACATTAATTCAGCTTTCAAAAGTAGCGTAAAATGCAGCAGAGTAACACATGTTTTTACAATGCTATTATAAAGCTAAAGAAGGCGATTATTAGAATCTTATAGGATTATTACTCTTATAGTTATTATTAAAGTTTTGCTGCTCCAAAATATGGCATTGAATGTCGATATATAGCACGGCGGAAGGTTGTTGTAAAATAATGCTCACATACGTTTTGAATGCAAATTTAACGCACATTGCTTTAAAGTATGTAGGATTAGTGTAATTATACATTAACAATGTATAAATAGAGTTGTAAATGTGCAGTCAGGGCCGGTAGAAGAGGTGGGTACGGTGGGTAGCACTACCCACCCGAAAATTCCAAAGGTGGATAATTACCCACCTGAAATTTCGAACAAAAAACAATGGAAATATTAGCATTATTCAAAATAATAAGAATAGTTTTATTGTAATTCGGAATAGTAAATAAAATCAAAATTATAGAATGCTAGTTCTTAAGGTAGATCAAGGATGTGAAGATATACGGCAGAAATGTGAGACGTGACAAGGGTCATTTGAGCAGGCAGATATCTTTTAGTAACCTAACTTTTCCCTTCCAGCAAATGAGCCGAGCTTAAGCCTCTCATCAATGCGAATCACTCGGGTCTCTGAGATACCGGAAAATGCCGATAAAGGTCTTTTACTCTTTACATTCCGAACCGGCAAAAGAAGAATGCAGTAACAAGTAGAAAGTAACAACTTTTGGTAGCTTTGCCGGAATAGTACATAGTAGAAGACATTTATCGGAATTTTCCGGCAGATGCTTAAGGTCGACTCCTCTTGTAAAAAGTGAAAGTTGAGTTACTAAAAGATTTCTGCATGATGAAATGAACCTTGTCACATCTCACCTTCACATGAAGAAAATCACTCAAAATCTTTTGACGTAGGACTACGTTTTTTATATTCAATAATACAATATAATTTTAAGGCACACTGTTTAAGCTCTAAGATGCCAAGGGTATATTCTAATCTTAATTAACGACTAACTGCGAACTAGAATAGTATCATTAGGTAATGTCGTATCGGGGTCGCGGATTCTCGAAAATTCAACTTTCTGGTGGCGATCAGCAGTGGCCGGTGAATTGAATATAGCATGAGAGTCTTCCAGATGGCGTTGGTAAATATCTATGTTGGCCGCATCATTCAGTCCGTGTGGGTCCGTGGGAAAAATCATCAGGCTACGAAGACTCGGCGGGTGGCCCGCAGCCTGGTCATCGACTGGAGCGGTTCTCCGTTGTCGATGATGGTGATGTTACTGAAGAGAATGAAAGAGAAGTAAATATTGTGGCAAACGAGGTAAAAAGGGGATGTGGGAACAGCATGTCTAAATACGACAGAGATCTAATTAGTTGCCATCGAGATGGTGAAAAGACGGGGGAAAGGAGAGCGAAAATGTTAGTGACAATAAAAAGGATCTTGTTAGTTCCAATAAAGATGGTAGACAGGGACGGGGATCGAAAGAATCGAGCGGATGACTACGTTTTTGCTTTCTATACCGGTTTGCAAATTCAAAATACTAAGAACAGTACAAACAGTGCTCAGGTTTTGAACATCTATATCTGAATCATTTTTAATCAGTTTTCCATATCATTACATGAACTGCATTAAAAATATTTCTACACTTTCATTGAAGTAGATGAATCTATATCTATAAAATCATATTTCAGATAATTGGTGATCGAAACTTCAGTTTGTAAAGAAAATCTTGGTCATGGTTTCTTCTAACAAATACATACAAGTTCACGGTTTCCATTAAATTTCTGCGTTTCAAAGAGTGTGTTCGTTTTTAAGAAAATCACTCATACAAACCAAGATTCTGTATCGAATAAAGTTGAACTCTGTGTGGTTCAGAAAAGAAGTAAAAGTTGCTAACACGTCGTTCAAACAGTCCAGGAACTAACCAGAAAAACATAATTTCGTGTGCAGGCATATTTTTTATTCATCAACATTATCATCTTCAAATGACAAACAATCGTTCTAGCACTTTTCATAATTTTTCAATACCATCCTTATAGAATGGTTTGTCACTGGTCTAAACATCGGCTTCCTTTGCGGCGATGACTGTCTTATTCGAGCCAAATATTTTTCCCCGGCGTGTCTTTTTCTGATCCGCAAAGGACAAGGTAATTGTGAACAAGGTGGATGAGAAAACAGATCGCAGCCCAATTCGTTTAATTTTTTCATTGTTTTCATTGACTTATGGCACGGTGCATTGTCTTGGTTAACGGTGAATTTTGATGGTACTCTCCTGTTCAAGATAGTCGATGTTAATTATACCTCGAACATCTGAAAAACTTATGTCATGATTGTTCCAGCTACCTGTTACGTTTTCAGATGGCTTTCCCAGTCTGAATGTTGGTATGACTCCGGATAAAAATAGTGGATCCATGTTTCGTCCATTGTTCCATACCAACGCATTCCATTTTATTACGGCAGACTTTTGTTGATTATGAGCGGCCGTGTTCGAGATCCGTTTGGTGACGATTTTTATGCTCGTACAAGATTGTAAAAGAACTTCCAGTTCATGTGCTAGCGATCTCAGCATATCTAATCTCACGAACTTTGCTTTTGCGTTCATACATCACGATTATCAAAACTTGCTTAATTTTTCAAGGTTGACTGCTTCATTTAGCCACGTTCAAAATCTGAATACCACAAACCTTCATTTTTAATGGATCCTAGTGGGGGAAACACTTTTCAAGCTATAGCTGGGCTTGCGCGTTTTTTCCCTTTAAAAATTTATTTCCATTTTTCATAAATGAATTAGTAACGTCACTTATATGTCGATATATTCAGTGTTCGTGGTGCTATTGATGTTAAATGTTCTTCGAAGGTTGGTACTTTGAATTGAAAACAAATATTGGCAGTGATTTTGAAACCAGGTTAAACCTTAGATGCGAAATTTTGTTTTAAAACTTAGTACCGAAAACTCTTCAAACTTCTAATTTACGCGTTTCATGAAAAGTTTTATAGAATCAATATTTTATTTTGAAAAACAACTGCACTTTTTAGGGATAAATATCATTTCCATTAGAATAGAGAAATACTTTGAAATAGTGGGTCGTTCTTCGCAGTATGAAAAATTACCCACCTGAGTTTAACATGTTTCACCGGCCCTGTGTGCAGTGATATAATGCATATGGTTAGAATTCAGTCTGAAAATCCAGTTTTCGATTTTATTGAATATTCCGAGGAACTGACAATTTTTAAGACATTTAAACCACATTTTCTCATATTTTTGCACGCTTTATTTATTTGGTCGTTTAATTGCATTGATCGATTAGTGCTTAAGAATAATCGATTACACTAATCGACTCCGCTTTTATTATTCGATAGCCTAATAATCGATTAATACGAAATATCACACATCACTACCGTCTGCCTCTGGTAGCATGGCATGGCCTCCGCGTAAGTATGTGACAGAATACAGAATCGTCTCGAGTTGCACACACGATGATATTATTATTTGTTTTTTCTTTTGTTTTTCATTTCTCGATCCGTATCAATTCATCGGCTGCCAGACACGGCGCAACATTTTAATTTATTTTCCACCGTTTTGCTCTCTCGTTTATCGGAGGTTTTTTTTGTGTTCCCCCTACTGCTCGCTGTTGAGCTGTCGGATTCTACACACATTCTCCCAGCTGAGGTGAAGTAAAACCGTGTCCGAGAGACAGCGAAGTGAACCGCAAACGGGCCGAGCGCAAAGACAGTAGCAACGAAAGAATAAACTTTTATTTCGTGTGGTTTGTCCTCCCTTCGGCAATGACGGAACGTCTCACAGCGTCGCAAAGATGAAGCGAGATAGTCCCGAGGACACTTCATCGAAGTGAGTGATAATAATCTCACGCATCGCAGCATTTCACGGCGGCGCCGTGGCTTAGTTGGTTAAAGCGCCTGTCTAGTAAACAGGAGATCGTGAGTTCGAATCTCGCCGGAGCCTCTCAGCTGCGCCAACGCGTGGCGATGTTTTTTTATGTTCGACGATGATCATCGTTACAATGTAACAAATACTAACATATCTTCATTGTGAATAAGGAAAGTTATTTTTTTTGTTGGGCACCGCTTGGTCGCACTGACTCAGGCACTATTGACGCCGATATTTGACTCCAAAACGACGGGCGGCAAGTGCGCGATCAGGTTGTTTACTACAGAACCGGACCGATATTCTCAGTTGTGCAAAAATGTCAACGTAGCATGAAACATCGTCATCGCTCGGGGCCCAATTTCACCGACTGTGATTTTGTTCAGCTACCTGAGCTAGCTACGTCGTAGCAACTTATGACATTCTAGCTTACGTCACCAGAGGCGTCGTTCGAATTTCCTCTTTCTTTCGAGATATGTATTATTGGCAGGTCGTTCGCTTGGCATGTGTATTGTATTGTATTGAAATGTCAGCCGTTTTCGTACGGGGTGATGATTTCGAATGAGTAATCCGCGATCAAACGAAACATGGGAAAGGTTTTCTGGGAATCGGTTGCCGTTCTGGTATCTGCATCTGCAACAAGTTTGACCGCCTGGGGATAATCATATCCTGACGCATTTCTTTTTCTCTCCCTGCGTCTCGATCAATTCAAGTGTTCCTCTATTGTCATCAACTTGCTGTGGGATCATTTATAAGTGAAAAATGAAACGTTTCTAATGACGAACAGTGTGGAGTTTGACAATAAGGCTCACCTTATTTAATGTTTTGGGAGATAGCACATAATGTATGATTTTTTTAAAAAATTTTTACTCTTGGATATTTTCAGACTTAAATTTCACACGGTAATAGCTATTCAAACTTTGCCTAGATTATGAAATCCGTCCATTTTTAATGATGATATCGATATTTTTGTGTAAGTGACGTTTCGCCTTATTCCAGTATTAGAAGTTCTACGCGATGTTTCGGAGCAAAGTTAAAGCCCTATTTTCAATACTGTTTTATGCAATTGTTTCTTAGCACCTAAAAGATAATGAACAACACACTTTTTCATGACGTTTCGATTTTACCATGCTTCGTTTTTTGGCAACATAATCGCTCGAACATTAAATGTGTATTAGATAGATGACAGTATTTTTAAATTCAAACACAATAACTAAAAAAAATTATACCGATGCCAATTTTCCATATGGGACTGATATACAAGTATGGGCAGTATACTGCTTGCAACGATAAATGCTGGAAGAACACAACTTCTTACACCTTTGTACCACCTTTGTTTGTGAAAAATAATTTCGTTAATTTTTCTCGCAGATGGTTTAACTGATTTCTACAAACCTATACTCATATGAACAGTCCTATGTTTCCATATTAGGTTTCTAAAATTCATTTGTACTTCTGGTTCTGAAACTACAGGATAATATATGCAATGAAATTAAAGTAATATCACTCATTTTGCTCGTATATGGCAGAACCGATTTCATCCATCTAATGTTCAAATGAAAGGCCTTAATGTCCCCCATTGCTTGGTTTTTTTTAATCAGACCCGACTTCCGTATCACCCAGGAGATACAGGGTGATAAGAGTGAAAATTTTACATAAATTTATCGGGTTTACAGATGACCAAGTTTATTTCAGTTTTATTTTATTTTATTTGGAACGCACTACTTTTTCTCTAAGATGGCTACACTGATTTTCAAAAAAAAAAGAAATTGAAATCTAATAAAATGTTTTACAATCCATTAGGTGAATCTAACTGACTTCGTCTACATCGATTTCCGAATTCCGTTTTTAAAAGTATCGGGAATGGAGAAGCTAAAAGAAGGCCAAAACGAATATAAATAATTAAAAATTCAAATTAAAATAAACTTATGGACCAACACAAAATTGGTGATTTTTATTCGATTCCGACTTCCAATTTTGAAATTACAGGGTAATGAGTTTTTAAAATTCAAATCGTCATAGAAGCGAATCCAAAAAATCTTCAAAGTTGGGCTCAAAACTATTTCAATTTATTCGTCATACTAATTCATGGACATACGTACCATTTTGTGTTATGTTGGTCTCTAAATACCGTCTCTGGAAGTACCATAAATAATGACGCAAACTTTGAAGAGGAACCGAAACTTCTACATCTCATGGAATGCGTAACCGATTGTCACACGTTTAGATTTGAAGGAATAATTTTTAGGTTTCATACAATTTCTATCTTCGATTCGTTTTGCAGCTCCAAAATCACATGGTCATGAAAATAATTTCATGAAATCTAAAAACATCGAGAAGTATTCACGCAAGAAACACAGGCGGATTGATAAAAAAGGTATCATCTTACTGTTAGGTGGATTAAGCACGTTTTGCTTTCTCTTATAGAAAAGTTATACAATCACTGTGAAAATCGACTTTTGAACCGAGGCCCGGAGGGCCGAATGTCACATACCATTCGACTCAGCTCGACGAATTGAGCAAATGTCTGTGTGTGTATGTGACAAATAATGTCACTCGATTCTCTCAGAGATGGCTGAACCGATTTTCACAAACTCAGATTCAAGTGAAAGGTCTTACGGTACCATAGATCGCTATTGAATTTTATCCCGATGCGACTTCCGGTTCCGGAATTACAAGGTAAAATGTGAGAAAATTAGCGCTCATTTTTTTCGGAAATTATTGGGCAATAAGTATCAAAACTTTCAAACTGTCATACAAAATGATGCAAAGTCGGTAAGCATCGGTACGTGCTGGTACGGAAGAAGAAGAAAACGCACCCGCCTAGCACACAGCGTGCTTTGTTCAATTTTGTATAACGTGCAGAATTGCCACATTTAATTCTATATTAACTTAACATAACTGTTTACAAATTGAAAAGCTTATGGGAGTTTATACCCAAAGAAAGTTTTTGATTTTATTCAAGTTTCTAAAAAAAAACTTGACAGAATCTTCTAGTGATTATTTAAAAATATAAGTAATATGAGAAAGGCATCATTGCCCCACTAGGTGGATTATGCACGTTTTTTAATATGCATTTACGTTTTATGAACATACTTAGAGCACGAAATTGAATATAAAAGTACGCCATAGCTTATTTTCTTTCCATCTATTTGCCATCTATTACCAATTTGGTGTTAAGTCGATGAGTTTTTCAAAGCAGAAACTGAACAGCAAAAGGCAAAGTTTGTAGCAACTGAAATTCTCGGCACTTGAAATCTGACAGATAATTTGCATTTGCCGAGATTTTTGGTTCCGTGTGAATGATGAATTACTGAGATTGCCGTCGTTTTTGGATGGGAAAATTACCGAAATTATCGGTACCTATGCACACTGATTATTGTCGAAATACTCAGAAACTGATTGTAATATTCAAATCCAAATATGAATTTTGGTAGAAACGAAGTTATCTGGGACAGATTGTAAAATATGAAAGAAGCATTATGGGTTTCAAATTGTGTTAACACACAACGAAATCAAAGTCTTGGTATTACAATCCTTTTGTGGAATTTTGCATTTCTGTTTCAACAGACTTCAACAGCCGCTTCATAGCGTAAAAAATCATTAGTTAGTACTACGCCCAAGTAGCAAATGTAACTTATTGAAATTTCAAGAGGTTCTACAATTGTTCTAGAATTGTTTTTCTATGTTAGATATGTTCAGAAAGATTTTTAAATATATTAAAATCGGTTGTGCAACTTATCACTGTTAAGTTTTACGATACTACCGAAAAAATCACTATAGAACAATTTTAAGCAGAGCTTAAAATTGTCACGCATTCTCAATGAAAGAAACCATTCCAGCAGTCTCATTTTCAATGTTTTACTGTCTCATTCGTAAATGACCGACATCAGAACAAACGAAGAGAGACGAAGCATTTTCGTTTCTCATCGAAAACATGAGAGAGCATAATTGCCACCGTCACTCCTTCCTCTGTGACAAGACGAAAGGAAACTAAGGTCTTCAGGTAGCAACAGCAGAATTTCAATTCTCATTCTTTCATCGATGTATTGAAAATATGTGACGCTTGGCTATAAAAAGTGACTGAAATATGGCAAATCGAAGTAATTACATCCCAGAACTTCTTTGGAAACCAAAACTACTACAAATTCGAGCACCAACAGTTGAAACTTATTGTGAAACCTTTTTCTGTCGTTTTCAATTCTC
This sequence comes from Malaya genurostris, assembly GCF_030247185.1. Classification (NCBI taxonomy): domain Eukaryota; kingdom Metazoa; phylum Arthropoda; class Insecta; order Diptera; family Culicidae; genus Malaya; species Malaya genurostris. The sequence goes on along the minus strand of NC_080572.1, from coordinate 66,115,606 downwards.
ACAGCTTAGGTTGAATATCGACACTGCATACTATGGGATTTTCACTGAAAACTGCAAATGACTGAAAGGGCAAATGAAAGAAAAAACACAATTTTGAAACTACTGTCCCGCTTATGTCACTGACTGGACATGGACTTCGTTCTCATAGTTTGCAAGCGAAGCTGAGAGTGACTGTAAATTCTTGTCATTTTCGTCTATTTTTCAGTCAATGAAAATGACTTTTGTTAGCTCTGATTTTAAGTACATCTGAAACAATTATGCAGCAAATCATTAACTTGCCCACGTTGCACTAGTAGTTATAGAAGCTCTGCAAAAATGTTCACATCTTCATGTAAAAAATGAAGTAACTAAAACAATTGTTCAACTTATCAAACATTTTCCAAATGGCTGTCATAATTGCATCGGACTCAATATATGCCGAAATGGCTGTATATTTCTTGTGAAGAAAAAAATCGCAAGGCAAAAAATGATAAGCCGAGTTCAAAACCTCGCTGTAAAAACTATTTTGCTGCCGAATCCGCATAGTCTTGGCATCCCTCGTGGAATTTCAGGTCAGTGTGTGCAGTTTTCTTCAGTTTTAGAGAAACAATTCGAAACTTGTAAATAAGTTGTACCAGATTTATCTGCTTGAAATGAACGCAAAACTTGCCGACATAAGAATATTATCATAAAAGTTTTAGAAATACAGCATTACATACGCAATGAAAATAAAAATCAATCAGATAATTTGAATCCGGTTTTTATCTCGCGAAAAAAATGAACAGACCTGACATCACTTTTTAAAGATATTGAAAGAAAAGTTAAGTTCATCATAGTTACTCTTATAGTTATATATTATCGCTTGAGCAACTTGTTTTTGCAACTAAAGCACATGAGCTCACCAAAATAATACCTACAGTGCGTATCACAAATGTCGTGTTTACTAAGATAAATGACTATACTGTATTGTATTTTTAGTCAACTAGTTTGATTAAAATAAAAACAACTATTTTGATAAAAAGAGAAACAAAAATTTTTCTTTTAAATATTTAAATGTTTATATTTCCTTTTATTTAGGTTAAATAAATAATTACGTTGGATGAACCATTTTCTTTCAAACACACTGTTACCCTCGATTCCATATTGGAAAATATTGAAGAAAAATTCATTTGAAGAAAAAACAAACATCAATATGATTAAAATCGTCTGAAAAAGGTGTATGAATGTTTGATAGCTTTCTTATACATGTTTTAAACACTATCCCGATCATATTCATTGAAAAGTATAGATTGTTATTTTAATAGAAATTGATGTGCAATCATCAAAACACGTACATTTAAAGGCGCTCGAAAATTTCAGGCATACGAACACATGTTTCACCATAAAAATGCAGTTCGTTGTAGATTATCTATTGACTAAAACATAAAAGATCAATTCTACAATATATAGTATTACCATTTATTTATGTGCAGAATATTTTTAAAGTCCCATGTTTGTAAGTTCCATTGTTGTATAGAAAATCAAATGTGAAACTTATTCATTAGAAATTATGTTTGCTGTTTTTATGAACATCAATTCAATTCTTGTTTACATTACGTAGTAGTTCTGCAGTTGAAATGGGATCGATGCATGAGTTTTTGTATCAGTTGCACAATAATTGTGAATAAATGTTCGTGCTACTTAATGATATGTTGCACTACTCAGAAAAATTGCGCTTTTTTCATAACACAACAGTTACTACAATAGTAATATAAACTGATTTGATAAATTGCACAATCTGTAGAAAAATACAGGACAGCAACTTAACGTGCTACTTGGGCGGCCCTACTGACACTATAAATTCTTCTAGGGCAGGGCTAGAACATACGACAACTGGCTTGTAAGACCAGTGCACAGTGGTCCGAAACGGGAAATAAAAGGTACATTGAGAAAATACGAGCGTTGTATGGCTGGTATCCACTATCACCCACTGCTCATAAATTGTTGGTACATGGAGCCACGATAATTAGGCACGTGATTTTACCTATTGGTATGCTCAGTGAAGAAACTCGGGAGACTCGAAATAAAAGTATCCGGAATATTAGAGAGCTAGAAATTTCAGCTAAATCTTGCACGTCGAAGATGTTTTTAAAAGGCTGCTGTTAACTTCAGACCCTATCTTGACATTGTTGAACAAACAAAAAGGAGAAATTCAGAAGACTTACCCGAACAAGCAAAATATTCAGTTTTAAATAATAATTAAAATAATTCATTATTTCATTTATTCAATACATATCAAACCGCCATCAACTGTTATCTTATGCATTATTTTGAATGTGAACGATACGAGTCTTTTGATAACGGAATCAAATTCAATTGAATCAGTTGTTTTGGTAACAAATTAATAAAAATTGTTCAGCAAAAAATCTATTATCGGCTGTAGTTTTTGTGTGTCTCATTTCTCGAATGGACAATGTATGGAACACTTGTAGGGCTAATTTGAAACTATTACATTGCTAAAGGTGATATGTTGACACGCTAAGGCGTTTAAGAGTTATGCAATGTTTTTGAGTCATTTAGGGGTTAGCCAAATTTTGTGCTAGAGCACATAACCGTATTTATTATTTTTACGTTTCGTCTTTGACTCATCAGTGCAGAGCAGTTCAAATTGAACTGCTTAGTGCTAAACTCGACAGTTCAATTTGAACCGCTAAGCAGACGTAAAGTTTCTGCTACTTACCGAACACTTTTTGTTTTGCAACAGAGTGCAATGTCTTTTCTGACGTGCCGAACGAAAACGTGTTTTCGACTATTTCTGGCCGATGCAGGTTTGGTCCCTCTCAATTTTCTCTTCAATTTTTACTTATATTATGACCTTTCAGGAACCGCATAGGATATATTTTTATCGATCTGGCATCTAATGCATATTGATATTTGATGGTTGACAAGTTTTTATGAAAAAACAATCATAACTTTTCACTGGTAGCTCATACGAAAAAGCTTAGTTCAGCCAAATTGTGCGCAATAACAATTCTTTTGAAGACCGCTTTCCCATAGAACGTTTCACAAAAAAGTTAAAACAAAAAAAGTGATTTTTCAGGAGCCACCCTACCCTAGAAAGGTGCTCTTTTCAGCAAAGTTGCTTAAAAGAATATTACATACAATATTGTACAATGAAATCGTTTTTGAGGTCAAAAAAGAAAGTTAGATTTCAGATTCCAATCTGAATAAGGACCACCCTAGTAACCTTTTACATCAAAAGGAGCGCCATTTGATTACAAACAACTTTGGTGAAGTTGCCAACTGCAAAAAAAACTAATATTTAATAGTGAAAATATTTTTGTCATGATAAATTTCCGTTTCGGACCACTGTGCAATGGGAGATGTCAAGTTGTTTCCCGATCAGTCGGTGTCTTGGCTCCTGGAATTTTTTTCTGGCCACCTAGAGTTTCATTCATTTAAGGCTTCGGTCTTTTTCAAGGCTGCCTGAATCACTAACAGTCTTTTCAAAGACTAAAAATTAGTCAGCCTTTCTCAAGGCTATACAAAGAGTGATATTCTAATATAATCAGTCTTTTTCAAGACTAAGAAATTAATCAGCCTTTTTTAAGGCTAACTATTCAAAGAATTATTCTTCGAACTAATCAGTCTTTATTAAGACTACCACAAAATCAGTCTTGATCAAGACTTAATCAAACTAGGAGTGTAATCGAAGACTAGTTCAGCTTAGTTAATTTATATTTTTCAAAAATGCCTGCGTCCAACCGGAAGGGCAATAAGCCTAAGGCTAAAAGTAATTCAATGCGGAAGAAATCTAAATCCCTTATTCTAAATTTTTTAATAACATAGACGATCTTATAGAATCTGAATGTAAAAATAAAAGACTACGGACGGACTTCCCTCCCGTTGATTCTATGCCGTCTGACAATATTTACGAGATTCTTCCTGAATTGGATTGTAGCGACATAGAAGAAAATTCTTCATAAATTCCCAAAATGGACGCTTGTCGTTCTGGGAAGAAACAACAATCTATGCCACCAGTGACGGTGAGGATTTCCGACTTCAAAGCATTTCGTACTGAGATTTCTACTTTTCTCCCGGGAGTGAAAGTCTCATTTCAAATCGGACGAAGAGGAGAATGTCAAGTCTTGGTTGTTGGATTGGAAGATTATGAACGTCTTATCCGATATTTGTCCGAGAAACTTCATAAATTTTATTCATATGATATAAAATCAGACAGACCCTTCAAGGCTGTCTTGAAAGGTTTATCAAATGATCAAAGTGCTGAAGAAATTTAAAATGAACTAAAAGATTGCTTGGTTTTGCCCCTTCCCAAGTAATACATATAAAAAAGAGCGAATGGTACTTCTAAACCACGCTCTGGAATTTCCCATGAACTTAACGTAATACACTTCAATCGAAGTGATGTAAACAATTTGAAAACTTTAGAAAAGGACGTTTCATTTCCCACATTAAAATTCATTGGGAACATTATAAACGGCATAATCGTATTGCAAACTTAACGCAATGTCGTCGTTGCCAAGGCTTCGGTCATGGAACCAAAAATTGTCATATGGATATACTGTGTTTGAATTGTGGTAAGTCGCATTCGAAAGACTTTTGTCCAATGAATGAAACCACTGATAAATTTTCATGTTCAAATTACGATGGAAATCATAAATCCAATTATTTGAATGTACTGTCAGGGAAAAAATTTAAACGCTCGTTCGCTTAGACAACAAGTCAAATCAACGACCATAAATTTACAGAACATACCTGAAAATCGCAAAAATGATACAAATGCCACGCCTAATTCTTCTAAGGGATTCATTCCTTCGAATGTGAAACAAAAAATAGATACGCCTGCCAATTTGTCTTCTAACGAAAACAATTTATTGACAGGTAGATCGACCACCTCATCATCTTCTTCTAATGACAGTTACGCTTTGGTAACAGGTAGACAACTACCACTTAATTCTTCTAATGTAAATAATCAAAACACAAGAACACCTTCCGGTTCAGCTTCTAACGAAAACAATTTATTAATAGGTAGATCGGCCAAATCATCTTCTTCTAATGGCTACCAATATTTCTTCAATGCCATTCGCTTCTTTAAACGAAGTCGAATTAGGCGATATAACGCAAAATAAAATTATCTAATTGGATGGCAATTTGCAAACCATATTATAATGTATTTAAAATTTAGCAGTGATGTTAAATAATTATTTGAATATTTTAAATTGGAATGCTCGATCTTTAAAATCGAGTAAAGATGAATTTTATAATTTTCTCAAAGTTCACAAAATTCATATTGCCATTGTGACGGAAACTTTTCTTAAACCAAATGTCAAATTGAAAAGCAGTCCACATTATGTGGTTCATCGATTTGACAGGTTTACTGGAATGGGTGGTGGAGTTGCCATTTTTGTCCAACGGCAAATTAAACATCGAATATTACCTTCTTTCAATACTAAAGTTATTGAAAGCATGGGAATCGAAGTTGAAACCTTTCATGGAATTTATTCATCGCTGGAGCATATTTGCCATTCCAATGCACCGGCAAACAATTAAAATTCTTTGAAGGCGATTTGCAAAAAGTCACAAGATATCGACCGAAATTTTTCGTAATAGGGGACTTAAATGCAAAGCATGTCCAGTGGAATTGAAGGCAAAATAACAGTAATGGCAGAATACTTTATAATCAACTCTCAGCTGGTTACTTTACAGTTCTTTATCCCAGTAATCCGACTTGTTTCTCTTCCGTGAAAACCCCGTCTAAAATTGATCTGGTTCTAACAGATCAAAGTCACATTTGTAGTGAACCGATGACACATGCTGACTTTGACTCAGATCATCTTCCAGTAACATTTAGACTTTCCAACGAAGCTATAATTCAACTATCATAGAGCTAATTGGTTGGATTACAGATCTTACATTGAAAATCATGTGGATCATGAAACTATTTTAGGAAATTCTGCGGACATCGAAACAGCAATTGATAATTTGAATCATTACATTATCGAAGCTAGAAATCTTTCAGTTCACAAAGCTCAAACTAAATTAAATTCTCCTATCATCGATGACAATCTTCAACTGCTCATTCGGTTGAAGAATGTTCGTCGACGACAATATCGACGTTCTCGTGATCCTGCTATGAAAAACATAGTTAAGCATTTACAAAAAGAAATGAAACATAGATTTACTCTTTTTCGAAATGAAAATTTCGCTAAAGAAGTTGAACAAATTAAACCATATTCTAAACCTTTCTGGAAACTTTCTAAGGTTCTTAAGAAACTTCAGAAGGAAATTCCTGCTCTCACGGAAGGAAATCAAATACTTCTTACAAATGGCGAAAAAGTTCAAAAACTTGCTCAGCAGTTCGAGAGTGTCCACAATTTTAATTTGAACGTTGTGAGTCCTATTGAAAACGACGTTTCACTGAAATATGATCATATTTCAACTCAAGTGTTATTACAAGATGACATTGTTGAGACGAATTTTGATGAAATAAAATCAATTATTAGGAAACTTAAAAACATGAAGGCTCCTGTAATGATGGAATCTTTAATATTCTTATTAAAAATCTTCTCGATGTTGCCTTGAGACTTTTGGTTAAAATTTTTAACAAGTGTTTTCTCTTTAGTTTACTTCCCAAAAAGATGGAAAAACGCTAAAGTAATTCCTATCCTCAAACCTGATAAAAACCCAGCAGAAACATCAAGTTATCGACCAATTAGCTTACTTTATTCTATCGGAAAACTATTTGAAAAAATTATCTTGTTGAGAATGATGTCTCAAATAAATGAGAATTTAATTTTTTTTCCAGAGCAGTTTGGATTTCGTCATGAACATTCAACTACTCATCAACTTGTCAGAGTAACGAACATGATAAAATCAAATAAATCTTCTGGGTTATCCACTGGAGTTGCTCTTCTAGACATAGAAAAAGCATTCGACAGTGTTTGGCACAAAGGTTTAATAGCAAAAATGTCTGATTTCCAGTTTCCTATTTATTTGATCAAAATGATTAAAAATTATTTAACTGATCGTACTCTTCAGGTTAGCTATCAGAATTGTAAATCTGAATTGCTACCCGTACGAGCCGATGTTCCGCACGGTTCGAGCGTAGCTCCAATCTTGTATAATATTTTCACTTCTGATCTTCCAAATCTACCCGTTGGTTGTCAGAAATCGCTATTCTGTGACGACACAAGTCTGTTAGCCACAGGTAGAAATCTAAGAGTGATCAGCAGTCGCCTACAAAGAAGTTTAAATATTTTCAGTGATTATCTGTCAAAATGGAAAATTAAACCAAATGCAGCTAAAACGCAATCAATTCTCTTTCCTCATAAGCCAAGAGCTTCTTTTCTTAAATCAAACAATAATCACATTCTCAAATTGAATGGCTTAGAATTGACATGGTCTGATCAAGCTAAATACTTAGGTTTAACGTATGACAAAAAAACTCACTTTCAAGGATCACATTGAAGGAATCCAGGCAAAGTGTAATAAATATATTAAATGTTTATATCTCTTATAAACAGAAATTCTAAGCTCTGCCTAAAACATTAGGCAAATTCTGATAAAAATCGATGCTATCTTCAATTGAATCGACTTGCTCTCTGTATTAGTTAGTATGTTAATATATGAGTTCCTTTTCCCCATTACACAATACAAGAAGGTTTACAATTTTCCCTACACAAAAATCACAGAATTGCGGAAGCAAATTGGTAATATTCAAATCATGTATTCAATAGGGCTGAAAAGTCACCACTTGTGGTTGAACACCCAATTTAAATCTTATTGCTATAATTTTAATTCATATTCCAATAAATAGTTATTTAAAAAAAAGTTGTTCCACGGTTGGTCTTGTCCTAGTAATATATGAAATTGAACCGTTAAATTAAACAATTAATTATCCTTACCTCTTTCAGCAAACCGATGACGTGTAACATTTTTTACTCTTTTGTATTGTTGACCATCTCTTTGATCTAGAAGCGATTCGGTTGTCACGCCAAAGCTGCTTCACGAGATCCTTATCCATAAACTGTTGCGTGTTCGTGCATTTGTCAAGTGCGCCACATCGTAATTGCCCAAATCATATAGCCAAAAATTCTCATTCCCTGGTCAACAGAAATGAGCACCAATTAAACGATTTCCTGCATTTCACCATACCATACTTGCTTGTTCAGTCCAACAACTTGCTGTAAAATGAAGAGGCACGAGAATACATATTAAACAATTACAACATCGTTCGTCCGTCGATTGAAAAGCGCGGGAAAAGCTAAAGGTTAACCACAAACATAAACTTATACCTGTCACCGACGACGCGCGGTACGGTGCGGTGGTTAGCAGCCGCTTGAGTGGGCGTGAAAGCATTCATTTTCCCCCCCCGAAAGCCGACCGTTGGATTTGCTCCCCTCGGCGGGGGTGCACGAGTAACAATTTGAAGCGTGTCCGCCCGTAGAGGCATGTACCTAATTTTTCCTTTGTTTTCCCCCATACATTTTTTTTTCTAAAGGGTGTTTCGAAACGAATTGCAGTTCACGAAGGAACAAAACGGCAGCAACATTTGGCCGGGGCCTATTGTTTTATCGTTTGTTTTCTCACAACTCGTCGAACGGGGTCTCCGGTCTGGTGCGGTCCCGGTCTGATGTATAATGAAAATGAAAGGAAAATGCTTCGTCGCCGTCTCTGACCGAGATTTCGTCGAAGAAGGGCGACTGGAAGGCCAGATCTGATTAAGTAATTTCCTCTTTTCACATCGTCGATTTCGCTGGCCATAGTTTTTATGCTACGCAGTTTCGTGTTAGTTTGCGCGGCACCGAACCAACAAAAGAGCTGGAAAACACAATGGAAATTTATCGGCCACCGATCGGGGTGAGTTTTCTGAAGCTTTTCGGAACAATGCAGAGAGCTTTGTCGAGTGAAGGTAAAATAAAAATCAAACCAACCGGCAATAGCGTAGAGAAACACTTTCGGTTTCGTAGTGTTTTTTTTCGGTGCGGTGCGGCGGCTATTGTTAGGGTTTGTTATTTATATCTCACGATGATCGGACTGCTACCTAGCGGACGATGATAATGGTCGCAATTGATCGTCGTCGCCTGGATAGCGAAGGCACTCGGAAATGGGCACGTGGGTGGCCAGCTGATTTCGTAACCTTTGCACTGTTGCAAATCAATGGATGATCAAGGAGAAACCACGTGACCACGTTTTCAATTAACAATAGAACACGATTAGGCTGAGAAAGCTTTGTGAAGAGTAATTTGATCTTTTCAATTAGTTGCCGAAGTCTGTTCCATAAATTCCACTTTCAACGATGTTCTCAAGGTCTTTATAACATCTACAGCATCTAAGAAAAGGAAGTAGACAGTTGATTAGTGAAAATGTGTTTAATACACCTAGCAGTGAGATGATACCTTTTTTATCAATTCGCATGTGTTTTTCTGCATGAATATTCTTCGGTGTTTTAGTTCTCATGACATTATTTTATTGACCGTTATTTTAAGCGACAGTTTGATATTTTAATCACTCATCATTCATCACCCTGTAATGTCGAAACTGCAAATCGGATTGAATTTGAATCAAAGAGATATCGAAGTAAGTTCCACTTTTTCAGTTTTTCGTGATTATTTACGGTACTTCCAGAGCCAGTATTCAGGAACCAGCATAACACAAAACGATTCGTAAGACCATAAATTAATATTACGAACCAATTGCAATAGTTTTGAGTCCAATTTTGAACTTTCTTGGATTGTCATCTTCTATATCTGTTTAAATTTTAAAAACTCATCACCATGTAACTCCAGAATCGGAAGTCATACTTGGATAAAATTCAATATTTTTGTATGGGGCCATAAATCCTTCAATTTGAATTATAGTTTCTGAAATTCGTTTTGGCCTTTTTGGAGAAAACGATTGAGCTTTGAGAAACGATTCGATACTGGAATCGGAATTCGAGAATCGGCGTAGCCAAAGTAAGTTAAATTCACCTGAGGAGCTGTATAGTTTGCATTTGATTTGGAAATCAGTGTAGACATATTTGAGAAATCGTAGTGCGAATTAAATTTTAGAATACCTTCCGAATCGAAAACTGAATCATCGACTATCCAAATCTGCATGCCCGATAAACCTGATTAATTTATGTGAAATAGACATTTTTATACAAATCACTTTGCATCCCCTAAACCCCGGAAGTTGGATCCGACTTAAAAGCAAGATCTGACTAAAAAGCAAGAATTTGTTTGAATCTTAGATAATTCTTAGATTTTATTTGAATCTTAAATCGGTTCAGCCATTTACGAGAAAAATGAGTTATACAATTTTAATTTCATTTCACGTATCAACTTATAGTTCCGGAACCAGAAATCGAATCCAAACGTATTTCAGGAAGCTTGTTTTGTCACACACGCATTTGCTGATCTCGACGAACTGATTCGAATGGTATATGGGTGATATGTTCTTCCAGCATGTAAGTAGTTTAAATCAATATAATTATGGAATTGCTTTCAACTCAAAAATGCTGCTATCATCTTGTTTACATATGTCATATTTTAACGATTATGTTGCCAAAAACGAACCGTGCTGAAATCTTTCCGAGATAAACTGTCATGAAAAAAGAATGCTCTACACAGTCTTTTTGGTACTTAGAAACAATTGTATGTAACAGTATAAAAAATCTTTTTCGCGTTGATCCCAAGCATTGCTTTGTCATACAATGCTCAAAACTCCTACTGCTGGAATAAGGCGAAAAGTCGCTTACACAAAAATATCGATATCTCCGTTAAAAAAGGACGGATTTCAACAATCTATGGTTATTACCGTGCGGAATCTAAGTTTGAAAATATATTCTGTTTCCAAGGTCAATTGTGACAGATATTGTCAAAAAGCATTTTGACATAAAACTTCGTATAACTCAAAAAGTAAACATCCGATCTGAAAACCATTCAATAGCGTTCTGGGTGACGGGAGACCTTTCAATTGCGACTAGTTTGATCAAAATCGGTCCAGCCATCTCTGAGGTCTCGACCTCTCTGTTGACAACACACACATGGACGTTTGCTCAGTTCGTCGAGCTGAATCGATTGGTATATGACATGGCATCGGATTTTTTTTTCTAAAGTTTGAGCGAATTCTATACCTATTTTTATATTAATAAAAAAAGATAAAAGACTAGTAAGGATTTTTTCCTATATTTTTTGTGGTTCATGACAGTGGGGTAAAATGGACGCATGATACAGCTGATAGATTTTTTGGTGTTAAGTGGTCAGTGAAATCGATTCCACGTATTTCAGGAATCGGGAATCAGACCTGATGGGAAGGGAGGGATAAAATTAACATGGAAGGGAATTGTGATGTGAGTGAGGTAAATAAAGAAACAACGATCTGCAGGTGCCGAAATGCAAATTTAATTAAGCCTCCAACCCCCGAGAGGATTCAGAGATTTTACAGAAGCGACATCATTCTGCATCCCCGGAAGAATACAAAACGATTCACAATATGTATGAGCAGAAGAAAATTTGGCACACCATAAGGGATGCTTAACAATCTTCTAAAACCTTTTAAGGTAGAAACAGAAAGGATTCTGAAAAAACGATGAACCCCGCTGACTGTAGCTCCTTACCTAGATTATCTTTCAATTTTAGCTCCCCATACACAAATTTAACTATGTGTGAGGAACCAGAAACCCGGGCACGTACAGGGTCCGGCACTCGAAGTGTAACCAACTTCAGACTGCTCGCGCAGCTGACGCACAGGCATCAGCTCTCTAGAAATTTGCTAAATGACAGTTCGGAGTTGTATTGTTTACAAGCGCAAGAAAGCATTTTGCCAAAAGTGACCGCGAAAAAAAAATCTTGACTTGAGAGAGCGAAGGAGTTGCTTCGTTTGGCCGAAAGCGGTCAATTCCGAACATTGTATTTTCTGACGATAAAATGTTTCCAATTGAGCAATTCGTAAACTCTCAAAACGATAGGGTTTACTTGACCGACCGTTCATACGAGAATTTGAGTCATCGATTGGCCACCAGGAGGCAGCACCCGCAACAGATAATGGTTTGGGCCGCTGTAACCGCAGATGGGCGCTCTCCAATCGTTTTCATCGAGCCTGGCGTCAAGGTAAATGCGACATATTATCGGGAAAGTATTCTGGAGGTTGCTTTGAAGCCGTGGGCAGACAAACATTTCGGTGGCAGACCATGGACGTTTCAGCAGGACTCGGCACCGTCTCACAAAGCTCGAGTGAACCAAGAATGGCTGAAAAACAACGTTCCGAACTTCATCACGTCCACATAATGGCTCTCGAATTCACCAGATGCGAATCCAATGGATTATTCTCTTTCGGCCATTTTGGAGAGCAAAGTCCGAACTAAAAGATACACCAGTCTCGAGGCGCTGAAAAAAGTTATTGTCCGCGAGTGGGCCTAAATACCTGCAAGTCACATTTGGCAACTTGCGATTCGTTTTTTGTCCGTCTCAAGGCCATAGTCAAGGCAAAAGGTGGTCATATCGAGCAAAAGTGAATTGATTCTGAATTTTGTATTATTTTGTACTTTGAATTAAGTAAAAGTAATTTTCCAAACTGAATGTATGGCCTTTTTAATTGGTTACACTTCGAGTGCCGGACCCTGTAGTTGCGTCAATGCGAAAATAATTCTCAGCACGCTGAATACTAGCCATTTGATGGTTGAGTTTGCGATGTCAATTCAGACCTCTGAAAAGAATCCTGCAATGATGCTTGGAAAAAACACAATAGACATTTTAACATTTTCAGATTCAAATCTGGTAAAAAATGCTGTTGTCTGAGCGCGCCAGTAGCTGGCATGTTCGGATGCAGCCCAAGAAAGAATCCTGTGTGTGCTTTATCCTACTAGTTGACAGTGATAAAGCAGGATCTTTTATTCGTGGTACCAGCTCTAGTCAACTCGTCCAAGATAGTTGATAACTGACAATTTGCAGCATCCGAATTTTCAACGGAGAGTGAAATCCCAGCTGCATCATCCATCTTATGAGGTCCTGTTTCGTACAATGAAGATGCAATATTTACATCACCCCGCATTCGAAACTCAGATAGTTGAGTGAATTACGTACCCATCTCAACAAGGCTCACCGAAAGTTTTTTTCTTTGCCGAACCAATAAACGAATCCTAAACATCAGTGTTCAAAAGAGATAAGAAATATTATGTTGGATATCACACTTCGCTTGGCAGCGTGATGAACTAACACTATAAAAAATTAAGTATTGTATGAGAGCATATAAATAGAATTGAATGTACAATTGATAGATTTAGATCCACTGGAATTCATCTAATATAAAGAATATGAAATCATCACTCGGCGAAGACATCATGGTATGCTTCTCACCGAACGATCAAAGTATTCGAACTCACTCACTTTTCTCAGAAATGGCGAGGCCGATTTTCACAAACATAGATTCAAACAAAAGGTCTTAGCATTCAGTAAAAACCATTCAAGCGAAGAGGTAGTTTTTCGATTATACTGCTCGTGAATGCACGGCTGCAGGTAATTAAAACTGCGGGTGCTAATAGCCAAGGCAATATTCGGGGCGTTTCCCGACTGGAAAGCTAGCAACGAAGGCCATTCGGTTCATACGCACAGAGGTGCGAGTGCATAGAAGTGACGAGTCACAGAGGTGCCATCGCATAAAGGTGCGAAGACGAAGTGGTGCAAAGGCACAGAGGTGCTAAAGCAACCCAGTACTGAGCTACCTGGGCTCAGGTACAGGCAGCACACCGAGTTCAGTGGTGACCACAACGACGGCAGAGCAACTGAGATAGCAGAAGACGATACCAAAAGACTGTCAATTGGAATTTGTTGCATGAGCTTCACGTCGTTCTTTACGATAGAGGAACAGAGACAACAGCAACAAGGTAGATTTTAATTAATTTAAATTTTTTATTTCTTTTATAACTGAAATTGTGGTACATAAGTTTTCATTTTGATATTATTATTTACAAAAAAAAAACAGTTAATGTGATGGATGATCTCATGGAAAATCATCCGAATCCGATTCCAGATACTAGTAAGATCTTAAATACTCCAAGGGCTAAATATTATCCAGAGGGTACCTCTGGGCCATGGATAGTCTATTTTCAAAAAAAAAAGGAAAGGTATTAAATTTGATGCAAATTACAAAGGAATTGACATCACATTTTTCAAAAGTGGTAGAAATCTCTAAAGTTAATAGAGATAAAATTCGAGTTGTTGTTGACGATTTGAAATAGGCAAACAATATTGTAACCTGTAAATTATTTGCTGTTGAATATAGAGTTTACATTCCATCGGAGGTGGAAATTGACGGTGTTGTGACTGAAGCAAGTCTGACAGCCGATGATTTACTTAAAAATGGAGTTGGTCGTTTTAAAAACTCCAAGCTTGAGGGAGTTAAGATACTCGAAAGAGGAAGGTTTCTACCCATGATTCGAAGCCACAAGGATCCTGTTGTCTTCTGGCAAGATCTTGCTTCTTGCCACTACTCGAAATCAACGGTAGAATGGTATACTACCAAAAATGTCACTTTCGTCCCAAAATACATGAATCCACCAAATTGCCCACAACTTCGACCAATTGAGGAATTTTGGGCATTAACGAAGGCACATCTTAGGAAACATGTCTCGGCAGCCGAAACCATTCAAAACTTGTCGCCAAGAAGTCTGTACGGAATTTAATGAGGAACGTTCGCAATAAGGTGCAATAGCTAGTCTACAATGGCTAAGTAGCAAATGTTGAGAATAATATTCTGTTGTTGTAGTCTAACATTATCAGTATATCGAATAAAATTTGAATATCTAACTCTTGTGAATTATTTACAGCGAAATCAAAGTGCGTCCATACTTTCTGGGACAGTCTTTACAGAGACGAAGTGAAAGGGGAAAAAGTTCTTAACTATGTTCAAAACAGGTCCAATTTGTAGGTCATATTTGTTGCTGGTCATACGAACCAAGTTCGGCTAATCCGGTCCTCGAAATTAGGTTTCGGAAGTACTAGATTTACTTTATTTTGTTCACATTGCTTGGAGTGTATGGATAATTATGGATCTAATTAATGGATACTCAACGATGCGTGGGTTATGCGCCTTGTTTTGTCGGATGGGGTTTTTCATTGGAAAACACTGGTGGCGTGGATTACCTAGACAAAACTTTCGAGCAGAAATGACAATAGAACACCGTCAAAAAATTGCACTTCTGTTCGAAAGTGTAAACCCAGAGCAATCGACGCCACCAGTGTTTTTCAATGAAAAACATGCCACTTCATGCCACTCGGTAGAGCTTTTATCTCAAGCTCATTCATTTTTATTCTAGCCGATAGTATGGAAGCTCATGAACGAAAGCTAGCGGAAATTCTTTCATGACGTATGACCTAAAATTTCACCACCTGTTAGAATTATAAGCAAAATAGAATCTATTCTGTAAGACTTATAGTGCATTTTCAGGTATACAATGTGCAACTAAATTACATCGACTAGGCAAAGTGTGAACGTAAATGCAAATGTATAATAATCGATCAGGTGCCTCTCGAGATGTATTTAATCACATCTCAGGATAGTAAAATTGGAGAAACAGTTCCATGGATGGAATAAGTTGAACAAATTCAAATCCCATCTGCCACAAGAACTATTTCATTTTCCACTGTCCCAACTCAGCTTTTTCAAATCTTTCTCTGATAATAACTCTGATGTTTACTTTGCGCCATAATGGATAACCGATAAGAATTTTCGGAAGTCGTCGGTTATACTGCGGCCCGGCAGATTTTTAGTAAGTCCGGCAGCCCGGCAGCTACATTCTAGACCCGTCACTGCTGGGCGAGGCCCGTGCAGGTGACAACCCTGTGTGGATAATATTTCCAGCTCCGAAACCGTAGGGTGTTTTGATTCGTAGACTTTGCTAGATTCTATTCGAATAAACTTTCTATTCAATGAACAGTTGTTTTTAGAATTCCACAGTGATATTTATGATGGTATGAGTAATATCAGAAAGGCATCATTACACCACTATGTGGATTAAAACAGGTTTATGATTCAGTTGTGGTTCTAGCTAAAAAAAATACCTACGAAAATTCTGCATCATTTCGATAAGGTGATTTTCTGTGATCGTGATCTGTATACCCCCAAGAACCGTTCCCCTAAATTACTCTCCTAATTCATGATCAGGCCGAGATAGAATTGTTGCAGCCGCTGCTGTTCCGCTATATTCCGCGTGCTTTGCTTTTTGCTTCCTTCTTCTTGATCTTCTACTTAACATTTTTCACTTCACCTTCACGTTCTGTCTCTACCGTTCCCCGTCTCGTTCCGCCTGTTCTGTTCTCACCCGCGCACAGCTGCCCCAAAGCTGCCCGGCAAACAATTCGCGTTTTATTTTCGGTCGTCGTTGTCGATGCTGTTCTTGTTGTTGGTTGTTTGCTTGTTTCCTTCTTCTCCTTCTCCGCAAACGTTGTGTACGCCACATTCTAATTAATTGACCTTGATGCTGCTTTTGCGGTGACTATGTGCAACGCACAGACAATGTGATTCGTCTATCTCTCTCTCGCACTCACACGTTTTTTTCTATTAAGTGTTGGAAGTGAATCTGTGAGTGTTTTACTGAACGAGAAAAAAAAACGATCGTGAGATCTTAAGAGGTTTAAAGGTGCTACAAATCTTGGACAAAAAGGCATTTGTTGGCCAACCCAGCCGGAAGACGCTTTTCGACGCAAGGTTCTTCGAAGCAGATGAAATGATTGTAATTACAATAGAATGCTACAGAACAATACGTTCAACAGTATAACACAATTCCACGGCACAGAGACTAGTGCTAAAGTGCCGTCATTTATTTATGTTTACCGTCACCAATTAGTCGAAACCAAAACTACCGAAAAGTTGAACCGGAATCTTCACTAAGCACTCGTCTCTCAGCCACCCGTACTTGACAGTGGGTAGGAGGGGGAAGGATGCGAACGGCAAACAATGATCACGAAGCAGAACCGAAACTGTTTGTTCTGCTCTCCACTTACATATTTGCATCTTTCATTTCACTTTTCGGTTTCGATTTCTTTCGTTCGTTTGCTCATCATTTGCTAAATGTTCACCTTTTCCGCCTTTTTCGATCGCCTGCGCCTGGGGCCTGCGAAGTGATCGCGGATTTGTGCGACGAAACGACGCATGAACGGATCTTCTCGGAACGATGATGGATTGGATGAGTTTGGGCGCTGCAGGATCTGTGTCAGTGTGTATGGGTGTTTAATTTGGCGTTTGTTTCGTGTTTTGACGCTGGCTTGTTGTTGGATCTTTATTAAGTTTTTTATTGTTCTTCTCATCAAATGAAACCAAATTATTGGATATTTTCTAATTTTAATTTCCTAATCCGGTTTACTTCATTGCCTCCATAGAGCTTTCTAACAATGAAAAATGAATAGTGTTAAAAGCTTTGTAAAGACAACAAAAAAAATTGTTCGGGTAAAACAGTTTGAGGTTAGGCATTGCGTGATGATTTCGAGCCAATCTCTTTGAGGCGGAGTTGTATTTCTTTTCGAAAATCCTATATTTTCCTATAGCAGCATTTAGTGTTACATAATAAATATCGCATTTATAAAGGTTTATAAAGCCAAATGGAAAATCAGCATGCAGGGTTCAGGGTTAAAACCGTTTTAAAACCTACTTTACGATAAACATTAAAGTTATTCGGATGAACTCCATAGTAAGAATATCTTAGATTTTATTTATGACTTTGAAGCCTTAGAATAAGTGCGCTTCTAGAAAAAAACCTGCGTGATTTGTTGAAAAATTGTTTTTTGATTCATTTTGTTATAAATCAGTTTCGTTGTGTCATAACTCGTTCAAGCGTTCTGAGAAAGTTACGCATGCACCGAACTTCCGCTTGAAAACTCCTGCTGTTGCTGTCTTCTGTGCCTTGGTGTGTTGCTGTTGTTCTCCAGAGACCGTCGGTCGTGCCGCCACTTCCTCTGCAGCTCAGGAAGTATCCGTGTGACTGCTGTGTCGACCACGTTCCATGTGCTTTCCTCGCGACACATCTTTTCAACGACGTTGTCCACTCGCAAGCATTTCCTTACGTACTTCCCCGAATCTGGGACATTCGAATAGCACGTGTTCTGGTGTCTCATCGACGTTATCGCACTCCGGCCACCACGGTGATGTTGCGTGCCCGAACCGATGTAAGTACTTCCGGAAGCAGCCGTGGACGGACAAGAACTGCGTCAGGTGGAAGTTTACTTCGCCATGCTTTCTATCTACCCACGTCGACAAGTTTGGGATGAGCCTATGCGCCCACCTTCCTTTCTTCGTCTCATCCCAATCCTGCTGCCATTTCGCCATCGAGCTGATTCTCACAATCTTCCTGGCGTTTCTGGTGTCTCTCTGCTGGTAGCACTCGATATCCTCTGCCAGGGTGATGCAAATGGGAATCATCCCGTCGATAAAGCACACTTGCACCGACGATACGAACTCTGTACGCACTCGAGACTCGCATGGCCATCAGTCGGAACGCACTGTTCCAAGCAGGTACCCCATATCGATGAGGAAACACTAGCTATCAAGCGTCTTGTGCTGCTTCTCGGACCGCCGACGTTTGGCATAATTCTCGCTATTGCGTTCATTGCCTTCGCCGACTTCTCACAGGCGTAGTCTACGTGGCTGTTAAAATTCAACCGATCGTCGATCATCACTTCCAGATGCTTCAGAGCACGCTTTGTTGCTATCGTATGTCCTCTGACTTCTATTTCCATCCGCTGAACCGCTTTGAAATTGCTGACTAAAAGCACCTCCGTTTTATGATGAGCAATATGTAGCTTGACTCAGTTCATCCAGCTCTCGATGACGCCAATTGTCTCCGACATTGTTGCCTCCACTTCTTCGAGTGTCTCGCCTAGCACCGCTGAGGCTACATCATCAGCAAAACCCACGATTTTCACTTTCCTAGACATCTGCAGTGTCAAGACGCCATCGTACATTCCGTTCCAAAGAGATGGACCGAGGATGGACCCTTGAGGAACGTCCGCAGTGACTCGCATTGACTTATGCCCTTCGTTCGTCTCGTACACCAAGATTCTATTCCAGAAATAGCTCTTCAGGATCTGACACAGGTAGTCGGGGATACGCATTCTGTGCAGCGCTGCGGCGATGGCCTCCCAGCTGGTACTGTTGAACGTATTCTTATCGTCTATTGTGACCACATTACTGTATCGATCTCCTCTTCGCTTTTGTTTGGATGCCGTTTCAGCACTCTCCTTCACTGTTTGAATCGCGTCCACCGTCGATACTCCTTTGCGGAATCCGAACTGTATCTTCGACAGTCCGCGCTCGCCCTCCGTAACCTAGTGAACCTGTTGAGGATGATTCTTTCCAGGAGTTTCCCGAGTGTATCCAGCAGGCATATAGGCCTGTACGATACCGGATCCCCCGGTGGCTTCTCTGGCTTTGGCAGAAATACCAGCTTCTGAATCTTTCACATTTCTGGGAAGTTGTCTTCATCTAAGGATCTCTACAGCACCGTCCTGCACATGTCCAGGTATGCCAAGACTGCAGCTCTCAGTGTTACGTATACCATCCGGGCTGGGAGCTTTCTTCGATTTCAATCGCTTTGCCGCTTCTACAAGTTCGTCATTGGACATTTATCGATCCTCGACGTTTGCTTGTGCTTCTTCCTCGCTAACTTGCCAGTTCATGTTCGCCGTCAGTGAAGGTCGATAACAGACTCCCTCCTATTTTTCGGAATGTGCTAATGGAGCCTTCATTACACAAACGTACATCTAGCTTCGCTAGGGTTTCCCGCAAGATATATCCTCTTGTGTTGGTGAATCTATCTACAGCCCAGGCATTGAAGTCACCTCCGATAAATACTGGCTTTCGTCCAGTCAAACTGTCGGTTAACTGGTCCAGCATCTGGCTTAACTGCTCCACTGTCCACTTTGGGGGTGTGAAATAACTACATACGAAGACGCTGTTGATTTTTGCGATCACGAAGCCTTCAGGACTCTCTACCACTGCTTGAATCGGGGAACTGCCCATAACTTGTTGCCGTTGTCAGGGGGAACTTGATATGGCTCTGAGATAATCGTGACATAACACTTAGTTTCCGTCGTTGACTGCCACAACAGTCGACTGCTGTGTCGTAATGATTCAGGTTTATCTGGGTAATCTCCATTGTTATTGGCCTGCGATCGCCCTCTTGTAGGCAGGGCATCTGAAGCCACTCGTCTGGTTGTTCTCGTCCTCTGGAGTGCAAAGTATGCACTCTGGATCACATTTTGGATCTGTCCGGTCTTTTACAAGCCCCTGCCCGATGACTAAAGGCCAAGCATTTGAAGCATCTCTCCACTTGCATATTTATTTGCGGAGCGGCTTTCAATGTGCATTTTGACCATCCAACCGTCACTTTTGCCAACCTCCAGTGTCTTGATAGTAGCGCTAACTGGCAGACAAATCGTCGCTACGACTTCCTCAATCGGATCACCATTTCCACCTCGCCGAGGTTACACTGCGCTTTTAGTGCACCAGCCAGCTCATTCACCGTTGTGACCTCGTCCAGATCCCTGCACATAATCGCTATTTCCGAGCTTAGGGCTTTCATTTCAGCCTCCTTTTCCAACGCTTTATTCATACGCTCCTGCATAGTCGAGCTGTCGACCGTAGGAACTACCTTCAACTCGAAGAGCATTTCTACTTTTTGGGAACGTCTCGCTCGCTTTCACGACGTTCTCACCCAGATCCCTCAGCTCAGGATCCTCTCTGACCTTCTTAAGAAGCGCCGCGTACGTCATAGCTTCGTTAGCCTTGACCAGTGACTTACTCAAGGAGCAGAACAGTACGGCTGTAAACCCAAAAACACCATCCTATCCATGATCCGTATCATGTCCACCGTCCGTGTCGTGTCCATCGTCCGTGTCGTGTGTGTGTGTGTGTGTGTGTGTGTGTGTGTGTGTGTGTGTGTGTGTGTGTGTGTGTGTGTGTGTGTGTGTGTGTGTGTGTGTGTGTGTGTGTGTGTGTGTGTGTGTGTGTGTGTGTGTGTGTGTGTGTGTGTGTGTGTGTGTGTGTGTGTGTGTGTGTGTGTGTGTGTGTGTGTGTGTGTGTGTGTGTGTGTGTGTGTGTGTGTGTGTGTGTGTGTGTGTGTGTGTGTGTGTGTGTGTGTGTGTGTGTGTGTGTGTGTGTGTGTGTGTGTGTGTGTGTGTGTGTGTGTGTGTGTGTGTGTGTGTGTGTGTGTGAGTGAGTGAGTGAGTGAGTGTGTGCGTGTGTGTGTGCGTGTGTGTGCGTGTCAAATAATGTCACTCAATTTTCTCAGAGAAGGCAATTCCACAAACTAAGATTCAAATTAAGGGTCTTAAGGTCCCACACAAAGTTCCTGAGTTTCATTTGGAACCAAGTTCCGGTTCCTGAATTAAAAGGTTGTATGCACCGATAAAGGAAAAAAATGGTCACACACGTTTCTTAGATATGGCTGAACCGATTTTCACAAACTTAGATTCAAATGAAAGGTCTTATAGCTTCATACAATTTTCTTGAATTTTATTTGGATCCGACTTCCGGTTCCGGAATTACAAGGAAAATGTACGAATTTATTAAAAAATGCGCACTCAATTTTCTCGGAAATTCTTCCATCGATTTTCACGAACTAAGAAGAAAATAAAAGGTTTTGAAATTCTTTGAAAAGCCCCCGAGAAGTTGATTCAGATCCTTCTTTCGGTTCCGGTATTACAGTGCGATTAGTGAAAATTTTCAATTTAATGAGTATTTTTTACAAACGATGGCGAAACGAGGTGCACATTTTTATAAAACTTACTGGTAAATTTATCTAGTGGGCAGATCTTGTTAGTTAGTGAATATATAAAACTCCTTTTACTAGTTCCCGGTTTCCGCTTCCAAAAGCACCGATAATAGTGAATAAAATCTCCACTTAGATTTCTCAGCAACAATTAACCGATTTTCACGAATCATGATGATTCAAATTAAAGCTCTTATTATCTTGAAGGACACTGTGCAATTTCATTCAGATCCGACTTCCTGTTCCGAAAGTATAGGGCGATGAGTGTCAAAACATTCAAATCGCAATTCAAAATGACGATGCAAAACTAGTACGCGACGATAAGTGCGGCATTGCTCCGTTCGCAGCGTGCTGTGTTCAATTTCGTATAGCGTGCAAGGTTTTACGTTATTTGGGATATGATTCGTAAAAAAAGTTTACGTTATTGTTTTGTGTAATTAATGTGGAAACCGCGCATCATATGGTTATTTTCGGAACGGATGTGAAGAGTAAGTGCAAGAAAATGATGTTTGGGCTCGTTTCAAAATCCAAGATGGCCGCTTCCGGTTTATTGAGATTGCTTAAAACCCCTAACAATATGGGTATCTACGGAACGGAATTGATGAGTAGATGTCGGTAAAAGATGTTTGAGGTTTTGAAATTCAAGATGGCGACTTCCGGTTTGTTGATATTCATTGAAAACCCTTACAATATGGATATTTTCGGAGCGGGATTGATGAGTAGATGTCAGAAAACGATGTTTGAGGTGATTCTTAAATTCAAGATGGCGACTTCCGGTGTCTTGATATTCCTTGAAACCCATACAATATGGATATTTTCAAAACGGGATTGATGAGTAAATGTCAGAAAACAATGTTTGAGGTGGTTCTTAAATTCAAGATAATGACTTCCGGTTTGTTGACATTCCTTGAAATCCCTTGCAATATGGGTATTTTCGGAACGGGTTTGATGAGTAGATGTCAGAAAACGATGTTTGAGGTGGTTCTGAAATCCAATATGGCGACTTCCGGTTTTTTTAAATTCCTTGAAAACCCTTACAATATGAGTACTTTCGGAAAGATATTGAAAAGTAGACGCCGAAAAATGATATTTGATGTGGTTTTGATTTGCATAACGGTGACTTCCGTTTTATTAGCATTTTTTGAAAGTTTTTGCCATTTTCCTTGAACTTGGTATTTCTTTAAAACACTATACCGGAAGTCACCTCATTGAATTTTGAAACGAGCTCGAACATCGTTTATTGGTATCCAATGTGTTTCGGAAATTTCTTTGTTTTAAGGGTTTATAGGGCATATCGATAAATCGGAGGATGTTATATTGGAATTCGAGACGACACCAAACATAGTTTTGCTGCATCTGTTTATTATATACTTTCCAAAATTACCCATACCCAAGGAATATCAATCAACCGGAAGTCGCCATCTTGGATTTAAGAACCACCTCAAACATCATTTTCCGATATCTACTCATCAATTCTGTTCCGAAAATACCTATATTGCAAGGATTTCAAGAAATATCAATCAACCGGAAGTCGCCATTTTGGATTTCCAAATTACCTCAAACATCATTTTCCGGAATCTACTCTTTTAACCCGTTCTAAAAATACCCATATTGTAGTAGTTTCCATGGTATCGGAAATCGCTTTCAATATATGCCAAAACCTCTTTTTACGAAGTAGGTTCGTAAAAAAAGTTTACGTTATTTGGGATTTGGTTTGTAAAAAGAGTTACGTAAAAAGAGGTAACGTAAAAAAAGTGTTTGTAAACGGAGGTTTGAGTGTATTCTTCTAGATTTGGCTTAAAACTGATTCAATTTGTGGGCTATATTAGTTACTAACTAAACGAACCGACCTCGGTTATACAGGTTCCAAGTTCCCGGTTCCAGAAGTACCGGACATAGTGGTCAAAAAGTTTAAAACGAGACTTTCTCATTTTCCTCTGAGAAGATTTGATCGATTTCCACAAACAGGCTCAAATAAAAGTTCCGATAGTCTCATAGGTTGCTGTGTAGTTTCATCATGGTCCGAGTTCCGATTCCAGAACTATAGGGTAAAGTGTGTTTAATCATTTAGTGAGACGATGAAAAATAAAGAAAAATTCTTATTAACTTGACATAACTGTTTACAAATTGAAAAGGTTATGTTAGTTTATACCCAAAGAAATTAAGTATCGTCAAATCCGGATAAAATTCAATAGCAGCCTGCGGGACCATACGAATTTACATATGAGATAAAGTTTGTGAAAATTCGAACGTCTCTGAGAAATTGCAATGATCTCCGGTATCGGAAACAGGGGACTCGTAAAACGAAAAGAAAGATTATTTGATCATCTGCTTATAAGATCCACTTGAGAAATTCTTTAATGTAATTCCAAAACTGGAAGTCGGATCAAAATAAAATTCTGAAATTTTTTATTTCATTTAAATCCTAGTTCGGCTCAGTCATCTCTGATAAAAGTGTGTGCACATATTTTCTAAATTTTTGCACACATCTCCCTATAATCCCGGAACCGAAAGTCATATTTCAAATGATATTCAGGAACTATGTATGGGACTAGAAAACCTTTCGTTTGAATTTTAGGATTAGGATCTTCATGGAGATCTGTTCAGTCACCTGAGTGAAAATTCGGTGTATATTTTTTGCATAGATTGCTTTGCAGGCTTGAGCTGCCGGGCTACAGTGCGACCGAAGTCTCCTGAAGATTCAATTGATTTAATTCGTTCGTATGTAAAGTAATCATTAATTTAGCATAACGTATGATCATTATCCAACTATAATATATTTTCGTTCCTATCGTTCGCCCGATAGAGATATTTGATAGAACCTACAAACTGATTTCATGTTGTCATTGCTCTAGTAATTAAGTTACGAGTGACAAATCTGACAACCTCTTTTAAATTTTACAAGGTGGAAAATGTGATTAAATGTCGACTGCATTCGTTAAATTAATTAGTAATTTATAGTTTACTACAGCTAGCCGCTTATAAAATGAAGACGTTGTTTTACAAAATATATAAAAATGCCTCAGACCAGGCGCGTATCCCGGAATTATTTCCGTAGGGGATTTCAGAACATAATGATTAATTTCCATATGCATGAAAATATGTATGTAATTACTTGAAAATTTTTTGAATCGAGGTGAAAATTTTTTATTTTATAATTGATTTAAATATGACGAATCTCGGGCTAATTTATATTCACAGTTGGCTAAATTTTATCAGGTTTAAATGATACTTTCTGGACATGCAGACTATGTCTCAAAACGTCACATTGCATCCTTTGTTTTTCCAAAATTGATCTAGACTGTCTTTTGGGAAGAGCTAAACTTTTTTAACTATTTTTATTCAAACAATTGACGAAAAATGAGTAAAAAAGTATTATCCTATTGATTTTTACAAAATCAGTCGAATTTTCCAATGAAAACACTGAAAAATTTCGATTTCTACACTGAAAAAATTTACCTTAAAAATTTGAAGTCAATTTGCAAAATAAACTTTTTTTATAGATGAAATTTTTTTTGCAGGTTTTCCAATAATTGCAAAAAATATAAGTAATAGAAAAGTAAAAAAATGTTTCCTGAAACTGTCCGCCTTACAATACATGGACGGTTGGAAGGGGACATAATAACCTACCTTGAAACTAAATCTCGTTGAACTCGAAAGTGGTGTTTTTTTTTGGAAAATAACTCAAAATTTCGAAATCCGATTTTTTTAAGTGTTGGATTCGAACATACGAATTTTGGTCAAAATTGTATTCGGCAGCATATAGACCTTATCACAAAATGCCACTTTGCTCACTTTATTTTTCCAAAATTGGTCTAGACATTTTTACTATTTTTTTTTGCGATTAATTAGGGTAGAAAAAAAATACCCTACAAAAAATTGTTGTGCTGGTGATGTTCTCAAAATAAGTCTAATTTTCGAGTGAAAATACTGAAAAAATACTTTTCGAATTTTATACTGAAAAAATCGATCTTAAAAATTTGAAGTCAGATTACAAAACAAAAAAAAACCGTTCTTTATTTGAATAAAATTTTGTCGTAATAGTTTTTGGTTAAAAAAGTTAGTTATCTATCTTGGGACAAAATTTTATCAGAATCAAAAATGGTTTTGTTTTGTAAATCGATTATAAATTTTTAAAGTTAATTTGTTCAGTGTAGGACTCAATAAGGATTTTTTCAGTATTTTTCCTAAAAAAAATTGACTGATTTTTTGAAAATCACTGGTATAATACTTTTTTGTGGGATGTATCATTTTCGACAGCAGCTCTTTGAAAAAAAAATTGGATCCATTTTAGAAGAACAAAGTATGCAAAGTGACTTGTTGCAACAAAGTCTACATGTCCATGTTCAAATCTGAAAAAGTGCTGCCAACATTTGTTTGAGTTTGCGCGAAATTCGTCGTATTTCTAGAGCAGAGTTTTCATAATCAATTATTTTTTCAAGTTTCGGGAGGGATTTAAACCCCCAGTTGAATACGCACCTGCCTCAGTGTGTATGAAATTCTGATCAAAAAATTCTGGTTTTCCAATGCATGTTGAAATAAAGGTAATTGGTTTTGAGTTATTTTATTAAAATTATCCTTCTCGAATGGATTGGAATATTCGATCAATGTTATTAAAAGTGACCGATATAAAACTACCGATCTGATGAGAAATCATAAAACATAATTCGAGAGCAAAATGTCTCCACTGATTGTCCGATGACCCACCGGGTGAAAAATTTTTACAGAGACCAGACAAAATCATGCGCATCTCCTAAGCATCGTAGAGCTTCAGGTAATTTGATTCTCTAGTAGAAAATGTACCTCTTTGCAAAGTGCTAATAATATGATGTAATGAGACCACAACGATTTTATGATATTTGCGGCATAACAAGAAAAGTTAAATAAAGCAACTCTCTTTAATTGCAGTATCATTTTTATGGGATAGAATTTATGATCATCTACATTGCTACTTTAAATGACGATAATTCACCGCATAGATCATTCGCGAATAATACAGGAAGAAGTAGTCCAAGGTAGCTTCCTTACTCCGATTCGCGATTACTCTGGCTATACTGGATTCGAAACTCAGATTGATTTCTCCGAGATGTTTTGAGGTCTGGGAACAGATAATAGTCCGAGGAAGCCAAACCAGGTGAAAAAAAAGTGGGTGGGCATGTAAATGAAACCGTTGATTTTAACCATGATAGCGATGGTCATGTGCTTCACCTAAGACCATTTCACAGCGATTTCGGTCTTCAATAGCTCCATTAATGCACGCTAACACTTGCATTTTTTTCTGTTTCGAAGTAGTCTTCCGAATGTATACTAGATATGACAATCCCAGAAAACCGTTCTATCCGACCCATTGAGTCTCCCTTCGAGGTACTAGCGCCGCCGCGAAGTACTCGTGCCGACTTCTGCAGTTGTCGGATAATCATTCTGTTCTCGGTCGTATAATAATGGATCCAGCCAAACAAGTATTCAAAGTGCGCTTGCGTTCGGCTTTGTAGTTCTAAATAAGTGGGATATCTACCTCATCTGCAGAATTTTGCTCAACAGAGAGACATGGTCGCGTACTTTCTCTTTCCGATCATTCAGTACAAATTTATGTTTTATTATTATTGTCGTTTGTTTTGCACCGGGTCCAACCTCCATTTCAAGTAGTTTTGACACTGTTATGTGTAATCGATTCATAGGGCGATGGGGTTTCGACCATAACGAAACTTTCGAAACCTCTACGTCACGGTGTAATCTGCAGGATAAATTGAGACTTAATATTTATCAAACGTAACTGTTTCTGATTTCGGGGCCTCCTTCTCACCCCTTCCCCCCTCTCTGGATCCGTGCCATTCATCGGTCGTTTCACAATATGTTTTCGTTAAGTAGCTTTATTTTGAAAAATAGGTACAAAACAATCTGAAGTTTTATTGTTGATATGAAAGTATAGTTTCTTTGACTGAGCTGATATTTTTCCGATTATTTATTGCAATATATTCGTAGTGGTTTTCACCGAATAATTTTGTCCTATTCTGAAGGGTATGGTGTCGAGATTTCCAACAGAGTTGAAAATCTACCATTGAATTATTTTGACCCAAAGCAACTGCGTTTCCCATCTGCGCTCAGTCATGATTCGGTTGAGCAAAGAAAAAAAAAAGAAACGGTCATTGAAAGTTAGTCAGTATATTTTTTTTTGTTTTGTTTTATGCGCTGTCACACTTCCTATCCCACCGAGAATTAGCGTTGATTGTAGACATTTTTCCCCAATCAAATTTCGGCTAACCCTGAACTCGTAGTGATCCATCTCCAAGCATCGTTAAGAAATCTTCTCTCCATCTGTCAGCCAGCCAGTCACTTCCTCGCGATCACCTTCCTGTGGAGACGCGGGTATCGGCGAATCGGGCGGGGGATCGAAAGAGATCGGGGGTGACCCTGAAACTGGTCGCTTGAGCGAAACGAAAAAAAGCTGTTAAAAGACCTGACTGCCGATTGTTATTTTTTCGGTAATTGAATTTTCATCGTGTCTGTGTGAATGCGGCATACTTCGTTAGTCTATCACGTCAAAATTTCAATAACACAAACATAGCCCAAATGCGGGACTGCATGAGGTTTCTCCGCTGCGTCTCGAGTGCCGCCGTACCTTTCAAGCAATTCAACCCCACTGCGGCCGGGCCTCAGGTCCCCGGGCGGCGATGGATGAAGAGCCATGAAAACGGTTAGACACACACAAAAAAAACACAAACCTCCTCTGAACCACGAAGCGAACGCGTTGTTGCTTTTGACAGTCGCTTGAAGCGCAGCACTTCTCTACGTGAGATGGCGGAAATGTGTTCTCCGTTGAGACCCCCGAGGTCCTTTGGGGATGCTGACTGGGCAAGGGGAAACCACTAATCATGTGGATGCTTAGAACGATTGAGAGGGCATGGGTGGAGGGAGGGGCAGGGGCATCACGAGAGAGCACAAACCGAAGCGTGGAGCTCGATGGATGGATGGCGCAATGCGATCGACTCAGGCCCCGACCAGAAGAGGAAGTGAATGAATTGAATTTTGAGAAAAAGCTTCTGCCTGAATGTGAAGGACAAAGCTATTAGAGCGAACTTCGATGTGTTACCGGTAGCCCCCCTTAATCCCCTTTGGGCCGCGAGTGGTGTGATTGGAGAAGGGCAAATAGGTGCGTTAGAAAACCAATCATGACGAAGGTTGGCTCATGGCTGTTGGCTGAGTGGAGCCTCGGTGTTCTGTGCGTAATTTGACCCAGTTTCGATGGGGTAGCATTCACAAGAGATGTAGGAAAAAACTTGTTTAGGTTGCATCAATTGGGAAAAATTGGTGTGAATTTTAAATCTCAGTTTTTCACATTTCCACTTAATGGACTCTAAAGTTTGGTTTCCAACGCAGAATATAAATCACCCCGGTGGCACGATTGTCATCTGCATTCAAATGGCTTGGAGCCGAAATTTTTGGTTGTTTGGTTTTATTTCGCTGTGCTCATATTTTTCTGCATGCGGTAGTACCCTAATAAGTGAACTGTTGCGTTTGAATACAAGCAAACTAGAATGAACAGGATTTTATTTCTTATTCGAAGGAAAGTCAAGCTAAGGTTGTACAAGAACACGAAGCAAAAATTATGTTTATTATGAACGAAATTTTTACCGGGCTCGAATGTATTTATGTTGCAAAATTAATGTGAAAATTCTTCGATTTTTCAATCCACTTTTCCGTATAGGGAAATTTAAGACTTTCAGTATCAGTAAATTCATTGTAGAATGTAGCTTAACATATTGTTGACATCAGCGCCACCGCAACAAACAGCGTCAGCTTCAGGAACCAACATTCATAGCTTGTCAGTTTTCACTTACAAAAAATAAGCTTGAATCTTTCCAACTCATTGAAAAACTGTGAAACACAGTTATTTGTGTTGCCGCATATGCCTGGAACTTATTAAAAATACGAGCTGCACTTTGAGAAAAAAATGAAATTTACGCTTGACGTAAATTCAAGCATGCCGTATTTTCTACGGTGATGACAAAATGTTACCGATGTCAACTTCAGCTAAACTATCTGCGAAGTTGAAGATATGACGTATCTTTACATGTTTTGAATTTTTATTTTAAGTGAACTACGACACGATTTTTTTCTGAGTGTGTGGGTGTGTGTGGAGCCTGCCGGTGACAATTTCTCTCTACCTATACTCATTTTCAATTGACACAGCAGAAAAATATTAAATTTGCTGGAGACGCGGATCGCCATTTGATTCAATACATTAAAACGTAATTCGTTAAATAACTGGGTTTTAAAGTATGTCCCAGAAAGTATGGACGCAACCAAAAACCGCTGCCATTTCGCAATGGTTCAGAATCTGTCAATTTTTATGGCTGCGTCCTGTTGTTTACACTCTTCTCTAACCACTTGTGCAGTTGTTTATTCGTTTCCATTAGTTTGTTTCAAAATGCGTGGACTTTCAGCAGAACAACGTCGGAAAATTGTGTACAAATGGTGCACAGAACGCGGACTGTCACTGAGAAAGATAGCAAAAATGGAAGGAGTAAGTGAAAAAGCCGTGCGAAATGCAATCAGGAAGTTCGGTGAGGATAACACCTTTGAAGATAAACCGAAAACGGGTCGAAAAAAAGGTCATGCTAACCCTCAGTTGGATAAACGTATACTAAAGGCGTTCGAGCAAAAGAAGGAGGTTTCAGTTCGGGATGTGGCCAAAAAAGTGGGCACTTCGAAGTCAAATGTTCTTCGTGCTAAAGAACGTTTGAATCTTCGAACCTATAAGAAACAGAAACAACCAAAACGTTGTCCGAAACAAGAAGCATCGATCAGGCCGAGGCTTCGAAAGCAGTACAATACGATTCTTGCTGGAAATTTGAACTGCATAATAATGGACAACGAAACCTACGTGAAACTCGATTACAAATCCTTGCCGGGACCACAATATTATACGATACGAGAAGGACAAGTATTAAACCAGTCCGAGACATCGTTTGAAGTCGAAAAATTAGTTAAGAAAGCTATGGTCTGGCAAGCAATTTGTAGCTGCGGTAAGATTTCGAAACCCTTCATCACCACTGCTTCAATGAACAGCGAAATATACATCAAGGAATGTTTACAAAAACGACTTCTACCCATGATTCGAAGCCACAAGGATCCTGTTGTCTTCTGGCCAGATATTGCTTTTTGTCACTACTCGAAATCAACGGTAGAATGGTATACTACCAAAAATGTCACTTTCGTCCCTAAAAAACACGAATCCGCCACAACTTCGACCAATTGAGGAAACATGTCTAGGCAGCCGAAACCATTCAACAGATTGAAAAAAAGTGTCAAAGCTTGTCGCCAAGAAGTCTGTACGGAGTTTAATGAGGAACGTTCGCAAGAAGGTGCGCCAGCTAGTCTACAATGGCTAAGTAGCAAATGTTGAGAATAATATTCTGTTGTTGTAGTCTAATATTATCAGTATATCGAATAAAATTTGAATATCTAACGCTTGTGAATTACTTACAGCGAAAGTGCGTCCATACTTTCTGGGACAGTTTTTACCAGAATAACTTACATCTATGACAAACATTTGACGAACATACGTTAAATTACATGTTTTGACCCGTTATAATACATCCAAATGTATGATTCTTGTGATAAATCAACTGTAAAAATGTATAGCAGTCTCAGAAGATAGAAATTTACACAATTTTTTTCTGTATATAATTGTTAAAAGTTTCTTAAATTTAGAGCAAAATAAAACGGTTTATGCAATCATTTCAATTAAAGAGCTGGACCTGAAGATTGGCGGGATTACTGCATTAATCGAAGAAGAACCAAAATGAAGAGAAACTCTCACTTGCTGGTAGTGATTCACAGAATTTTACAGGCTCCAAGTATAATTTGCACTTGGCTACCAAGTGGCGCTGTATGGATTCATGTGTATCAAGTATTAAGCAGATATGTGCTTCTGTGGCTCAGTCGACTAACTGGCGTGCGTTGTGATCTAATGTTTCTCGGTTCAAGACATGCTATTGCTATCGATCTTTTGTTTTTATTTTTTTTTATTTTTGCCTTTCTCATATAGAAAGGCTAAACAATCACTGCAAAAACCGACTTTTGAAACGAGGCCTGAATGGCCTAATGTCATATACCATTCGACTCAGCTCGACGAGCTGAGCAAATGTCTGTGTGTGTGTATGTGTGTGTGACAAATATTGTCACTCACTTTTCCCAGAGATGCCGATTTTCCCAGAGATTCAACCGATTTTCACAAACTTAGATTCAAATGAAAGGTTTCACAGTCCCATATAAAGTTCGTGAATTTCATTTGGATCCGATTTCCGGTTCCGGAATTAGAGGGTAATATGTACCAAAAATGTGAAAATAATGTCACTCACTTTTCTCAGATATGGCTTAACCGATTTTCACAAACTTAGATTCAAATGAAAGGTTTCACAGTCCCATATAAAGTTCGTGAATTTCCTTTGGATCCGACTTCCGGTTTCGGAGTTACAGGGTGATATGCACCAAAAATGTGAAAATAATGCAATAAAAATGTGAAAATAATGTCACTCACTTCTCAGAGATGGCAGAACCGATTTTCACAAACTTAGATTCAAATGAAAAGTCTTATAGTCCCATATAAAGTTCCTGAATATCATCTAGATCCGAATTCTGGTTCCGGAATTACAGTATGATATGCACAAAAAATGTGAAATTAATATCACCTAATTTCTTCGAAGATGATAGAACCGATTTTCACAAACTTAGATGCAAATTAAAGGTCTCATGGTTCCAAACAAAGTTTCGAAATTATGGGAAAAATTGATTGAAAATATGAAAAAAGTGCATTAAAAATGTAAATATAATGTTAATCACTTTTCTCGGAGATGGCTGAACCGATTTTCACAAACTTAGATTCTTATAAAAGGTCTTATGGTCTCCGACAAAGCTCCGGAATTTCAATTTTATCCAACTTACGGTTCCAGAATTACAGGGTGATGTGCATAAAAATGTGAAAATAATGTACAAAAAATGTGAAAATAATGTCACTCATTTTTCTCGGAGATGGAAGTTCTTAAGATATCATAAAAATATCTTAATTTTTTTTCGGGTCAAACCCCTGGTTTCGAAGATAGCTGTGCTCAGCATAAAAACGTCAATTTTAGGAATACTTTGTTCATACGCTACCTTTTTATATTGGCTAGTGATTGATTTGCTAAATTGTATCCAAGTCCGACTACCGGTACATTTTTCCCACATTCAAAACGTCATAGAGAACCGTAAATTAATTGGTAGTTCATGTTAGTGTATGGTTGAATGAACCGAATGTCACTATGCCGATATCCAGCCTTCGGGTCCAGAAGTACCGGCAATAATAATCAATTATGATAAAATGGAGCTCACTTCACTTTCTCACATATGATTGAATAGATTTTCACTAACTTAAATTCAAATGTAGTGTGTCAATGTAGTAGTATTATGAAACAAAATACTTCGAAAGTGTTTTGTGAACTTTTCAAATTGTAGTATTTCGAGGAATTTCTGCTGTTATATACAGGTAAAAATGGGAAAATGAGAATGGTATCATTACACCACTAGGTGGATTAAAATCGGTTTTTTGTTTTTAATTTCAAGTCATGTCATTTTCAAATCACACAATATTGCATGTTCCTTACGATAAATTTGTGTGGAATGCATTTATGTGCATTTTATAAGATGTAAAATCACAAGATGTTTTCGAGCTGTGCAGATACATTGTACACACTTAAAAAAATTAAAATCTTAATAGATGCACATAAGAGGAGCGTCGCGATTTACTTACATTCACAATTAAAAGCATGTAAAGGTAAGTCATATCAATATCATATCACAGTTGATTCATATCGTTTATTTATACTCGGCTTTAACCTAGTTCCGGTCGTTCGCCGGCGTTGATTTAGCTGAAGCTTTTATCGATACAGACGCAACATTTAGTTTTACATGTTGGTAGATGTAATATTTTGTCATCACCGAAGAAATTGCGGCATGTTTGAATTTACGTCAAGCATACATTTCATTTTTTTTAAGAGTGTATGATTCGGGGAAATGACTTTCAGCGAACCGATTACTGGTTCGAATTATCTCGCTGATAACCCTTTCGTCGATTGTAGGCATGTAAGCAATGATGCCCTACGTGACGCTAAGTGGGGAACCTGGAAGAAGTCATCATTAGAAATTTACAGGTGACCTAATCCCACATATACCTCAATTCATTAAGACTTAATTTGTCAAATGACGGAAAGTTCTAT
This sequence comes from Malaya genurostris, assembly GCF_030247185.1. Taxonomy (NCBI): domain Eukaryota; kingdom Metazoa; phylum Arthropoda; class Insecta; order Diptera; family Culicidae; genus Malaya; species Malaya genurostris. Next base: position 66,081,625 of record NC_080572.1, on the reverse strand, counting down.
TTTTAATGGCTTAATAATTATCAGTCGATTAACGAACGAAATTTGTGATCCAATTTTTTATATTTCAATGAATTTCTGCTAACCACTATTTTATATTTCAATGGATTTCATGTACATATTCTTTAACGTAAGATTATGTCAACTGCGACGCTTCATTAGTCCGACTTGTGAAGCAGACATTGCACTGGATGAACGGTGATAGAATTAGCATCATCATCAGTATAATAAGTAATCTATTGGCTTAAGTCTTTCATTGCGACAAAATGGCTTGTTTATCGACAATCTGGCCCGCACCCAGGATTTCGTTTCGGGAGGGGCCCTCAGATAAAAAAAGTTACTGAAGATTACTTATGTACCTAATTCTCGGTGTGCCTTTTAACTGCGTTTAAACTTTTCTTTTCTGGAACTGTCATTATGGAGTATTCTAATGAAATATGTGACTGTGGCCGGGAGAAGGTCATGTTATTTCTGTAACACATTTCTACGAATATCTAAATATATCTAAATGGCGTCATTTGAAAAGTTAAGTAGTTATGAATAGTATCGTTTGTAGAATTATGTCACCTGTAAAATTCATAATTTTTTTCTGTGTAGAGTAGCACAGTTTATTCGTGGAGAACGGAAAATACCTTCTAAAATTATAGGTTATATTAGTAGTTGGTCATTCAAATTTACTTTGGCTATACTGGTTACAGATTCAGGTTCCGGAAGTAGTGGTCTGATATTCCCCAACGAAACTCACCTAAATTTCGAGGAAACCAAATCAGGTGAACGAGGGTGATGTCCAAGTAATTGGATCCTAAATCATTTAGTTTTAACCATGGTCGCGATGCTCATGTGCTTCACGTAAGACCATTTCTTAGCGACTTCGGTCTTTAATTGCTTCATTAATGCACGCACTATCACGTAACTCTTAAAACCCCTATCTCACGGTGTAATCTACAGGATCAACAGCCCCATAATATTTCTCAAACTTTGTTATCGTTTCTTTTTCTGATTTCGGAAGGGACCAGGGTCTAGAATGCCCCTCTGGATACGTGACTGTCGACAATGATCGTATCGTAGTTACTTTTAAGGCTTTATTCTAGTAGTTTCTTTTAAACTGATTTGTTTGTTTGGAAAATCATAGCTGTAAATATGATTGAGTCGGATTTCAACGATTTGATTGAGTTCAACATTTTTGTAACTATTTTAATTTCATTTTTATAAAAAAAAAATAACGGGTAGTTAGTCAACATGATGGAAAACGGAATGTTATAGCGATTTTTTCGGGACGACACAGTTCAAATCTTTTAACTAACATCTATTTCTATTATCCATGATTGAATTCTCGAAACCACCAAAATTGATAATTTTTTATCGGTTATAATAACCCCGACGCACAAGCGCGTACCCAGGAAATTTTTTCGGGGGGTGTTTCATAACATGTTTATTCAATTTCCATACGACTGAAAATATTTATATAATCACTTGAAAAATGCTAGATAATAAACTTGTTTATTGAATATTATTTTATTTATAATTGATTTAAATATTGAACGAGAAGAGTTTTCGTAATATAATATTTTTTGAGTTTCGGATGGGGTTTTGAACCCTGAAACACCCCCTGTATACGAGCTTGCCGACGCACATAGGTAGTCAATTCACATGTTACATTGACATACCCTGTGTTGACATGTAGTCCACGAAAAGTATATAATTGACAATTTCAGAGACCCAACTTCATGACCTTTCCACTCAATTTAGCCTCCTTGGGTTGCTTAGTAGCAGTCCTACCGACTTTAGTCCATTGTCGGCTAATCATTCTGTTATCTGGTGTATAATAATGGATCCAGATTTCGTGACAAGTAACCAACTGACACCAAATGTCCAACCGAGTCTGCATTAGCATTACAAAATATGCATTACAAAATACATGTGCGGCACCCAGCAGCAGGATATCGTTTTCATCCGTAGAATCTTGCTTAAACTACGGTATTAGCGCTCAAATTTTATCCGTTTGACATCTGTTAGCTCGCGCACCTTCACTTTCCAGTCATCCATAACCATTTCGTTTAGTTTTGACATAGTTCTTTGTAACCCAAAAATGTTATTAAAAGAACGAAAATCTTTTTTTACAAACTTTTATAATATGTAAGAACAATGAATGTGTAAATAGTATGCATCAAACTAATCGAAGAAAGTTGTTCTCGATTTCCACCGGTGGGAGAATGATGAGTCATCGTTCTTCCGCAAAGATGATAAACCATCAGCGTTTCCTTTCCTGAACGATGCAAATGGCAAATATGAGATGTTCAGTTGAAATGGTATCAATTCCCAATACTCGGTCCGAAGAAACATTTATTGGCCAATTAGTAGAAAATGACAAGCAAAATTAATTGGAAAAAAGGAAGAAGAAAATATGATGACATCAGTGAGCAATCCGCCAAGACCTTCATCACAACGCAATGTGACGAATTTTATTCACACTTTGCTTGAACTATATGTAACTAATTATACCCAAACCTCCATTTACGTAACAATCGGGGGTTCGTAAATCGAATTATGACGTAAAGTTTACGTTATTTAGAGTTTTCAACGTAAAAAAGTTTTCCTTATAATATGTATAATATAATGGATAATTATGGAACGAAAATTATTAATATTTGCAGTAATATTTGGTTTAAGTCGCATCAATTTCCAAGATGGCGACTTCCGGTTCATCGATATTCGTTACAAACCATCAGAATATGGGTATTTTTGTAACCGATTTGATGAGTACAAGTCGAAAAACAATTTTTGAGGTGGTTCTGGATTCCAAGATGGCGACTTCCGGTTTATTGATATTCCTTGAAAACCCTTTACAATAAAAGTAATTTTGGAACGGGTTTGATGAGTACATGTTGGAAAGCGATGTTTAAGGTGGTTCTGGATTCCAAGATGGCGACTTCCGTTTTATTGATAAGTTTTGAAAACCCTTACAATATGGGTATTTTCGAAACGGGTTTGATGAGTAACTGTTTCAGAACGATGTTTGAGGTGGTTCTGGATTCCAAGATGGCGACTCCCGCTTTATTGATATTACTTAAAAACCCTTACAATATGGATATTATCCTAAAGGTTCTGCCCAAGTAGCAATCCGCAACTAGTTCTGATACGACATAGTCTAAACTATGTTGCAACAAGAGCACGGATAAGTTTTTTATGTTACACTGGTTAAAACATGGTGACAGCAATGTTTCATCATAACATAACTAGTTACGAAATAGTTGTTTAGGTTTCCAATCATAGCATCTTTGTGTCATATTGAATTAAATATAATTTATAAGCCATCGTTACTTAATCAAAACATATCTTTAATCGCAGCAATACTTCTAGCTACTAGTTGAAAATAAGTTTATTTGACTTCAAGATTATCAAGACTAACGAAGCTGCTAAACAAGCGCCCTAAATAAAGCGAAATTTTGGATATAAAGAACTGAAGAAGATGGCTGTGCCATCTTGGAATTCAAAACCACCTCAAACATCGTTTTCCGAAATGTACTCATCAAACCCGTTCCAAAAAAAACCTATATTGTAAGCGTTCTCAAGGAATATCAATAAACCGGAAGTCGCCATCTTGGAATTCAAAACCACCTCAAACATCGCTTTCCGAAATGTACTCATCAAACCCGTTCCGAAAATGCCTATATTGTAGTTATTTCCATGGAATATAAATGAGTCGGAAATAATTTTCATTGCATGAAAAAACCTCTTTTTACGAAGTAGGTTCGTAAAAAAAGTTTACGTTATTAGGGATTTTGTTTGTAGAAAGCTACAGTTTATCAGAGACTGTTACTAAAATCAGCAAAATAAAATAATAATTTAGGTTAGAGTACAGTTATTCTTTACTAATTGAAAATAATTTTATTAAACATTTTAGTATTTTTTGTTGCATTTGTAGAGCCATGTGTTCGCAATCAGAAGAATCTCCTTGGACTTGAAAGCATTACTTATTACGTGTGCCGAACTAGTTTACTTTGCCAACTAATAACTTCAACCATTCAATTATCCTTGTAAGAACGAACGCTCGCAACGGAACGCGTGTTACCGCAACAATCTGGCTCAAGAACCCGTAACAGGAAATCTAGTCGAATTCGCGTTCCACTGACGATGAGCTAGCAATCAGAGCGCGCCGGTTGGCCCAATTTGGTGCTCAAGTTCACCTCAGTAGTAGTGCAATCAAGTGTTCGCTTGAAGCAATGTTATGCGAGGCAAATATGTACAGTGGATCCTAATGAGTGTCGGCGCATCACTTTCCGATTCGGTCGGAACCCTTGGATGGGGTACGATTAGCGGAACGCCGCCTCGTAATGATTCTTGGCCTTAGACCGCAGATTGATTGGATGCATACGGCGAAAATTAGTCTCCGGTTCGGTTGACTGGCTCCGGGCCCGGGGCAACGGTGGTGGAATGATGGTGGGAAAAGTGCGCCGTGGCTGATGAACACGGAAGCCGACAAAATGAAAAAAAAAAAGAACACCGAGAACATAGGAAGTCGGTCTCCGATGATTCGTCTAATTTTGTTCAAGAGCGCGAACCGATCCGTGCAGCGGTTCAATTACCGCATCAAGTCAATCACAAAGGAAGGAAATCTTTCATGGTTCGCGAGGAAAATTAATATTAATTTCGATGCCAGCGATTAGGAAAGGTTTCGCAAGTTTCGTTGGTAGTGGGACGAAGTTGTGCCATGCACATCCGTTCAATTGTTTGTAATATCATTGAGCAAACTTATTCCCCCTTTGGTCCGAAAAATTTGGCGAGTTCCATTCGTAGTCGACATCTCTAAACACGTTAACTGCGCATTAGGCAGGAAACAAAGCCCATTCCAGTCAACATGCACGATTCCAGCGAATAGGAAATTATCTTCTTAGAATGCCGCTCAAACACCATCATCTATTCCGACTGAAACCCTTTAATTTTCTCAAGGAAACCAACACGATTCTAGCAGAGTGACTTGGCTCCGGTAAGCTCCCCAGCGACGAACCCCCATACGAAGTCGAAAACAAACAAAAAAAAAACATCCCCCAGCATTTGTTACGCACACACTCATATGGGACTCATGCTGAGTGGAGACCATTCGACCCGCTCTCTTCAAGGAAAGGTTATTTGTTTACTTACCACCATGCTACCATCCATTCATTAGCCGAAAAGATTCCTCCCCCGGTCGTCTCCTCTCGGTTCTTCGGAAAGCTGGTCGATAAAGTCGAAAAGTCGTGGTAGCCTGTGGTAGCCAATACAATCCGGGGTGTAAGAGAGTCGTTTTGGCTGGTTGATTTGAGGGACAGAGACAGCGAAAGCTTGCCGTATCAAGCGGTTGCCGGGGTGATGAAAAAAAAGTCAACAACTACAAGTACCTGGGACTGGCTCGGTTGCGTTCTTTTTTTATTCTTCGCTGTTGCCGTGACTTCAGTTTACCAAAAGCAACAACAGCGCGCCGAAAATCATTTCAATGTCAAATCGACAAAAAATCGCACATTGCTAACTTTTTATTATAGTAGAGGTAAAATGAGCGAAGCGAAATGTCTTTTTTGTTTTCGTCAGTTTTTTGTTGGTCGTTGGTCTAAGCAAGCTTTAGCATCGAACACGCTTAGCCTAGTCGCCGGTACCTTCCTTCACAACGTAGCCTGGGGGACAAGCAATCCGCTTAGGGTAAACCGCTCGTAACATTGAAACTTAGCCTTCCGAATTTCTCGCGTCGAACTCGATGGTGGTCTCGGCAGTTCGAGAGGGTAGAAATTGTTTTGTACGAACAGGGTAAGCAAGTGTGGTTGAAGGGAAAATTAATTTTAGCTTATTTTAATATCAAGCATTAACGTTCCTGAAGGTTGACAGTACAAGATTGGTTTGCTGGTTTACTGGTTTGCCAGCATGCTTTTTATATCGCGGTTTGATTAGTTGCAATTAGATTTGAGGAAACGTCTATATCAATTGAAATTTTTTTATATGATAACTTAGAAAGGTGTCGTTTCTCGGAATTGTCACATTAACAATGGAGTAAAGCTGCCATTTTTGTCCATTCAAACCGAGCAATTGTGATAAACTGACCAGAACACGAAGAAAGAAAGGCACTCGCGACACGATGGGAAGTGATTGACCATGCGGCTCACTCAACAGACCTGGCCCCCTCCGACTTCAAACCCTGTGTTTCGTTTGGGTCACGCACTTTCTGAGCAGCGCTTCGACCTGTACAAAACAATTTGCGAAGGTGCTTTACCCGGCGATTCAACACTAAAAACAATCAATTTATCTGGCAAGGTATTCATAGATTAAGGAGTGTATCGAAAATAAGCTATCCACATTTTTTTTTCTTTCAATTTATGATAAAAAACGATATTTTATTCAAATTAAAAATTGATCCTTTATTGTACGAGGTTAAACTTGAGCATAATGAAAACCGGATGAAATTTAAGTTTTTCTTTCACGAATTTTCGAACTTTTGATCGAAAGCTCTTCATGAAGTTCCGGACAAATAGTTTTTATTTGTGGCTTTCTCAGTCTAATGCATGAGGCAGACGATGTATTCGTTAAATTGCCCGACGTTTCGGCCGTTTTTGATGGCCTTTTTCAAGGGAAATTTAGTCTTTTCGTCGTTGTCGGTGTCGTTTATTGCCAACGAAAGGATGTTTGGTCAACATATATTGTGCTGGACGGTAATTAGTGGATGGATTGTAAAATGATCACTTTGGTTTCTCAGCACTACGGTCTCACACTCGAACTGTACGCAATTGTCGCTAACGGGTTGGTTTACATCGTCGGCCTCATGCATTAGACTGAGAAAGCCACAAATAAAAACTATTAACTCCACTTCCAGTCGATATATACAACATAACCTCAGTTCCGGACAAATGTTGCATCGCATTTTTTAGATGCTTGAGCCCAAATGTTTTTGAACTCCTGCATGTTCCCAGGTGCCTTACCAGTCTTCATCAAGACCCTTTTTCACGATTGCCCAGCAACGTTCGATGGGTCGAAGCTGAGGGCAATTTGGTGGATTGATATTTTTCTCAACGAAATTTATACCCTTTTCCGCAAGCCAATTGAGAGTGGGTTTAGCATAGTAAGCCGACGCTAAATCCGACCGAAACAGTGAAGGTGTACTATGCTTCTTATATAACACTCAGATCGATAGATTTCTGCATTTATAGTTCCGGTAGTGTAACAAATGGTTGACTTCAAACCACAGGAACATATTGATTGCCATACCAGTACCTTCCGACCGAATTTCTCCACTTGAATCGACCTGTCCCAACGACGACAGTAAAGTATTGTGGACCTGGAAGGGTTTTTGAGTGCTTTTTTACATAAGCCTCATCGTCCATCAAAACGAATGCATCCGGAGACTGCAAAAGACGCGAATACAATTTCCGGGCCCTTGATGCTGCTCGCTTCTTCTGTTCTACACATTGTTTCGAGATTTTCTGCTTCTTGTAGGTCTTCAGGTGATTTCGCCTCTTGCAAATTCGCTCTCGCACTGCTTTCGATCCTATGTTAAATGAGCCATGCCGGGTTTTTGTTGTTGCGATGATATCCGTCTCTCTTTAATGGCACTAATTCAATCGTGTGAAGAGTTGCCAGTGAGCGTTCTTTGATACGATAAAAGCCATCTTTGGCAAAATATTATGAATAAGGCAGCTGTGAACAGACTATAAGGTGCTTTAAAACGATTGCATACAACAGTATTGAATATTGTATTTCACTTTACTCTTAAACATTGCTCTATCATGCAGTGCTCAAAACTCCCACTACTGCTGTAGGTGGAAAAGTCACTTACACAAAAATATTAACATCTCCGTTAAAATGAATCTATGACTTGTTGGATAGCTTTTACCGTGAGAAATTTAAGCCTCAGAACATATTTTGTTTACAAGCACAATTGTGATAGATATTGTCGAAAAACTGAATATTTCCTATAATTTGAAATGTAAACACCCGATGTCAATAACATTCAATGGCTTTCATTTGTGACTACATCGATCAACATTGGTCCAGTCATCTCAGAGATCTCGAGCTCTTTGTTAACAACATACATACAGACACACACGAATATTTGCTCAGTTTATCAAGCTGAATCGATTGGTATATGACACTCCGGGCCTCGGAAAATTTTTCTAAAGAATTTGCAAATAGCAAAGAGCTATAGAGCGAATTCGATAGCTATTTTGCCTATCTCTGTAGAAAGGTAATAGAATTGCTGGAAAACCGACTTTCGACGGGAATAATCACATAAATTAAATTTTCAGAAGATGTTACCTATCATTCTGAGCAACTTTGCTGAAGATACTGCACGTTGGAATCCACGTTCTCTAACGTGTTATCAATTAAAAGCGTAAAGTTGGGCTTTCGAACCACTGTGCACTAGGCAGATTAAGAAGCGGTTTTTTGTACTGTTTCAAACTTTTATCCTTTTATCTCCAGCTTCTGTCTCCGGCAGCCTACACTTTTCCTGAAGAGGAAGTAATTACAGTTCTCTCACTGCAGCCATGATCTTCAACGAACAAAGTCGCATTCTGCTTCAGATCGCACAAATCGCACTTCGAAGTATGGGTACGACCTGGCCAGGCTCTCTTCGAGTGGTGGTGTAGCATTTGCTGTTATATTTTTGGGAGTTGAAGTAATTTGCTTACCGTCGCAGCCGCCACAAACTACCCCGCCGAAATCTGCTAGTCTAGACTGACTGGTCTAGACTTGGTCACACGAGGTCCATCCGGAGTGCCAATATCGAATTGTTGCATTCACTTGTTCACTTTGTTTTCACGATCACGATCACGGTCACTGGATGGATAAATGAGAATAAATGGTGGCGCAAAGTGCAGTGGCAATTCAATTAATATCGACTGCGGGGAAAATGGCTTCACTACGATTGAATATTCATGTCGCGAGCAATTTGCAGCATGGATTGATTCGAAATTGATATGGAAAACAGGATTGAAACGAATGGTGCTGGACTTGGGGTGCCTCGTCTCGTTGCCTTGTGTAACCAAATCGAGTGATCAGTCAAAATGCGCAGAAATGAGTGAGAAGTGAGCGGTTTTAGAACTGATGTTGAATAGCAGGGTTGATTTATTTCAGTATTGATTCATTGAAATGCTGTTTTTTAGTAAGCCTTCAAGTGAGATTTTCTTGCTTCGTTGAAGTGTGTAAATATTTTAGTATTAAAGTTCGCACCTCCAGGATCCATCTCTCGCCCAGTAGCTATTCTTTTTGGGAAAGAAATATCCTGCATTTGAATAGAGTTGATTACTTAACTTGCTGGCATATAAAATCATACAATACTTGTGCTGTTAACCTGTTACTTAATTATGAATTTTTTTACCAAAAACTGAACCACAACGGTTATGTGCATTTGTTTTTTGTGAGTGTGAACTGATTCTTCGGTTAGCAACGATGTTTCGGTTGATAAGTAACCTGCTTATTACTGCTAATTTTTTATGAAATGGGAGCTTCACATAATTTATTACTTATTCAAACCATTGACCAAATGATGTACTTTATTTTAATGTACGAAATATGATGAACTTTATTTTGATAGAACAACACAAACACCATAGCTATTATTTCAACAAGGCTTCGAAAATCATAACGTTTAGAAAAAGATGAATCGTCAGAAGACGAATTTCGCGTTAAATCGTATTCGCAGTTGGTAGCACTTTCTCAGATTAGAATGAACACTGAAAATCAAGTTTACTTACTTTACTCATATAGAAAGGTTATGCAATCACTGTGAAAAATGACTTTTTAACCGAGACCTTGGGTGTGGGTGTGTGTCTGTATATGTGTGTATGTGAGTATGTAACAAAAATGTGCACTCGATTTTCTCGGAGATGGCTGGACCGATTTTCACAAACTTAGATCAAAATGAAAGATCTTTTGGTCCCATAGGCTACAATTGAATTTTACCCGGATCGGACTTCGTTCGGGAGTAACGAAGTAAAATGTGCAGCAAAATGAAGAAAAAGTGCGCTCGATTTTCTCAGAGACCACTAAACCGATTTTCTTTAGCTAAGATTTAAATTGAAGGCTTTGTAGTCTCATAGGATGCTATTGAATTTCATCTGGATCCGACTTCCGGTTCGGGAGTTATGGGCTAAAATGTGCTAAATAAACTAAAAACGTGCAAACGATTTTCTCAGAGAATATTCATTCTATTTTTATAAACTTAGATTCAAATGAAAGGTCCCACGGTGCCATACAAAATTCCTGAATTTCATCCGGATGCGACTTCCGGTTCCGGAGCGATAGGGTAAAGTGTGTTAAATATTGTACACCGTTACTTAAGGTCGGAGGACAGAGGGTTGCGTGTTGAGTTTTAAATCGACCACGTGGCTCGCTCAATTCCCTTTGCGCATCGTATTTCTCTTGTACTCTCTCGTATATGAGCAAACTGTACCGGGTCGACAGCATACATTTTATTATTTTGATGAGAAGTTTTATCACATAAATCTATCGTATGGGTTGGACATTGCATGGATTCCAATGAACAATGAAAAAATATTCAACTTTCACAAAGATTGAATACGAAACAAAAAATGTGTTTATATACAATGAAACGTCTGTGTGTTTGGCAGGCATGTCGAGACAATTTTATTTCTCTCTCCTTTTTCAGAATGCTATCAGGAAACCAAAAAGAAAAAAAATGGCGGGCGCATTGAAACTGACTTTGTTTCACAGAAAAATACAAGACCTTATTTTTATCGCGATAACAGCATCCTTTTTCATGACATTTTGTCTCGGATCAGTTTTAGCACCACAGAAAAAAATTATGAATTTTACTGGCGACAGAATTCTACAAACGATACAATTCATAACTGCTTAATTTTTCAAATGACGCAAAATTCCACTCGCACAAAATTTTACAAGCTCCAAATGTAATTTGCACTCGGGTACCAAGTGCCACTGGTTGGATTTATATGTTTCAATTATTCAACGAACTTTTGTTTTTTATTTCGTTCGAATTCAAGCCATGTAATTTTCAAATCACATAATTTTACATGTTCTTGAAAAAAATTTGTGTGAATTATGACGCTCCGATTATGTGCATCTTATAAGATGTAAAATTACAAGATTTTTTCGAACTGTGACGGTTCGTTTTTGGCAACAAAGCATTTTAGAGTTGAAAACAATTCCATAGTTATATTGGTTTCAACTACTTGCAGCAATAAATGCTGGAAGAACATAACACCCATAAACCATTCGAATCAGTTCGTCGAGATCAACAAATGCATGTGTGACAAAAAATTTCATTCAATTTTCTCGGAGTTGTCTCAACCGTTTTCAACAAACTCATATTCATATGAAAAGTCGTATACTCCCAAACAAGGTTCCTGAATTTCATTTGGATCCGGCTTCTGATTCTGGAACTACTGGATGAGCTGAGCTGAAGTAGATCGCCCGTAGTTGCACTTCATGATTGACCGAATTAGTGGAAATGTACAATGAACCAAGAAAATGAAGCTTGGGAGAAGCAAATCATTTCCACTGTACATACCCACTCACTCTTACCTTTTTATTAAATGATCAATAACGACGCTGGCTACGACCAAAGGCTGTGCTACTGAGGGAATAATGTTTATAGAGACCGCGGGTACCACTGTATCTCCACGAGCATCACGGGATAGGAGATTTGTTAGTAGGGAGGGAAAGAGATCCGGATATGTTTTGGTAAACAATATGATCTCAACAAAACCTGATTTTCGATACTCAAGAGAAATATAACAAGTAAGAAAAATATAAAATATCTCCAAGGAACGATCTCACCAGTATCCCTTTTCTCCCACTCGCTCTACTGTCAGCAACGCGAGATGAACCACGACCACTGAAAGAATAAAATAAAAACACTCGCGAATGGGTCTGCAGCAAACCAACCCTAGACCCTCAGTCCGAATGACACGATCGACTTGTAAACTTTCGCACATTTCATAGAAATCCAACAACACCGAAAATGACATGCAAACGGCGCTTCGATCGGTTAACAGGTTAACATCGTTGAATTTTGGGGCGATAAATTCTCAGTTTCCGCCGTTTAAGCATCTTTAGTTTCGTAGATCAATATTATTCAATAAATAGCACTCTCACTACTAAACAAACACTTGCCACACCTGCACTGTCACTCAAAATAACTATTTTAACCAAATTTTTAACTATACGTATCAAACAACACATTGAAATTATACTTTTTTGAGAGCAGTGCCAGGACACCGCATCGCACTCCCAGTGATGCCAAATCTCTCCTCTCTGGTTCTGGAACTACTGGATGATATGCAAAACAGAACTAAATAATGTAACTCATTTTTCTCGTAGATGACTGAACCGATCTAAGTTTCCAATCAAATCTAGGAACCATCTCAGATTCAAATGAAAGGTATCAAGATCCTATAAATCATCTTACTTTTTAGTCAGATCAGACTTCTGGTTTAGGAGATATAGGGTGATTAGTATACAAATGTCCATTTCACATAACTTAATCAGGTTTATCGGGTTTGGATAGTCGATAACCAAATAAATTTATATCAGTTTTAGCAGTATTCAGTTTTCGATCCCGGAAGGTACCCAATAATTTAATTCGCACAACGATTTCTCTAATATGGCTACACTGAGTTCTAAAATTTTCGAATCCAATGAAATGGTTTACAAATCATTAGGCGAATTCAACAGACATCGGCTACACCGATTTCCGAATTCCGTGTCCGAAAGTATCGGGAATAGAGAAGCTGAAAGAAGACCAAAAAGAATTTAATAAACAAATATTCAAATTAAAATAAAAGTATGGGCTAATTTGTGAGTTTTATCCGATTCTGACTTCCCATTTTGAAATTACAGGGTGATGAGTTTTTAAAATTCAAACCATCATAGAAGTTGACGGTACCAAAAAATATTCAAAGTAGGGCTCAACACTATTTCAATTTATTCGTCATACTAATTAATGAAAATACGAACTAGTTTGGGTTATGTTGGTCTCTGAATACCGTTTCTGGAAGTACAATGAATAATGGCAAAAACTTTAAAGAAGATCTAATATCTACATTTCATGGAATGCTTAATTGATTGTCACACGTTTGTATTGAAAGGATTTGAAGGTTTCATTCAATTTATATCTTCGATTCGTCTTGCAGTTACAAAACTTTAATTACAATTCATTTAAAACGACGGTCATTAATATAATTACATGAAAACTAAACACAACGAAGAATATTCACGAGAAAAGCACATGATGATTGATAAAAAAAAGGTATTATCTTACTGCTAGGTGGATTAAGCACGAATTACTGGTTTTGACAAGTAGTAAAACTTTCATCCAAAATCGTGACAAAAAAATAAAAAATAATTTCCCGAATTTATTTTTCAAACCGCTGTATTTCGAGAACGGTAGCATTTTGCAAAATTTTATACATCATCTTTTTAATAAGAAACTTAACGTTATTTCATAAAATTTTGTTGAGAAATATTAAACATAACAATCAATTTTTTTTCAACTTTACTATTTCCTTCCACTCGGATTTGATTTGAAATTCATTCCAAACTGGTGAAATGGTTGGGTAGCAGAGTTGCCATTTTAAAATCTGTGTTTCAACTTGACAAATCTGTGTGCCATCTGTGTTGCATGTTTTCTATCGTAATCTGTGAAAATCTGAGAAAAACATTTTCAAACAAACAAATCTGCCTTTTTTATGAAATATTATTAAAAATCTGTAGAAATCTGTGAATTTTGATAAAATCAGTGTTCTGTGACACAGAATCTAGGTAGGAAAATAGACAAAAAATCTGTGAATATGGTAACTCTGCTGTGTAGGCCGGGCAATCGAAAATAAAAAGTTCTCGAATAATTTTCAAACCATTTTTGTGTATGTGAACTAACATCCCGTTGTGTAACATCAAATTCTCATGGGTAAAGATTTTTTCCTTCTATTTCTATACTCTATTCAATCAACGCTTCGTCGTGGTCCTCCGATCCTCGTCTCTCTGTTTCTACTTACCCTCGCCCTGATGGTGTTTTGCTGTCTGACACGAAACTGCAAAACATGCACTTTGATTTGATTTTGATTTATTTCCAGTCATTTTTTGTTGTTGGCTTTCTTGACAAGTTCTTTTTGTTCTTATCTTTGCTACGTCACTATTCGTGACCGTTTCGGCTGGATCAGTGTTGAAAGTTACCTTTCCTCTTGTTGAAGTTTTGTGCGGCGACGGAGATAAATTTAGATTTTTTTTTCAAAGTGTGGATAAATTAAGTTTCGATCTGGTTCCGGGAGCGACTGTAGACGATCGAGGTTCAGCTATCGCGGGGGAACCTGCTGAGACGGAAGAAACTCAAGTGCTGCGTGGCCTTGAAAGTTTGAGGTGCATTTTTATTGAAGAATTGCTATTTACTCTCGTGTCTTCGCCACTGTAGCCCGATGTTTAGCTCAGTCGATTGAATGTATTTGATTTTTTTGTGTGTGTCAACAGATCGATCGGTTATACTTTTGGCCACACTCAGGATACTCCGGCGTTGAAGTAGGAACACTCGAGAAAGACGAGTTTTGGGAAAACAGCCAACCACAAAAGAATGCATCAACTCACGGAGATGCAAAATCGAAGCGACCGGAATTGAAGTCGTAAAAAGTGACTTTTTGATTGACTGGAACGAATTCGGACGTTAATGGCTTACCATGTCGCCAATCAAAATATATTCCAATGCAAATCCAATCTTCAGTTCGTTGTTTCGCGCAACAGGAAATCGAATTTGTTTATTCGAATAGTCATAAAAATCGTTATAAAACTCTCTGCAAAATCGTATTCCTACTGAAAAAGTCATAATAGAACAATGAAACGTTCAGATTTCGATTGTCGAAATCAACCTGTCAATAGATACATTGCCGATAAAGTTGGCAGTATGACACAAAGAGTCATGAGAAATACATAAGGAAGCATTACGTGTCTGCAGAGTGCAATGTTTGGCAGATATGAAATCAAACATGTTCCCGTAATTTTTCGTGTCATGAAATATTACTTAAAGACTTCTATGATTTTTGGCATAAAACTAGTCATCAACATTAGTCTCATAACTAACGAACCATTATTATTATTATATCGTTTATTTATCCCCGGTTTTAACCTCGCTAACGAACCAACATTAATCTTGAAATACTGTATACTGGACAAAATAAATTATATCACGACCCTAAACATCGTGTTCCGGAATCTACTATTCAAACCCGTTCCAAAAATACCCATATTGTAGATGGCCGAGTAAGCCACTTTTTCTGTAGCCGAACCCGACCTACACCCGATCGAAAACAAAAAGAAAATTACACGTACCCGATTCGAACCCGCGATCCGTAAAAATTTTTACCCGTACCCGACCCGAGCCCGTAAAAAATTCCGAAACCCAAAACAAGTCCCGAGACCCGATCAAATTTTTCAACCCGTTCCCGTTAAAAATGAAAAATTCGGCACCTATACCCGATTCGAACCTAACAAACATAACTTTTTCTGTAGCCGAACTCAACCAATAACCGTAGGGTTTGGGTTCGGATCGGGTTTCGAGTACAAATACATCAAATACAAAAAATCAATTATCCGGAAATCGCTTTTCATTTTATGCAAAAACCTTTTTTTTACGATCTAGGTTCGTAAAAAAAGTGTTCGTTGTTGTGATTTGGTTCGCAAAAAAAAAGACTACGATATTTGGGATTTGGTTTGTAAAAAGAGTTACGTCAAAAAAGGTAACGTAGAAAAAGATGTTTGGGTATATTAGAAAAGCTAACAGGTGACAGTTCCTCTTTGTTTACTTTCTCTTTGTATTAATACAGTCTATCGGCAGTCTTTTTCATTAACTGCTTACATACAGTATTGACTTTCGAATTACATTGACTAACATTATTAGAAAATAAATAAACAAAATAGAGTATGTCAGTTTTTCAATGTCCATAGAGATATGTTTCATTATTCTCACTTTGCAGATGCACCTGTGGAATATTTGGGAAAGTTATACTATTTAGTGTGCTAAACGTAAATTACTTAAAGCTTTTATTTTTTCGTCAGGTATGTTTGTATCCGAAAATCACAACGTTTTATTCGTTAAAATAAATAATAATTCACTTACAAAATTCATTTACAACCACAAATGCAAATGAGATTGATTTGTTTTCATCAGAAAACACCAGAATCAAACACGATTCAGAAGATTTATCCACATTCAGTCGTCTTCAAAATTGATTTAATAATTTTCACAACCGGAAATTACTCACATACCGGACGACAAAAGGTTTCATGAACTTGAATTTTTTTTTCTTGCGAAATACTCGAATTTTCTCCGGACTAGCACGATACAACGTGCTTACCCGATGAGAGTTTCACCGGAAGTCATTTCACGTACCTGAGAAAGCATTTTTCTGAATAACGCACAGTGGTCCAAAACTGGAAAAAGACGGTTAAAAGTCTCTAAAGATTTTCACTGATTTTTAAGAGCGAACGTGTCTTGGAAGAAGTTTTACAAGATTATATTACGCTTCTTTTGAAAGTGGCACCTTAATTTTTTTTAAGAGGGTAGTAACAATTTCGAAAAAACCTGTTTTAATCCACCTAGTGGTGTAATGATGCCTGTCTCATATCAATCAAAATATCATATATAATACTGTGGTATTCTTCAAAATTATTTTGCTTCGATTCTTAAAAGAATAATCGAAATAGATTTGTTTGACCGTCTACTGATAAAAACTATCAATTGGAAAAGATTTGAGGTCCATTTAGAAAACTTTTTACGGTTTTTCGCTCTTTTCAGTGATGGTATAAAATTTTTAACACACTTTACCCTATATTTCCGGATCCGGAAGTCGGATCCTGATGAAATTCAGGAATTACGCATGGGACCACAGGACCTTTCATTTAAATCTAAGTTTGTGAAAATCGGTCGCGCCATCTATGAGAAAAGTTTCATTTTCATTTTTTTGCACATTTTACCCCATAAAGTTAGGGCAAAAACGTTACATACACACATACGCACATACACATACACACAAATACACACACAGACATTTTGCGTACTCGACGAACTGAGTCGAATGGTATATGACACTCGGCCTCCGGGCCTCGGTTCAAACGTCGGTTTTCACAGTGATTGCATAACTTTCTATATGAGAAAGACAAAAAAAAATTTCTTCGATTCTTAAAAGAATAACCGAAATCGGTTTGTTTGACCGTCTACTGATAAAAACCATCAAATTGGAGAAGATTTGAGGTCGATTTAGAAATTTTTTTAAGGTTTTCAGTGATGATTAAGATTTTCAGTGATGGTGTACAATTTTTAACACACTTTACCCTATATTTCCGGATCCGGAAGTCGGATCCGCATGAAATTCAGAAATAACGCATGGGACCACAGGACCTTTCATTTGAACCTAAGTTTGTGAAAATCGGTCGCGCCATCTATGAGAAAAGTTAAAACACATATTTTCTTTTTTTTTGCACATTTTACCCCATAACTCTCGAACCGGAAGTCGGATCGAAATAATATTCAGGAATTTTGTATGGGACCCCAAGACCTTTCATTTGAATCTAGGTTTGTGAAAATCGGTTCAGCCATCTCTGAGAAAAGTTAGTGCACTTATTTTCACAATTTTTTGCACATTTTACCCCATAATTCCGGAACCGGAAGTCGGATCCAAATAATATTCAGGAATTTTGTATGGGACCACAAGACCTTTCATTTGAATCTAAGTTTGTGAAAATCGGTTCAGCCATCTCCGAGAAAAGTTAGTGCAAAAAAACGTTACATACACACATACGCACATACACACACACACACACATACGCACATACACACACACACATACACACACACATACACACACACAGACATTTTGCGTACTCGACGAACTGAGTCGAATGGTATATGACACTCGGCCTTCCGGGCCTCGGTTCAAAAGTCGGTTTTCACAGTGATTGCATACCTTTCTATATGAGAAAGGCAAAAAATATTTGTTTTTTCACAAAAAATTTTTCTCTATCTCATTTGAAGAAAAAAACATTTGAAGTATTTTTATTGAAGATATAAATAATGTAAAATAAATATTTTTTGAAATGTATTCACTTTATTTTGAAAACAGTTTTTGCCTTTCTCATATAGAAAGGTTATGCAATCACTTGAAAAACCGACTAGTGAAAATTGGCCCGGAGGGCCAAGTGTCATATACCATTCGACTCAGTTCATCGAGCTGAGCAATCTCCTCTCTCTCTCTCTCTCTCTCTCTCTCTCTCTCTCTCTCTCTCTCTCTCTCTCTCTCTCTCTCTCTCTCTCTCTCTCTCTCTCTCTCTCTCTCTCTCTCTCTCTCTCTCTCTCTCTCTCTCTCTCTCTCTCTCTCTCTCTCTCTCTCTCTCTCTCTCTCTCTCTCTCTCTCTCTCTCTCTCTCTCTCTCTCTCTCTCTCTCCTCTCTCTCTCTCTCTCTCTCTCTCTCTCTCTCTCTCTCTCTCTCTCTCTCTCTCTCTCTCTCTCCTCTCTCTCTCTCTCTCTCTCTCTCTCTCTCTCTCTCTCTCTCTCTCTCTCTCACTCTCTCTCACTCTCTCTCTCTCTCTCTCTCTCTCTCTCCTCTCTCTCTCTCTCTGTGTGTGTGTATGTGTCAAATTATCTCACTAGGTTTTCTCGGAGATGGCTGAACCGATTTGACAAACTTAGATTCAAATGAAAGGTCTCGTGGTCCATACGGAATTCCTGAATTTCATCCGGATCCGACTTCCGGTTCCGGAATTATAGGGTAAAGTGTGTTCAATATTGTACACCGTCACTTAAAATATTTTCGGATACAACAAACATTTAAATCGTAATTTAGAGTACGTACTAGAAGAGTTTGTGTGTCATGTCAGTTGGTGGTCGGTCTTTTGGTTTGTGGAAATGTGGATGACTCACGCAATCAAAGTATTGTATTATTTTGTATGCTATATTAGTTAATGCACAAACAATCTCTTGGTTTGTTTCAAAAATCGAAGAGATAAATTTTGAATGGAATACCACAATATTATTTGTACATGAGAAAGGCATCTTTACACCACTAGGTGAATTAAAACAGGTTTTTTTTGTTTAATCTACGTAGAATCTACCTCTATTACCTAAGCATCGAAGTGCGCATAAATACGCATAAACAAGCTCATGCTTGCACGCTTGAAAATTCGAAAAATTATCAAAAGTTCAACACATATTAAGAAAATGGAAAAATGTTTTCCAAACAAAATATGAAAAAGTATTGTAAAGTACAAACCTTTACGAAGAGATTTCATTTTTAAACGTGTAAATAAATTGAGTTATCGCGAAGCAACACGTTTTTTAAGACGATATGTTGATCGTGCGACGCTCACTTAGAGATGAGCGAAGCAGCTCCGAACCGATCAGCTCACTAAAGTAAATTGATTCAATGTATCAGCTCATCAGCTCATTTAAATTGAACTGAAGGTTTGTTTTGAGCGCGTCTTCTCATTTATAACTCGTTCTTCAAGAGCCGAAGATCCGTTCAGCTCGTAGCTTGTTTCCACCTTACCAGCAGGGATGCCAGGTCATTTTTTCAAAAATCTGTGACCATCCAAAAACTCTTACTATTTCCTACCGATCTGTAATTTTTGGTGCTGAACTGTGATCTATTTTAAAAATCTATGATCTATTTCAGAATCTGTGTAAATCTGTGACTATTTTCAGAAATCTGTGAGAATCTGTGCCATTTTTGAAATCCGTGCAAAAGGTTGAAAATCTGTGAAACACAGATTAATCTGTGAACCTGGTATCCCTGCTTACCAATGCGGTGAACTGGTGAGCTGCGGTTCTTTTAAAAAGAGCTGTGAGCTACCAGCTCATTTTAAAGATTCGATTCACTGGAATAGCTCAGGAGCGAATTGCACATCTCTACGCTCACTGCAAAAGTGAGTTACAGAAATAGCAGACACGTGACGCCCTCCGTTTCATAACCATTCATGGTTTCAGCATGGCCATAGTGAAAATGAGTCACACGAATAGTACTCAGGATATTCTCATTGGAAAATAAATTGGATTAGGAATATATTTTCCTGTAAGTATTGTAAAAGTTTGCTGCATTAAGTTTCATATTTCACTTCAGTATAAGGTTTCCTAGGTGAAAATAGGTAAAATGATGAAAAACTTTTCCAAAAACGAATAAACCTATGCATTACCTTCTACAAAATTATGGGATTTTATAATTTCTACAATTATTCCAAATGAAGTATGTATAAAAAACTAACTTGAAACAAGTTATGATTAGAAAACAAGTTTTAAGGGGGTTGTCATAATTCAATAACTAAAACTAACTTTGAAAAGGCCTAAAAAAAGTTCCGTCGAGTTCCGCTTAGATTTTTTTTATAGTATTGAGCATATCTTTTCCTATAAATTTTGTAAAAATCAGCATGAAGCTGCATATTTCGTTTCGGTGTAAGGTTTTATCATAGGTTAAAAAAGGTGAAATGATGTATAACTTTGCCAGGAAACAACAAACCTATGCACTACCTTCAACAAAAATATGGGATTTTTTATTTTCTTCAATTATTCCAAACAATGTATGCATAAAAAAATAACTCGAAACAAGTTATGAATAAAAAACTGATTTTAGGGGGGTTGCCTAGAAAACGCTTTGTATATCCGAAACGGTGCGATCTGGACTTTTGGTATATTTGACAAAGTAAATTATTTTCAATAGATCTAAAACTTAGTGGAAGAAAAAAAATTTCTATCTCTTCAGAAAAAAAAGTTATGGTTATATTTTTTGTCAAAGTAGGTCATGAACAATTAGGGATAGAATCAAATTATGCGGTATATATTTGTAAAAAAATTCTTAAAAGCAACTATATGCATTAAAAGAATGATTTGGCAGCTACTGATTTATGTCCACGTTTTTATTGATTCGAACCACTGTGTAACGTTGAGAAAAATAAATGGTTGCCTTCAAACATCGCAGCTGATCTGTATTGACAAACGGGGGGAACAAACTAGTAACGGGGTGTACTGACATTACTCACGGGGTGTACTGATAGTAAATAGTTCGCGCAGCTCAATATAGGTGGAACTAGTGCCCTATGACAACTTATTTTTAGACTAAATTTACTCATAATGTCATGCCTGTTAGTCTGTGTAAACTTTGAAACTGATTTTGATGAAGTGAAAATTCTGCATGGAGACGAAAAAGTTTTCGTAATAAAATACATTGGAACTCATGTAGATATAGTATCAATAACGGAAATGGAATTAAGAATGGACGTTTCAGGTGTGTTTAATGATATATCCGAACACCTAATAGACACAAATGCAGTGAACAATCATCGTGATATGCTATTAAAACTATGTGTGAACTATTTCTTAGCACTTTGCATGGAACAAATCGTAAGAAATTTTAACTGTGCAAAGCAATTAATACAAAATAAACTCACGATGCTAATTTTGTTACGAATTGTCTAAATTGGAAGAAGTTTGTATACACTTGAAATATAATTTCATACAAATCATAAGAACTTCCTTTTGAAATGAATGTACAAAAAAAATCGATTCAACAGAACCAGAGAAGAATTCTCGGTTGATTTTTCAAAAAGCCGTAAGAGCAAATGACAGTTTCTCTTTGTGTAATTTCTCTTCTATTACTTACGAAGCTTTTTCTACGTTTATCACTTAACTCTTTGTATAAAACGAAACCCGAGATATTCGACTTCCAAACAGTATTGTGAAATTTACGAAAACTATTATATTCGCGTCACAATAATGGAAAGAGATAGTAGACAAAGAGAAACTGGCACTCGTTCTTAAGGTTTTTTGAAAAATCAACCGAGAATTTTTGTAACGCTTGAGATCAATGGGGTACTGTCAAGTTGTTACCCGTTTGCATTCAAAGCAGCTCCAATCCAATCCTAATCAGGGATGCCAGTTTCACAGATTCTCTATATGCTGCACAGATTCTGAAGCCTCAGATGTCCGAACACAGATTGACAATGATCATCTAAAAGTCTACAATTTGCCAAGGAAATCACAGTGAAAATGTATTTATTGAAGAGCGCTTGATAGGGGCGAGTCTATTCTAGCATGAAGTCATATGTTCATTTTTTCCGGTTGAACTCAAATGCAACTTATGCAAAATTATGTAAGTGTAAAAGAAAAAGTAACAAACTTTTTGGTGTAAACTTCGAAAACAACATTCAGTTATGCAACATTCGTGTTCATCAATTCGGAACATGAGAATGTGATTTGGTTTGACAAGAAGCGAAATTCTGTTCCAAAAAATAAATGTGAAATGATTGTTCCTACTATTCGTTTTCGATGCATTTCTTTCTATTCGATATGCTGAATCATGGTCCTTTCTCTCTGCAGCTGTTGTCTGTTGTGAAGAGCGGTACCGGAGAAAATTTCTGTTGCTTCATTTGACGGTTTGGTCAGTGCAGGGGAAATGATACCGAAGAAAGTGACTAAGCATTTTTTCTGCAGCTCATACCTTTAATTACGTAGGTTTGCTCCCGAAACTTTCTGTTCGAACTGTGTGTTAGTAAACTATGCATTGGTGACGTAACTGTTAGGAAATTATTTATCCCATTCTCAAATTTATCATTTGGTTTTGCTGTCAAACTCTAGGCTTACTACGATTCTAAACTGATTATTGTCAGAGCAAGTGTAATTTTCAACCTCTAATTCTCAGTATTGTAGCAATGATTCTTATTCGGTTCTGTTGACAACCTACAGGAATGAGGAACAAACAACCATTAAAAATTCTCCACACATTATTTTTCAATGGTTCCTAATTAATCACCCTTTGGAAGATACAACGGCAGTATTTGACAACATTTTGTCTGACCTCCCAAAAACTTGAAACCTAATCTTCAAACAAAAAATCTTTCCGTACGTTATACAGCCTGATCAATGCAATAAATCTGAACACACATTTTTTGACAGACACATGAACCGAAGCGATGGTTAATAATATGACTAATGAGCTGCAATTAATCAGCCGGATGACCCTTGGGATGCTGGGGGTAGAAACTCTGCCAAGATCCTGAAGAGTAGAAACTGCTGAACTGAAGTAGACAGGAGGAAATTTTCATCAATCCGTCAAATTCTTCCAAATGTCAGGTACCTGTTCTTGTTTGGGTCACACGGTGCAAGTCCGGGCGAGCCAGGTTAGGAGTCGGTCACACAGGAGGCAATTAGTGTCGAATTGGTACGAATGGAACAGGCAAGATATCATACCGAGCAGACACCGCGAAACAATCTCAATCCTTCACTCGTATAATTAGAATTCAATCAAAGCAAACATTCCGTTGTCACTATGGTAAGCAGACACGATTTGTTCCACCTTGGGGAAAGTGCATAAAACAAAATTTACAGCGAAATGAATGATGCTGCGAGACATCGTCAACCCATCCTGGAAATGATCCAAAAGTCAATTATTGGTCTCGGTCTGCATTGGCGATTCTATTTCGACCGTCTAACGAGGACACAATCGCATCAGATTATCATACATAGCTACTTTATGAATGAAATGACATCACAGAGAATTCGGCGAAGCTATAAATAGTCTCCGTTTGGCTTACTGTTCCGAATCTGGTTGACGCATTCAGGTGACATAGTTTTCGTTCGTGAAGAAGAAATCGCAGCACTGTTGGCAAGAGAAAATGTAATTTATGAATGAATCTGGCCGCAATCTAGCATAATTTAGTGTTTCTAGCATCCATGAGGACGTGGATGGGTGTGATGCGAGTGCTCTCTCGGATGCTGTGAAGGAATTCATTGATGAAAATCGGAAACGAAAATTCAATCGACATCTTGATAATTTCTATTCAAGCAGTAGCTGACCTGACTATTAATGAATATAAAAAAAAATAGTTATAGAGTATTGATTAGCTGTTGCCTTTCACCCAAGTACACACTTAAAAACAATTCTCGAGCTCGGCATAATGAAATGCTGAATTGCATCGGTAACACGAAATTTTACTGATTGTTCAGTTATTCACATGCTCAATGCCGATATTCGTTATTGTAAAGTATCTGATATCTCGGTAAAGTGCATTTTATTGCCGAAGTCGGGCATAATATGTTGCTGAACTTACATCGTAAACAACAAATATACCGAAATCAGCAAATTCGTTTGCCGAGATTTCGAACAGTGTGTTTTGCTTTTACTGAAATTCGGCGCGACACTTGTCATCGAATGTCACCTATCGATTTTGTAAAGTTCCGAAACGTTACCATTTCTTATGGAGCTGAAAAATATTTACGAATTTGGCGAATGAAAGAGATTTCAGTATTACCTGAAAAGCTAAGTTCACGGAAAACCCTCCAATCAAAAAATTACGATCTCGCAATTTTTGATTTTTGCAGTTGTTGTTTTAACTAATAATTAGTTGATTCAACCAAAATGCTATTTGATTTACATATATATATATTGAAGTAGTTGAAAAATATGTTGTTTTTAATGCTGTCTAATGTCAAAAACAGCACAAAGCAAAACAAAAATCGCAATAAAAAATCAAACATTACTTTAGTAGAATTTCAAACGCGTTTCTTAAACATTTTCATGCAAACGAAATTCGTTTATTATACGTTTGTAAAACTCGTGAAGAGTAACTTTTAAATGATAGTGAATTAGTGTTTATCATAACACTAGTTGTCAAAATATTAATGTGATGATAAATTATCTACATCTTTACTGCTCTGGTGTTACAAGAAGAAACGATTAATATAAAGTAGTGCTATGCACAGAACTGAGAGATATTGCAATTAACAAAATGTGTTTAACCAAAACTAGAACCCAGTGAATTGTATGCGCTTGGATTTTGGTCTTAAAATCAACTTGATTCTCTCTCGTGAAATGCATTTTAATGAATGAGCATCATGTTATCTTCAAGTTATTTAAAAAAATTGTAATATTCAAAAATGTTTAATATTCATTCATATAATCTGTTGAAACTGTAAGTTGCAATGGCTCAAAAATGAAAATCAGTGCATTCGGTTCGACTTTTTGTTCGTAAGTAATATAGTGGTCACAATTAGAAAGTTTTGTTAGCACCAGCTCTACTAAAAGACAGTATATTAAACACAAAAATAAAAATGGTTTCAATGAATAATTCATTTAATATTAAGCAAGGGGTGAGAAAGGTTTTATCATACCGATAGATGGAAGGTAATATCATTTTTCTGCTTCATTAAAAATAATACTTGGCTTGATAGGATAAGAGTGTGATCCTTTCCCGAAAACTAAAAATTAAATTTAAATTTTAGGAACATAGGATCTCATTAGACTTTGAATTGATATACTAGTTTTTTCGCAAATCAGTTACCAATCAAAAAAATCAATTAATTTGATGCGTTACTTTCTAAAAAATCAACAATCATTACTTCAGTGAATAAAAACCGTGTTTCTAGTCTATTTTGCTATTATGTTGTTTTCAATTAACCTGCAAAGTCGTATTCGTTAAGAATCAGATTCCTATCTAATCGACAGCTGCACTGATCATCAGTATTTGATGGTAGTCAAAAAGAAAGATTTTAAAAGTAGTTAAAGAAAAAATCTCTCTATTGTGAACAATAATTCAGATCAACAGTTTCAATAATATCACTAACCGAAACAAGATTCCATCTGAACTCACCTTTTGTTGTTTTTGGTGACGAAATCAGTGCTGATAATGTCGTTAAAATATGAACTTGAGTTGTTCCTACTTATGAAAATGCCATTCATCGTGCAATTTAATTGAATCACCTTAATAATTCCAATAGCAAACCGGAAAAGAGTGACTTCTTCCTGACTTTTTTTTCCTTGCATATCTATTTGTACTGTTAGGATTGAACCTTTCTATGAGGAGAACAACAAATATGGGTTTTTCATTTTAGGAAACATTTCATTTTAAAAGCTTACCTTACTTAATTGGTATATATTGCTGGAAGTTCTCTTTATCACACAATGAAAGTTACGAATAATCCAAGCTCAATAAGCTGTTATAAAAGTGGAGCCATATGAGAAAATCGAACCGTTACAGTGAACTAAAGAGTCACGCGAAAAGAAAATACCTGATACCATAAAGTAAATTTATATAGAGACGCGACTGGAATACCCAGTAAGTTTGGACTTTTATACAAATATTTTTTTTATGAAATCACTTCTGTACATGACCGCCGGTTTCAGTGCGTAGAAACACTACGCGCAGAATTACAACAACATTAACTTTTATTTATACCGTTATAATATAATATATTATTTATATTAAATATTTTTGAATATTTTTGTATATATCAATCGTATATCAAGAAGAAATATTTTATTGTCATTCAAAATCAATAATTTTGCTTAAGTTGAAATAACTAATCGTAATATCTAGAACAACCGATTTATTTTTCAACTCACATAACTGTTAAATCAAAAACAAGGTCGGTTGTTGTAACTAAAATCTTTATTGAAATTGAAAGGTGTGTGTCTTGACTGACAGTTTAGAAAAAGCAACAATCGATTAGTTGTACCAAATTATAACCAATTAAATTCAGAAAAACAACTAATATTTTGGATGTTGCACGATCGCGAGGGGTTCCGTGTGTAATCAAAATGTCCTTTTATATATACTTTTGAATATTTTCGGTTATTTCCAGGTAAGGATAAAAACAAATGTTTTTATCTGTGATATTTCATTTCAGGATTTGATTTTTTTTAAATAAAGTGTAAAATCCTTTCTACACTCGATTACTGATGACTCGGTAATCCATGATTCGATCCCGATCGCTTTTGCCGAACTAACAGCAAAATTGCTGCTGACAAGTTCGGCACGAATTGACAGTTCAGGATTTCAGAAATTCTCAATAATTATACATTTTGTCGAGACGGTTTCCGAGCCCTCGGCAGTGCAAATCTCGGCAAAATTTCGCCGAGATTCATCAATAAAATTTAAGTGTGTAACCAATAAGCATCAAAACGATGTCGTGTATTAGATTTATATATATTTTTTTTTATTCAAGAATATAATGTTTAAGGCACACTGCTTAAGCTCTAAGATGCCAAGGGCTTTTACTAATTTAAAATTTACGACTAACTTAAAACTAGGGTTGTATCATTAAGTAATGTCATATTTGGGTCGCAGTGGTTGACTTTGGCAGATCCAGCCTTCATGTGGTGATCGGCCGGTGATCTGAATATTTCATGAGAGTCTTCCATATGGCGTTGGTGAATATTCATGTTGGCCGCATTCTTCGGTCGATTTATATATATATTAAAGGTGTTAGAAAACCAAAAGTAGCCCAAATATTGAACTGTAATAATGGAATGATGAAACACAGCCGTAAGAAAAAATACTATAGAGGAACAATACGATATATCGTTACATAACCATTAAAAACATTATTGTAACAAAAAAAATTGTGAAAATAACAGTAGGTATTCATTTCAATCTATTGTGCAGAACTATTGAATAATAATGTGAGAATTTTTTTTATAATATTATATATAGGTTGTTAGATCAAAGATAAACTCAAGATGGAGTGGTCATCGTTTTTATATGTACCAGTGAAACAAGACCCCTCGATGACATCGGTTCACTGTCAAAAGTTTTCATTGAACTGCAACTTTTCGTTCAATTTGAATGTTGCTATGCACTACTTGAATTTGTCTATCTTGCCAATATTTACTAGAATATAGTCGGAGTATTGACATTTCACATTACGTTATATATCAAATCATGCTCACAAAATATTCACACATAAAATTGAATATGACTTGAATATTCTACATCAATCAGTAGGTATTTGAAGTCTGAGGAAAGCTATGGCTGTAGTATGTTCACTGGAAGATAAATTGAGAAACTAAGTGGAACATCTTTCTAGACATACAATTTCATGTTGAAAATTATTGTTTGAATTATATTTCATTCTTTTATTTTCAAATTTTAAAATCATCAAAACACAAACTTTAACTTTAATGACATCTCTTTTACTTCTTCAGATTACTGCTTTTTCATTAAACCGTTCATGCTCAATAGGCACGTTATCCCGTTCTATATAATTTTGATTCTAGCACAGGTGAATTGTTTCCCGTCCGCACTTCGCGTTCGTCATCTTTTGAAAAAATAGAGGATAATGGCATAAGTGGGTTAGAATCTGCACACGAGAAATTACTTACACATCAGTTTTTGTAGGAGTCGCAATCGAGAAAATGTAACCTGGGGATTTTATTACAGGCGTCTAAGAGCCTGAACAGTTGGTGTAGTCTTAGATGAATCTGTTGCAATCTATCGCCTAGTTCAAGAGGACATTACAATTAGGAGAGCAATATGATGATAGTTTATGCACATAAAGCACCGTTTCACTCAACGCTGTTGTAGATTTACGAATATCTGACAAGTTTATGATTTCAGTGCAGGAGTAACAAAGTGAAAAGTTGTCGTTCAAAAACAAACGATGTCTCAACTCATATTCTATTAACTACAAACTTAATTCACCAAGCCGTTCGATTTTAGACAAACCCTTAGATTATAGAAAGTCAAACCGACGAGCAAAGAGAGATAACAAAACACTGAAACTGATTTTCACCTCCAAAGTTATTATTATTTATAAATACCAAATAAGTTCTCCATAGATACCATCGTTACCATTGAACTTTATGGGTTGGGGGGTCAAGCGATGGATATTTATGAACGGTTCACCGGTTCACGATCTATGACCAAAAATTTTTCAATGGCTTGTATGGTACTTAGTAATCTTGAGTTTATCTTTGGTTAGATATCGTAACAATTAGAAATCCTGAAATGTGCCATACATTTTATTCTGCAAAACAATACAGTGTATGGTATACAGTTGAGCATAAGGCACACTGACTAGGCCTTGCCGTTTCATTATTTTATAGACGTATTTTTCTGAATTGTGAATTTTACAATCAATTGAATGGTAATTCAATTGTTTACTTAATTTACTGAATGTTGTTTATTACTTAAAAACGTGCTTAATCCACCTTATATTTATCAATCCGCATGTATTTTTGCATGAATATTCTCATTACTGATTACCCTGTAATGTCGAAACTGCAAATCGGATCGAATTTGAATTCAAACGTGTGGAAAACATACCATGATATGTCGTAGTAAGGTCTGAGGACAGATAATCGCGTGTTGAGTTTTAAATCAACCACGTGGCTCGATCAATTCCTTTTGTGCATCGTATTTCTCTTGTACTCTCTCATATATGAGCAAACTGTACCGGGTTGTCAGCATACATTTTATTATTTTGATGAGAAGTGTTATCACATTAATCTATCGTATGGGTTGGACATTACATGGATTCCAATGAACAATGAAAAAATATTCAACTTTCACAAAGATTGAATGTCTGTGTGTTTGGCAGCCTTGTCGAGCCAATTTTACTTCTCTCTCAAGTAGAGGTATGCATTTCCAAACGTTCCAATTTTCAGCAGTTCTTCAGTCAGAAAAAATACAACACGACCGCTAAACTCAATGAATCATTCTGAAAATTTCACAGAATATTCAGGTGAGGTTTTTCTATATTCTGCGCCGTTTCCAAGAAAATTTAATTTGAAACGGGAAAATAGCAAAAAACCTACCACTTTACGGTACTGTCCTCAGCCCGTAAGTTCCACTTTAGAGTTTTTCGTCGTTATGTGCGGTTCCTCCAGAGCCGGTATTCAGGATTCAGCATAACCCAGAACGATTCGTTTGGCCAAAAGTTAATATGACGAATAAATTGCAATAGGTTTGAATCCAACATTGAAGCTTTTTGGGGTTGTCAGCAAGAGGTTTCATAGGATCTGAAAACCACCCATTTGACTCTTAGATGGTTCTTAGATTTCATTTGAATCTTAGATCGGTTCAGCCATCTACGAGAAAAAATAGATACATTATTTTAATTTCGTTTCACAAATTATCCTGTAGTTCCGGCACAAGAAGTCGGATTCAAACGTAATTCTGGTACCTTGTTGGGGAACATACGACTTTCAAATGAATCTAAGTTTGTAGAAAACGGGTGAGCAATATACGAGAAAATTGAGTGAAATTATTTATCACACACTCGTGTACTGATCCCGACGAACTGATTCGAATGGTATATGGGTGTTATGTTCTTCCAGCATTTATTGCTGTGAGTAGCTGAAATCAATATAATTATGGAATTACTTTCAACTTGAAAATGCTGCCATCATATGATTTACAAATGTCATATTCGAACGTTGCCAAAAAACGAACCGTGCTAAAATTGGTTCGTGACAAAATGTCATGAAAAAGGATGCCGTACACAGTCTTTTTGGTACTTAGAAACAATCGTATGTAACAGTATAAAAAATCGTGTTTCACGTAGCTCCCAAGCATTTCTTTGTCATACAGCGCTCAAAACTCCTACTACTGAAATAAGGCGAAAAGTCGCTTACACAAAAATATCGATATCTCCTTTGAAAATGGACGGATTTTAACAATCTATGGCTTGTTGGATAGCTATTACCGTGCGGAATCTAAGTCTGGAAACATATTGTGTTTTCAAGGTCAATTGTGACAGTTATTTATTTTAAAATTAGACATGATAAATTCGTATATCTCAAACAGTAAAAATCCGATCTTAAAATCATTCAATAGCGTCCAGGGTGACGGGTAGACCTTTCATTTACGACTAGTATGATCAAAATCGGTTCAATCATCCCTCAGATATCGACCTCTTTGTTGAAAACACACACACACACACAGACATTTGCTTAGATCGTCGAGTTGAATCGATTGGTATAAGACACTCGGCCCTCCGGGTCTCGGAAAATTTTTCCGAAGTTTGAGCGAATTCTGTACCATTTTTTTATATTTATAAAGAAAAAGTAAAAAAGGTAAAAAGTTGATGAATTTTTTGAAAGTTGATTTATTTTTGGCATAGAATTTATACCTCTAGTGAAATTACGAGTTCTACGGATCACATATTCGCGATAAGACAAGTACTCCAGAAGTGTCGTGAATACAACGTACCCACGCATCACCTATTCATTGACTTCAAAGCGACATACGACACAATCGATCGAGAACAGCTATGGCAGATCATGCACAAATACGGTTTTCCGGATAAACTAACGCGATTGGCCAGGCGCGTACCCAGAAAAAAATTTCGGGGGTGTTTCAGAACATGTTGATCAATTTCCATACAAATGGAACTTTTTATATAATTATTTGAAATTTTTTTATTGTGGAGTCGTTTGTTGAAAATTATTCATTTTATTTTTTACTTATTTGAAAAAAAGAGTTTACATAATATCATACTTTTTTGAGTTTCGGAGGGGGTTTGAACCCCTAAAACACCCCCCTGTATACGCGCCTGCGATTGGCCAAAGCAACGATGGATAGAGTGATGTGCTACGTCCGAGTATCTGGGACGCTCTCGAGTCCCTTCGAATCTCGGAGAGGGCTAACGCAAGGTGATGGACTTTCTTGTATCTTGTTCAATATTGCCTTGGAAGGTGTGATTCGAGGAGCGAGGAACGACACGAGTGGCACGATCTTCCGAATGTCCGTACAACTTTTTGGTTTCGCTGACGATATTGATATTGTGACACGTAACCTTGAGAAGATGACGGAAACCTACATCGGACTGATAGCTGAAGCTAGGCGTATCGGACTGGTCATAAATGCTTCGAAAACAAAATACATGAGAGGAAGAGGCTCTAGAGAAGAAACACTACTATTGAGATGGTTGACGAGTTTGTGTATTTGGGCTCACTGGTGACCGCCGACAATGACACCAGCAGAAAAATACAGACGTATTTTGGCAGGGAATCGTGCGTACTTTGGACTCAGAAAAACCCTTCGATCGAGAAAAATACGCCACCGCACGGAATTGACCATCTACAAAACGCTCATTAGACCGGTTGTTTTTTTTTTTTTTTTTTTTGTTTCAATTATAGAGGCTTTAACATTAATGTCATTCACCTCTTCGGGCCAGAAAAACTTTCTGGCCCTATGTGCGGGGTTGGGAATCGAACCCAGGCGGGCTGCGTGAAAGGCATTGACTTACCCATCACGCTATACCCGTCCCCAGACCGGTTGTTCTCTATGGCCACGAGACCTGGACTATGTTGGCAGAAGGACCATCGCGCTCTCAGTGTTTTTGAAAGAAAGGTGCTGAGAACCATTTATGGCGGAGTGCAGATGGAAGACGGAACGTGGAGACGGCGTGCACTCCATTAAGTTTAAAATAGCATTTATAAATAAAAAATTTGGATAAACTAGAGCTGTGTAGTCGGCAAATAACCGCGGAGTCCCTGTGAGTTGCAGGTTGCCTATATCATTAATATTTAAAAGAAATAATAGTGGTCCTATATTGCTACCCTGTGGAACTCCAAAGTTTATTGCAGCAAGATTGCTACAGTCGCCCTCGATGAACACGAATTGTTTTTGTTTATCAAGTATCTGCTGATAATAGAGTTCGCGATGCCCCGGACGCCGTAGCGCTGAAGTTTATCCAAGAGAATACTGTGATCCAAAGTGTCAAAGGCTTTTTTGATATCTAAGAATACTAATTCTATGATAGCGGTATGTGCGCTAGAACCTTGTCTAAAGCCGAGGTCAGAGGGTTACAAATCATATCAGTTATTTTGTGGAAATTATGAATGTTCAAATCCGTTACAAGGGTTAGATTCTTGCGGTAAACGAGTTACGATGCGTTACTTTTGAGGATGTTATAGGTGTTACGAAGTAAGTTATGAACGTTACGAAGCGATACATGCGTTATTTTTTAGTAAGTTATAAGATTTACGGAGCTTTACAAAACGTTACTTTTTTGTAAAAAAAAGGTGTTACGGAGCGTTACATGAGTTACTTATTTTTCAAGTTATAGGCGTTACGAAGCGTTCTATCTGTTACTTTTTGCTAGTAATAGGCGTTACGAAGCGTTACGTTTTAGTATGCTATAGGCGTTACGAAGCGTTACATGCATTACATTTTTGTGAATCAGAGGCGTTACAAAACGTTACATGCGTTCCTTTTTTGTGAGCCATAGGCGGTTCGAAGCGTTACTTCCTT
This sequence comes from Malaya genurostris, assembly GCF_030247185.1. NCBI lineage: Eukaryota > Metazoa > Arthropoda > Insecta > Diptera > Culicidae > Malaya > Malaya genurostris. The sequence goes on along the minus strand of NC_080572.1, from coordinate 66,048,628 downwards.
GTGATTCATAGGCGTTCCTTTTTTGTGAGTTATAAGCGTTACGAAGTGTTACTTGCATTACTTTTTTGTCAATCGTAGGCGTTACGAAGCGTTACATGCGTTACTTTTAAGTGAGTTATAAGTGTTATGAAGCGTTACATGCGTTACTTTTTAGTAAGTTATGGGTGTTATGAAGCGATACATGCGTTACTTTTTCGTGCGTTAAATTTTTGTGAATCAGAGGCGTTACGAAGAGTTACTTTTTTGTGAGTGAAAGATGTTACGGAGCGTTACTTTTTTGTGAGTTATGACGTTACGAGGTGTTACAATCGTTATTCGTTTGTATGTTACGAGCGTTACATGCGTTAGTTTTAGGCTCTACGAAGCGTTTCATGTGTTACTTTTTTGTGAGCTATAGGAGTTACTAAGCGTTACGATGCGTTATTTTTTAGTAAGTTTTAGGTTTTGCGAAGTGTTACCTTTTGTAGGTTACCGGCATTGCAAAACGTTACTACCCTGGCTCCTCCCGAAATCAGAAACAGCAACGAAGAAAAAAAAGTTTGAGAAGTATTATGGGGCTGTTCATCCTGTAGATTACACCGTGAGTAATATTATAACCAAAACTCCACTACCGAGATAAAGCACGCAGCGGCAGGTCCTACAAAGCAGAATAAAGTCAAAACCACATAATATGGAGGATGAAACCGGGGTAAAATGAAATTGTTCTGAACGACCGGAAAGAGAAAGTGCGCGAGCATGCCTTTGTTAAGCAAGATGTGTGTGTGTGTGTGTGTGTGTGTGTGTGTGTGTGTGTGTGTGTACTTTTCGAAGATATTTTTACCGCGCATGTTTCTCGGAGAGTCCTCATGCAAAATTCGTGGGTAATCGGACATGGGTAAGGGGTGCTGTCCAGCGGTTAAAGTTTGAAAATTTTCGATCTTGAAAAAGCACCAGGAGTACTTAAAATTTCCGAAATCGAATTTTTTTTGATGCCGAAAATCTTTAAATTGCATGAAACGTAAAGATTTAGTATTATCTCGAAAAATCTGGAAAACACCCAAGTCCCAGAAAATCGATTCAAAAAAAAAATTAGATTGAATCTGGAAGTTTCATGCAATTCTAAGACTTTTGGCATCAAAAATATTATTTCGGAAATTGTTGTTGTTTTCTCATTGTTGTGAATAGCAAGATGGGCCGTCCTGACGAGTGTTGCAATCCATTACGCAAAAATCGTCACAAGTGTGTACGAAAGCAACTCTTCAAAATTACGCCGCTATGGAACATCAAAGGGTGTAGCCGGATTTGCATATAAAACTGCCCCCAAACAGAACAAAATATGGATATACGCTGTTTGATAGGGTTTATAATGGAGTTGATTTTCTTCTTATTTTCATTTTAAAAAAAATTTGCTTTAGCAAAAAAATTGGAAAAAAATCAGGAATGTTTTAGAAATTATGGGAAACCTTTCTGATTTTTTTCAGAATTTTTGAAAATGTATTTCATGTGAAAAAAAATGTTCAAAATTTTCGATTTTTTTTATTCGCGCTTACATTTTTGGTACCACTCTAGAATTTACATCAAAAATAAATTCTTTATGAGTACATTACGCTAATTTTTTTTTCAGATTTTTTAAAAATGTGGACGGGTATAATATCAGACTTTAAAAAAATAAATCATTCGGAAAAGCATGGGTCTCCATCAAATTGTCATCATCCGATGGAGACGCATGGTATTTAGTTCTAAAATCATATATCACATGCCCTTAGAACTAAATACCATGCGTTTACATCTTCAACTTGAGCTCAGAGCTTGAGTATTGACGTAATAAATAATGATAAAAGAATTTTATTCCTCATGTTATTTACACACACCCGCACGCCTTGGTCGATTTACCAAGCAATGATGTAGGGAATGCATCAAAGAACATGTGTGCCAACGGACGGTTGTAATTCGTTTCTAACTTCAACATTTTGGTCTGGAGGTTTCGAGGTTAGCTATTAGCAGTCCTAAGAAATACTATAAACCAGACAGAAATCAAGTCGAAGCGCCTGCAGCAAGTCCCGAAGACCCTAAAAGAACGTATTAATTCGCATCGTCGATTTTTTATACAAACAACATGTTCTTTTAAACTTAATATTTTCAGTTTTTTGCTATTTCCTGGAGAGGACCCCTTTATTAAACAGTTTCGGAATATCGTATAGTTTTATTGCTTTCATCGAAATATGTATTAACTAAGAATGAATGAGAAACTAAGCTATGTGTAAAAATTGAATTTCAAACGCTTTCGCAAATATAGTTCATCGAATTTACTTGCACTTAGTAGTCTTTTTCTGGTGTTTCGTGGAGTACTTTTCTCACGTATCAGCTCAAGCCCGTTGATTATGCATCTAGAAGTCGTCTCCATACAACTCAGACTATGACCACTCTTTGCCTCCATTTGATCGATCCACCTTGCTCGCTATGCTTCTCTTTTTCTTGAGCCTTCTGAATTACATTCAAGAACCATTTTCAAATGTTTGCCGTCCGTTATCCTGATGACATGCCCAGTCGATCGTAGCTGTCCAATTTCAGCTGTACGTATGATAGGTGGATCTCTTAGGAGCTGTCGAAACCCGTGGTTTATACGCCGTTGATCAATTTCTTATGGTGACGTATTACTTTTCTTGTATCCTTATCCGCGGTCATAAATGAATGAATACACGAATTCATGAACTTCCACGATATCGTCGCCACGCACCATTATTCGAGTGGGAAGGTGTTTTATTTTATTCCTCTCATACATTTTATTTCGACGGATTTACTGTCAGTCCGAGTTAAGTTTGATTAATCCGTTTTTATGAGCTTAACCCGTTGACATGTGATACGAACATTTTACCTTAAAACTGATAGTTTTGCCTTTCTCATATAGAAAGGCTATGCAATCACTGTGAAAATCGAATTTTTAACCAATGCCCGGAGGGCCGAATGTCATATACCATTCGACTCAGCTCGACGAACTGAGCAAATGTCTGTTTGTGTGTCCGTCCGTCCGTGTGTGTGTATGTAACAAAAATATGTACTCACTTTTCACAAACAAAGATTCAAATGAAAGGTCTTATGGTCCCATAGCCTGCTATTGAATTTCATTCCGATCCGACTTCCGGTTCCGGAGATATAGGATGATATGTACCAATGAAAAAAATATGCACTCACTTTTTTCAGAGATGGCTGAACCGATTTTCACAAACTAAGATTCAAATAACAGGTATTATGGTCCCAATAATAATAATAATAATAATAATAATAATAATAATAATCCTACTGCATGTTTTATGCTGCTGATTCATGCTGTTTAGCTTGACGTACATAGACATGCAGAAGTAACAGAAACGCAGGTTCGTTTCGTTTGATAGATTTCGTTTAATTGGTTCAATCGAAATAGAGCATGAGATAGTAAGTATAGGTTTAACTACGTTCAAAACTGTTCCAATTTGCAGGTCATATTTGTTGGTAGCAAACGAACCAACTTCGGCTATTCTGAATCCTGGTTTCGGAAGAATTGGAAATAGTGATTAACAACTGCAAAGAGGATCTTACTCACTTTTCTTGGAGATGGCCAAATCGATTTTCACAAACTTATAGGTTCAAAGGAAAAGTCTTACAGTTTCATACGTAATTCCCTAATTTGTTGTGGATACTACTTTCGGTTCCTTAACTACAGGTTAAACAGGATTTGTAGAGTTTGTGAGATTAGGTCCGAACAAATTTTCCTATTTCTATTCAATACTGATGTAATGATGTAATGATGTAATGAGTAATATGAGAAAAGCATCATTACACCACTAGATGGATTAAAATAGGTTTTTTAGATTTCGCTTGGTTTCAAATTATCCTTGATTTAATGCTTGGTATCTAAAAAACTGTTTTTCTGCAAAAGAACTATAATTTAATTGTCCTTTAGAATTTTGACTAAATATAGCTATCGTAAAATGACTTATCAGTTCATGAATAAAAACTTGAAACCATACATTAAAACCTAAATATTTGTGAATTCATTAGTTCTGATTCATATTTCTCTCACCGATCGTCCCTTATGAAAATTCTTTCTTAAGCCCTGAGCTCAAGTTGTAGATGGAAACGCATGGTACTTAGTTCTAAGGGCATGTGATATATGATTTTAGAACTAAATACCATGCGTCTCCATCGGATGATGACAATTTGATGGAGACGCATGTTTTTCCGAATGATTTATATTATACCCGTCCATATTTTTTAAAAATCTGAAAAAATACAGCGTAATGTACTCATAAATGATTTAGTTTTGATGTAAAATCTAGATTGGTACCAAAATTGTAAGTGCGATTAAAAAAAATTAGAAAATTTTGAACATTTTTGTTCACATGAAATACATTTCGAAAAATTCTGAAAAAACAGAAAGGTCTCCCATAAATCCTTAAACATTCCTGATTTTTAAAAAAAATTTTTCTAAAGAGGTTTTTGAAAAATTTAAATAAATTAGATGAACCACCCTAACTCCACTAATATGGCAGTTAAAGGGTTAAAATTTTGGGAAAATCATCTCCAATAAAAATCCTTTCAAACAGCGTAAATCAGTTTTTGTGCTGTTTCGGGGCAGTTTTTAAATGAAAACCAGACTACACATTTTGTATGACTAACTACTAATATGCCCAGTAATTTTAGAAGGTGTTTTCCGTTTTTCCACGAATCGACTGTGCTATTCTATGTAGTGAATTGTCGTCATTTAAAGTAGGAATGAAAATGATCTCAGAATATATGGCATCATCACAGGTCTTGTGGATTGTTGTACTATACAAATATTTAGAAGGTTTTAGACATGTGTTACAGAAATAACATGATAGTCAACGTAAAGAAACGTAATGATATTACCCAAGGATGGCTTTTATCGTATCAAAGAACGCTCACTGGCAACTCTTCAACGATTGAATCAGTGTCATCAAAGAGAGACGGATATCATCGTAACAACAAAAACCCGGCATGGCTGCATTTACCATAGAATCGACACCAGTGTGAGGGCGAATTTCTCTCGATGACATGTGGGAATCCTCTCTGAAGCAACAAACGGTCGCTTATTCTCGTTTCGCGATCCGATTCTATACAGGCAGTTGATAATTGCGATAGAATCATTTTACTATTGCCGCTTATTCTAACTATGCGCATATAACCTTTGTATAAGCTGTGTCTATGAAAATGTCTGTGGATGCTCCACACAAGGGTTTTGAAATATTGCAACCTAGTATGAGAATCATCAAGTTGAATCATCGATTCGATTTTCTGCGATAATTGTCAACATGCGATTCTCTCTTGGGAAATTCCACACAACAACGATCATTATCAGACTGTAAATTTTTCTTAAGGACGTGAAATACTCAGAGTATGAAGTGGAGCGAAGCAGAGATGGCATTTCACCAGAGTGATACACGCTAGAGTCAGATTTTTGCCACACCGAGGATGAGAAAAACGAAGCACCGCACAAAGAGGAAAGCGCACTTCTTCTCAGTGTCGAATAGACAGCATTTGAGTGTGTGCTTGTGGTTAAAGCAGCTGGCGCGAGTGAAACACATTCTCTTCGCATGAATCGCTCACACGCGCTCTCGTCTAAATACACCCAAGTGACCACTGGCGCGTGATGGTGAGCGAACACTTCTGTGAACTTCAATTAATAGAGAGTAGATCTGGCCTTGCTATGAAAAATTTGCAAGGAAAACCGAAAATTTTACGATAAATTGTTTTATTTGCTGCTTTTGCGTGTCCACGCTTCATCTACGAAAACCATACAGCAGAGTGCTCACCGGCGTGTACACCTCTGTGAAAGTATCTGCATCCACCTCAGAGAATTTATTAGCCAATGCTCTAGCACTTTGGTGCGATTCAGTGGAAGAGGTAAAAGGAAATAAACAAACGGACTCATGATGCGTGTACACTTTACACAACAGTGGTGTATAAATGTGAAAGAGAAGAGCTCTCGTTGAAGTTATCAGTGCGAGGGGAGAAATTTTGCTTGCTCTTCGTCACACAGAGGAGATAGACATCTCTGGAGCGAAGAAATGTAGAACAATTCTCTCACGGTTCATGCATTGAGAGACTCGAGTTCTTGTAGCATCTTCTACCGGATTGAAAATGTTGTATACAATATAGATAGCAATATAGAAGCTTCTGTCAAATTTTCGGCAATCACCAACACTGCTATTACCCTTCTCTTGGACACAGTCACAAATTTTATTCGAATACTCCATAATGACAGTTCTAGTGGAAAAGTTTGAAGTATCTGTAAAAACGCCGGTAAAAGCTACACCGAAAATTGAGTACATAAATAATCTTCAGTAACATGATTTTTGAATTTGATCGCCCCTCCCGAAATGAAATCCTGGGTACGGGTTCGCGTTTTGACTCTTCGGTTCTGTTGCAGCGTCCGCATGGTCTTAAAGGAAGAAGGTAATGGAGAATGACCCAGACGCATGAATCACAAGCTGTGCCAAGTATACAAGCATATTGGAAGGCTTATAGGATGCGTCACTGTACAGTTGCCTGGACATGTAGCAAGAATGCCGGAACAAAAGACGCTCAGTCGAAAAACTGGAAAAGATCGTCGCCTACAGGGCAGACTTCGTGTTCGCAGGACACAACGACCGGAGTTCCTCTGTAATCGGAGAACGGTTGCCTGTGGTGGAGTATCTTGGAAATCGACAATTCATTCTGTAAATTTTTCGGACCCGGGATGTACCTCATTGAAGCAAAGTTCGTAAGTAATGAACAGATAGAAACAGAAACTGTCGCCGCTGACAGAGAAAAGCTTTTGCACTAATCCCCTGTCAAAACATTACCAAAACCGACCACTAAGGGATCGTCCAGATATTGAGTGACTCGAACTTCACATTTCTAAATCTTGTGCCTTCTATCATGAAAATTAAGAAGAGACAATGGTCTACAAACTGCCGTCGGTTTAATTTCACGGTTGACCATTATCACGTCACAATTCTAAACGACATCGTTGCCTTTCCCCTCAACGCACATGATAGGTTATTCGAATGACCATTGTCATCTTGGCTTGAAAAAAGCTGAAGCTGGTTTTCACGTTTCACAAATAAAACATATTCACGCTTCGTCGGATGGCATTGGTCTTGACCCGTGTGTTTTAAATGTGTTGTTTTTTTTGGTCTTCAATTTCTGTGGCCACAGTTCACCGTGCTCTGTGCGCGGACGACAGTCGCGAAATGAATCCGGTTTACGAGCATTTACATGTAAGTAAATACCAAAACAATAAAAAAAAGCCGAAAGCACACGATCACAACTTTCATGAGATTTTTTGAAGGATGTTGACGCCACTGAAGGCAGGAACCGGCTTACGATCAGCGAAACAGTTCGTTTCTTAGTCTCACCGCACGTACGGCCCGACACACAACAAGGCAGTTTATGGCGATTAATTAAAATGAAAAAAAAAATGTTTTGTATCTCATTCTAGGATCCGCCGGCTGCTAGGCGCTAATTATTTATTTGTGCACTACTTCAGAAAACTGCAATTAAAGACGGTGGCCTTACTAGTGCTGCTCTTGGACGGTCGGTTGAAGGCCTCTTTCCTGTGCGGGTTGCAAGCGGATGGAGCGAAACTATTTCGCCGCTACTGTTGCTGTCCTATAGGTGGTGGTGATGGCGGCGAATGTTCAGTAGTGCACAGGTGACAAGATAATAAAACATAATACAAAAAAAATAGTCAAGTGGTTGTGATTGTCGGATGGTTTTTGTCCTAGGTCGGCGATGGTGCGGCGTGAGTTCAAAGTTGCTGTACGGTGATGTACTTGACTGATGCCACCTGAATTTAGAAAGGAATGTTATTGACAGTTCCTTACCTCGATTGATCACGGCGCTGGACGGCGAGAGATGATGAGCATTTGCATTGTTTCTGCTAGTTTAATTTATTGATTAAATTCTTTTTCTTACTTTTGGTCGTACGCAGTTAAAACACTCGAACCTATCTGCCACTCGTGATCGGTGTCACTTACAGAACTAATAAATTCCATCGTGGGATATGTAAGCTAGATTTTTACGACCTGGGTAATTAATTGAGTGATTAATTGGACTCATTACATTGGCTTTGTTTTACATTCTCACTCCGCTGTTGTTGCCTTGTCTTCTTTGCTTGTACGTTGATTTCCTCTGCTGTTTCAAGTCAGGTGACTAATTATGGTAACAAAATTGTCTTAATGTACTGTTTACTTAAGCAAAATAGCGCTTGTTGAAAGTGACGGCTTCTTTGTCCTTGTTACAATTGCAATGTGCAAACTTTTATCGTCGCCCGTAAATCAACGATACTTTGTTAAACCAAATCGGATTGTATTTATTTTTTGTTGTTTAGTAACAGTTGAGGAAAAAATATGACAAAAGGCTTCTTATGGAATCGATTGTGCACGTATCTCCAAATTCTTACCTTGCCGTCTATTTCAATCATAAATCTAGAGCTTTTGTAATTGTTACAAATATCCGACATACCAGTTATTAACGCGAGATTTTGCTGTGAATACGACTTACTTTACAAAATTTACCCTCTGAGAGAGCGATAAGTTTTTGATCGTGAATATCTCTTGTAGTATCTAACGTATCAACATAATGTTTGCTACACGGAGAACCCTCCGATCATAAAATTGCGATATCGCAGTTTTTAATTTCTGCGATAGTCGATTCAACTAATATGTTTTATTATTCAACCAATATGGTTTTTGATTAGCATATATTCAAGTAGTTGAAAAATGTGTTGTTTTGAATGCTGTCAAATGCCGGAGACAGCTGAAAGCAAAACAATAATCGCAACAATTTTTTTAGTTGAAATCTGTTCGCGTCGCTTCAAAATGTCAATGCAAACAACATCGATGGTTGAAGCGTTTGGGAAATTGTGTTCATTCGACTTGAAGAAATTTATGATTCCATAACAAGTGTTTATCGAATAGCTGTTTTGTGATAAAGTTAACCTTGTTTCAGATGAAAAAGATTTGGTGATAAATTAGAAAACGTTTACTGCTTTGGTGTTACAAAAATCAAACAATTCACACACATTTGTACTCCTATACAGAGATATTGAAATTGAAAAAATTGCTAATAACGAAATGTCCTCAATCAAATGTATATGCGCTCGTCTAAACTCAATCGTTTTCGTTAAATCCAAGTTAATGAATGATCATCTCGTAATATTTCAAGTATGCGCAAACATTTTATGCTTCAAGTGATTGGTTTAATGTTAAAAGAAAAATGTCCATCTTCTTTCATGATTTATAAAAAACCTTTTTTAATCCACCTAGTGGTGTAATGATGCCTTTCTCATATTAGTTATGTTTTTTATCACTAGAAGATTCTGTCAAATTTTTCTTTTTCAAGCTTGAATAAAATCAAATAATTTCGTTGATATAAACTACCATCACCTTTTCAATTTGTAAACAGTTATGTCAAGTCAATATAGATTTAAATGTGGCAACCCTGCATGCTATACCAAATTGAACAAAGCAGGCTAGGTGGGTGCGTTTTCTTCTTCTTTCGTACCAGCACGTACCGATGCGCACCGATCTTGCATCATTTTGTATGACAGTTTGAAAGTTTTGAAACTCATTGCCCTATAATTTTGGAACTGGAAGTCGGATCCTGATGAAATTGCATAGTGTCTTTAAAAACACTGAGAGCTTTAATTTGAATCATGATTTGTGAAAATCGGGTTAACCGTTGCTGAGAAATCAAATTAAGTTCCGTTTTTGAAGCTTTTCTTCACTATTACCGGTGCGTTCAAAAGCGGAAATCGGGCACTCGTAGTCCCATAGTTATTTGCATCTCAGTTTGTAAAAATCAGTTAAGAAATTTCCGAGAAAATTGAATGTACATTTTAACATAGATTCGCACATATTGCTTTGTAACTCCGGAACCGGAAGCCGGATCGAGATAAGACTGAGTAGCGATCCATGGAACCATAAGACCTTTAGTTTGAATTTAAGTTTGTGAAAATCGGTCCCGCAATTTCTGAGAAAAGTTTGTGACATTTTTTTGTGCATATCACCCTGTAATTTCTGAAATCGCTGAGGGGTGTAAACATTAGTGTTAACAGTATTCCTACAGTAATAAGGCTAAGGGTAACACGTGTCAATGAGATTTTCAAAATCATGAAAAATTGTCAATTTTGTATTTTTGGAAAATGTTCCTCTAACACTGTTTATCACCAGAGTTGGGAAAAATACGGGTTTCGTTACGGCACGGCTTATGTAGTTTCAGCATATGTTAACATTTGATGCATCCCGCGTTCGAATTCATAACCAATTATTTGATTCACAATAAAAAGAATGTTAGATTAAGAGAAATTTATGCTAGATGAAAATTTCCTGAAAATAATAACTTTGAATCGTAATCACATTGATATTGCAGCATTCACTTCGCAATAGCAATACCCAATGCGAAATTAGCAAAAAAAATATTTCACGCCACGCATAGCGACAAAAGAATGTTTTACTTCCAGCTGTTTGATGCTGATGATGATGTTCAATGAACATGCACTAGCAATAAAACGCTTGACATGAATTTAATTCATAGATGTAACAGGAGTGAAGGATTTAAAACACACAGCACGCTCTGCGTTTGAATGGCGCGTTTGAATTGCTGTAGCAAAACCTGCACTCCTGTTACTTCTGTGTATAATATTCAAATAATAAATTAAATTAATTAGCTGCATAACATGCTTTGTGATTGTTATTATTAATTATTATAAATCACGGCATATATGTTATTAGCTGGTTTGAAATTCTTTCAGTCATCTTTCTAGTACAGAGGCTATGAATACTATGCTATACTATGAAAAAATTTTCAATACGGTTGAAAACTCGTGTTTTCAAAATCAAGCTACGGTATCGGTTATCGTTTTCATTACCTCGTGTACGAAAACGCTTTCCTTAACTTTATCAACACATGTACGTACCGGTGTGAATTATAATCCACCTCTGCTTACCACCTATCATTAGATTCCTAAAAGTTAGAAAATTCCAATTTCCAGCGATTGATGCTCCTAAGCTCATATAAAATGACTAATATTAACTTTAGATCAACCGTTTGAGGGTTCTTCCAATACCCATATTAGGCAAATTTATTGATTTCGCTAATTTACTCGCCCCTCCGTGCACGTTTGCTGCTTAAAAACGTTTTTTTACATTAATAATTACCGATCGAATCAGTAGTATTTTTTTTAGAATTTAGATCTTCACTGATCTCGACTTGACATAATCATGATTATACAAAAATCAAAATCACTTAGAGATCAGATCAGTTCTGATTTCGTAACGCTGATTTATTCCTTGGTTAAGATCACTTGTGATGAAATCAGTAGTGATTTTTTATGTACGAGATCAGTGATCTTAAGATCAGCACTGATCGGTGGTTTTCCCAGCCCTGTTAATAACTAATGATATTACATGTCAATATAAAATACTGTTTATATTGGAACATCGATAATTATTTCATGTATCTCAACATACCGAACTTTTTTTCAAATAAATCATGACGTATATCAGTATGTATATTTTGATTATTACCGTAAATTAATAACATTTTTCGAGTTGATTCAATTAATTGCAATTTATAAAACAACTGAAACCGATTTATTTTTCAACTTACAAAATTTTGTTTTCATAACAACACCAGTTATTTCAACTAAAATATTTGTTGAAATTGAAAGGTATGTGTCCTTACTAATTGACAGCATTTTTTTCAACCAACTAAATTAGTTGTTTCAACCATCGTTCCTGCTAATCGAAAAACAAAAATGATAGTTTACTTAAAACAACACTCGATTAGTTGTACCAAATTTTAACCAATCGAATTCATAAAATCAACTAATATTCTGGTTGAAATGGGATCGCGGGTGGTTCCGTGTACATGCCATCGGAAATATGATCATAATTTAATGATAAAATTTTCAGTTGTTTGACATAATCGCCAATAATGAAGTGTTTCAATAGTTTCAATGAAATACGTACCTGATTTGACCCATGTCAGCACCAGCCATTCAGAACGCGTTCTAAGGAAGAGAACAACATATCTACTGCTGTACAACTGCATCAGTATAATAAATGAACATTCAACTTTTTCCCATTATTTTCCGAGCAACGGTTGTCGAAACAAGACATCCGGGAGAGCAACATCGAAGACCTCACGCTTTCGGAATGAAGCGATCGTCAATTGTGCCGAAGAACAATAGAAGCCTGCCAGTGAAAGTTGTCAGTCGTCATGGGAGTGCTGCTCAGTCAAGTTGTCCGGCATTTGAGTCGGAATTCATTGTGAGTTCCAAATGCAGAATCCAACTAGAAATTACAATAAATTTCGGACAAGTTTATCGAGTGTACAGTCAAAGCATTTACTTTGCCTTTCTCACTGAATCGCTTTCTTTTAACGGGAGTAAGGATACAGAAAAAAAACCGTCTGCAATGGGAAGCAAGACGTTCTTGTGCATTTGATGCTAAAAATCTTAAAATTTCATGAAACGTTGAGATTTAGTGTTATCTCAAAAAAAAATTTTTTTTTTTAAATTGACTTTCTGGGATTTGAAAAAAATCGACTTTCTTTGGATATTTCTTCTAAGTCCCAGAAAGGCGATTTAAAAAAAAAAATTCGAGATGACACTAAATCTTGACGTTTCATTGAAAAATGATGCCTTCCAACGATTGAACTAAAGTTATGCACTGATAATTTTAATCTATTTATATAAGCTTGGGTGCATCAACTTCTGGGAATAGGAATTTTCTAATATTGTGGAATCTAATGATTGGGTGGTAAGCAGAGGTGGATTATAATTCACACCGGTACGGTTTTTTTTCCCTATTTAAAAAATGTTTAAATAATAAACGTGGCATTAACAACAATCTTACATATTCTGCCATTCGTTTCGTGAAAGAATGCGTGAAAATGCTCAAACAGGGAAAAAATAATTAAAAAAATCAAATCTGGAATTATTTCGTTACACTTTCGTGTTGTGGAATTTTTAAAATGCACCGTAAACAAATACGTAGTCCTACGTCAAATACACCGAAACCTCAATTTACGAACTAAACGGGGGTTCGTAAAAAAGTAGTTCGTAATAAAAGTTTACGTTATTTGGGATTTGATTCGCAAAAAAAAAATTTTGTGTAATGAATGTCGAAACCGCTCATCATATGGCTATTTTCGAAACGGATGTGAAGAGTAAGTGCAAGAAAATGAAGTTTGCGCTCGTTTCAAAATCCAAGATGGCGTCTTCCGGTTTATTGACATTGTTTAAAACTCCTTACAATATGGGTATTTTCGGAACAGGATTGATGAGTAGATGTCAGAAATCGATGTTTGAGGTGGCTCTGAAATCCAAGATGGTGACTTCCGGTTCCTGGATATTTCTTGAAAACCCTTACAATATGGGTATTTTCAGAACGGGATTGATGAGTAGATGTCCGAAAACGATATTTGAGCTGAATCTGAAATCCAAGATGGCGACTTCCGGTATCTTGATATTCCTTGAAAACCCTTACAATGTGGGTATTTTCGGAAAGAATTAGATTTCAAAACGATCACGAACATCTTTCTTCTTCGGTACCTACACACCAAATCTGTTGTGAAAATATCCATATTGTGAGTATTTCAAAGAATATCAATAGACCGGAAGTGATCATCTTGGATTCAGAACGATCACAAAGATCGTTTTTATGGCACCACATCAAATCCTTTTCGAAAATACCCATACTGTAAGGGTTTTCAAGGAATATCAAAAGACCGGAAGTCGCCATCTTGAAATTCCGGACCACCTCAAACATCATTTTCCGGAGTCAACTCTGTAAACCCGTTCCAAAAATACCCATATTGTAGTAGTTTCCATGGAATATCAATAAGCCGGATATCGCTTTCGATGTATGCCAAAACCTCTTTTTACGAAGTAGGTTCGTAAAAAAAGTTTACGTTATTTAGGACTTATTCCGTTAAAAAAGATTACGTTATTTGGGATTTAGTTCGTAAAAAGAGTTACGTAAAAAGCGGTTACGTATAAAAAGTGTTCGTAAACGGAGGTTTGGGTGTAAACTGTAAGCAATATTAACCAAATATTTATGACAGATGTCTAACCTATTGAAACATCAGTTGTTATTGTTCAATTTTCATAACAGCCAGAGCCATCTTTTGAAAACGGACCGAACTAATATGTACTCTCAATATTTTAAAACTTATTGCTCCGGTGTTGTCCGTTTGGTGTCGTCGACTTTCGGTAATTATATGGAAAAAGTACACACTTTCATTCAAAAGTTAATTATGCACAATTGTTATTGATTTAGTTTTAGAATATAGGAGCTATAACTCAATCTTCCATCTTTATACAGGAATACTGATCACTCTTATTCCATCCAAAGTACAGGGATATGGTAACGAGCCCAAAACTAAGCTCGACCAGATTCAAGTATAGTTGCATGATGTCATTTAAAACCGGTAAAGACAGCACGATTGCATTGCCAAAACCCAAATGCACAATTGAAGTACCATCCAACTATCCATTCAACCACCACCACCCGAGTCGAACGTTCGGCCGATAAATTTTCGTCGTCATCGAAATCAAGAACAATCATCATCGTCGACCTCTTCTGGTTTTTTTTTCTTCAACAATAAGCAACTTCCTGGATCAAGCGCCAATGGCATGTGAGTGCGCGGTGGAGTTTTTTTTGTCTGTTTACCGCCCCGAAAGATCGTAAGTTTCACGAAAGTTTGAAAAGGCAACAAAAAAAAACGGCCCGAGTCTTGAACACCAGAATCTCCCTCCACCTCGAGAACTGATGGAAGCTTTCAGTCGCGAACCGTCCGATCCCTACGGTCGGTCGGTCGGTCGATCGGACGGTCGGACGGTGTGACGGTCGGACGGTCGGTTGGTGGTGTTACGAAAGAGCAATACAGAGGCTTCGACGAAGTTAGAGAGTGCTTTTTACAGACGATTTGAACAGTTGTGTTGCTGTTGCTTTTTTTTTACGTGGTTCGTTATTTGAATTTTTATTCCGCACTGTCCTTGAAACTGTAGCTCACTTACGTTCACCAGCACCATCAGACCGACGGCTGTCAGAAACCGTTCCCCTCCATCAGATTTAGTATTTAGTAGTTTATTTCATTCTTCGTTTGAAGTTTTACTTCATGTTTAGACAGAGATAGGTCCATCTGAAGTAATGCTAGAGATGATAGATTTTATTGACGGAAAGGGTAAGGAAGCTCTACGTCAGTCAGTGCAGTGATGAGTTTAGCTCGTCGCAGAATGTCGTTTCCATTTGGGATAATTGCCATGTCAAGATGTAAGTTGCACTTGCATAACATTATTATAAGTAGTTTTAGTACACATTGTTTATTAGAAAAAAAAATTACCTTTAGTGAACGTATCCTACTCCAGCAGGAAACATTTTCTTATAACAATTACCTTATGATCAAAAAAGAACCGGAATTTTATTAAAAAACGCGTTTAATCCACCTAGCAGTGAGATGATACCTTTTTTTAATCAATCCGCATGTGTTTTTTTTAATGAATATTCTTCGGCGTTTAGGTTTTCATGACATTATTTTAATGACCGTAGTTTTAAGCGACAATTTGAGATTTTAATCACTCATTACTCTGTAATGTCGAAACTGCAAATTGGATCGAATTTGAATCTAAAAGTGTGATAATCGATTAAACATGCCTTGATATGTCGAAGTTAGTTCCATTTTAGAGTTTACGGTAATTTAAGGTACTTCCAGAGCATTCAGGAACCAGCATAACCCAAACCGATTCGTATGGCCATATGACGAATAAATTACAACAGTTTTGAGTCCAACTTTGAAGCTTTTCGGAATTGTCATCTTCTATATAGGTTTGAAATTTAAAAATTCATCCTCCTGTAATTCCAGAATCGGAAGCCATAACTGGATAAAATTAATTAATTTTGTATGGGACTATAGGTTTATTATAATTTGAATTTTTGTTTCTGAAATTCGATTAGGCTTTTTTTGAGAAAACGATTTGATACTGGAACCGGAATTCTAAAATCGGTATGGCCGAAGTCAGATAAATTCACCTGAGTAGCTGTATAGTTTACATTTGTTTCAAAATGTTTGAAAATCTTTGAGAAATCATAGCACGAATTAAATTTTTAGGTGCCTTCTGAATCGAAAACTGAATACCACTAAAACTGAAAAAAGTTTATTTGGTTATCGACTATCCAAATCTGCTAACCCGATAAACCTGATTAATTTATGTGAAATAGACATTTTTATACTAATCACCCTGTATCGCTGAAACCGGAAGTTGGATCTGACTGAGAAGGAAGATGTTTTATAGAATCTTGAAACTTTTCATTTGAATCTTAGATGATTCTTAGATTTCATTTGAATCTTAGATCGGCTCAGCCATCTACGAGAAAAATTTTGATTTCGTTACACAATTTTGATTTCGTTTCACATATCATCCTGTAGCTCCGGAACCAGAGGTCGGAACCAAACATAATTCAGGAACTTTATTTGGGAGCATACGACTTTTCATATGAATATGAATTTGTAGAAAAGAAATTTTACGAGAAAATTGAGTGAAATTATTTGTCACACACGCATTTGCTGATCTCGACGAACTGATTCGAATGGTATATGGATGTTATGTTCATCCAGCATTTAGTGCTGTAAGTAGTTTAAAACAATATAATTAAAAATATTCTGCCATCATCTGATTTATATATGCCATATTCGAACGATTATGTTGCCAAAAACGAGCCGTGCTAAAATCGGTCCGAGGCTAAATGTCATGAAAAAGGATGCAGTACACAGTCTTTTTGGTGCTTAGAAACAATTGTATGTAACAGCATAAAAAATCGTGTTTTCCGTTGCTCCCAAGCATTTTTTTATCATATAGCGCTCAAAACTTCTACTACTGGAATAGGGGAAAAGTCGTTTACACAAAAATTTCGATATCTCCATTAAAAATGGACGGATTTCAACAATCTATGGCTTGTTGGATAGCTATTATCGTTCGAAATCTAAGTCTGAAAACATATTCTGTTTTCAAGGTCAATTGTGACAGATACTGTAAAAAAACTGAAAATTTTGACATAAAACTTCTCGTATAACTCAAAAAGTAAACATTCGATTCAAAACCATTCAATAGCGTTTTGGGTGACGGGGAGACCTTTCATTTGCGACTAGTTTGATCAAAATCGGTCCAGCCATCTCTAAGATCTCGACCTCTTAGTTGACAACACACATACAGACACACACACATACAGACACACACACACATACACACGGACATTTGCTCAGTTCGTCGAGCTGAATCGATTGGTATATGTCATTCGGCCCTCCGGGTCTCGGAAAAATTTTCTAAAGTTTGAGCGAATTCTATACCTATTTTTAATATATAAAAAAGGTAAAACGCAAAATTTCAATTTGTAATAAATTTCTTTATTATTGCCTTCAAAGTACTCTCCTCCTGCGGCAATACATGCATGCCAACGCTTGATCCAATTTTCCATACAAGTTTTATAGGCCGCCGAAGGTATGGCCTTTAGTTCACGCAGCGAATTCTCTTTTATGGTCTCTATGGTCTCAAAACGCGTTTCCCGCAATGGCAATTTGAGTCTGGGGAAGAGGAAAAAGTCACACGGGGCCATATCAGGAGAGTACGGTGCTTGGTTGATGATATTGGTTGAGTTTTTGGCCAAAAACTGCGACACAACCGACGCTGTTTTTGAATGAAATTCAGCTTTTTTGGCACCAGACGAGAAGCGACGCGTTTCAAACCCAAAACATCAGTTAAAATGTGTTCGGTTGATCCATAAGAGATGCCCAACAACACAGCAATCTCTCTAATCGGTACAGAACGATTTTGCAACACGATTTGCTTCGCCGATTCAATGTCCGACCACCTTTGAAGCGTTTATACCACTCGTATGCCTGTGTTTTTCCTAGACACGATTCACCAAAGGCCTTTTCTAACATTTTCAACGTTTCGGAACACTTAAATTCATTTGCAACACAAAATTTGATGCACGCACGTTGTTCTAAATTTTCATCCATCCATCCATTTTTCAACTTCTTTGTATAGACGCCAAACAAAAACTAATCGTACGATACACGCTTGAAAATAGTTACTCAAAAATGAGTAAGATCCCACTCATCTATAGAAAAAGTGGAACGACTCTAATTTAGAGTTACTCCTTAGTTACTCAAATTTGAGTTCTTCCACTGGAACGATTTTTGGGTAAAATCTACTCATTTACTGAGTAATGCTTTATTGGCCCATGTGCCAAAAATAGAGTAATTAGTTAAATTCTGAATGAACTTCTATTCCACATTTTTTTATTTGTATTTTATTAAAATATTAAGTTATTGACACGAGATATCATATCAAGTGACGATCGCTTGGAGTAGTGTGTCAATCGTAGTTTAACACACATGTCTGACTGCTCAGACACCAATCAGACACTTGTTCCTCATAAATGCCACACTTGAGCATATTTGTTTCCATTCTGAAGCACAGTACGGATCCCTTCTGGACACAATAACTGCGTCGATGGCACAACCAAGAGGACAGTCTAAAAATTGTGGTTTTTGCAGACACAACACCGTTTGTGTTAAGCGACTCACTCTTGAAATACGCGATCTCACTAACAAAAAATAGAACCTGTTGCCACAAATGGTTATTACAACTTTTAGACTGATCTTGCGAATAGTAACATGAAAACGAGTTTTTGCCGTAAAGTCAAATTTAGAGTAAGAGTTACTCATTATTATTTATGGTAACTACTCAATTTTTGACGTTTCCATGCATCATTTGAAAATGAGTAACTAGTATTCAAACTCTGAGTAACTTTTTCTAAGCGTGTATGCGTCAAAATTTGACAGAATGTGTATAAAAGTGTTGCCAACGTTTAGAGAATAAAAGTTTACCGATTGGACAAGCTCGGGAATTTTAAAATGAAAATTCCGGTTCTTTTTTGATCATAAGGTATACAAATATGATTCTATTTAAGTCGAAGGATCATGCTCCTACTTCGGAAGGTCTGGTCCACTAGGAAACCGTGCACTTTTTGAAAACGATTTGATGTTTTTTTTCGCGGTTTTCGGTATAATCGGTGTAATCGCCTCTGCATCTTCAGTGTCAGTACGAGCACGTTTAAATTCAACATCAGTGCCGCACAATTTCATTCCTTTTCATTCAATTGAACAGCAATCACATTCAACTGAATGTCAATCACAGCATATACCTATATTAAGAGGGTGCTCTATAATTTCAAAGTTTCTAAGTCGTATTTTGCATATTTTCGGAGACACTGTTGCCCAGGGCGCAATGTTTTTCGGTGGTAGAGTGATGGGATTTATTTTTGTTGGTTACTAAAACGACTTCCCCTTACGATAGTGTGGGAGGAGAGAGGGGGTGGACAAATCATATTTTGCCCCGGGTGCTAGTTATCCTAGCTACGCCAATGCTGGTGATACTTCAAAGCTCTAATGAGAACAGCCGACCAAAATTTCTGAAGTTACGGATTTCCGATGCTATCCGTTTTTTTACGAGGAATTCTGAAGATACGCAGCATTTTTACACAGATCTCTGAAGTCAAGCGGATTTCCTAAATTACACTGTTTTTTTACACAAGGCCGAATGTCATATACCATTCGATTCAGTTCGACAAACTGTGCAAATGTCTGTGTGCACTCGTTTTTCTCAGAGATGGCAGAACCGATTTTCACAAACTTAGATTCAAATGAAAGGTCTTATGGTCCCATAGACCGCTATTGAATTTCATCCCGATCAGCTTGCATCAAATGTGGCTAAAACACCATCTTCTTTAAATTTGAACTATAATTATCTTTATGTACCTCTGATAGTATTATAAGTGAATGAGTGAGTTTTCATCATTTGGAAATTTTATACAACATGAGTATTTCTGGAATTAGTTTGAGCATCGCTTCTGTATCGAAAATTAATATCATTATTATATTAAATCGTTTCGTTCGTTTTGGTTTATATCTTGGGATAGTTCATATCAAAAAAACGATTTTTTAAGTAACTTTCAACGACGACTTCTAGTTAAAGAATATTTTTCAAATATCTTGCCATATAAAAATGTTTGGAAAATGATCAAATTAGAATCAATCATTAAAGAATCTAATTGTAATTTTTTTCTTCAGCTAACAATCTATACGCTTACATGACTATCACTTTTGGTTCCGGAGATGTGATGGTATAAGTGACGTTAACGACAAAACGCTTCCTCTTTCGCATTTTTTCTCCGATGGCTGAACCGATTTCAACGATCTTCAACTCGTTTGAAAGTTACAACACCCAAACCTCCATTTACGTAATAATCGGGACCTCGTAAATCGAATTATGACGTAAAAAAAGTTTACGTTATTTGGAATTTTCAACATAAAAAAAGTTTACGTAATTTGGAATTTCCAACGTAAAAAAAGTTTTCCCTGTGTATGTATATTTTTGGATATGTATAATATACTGGATAACTATGGATTAAATATTATTATTCTTTGCAGGAAAAGAATGTTCTAGGTCGCATCAATTCCCAAGATGGCGACTTCTGGTTCATCGATATTCGTTACAAACCATCAGAATATTGGCATTTTGGAACGGGTTTGATGAGTACATGTTGTAAAACGATGTTTGAGGTGGTTCTGAATTCCAAGATAACGACTTCCGGTTTATTGATATTCATGAGTAGGCATTTACATTTTTGAATCGGTAGTATAATATCTGCGGCAGATTTAAATCATAGCCGGATTTAGTAAAAAAATACTAAAATACCAGTCATATCAGAATATCAAGACTGTTGAAAGCGCCCCAAATTCTATATAGTAGGAACTAAATCAGAACTCAGAACCACCTCAAACATCGCTCCCGATATCTTCTCATAAAATTCTTTATTGTAGGGGTTTTGAGTAATATTGTAAGGAGATTTGAGGAATGCCAATATACCGGAAGTCGCCATTTTGGAATTCAGATACATTTCAAACATCGTTTTGCGACATTTACGCATCAAATTCATTCCGAAAATACCCATATTGTAAGGTTTTTCAAGGGATACCAATAAACCGGAAGTCGCCATCTTGGAATTCAGAACCTCCTCAAACATCGTTTTCCGACATCCACTCATCAAATCCGTTTCAAAAATATCCATATTGTAAGGTTTTTCAAGGGATACCAATAAACCGGAAGTCGCCATCTTGGAATTCAGAACCACCTCAAACATCGTTTTTCAACATGTACTCATCAAACCCGTTCCGAAAATACCCATATTGTAGTAATTTTCATGGAACAGATTTTCAATGTATGCCCAAACCTCTTTTTACGAAGTAGGTTCGTAAAAAAAGTTTACGTTATTTTGGATTTGGTTCGTAAAAAGAGGTAACGTAAAAAAAGTTCCGGTTCCGAAATTACAGGGTGATATGAACCAAAACTATCTGTTTCAATCCACCTAGCGGTGTAATAATACTGTGGTATTCTTCAAAATAATTTTCTTCGATTCTAAAAAGAACAACCGAAATCGGGTTGTTTGACCGTCTACTGATAAAAATTATCAATTGGAGAAGATTCGGGGTCGATTTAGAAAACTTTTTACGGTTTTTCGCCCTTTTCAATGATAATATAAAATTTTTAACACACTTTACCCTATATTTCCGGATCCGCATAAAATTCAGGAATTACGTATGGGACCACAGGACCTTTCATTTGAACCTAAGCTTGTGAAAATCGATCACGCCATCTATGAGAAAAGTTAGAACACATATTTTCATTTTTTAACACATTTTACCCCATAACTCCGGAACCGGAAATGAAATCCAAATAATACTCAGGAACTTTGTATTGGACCACAAGACGTTTCATTTTCATCTTAGTTTGTAAAAATTGGTTGAGAAATTTCCGAGAAAAATTGAATGCTCAGATTTGTATACATTGCCTTGTAATTCCGGAACCGGAAGTCGGATAAATATAAAATTCAATAGCGATCTATGGCTCTATAAGACCTTTCATTTTAATCTAAGTTTGTGAAAATCGGTTTAACCATCTCCGAGAAAAGTTAGTGCAAAAAACGTTACACACACATACACGCACACACAGACATTTTGCGTACTCGACGAACTGAGTCGAATGGTATATGACACTCGGCCCTCCGAGCCTCGGTTCAAAAGTCGGGTTTCACAGTGATTGCATAACCTTTCTATATGAGAAAGGCAAAAAGTCACTCACTTTTCTTAGAGATAGCTGAGAAACTTAGATTCAAACGAAAGGTCTTACAGACCCATTGATCGCTATTGAATTTTATATTTATCCGACTTCCGATTCTATGGCAATATGTGCAAATCTTTGAGGAAATGAGCATTCAATTTTCTCGGAAATTTCTCAACCGATTTTAACAAACTAAGATGAAAATGAAAAGTCTTAAAATTCTTCAAAAAGTTCTCGAAAAGTTGATACAAATCCGACTTCCGGTTCCAGTATTACAGTGCAATTAGTAAAAGCGATAGTGAAACGAGATGCACATTTTTTTTTAATTTACTGGTAATTTCATCTAGTTTGCAGACTAGAATACTAGTCCCCGGTTTCCGATTGCGAACGCACCGGTAATAGTGGAGTAGAGCTTCAAAACGGGAACCTAGCTCGATTTCTCAGCAACGGTTAAACCGATTTTCACAAATCATGATTCGAATTAAAGCTCTCATTTTCTCAAAAGATACTGTGCAATTTTATCCAGATCCGACTTCCAGTTCCAAAATTATAAGGCAATGAGTTTCAAAACTTTCAAACTGTCATACGAAATGATGCAAAATCGGTACGCAACGGTACATGCTGGTACGGAAGAAGAAGAAAACGCACCCGCTTAGCACACAGCCTGCTTTGTTCAATTTTGTATAGCGTGCAGGGTTGCCACATTTAAATCTATATAAACTTGACAAATCTGTTTACAAATTGAAAAGGTGATGGTAGTTTATACCGAAGAAAGTTTTTGATTTTATTCATGTTTGAAAAAAAGAAACTTAACAGAATCTCCTAGTGATGTTTTTGAAAATATAAGTAATATGAGAAAGGCATCATTACACCACTAGGTGTGTTCGGAATTCTCCCAAGAAACTCTCGATGAAATCTGCCTCGTTTTAAAGCAGATCAAAGCTGCAAATTTATTTATGTTTAGTTTAAATGTATAAACGATCAATTAAATTCAACTCACAATTAGTTTCTTCTCTCCCTATTCAAATGACTAAGCAAAATCCGTCCAAATTGTCAACCGAAATTATCGACCAGTTTTAAATCTGCGTGTTTGATTTTAATTTGTAATATTTGTCTGTGCAGTCTTACTTCAACGTAGAACTCACCTAAACTCCTTACTAGAAAGCCAAATACTTCCGTACTCCGCGTAGATATAAGTTTTATACCTTTAGTTTTGTTTTATTCAAATACAACTACTTATTTATCTGCATAGAATAATAAATTGTATACTGTTTACCTTTTATTTTTATTAATTTATTGGTATCTGCAACTATAAACTGGTTGAACAATTTAGCTTGATATTATATTCAAAACTGCAAACAATATCCAATAACTTCCAATTTCTGCCAATCCTATCTTCTATTTTGCCAGTAATGCTTTTTGACATTTATTTGCTTATTATTCTTCATCTATCTCTGTCTTCAATTTTTCATCACTCAACGACAGTGTTGCCAAAGGTGTTATTCCAAACAAGGTGGATAAAAAAAGGTTTATACACGGTTAATCGGATCTCTGAGGATACGCGATTATTCTCTACGCGGATTTCCGAAGTTACCTGGCCTTTTTCACGCAGATTTCTGAAGCTATTCGGTATTTTACGAGGTATTCCAAATTTAAGCAGCTTTTTGCCTTTCCGATTTTCACAAATTTAGGTTCAAATGAAAGGTCTTGTAGTCCCATATGTAATTCCTGAATTTCATCCGGATCCGACTTTCGGATCCGTAAAATATGTTTTAAAAATTTTATACCATCACTGAAAAGGGCGAAAAACCGTAAAAAGTTTTCTAATCGACCTCAAATCTTCTCCAATTGATGGTTTCTATCAGTAGACGGTTAAACAAACCAATTTCGGTTATTGTTTTGAGGATCGGAGAAAATTATTTTGAAGAATACCACAGTATTATATATGATGGTATGATTGATATGAGAAAGGCATCATTACACCACTAGATGGATTAAAACAGGTTTTTACATATACTTCTAAAGCTGAGCGGATTTCTGAAGTAACGCAGCTTTCCGAAGTTACGTGTTTGTTTTACGCTATTTTTTTCTACGCGGATCTCCGAACTTACGCGGTGTTTTGCGCAGATTTCTGAAGTTACGCGGTTTCTACGCAGATGTCTGAAGTTATGCGGCTTATGACCAGATTTCCGAAGTTATACGATTTTCTTATGCGAATTTTCGAAGTTACGTGTTTTTTCTTCACGCAGATTGGATTTACGAAGTTAAGCGGTTTTTTACACAGATCTCAAAATTTACGAGTTTTTTACGAGGAATTCCGAAGTTACGCACCTTATTTTACACCGATTTCTGAAATAAAGCGGATTGCCGAGGTTAAGCTGTTGTCTCCGAAGTTACGTGTTTGTTTTACGTGTTTTTTTCTGAACGGATCTTCAGAATTACGCGGTTTTTCGCGTGGATTTCTAAAGATACCCGATTTATGACGCAGTTGTCTGAAGTAATCCGCCTTTTTAGCCGGATTTCCGAAGTTATACGATTTTCTTATGCGAAGCATTACGTTTATCATGCAAAAATCAAAGTTTGTATATTTGAATGAATCTTTTGCTCAGTTGACTAAATTATGCGCAGTTGGAATTCGATTGTTATTGATTTACTGCGAAATAACTCTATACGCGTGTCTTTTCACGGTCCCACCCATTCCAAAGCAAACTTTTTTCCCATGTGAGGCCGCGAAAGAATTCCATTCGGCCCTAATTTTATAATCTTTTTCATGAAATGCAGTAAATGCACTGAACTTGTATCGTTAATCTTTTTTCCGGAATCACCACAAACTTTTGTTTTTTCCTTGACTATTTTCGCGTCCAAACCACAAGAAAAATTAAGAGAATCTTTAGTCAAAATTTGTGAAATAAAATGTAATTAATAAATTATCTGATGTACGCACACTTCAGAAATCAGCCCGTTTGGCAGTAGTGGGCCATACCTTACAATTTGTAACTATTTTGAGTCAAATTTAGATGATTTTCGTATTTTCCACGGTTTGTTATTTTAAACACACTTCATCCTGTATATCCGAAAACGGAAGTAGGATACGAATAAACTTTTATATAATAAACTTCAATCGAAATGAAGTTAACAATATGAAAGTTGAATGTTGCACGTAAAAAGTTGTAGTAAAAATAATTGCCAGGACTTTCCTAAAAATTTAACTTCCGAGTTAGGTTGAAACGATGCTGATTGAACGTTGTGATCACCACCAGGGCACCTGTAGAATGTAAGCACGGAGCACACCGTTCTAGTTTGCGTGTAAAAAGAGTTACGACATCACTCTGAGCTATTTCATTTCGATGTGTACTTAACTATCCACAACAGCCTTGGTTGGAAGCAGATGTCAAAACATCTGACCAGACAATCACAACTTCGGAATCGTTTTCAGCCTTCTCTGCCATTGGACTGCCCCAAGATGGCAACAAATGATGCAGAAAAATCCACTAAATGAACGTAATACCCGATTTTAAACAACGGTTTACTAATGAATCTTTCCATAGGCAGTTGCGTACCCTTAAATGGTGAACCTAATCATAGACTAGCGGAGTGCCCAAACACACGCCTAACTAGAGTAGAATGGTCCACCCAATGATGTTTGGTCACGACCTCGTAATCACAATAATCGGATCGAGAGACGACAGTTTGATCATTGATCAGAGGGGGCTACAAAACAATTGTTACTTCGAAATAAACAGAAAAAACAACATCCCACAAACAATAGCAGACGAGTAACGCCATTATTACGATGGGATGGCTCAGATAAACCAGTCAGTGGAGGCGCAAATTGGAGACTGGAAAACGTTGGGTCGCTAGCATCATAACCATAACGACCAAGACTACGCCTACTTGGATGAAAGTATGCAATGTGGCGGCACGCGAGCTTTTCAGTCCGTGGCGATTCGCGAGCGACCCAACGTTGACAGTGGACATGATGAATGTCTGAATGAATGAGTGGAGGAAACGTGAAATTGTACATTGAAAGATGACCAGACTAGACTGCACGAGCGGTTGCATAATTTTATCCGGCGGCAAAAAAGGTGTAATCAGACAAACTCTACTTGCATGCCCCCAGGAAAATTCTAAATTTTATTTAACAAAGTTGCAATAAATCGAATCTAATGACGATAGCTCTCATTAGAACTAGAGAACTATTGCGTATAACAAATCGAATAAAAAGATATTAATAGTACCTTTTTTTAAGCTAAACAACTTTTTTTTTCTGTAGAACAATTCTGCGCCAAATCGTCCATAAATGGCAAAATTCTGGCACGACACCATTCGATTTGCATGAAACTTTGCATGTGCATTTCGAACTTTGTTGAAAAGGGTGTATCTGTTTTAAACAACATGACATTATAACTCGAAATCTATAGCTTCTACGCAAATTTGGTCTAAGAAGAAATTGTAGACAATCAATCGGAACTATCAAAAAAAATAAAAAATAATATTATTTTTTCAAAATCTTTAGTTATTCCAAAGAAAAACTTATTTTCATATAAAAAAGGCTGGGATCCACTAAGAGATTGATAGTACCTATTATCTTTCTCCGGACAAAAAAATGAGCCAAGAATAAATTCACTGGGTTCTTGTATCCATGTCGTAAAAGGTGACAGTTGCATTAGTTTCTTTTTTTTTGTTTTGCAAGTTAGAAATTCAAGAAAAATACACGTAGAAATGTGGTCAGGTTTTAAACAATTACAGCTCAGTCAATTCTGTATCAATTATTAATATTATGTTACCATTTGATTTAAAATATTTCTACGTATTGATTTGAATGTTCATAGCCAAGTATTGTTAATTGTATATCATTGAAATGATGATTAATAGCTAGTAGTGTCCTTTATTGTCTGCAAAAAATCTCCGGCATACCGGTTTTCCTTGCCATAGTCAACGGTTTTGAAGGAGTAAGCGATATATCAATGTGAAAGCATCGCTCTGATTGGTCAATCGATGCAAAAGCGAAACTGTTGGAAGCGCGCAGTTGGGTGAGGTTGCCGCAACAGGAACAGGTGCTACTTCATAGGTGGAAGAATCGGGCGAGGCTACCGCTGCAGGAACAGGCGCTACTTCATGGGAAGTCGAAAGAAAAAAAAGAATCAGCGATAGCAGAATAAGATGAGAAACACAAAGTAGAATAAGGGAGAAAAGCCTCCGCCACGACAGAAGCTACCAAGATAGATAGAGGGATGCCGTACTGGTCAAGGCTGACGACGCTATGACGTAGGCGGCGCTTCTTAAGAAGGTCAGAGAGGATCCTGAGCTGAGGGATTTGGGTGAGAACGTCGTGTAAGCGAGACGTACCCAAAAAGGAGAAATGCTCTTCAAGTTGAAGGTAGATCCTACGGTCGACAACTCCACTATGCAGGAACGTATGGCTAAAGCGTTGGGAAAGGAGGCTGAAGTGAAAGTCCTAAGCCCGGAAATAGCAATTATGTGCAGGGACCTGTGCGAGGTCACAACGGCGGATGAGCTGGCTGGTGCACTGAAAGCGCAGTGCAACCTCGGTGAGGTGCAAATGGTGATCCGATGGAGGAAGTCGTTCGGAGGCACTCAGACAGCGATGATTCCAGAACCAGAGTGCATGCTTTGCACTCGAGAAGATGGGAACAACCACCAGACGGGTGGTTTCAAATGCTTTGATCGCAGGCCAATAACAATGGAGATTACCCAGATAAACCTGAATCATTGCGACACCGCACAACAACTGTTGTGACCTACCCTTGGCATCTTAGAGCTTTAGCAGTGTGCCTTTAAATATATTATTAATGAATAAAAAAAAAAAAACTGTTGTGGCAGTCAACGAAGGGAACTAAGTGTGATGTCGCGATTATTTCAGAGCCGTATCAAGTTCCCCTTGACAACGGCAACTGGTAGGTAGATAGGACGGCTGCGATACAAGTTATGGGCAGTTTCCTGGTTCAAGCAGTGGTACAGCGTTCTGAAGGCTTCGTGATCAACGGCGTTTTCGTATGCAGTTATTACACACTCCCAAAGTGGACAGTGGAGCAATTCAGCCAGATGCTGGACCAGTTAACCGGCAGTTTGACTGGACGAAAACCGGAATCATCGGAGGTGACTTCAGATTCACCAACACATGAAGATATATCTTGCAAGAAACCCTAGCGAAGCTAGATGTAGGTTTGTGTATTGAAGGCTCCAATAGCACATTCCGAAAAGATAAGAGGGAGTCTGTTATCGTCGTCACGTTCTGTAGTCCTTCACTGACGGCGAACATGAACTGGCGAGTTTGCGAGGACTACACTCATAGTGATCATCAGGCGATTACATGTTGCATCGGGAAACAGAAAACTGTGGTGAATCGGAGAAGCATGACTGGTAAGCGAATATGGAAAACGAACACTTTCGACAAGGATCTCTTCTTTAGGGCACTTCGACCGGATAGCGGATCAGAGAACACTGATGCGGGTGAGCTAACAAGAAGGATGGCTACGGCTTGTGACGCTACAATGCCGCGAAAACTGGAGCCAAAGAATAGACGACGTCCAGCTTACTGGTGAAACGAGACGCTCAGCACGCCACGCGCTGCTTGTCTCAGAGCTAGGAGGCGGTTTCAGAGAGCAAGAATGGAGCCAGACAGTGAGGAGAGTTTGGTGGCGTTTCGGGAAGCTAGGGCTGCTTTTAGTCGCGAGATGAAGCGTAACAAATCGAATTGCTACAAGGAGCTGTGCCGAGAAGCAGATGCTAATCCTTGAGGGGAAGCGTATCAAGTCGTGATGGCAAAGATCGAGGGGCCGTCGATGCCTGCTGAAATGTGTCCGGACAAGCTGAAGGGAATCGTAGAAGGTCTCTTTTCGAAGCACGACCCGACTTCATGGCCGCCAACACCGTATGGCGAGGAAGAAGCACAAGCAAACGTCGAGGATCGACAAGTGTCCAATGACGAACTTGTAGAAGCGGAAAAACGATTGAAATCGAAGAAAGCTCCCGACCCGGATGGTATACCAGACGTAGCGCTGAGAGCTGCAGTCTTTTCATACCCGGACATGTTCAGGACGATGCCTGGATGAAGGCAACTTCCCAGAAATGTGGAAGATTCAGAAGCTGGTATTGCTGCCGAAGCCAGGGATCCGGCATCGTATAGGCCTATATGTCTGCTGGATATACTCGGAAAACTCCTGGAAAAAATCATCCTTACCAGGTTGACTAAATGTACGGAGGGCGAACGCGGACTGTCGAAGATGCAGTTCGGATTCCGCAAAGGAGTATCGATGGTGGACGCGATTCGAACAGTGATGTAGAGTGCTGAAATGGCATCCAAACAAAAGCGAAGAGGAGCTCGATACAGTGACGTGGTCACAATAGACGTGAAGAACACGTTCAACAGCGCCAGCTGGGAGGCCATCGCCGCAGCGCTGCACAGAATGCGTGTCCCCGACTACCTGTATCAGATCCTGAAGAGCTATTTCCAGAATAGAATCTTGGTGTATGAGACGAACGAAGGGCAGAAGTCAAT
The DNA here is from genome assembly GCF_030247185.1 of Malaya genurostris. NCBI lineage: Eukaryota > Metazoa > Arthropoda > Insecta > Diptera > Culicidae > Malaya > Malaya genurostris. The sequence goes on along the minus strand of NC_080572.1, from coordinate 66,018,896 downwards.
GCGAGTCACTGCGGACGTTCCTCAAGGGTCCATCCTCGGTCCATCTCTTTGGAACGGGATGTACGATGGCGTCTTGACACTAAAGCTGCCCAGGAAAGTGAAAATCGTGAGTTTCGCTGATGATGTAGCTTTAACGGCGCTAGGCGAAACACTCGAAGAGGTGGAGGCAACCATGTTGGAGACAATTGGCGTCATCAAGAGCTGGATGAACGGAGTCAAGCTACATATTGCTCATCATAAAACGGAGGGGCTGTTAGTCAGCAATTGCAACGCAGTTCAGCGGATGGAAATAGAAGTCAGAGGACATACGATAGCATCAAAGCGTGCTCTGAAGCATTTGGGAGTAATGATCGACGATCGGTTGAATTTTAACAGCCACGTAGACTACGCCTAAGAGAAGTCGGCGAAGGCAATGAACGCAATAGCGAGGATTATGCCAAATGTCGGCGGTCCAAACAGCAGCACTCTAGCCTGATAACTAGTGTTTCGTCATCGATACTACGGCATGGGGTACCTGCTTGGAGTGTGGCGCTGGAAACAAAGCGGAATCGTGAAAATTTGAACTGTGCGTTCCGGCAGATGGCCATACGAGTCTCGAGTGCGTATAGAGTGCGTATCGTCGGAGGCAGGAGATGAGACGGAGAAAGGAAGGTGGACGCACCTGACGCAGTTCCTGTCCGACCACAGCTGCTTCAGGAAATAGTTACATCGGTACGGGCACGCAACATCACCGTGGTGCCCGGAGTGCGATAACGTCGATGAGACACCAGAACACGTGCTATTCGAATGCCTTAGATTCGAGGAAGTACGTAGCTACGTTCAGAGTCCCTCACGAACTGGAACCGCGATGGACGAAATCGGTTAGCACTGGTCATGCATATTGAACGCGTGCCGGGAAGGCGTAATAGCTTTACTACCAAGCCAAAAAAAAACACACACACACAAACATTTTGTGATCTCGACGAACTGAATCGAATGGTATATGACACTCTGTCCTCCTGGCCTCTGTTCAAAAGTAGGGTGATTGCATAGAGCCTTTCTATATGAGAAAGGCAAAACTCAACAAACACCGCTGATCGCCTTCAATTGTGCCCTGCTCATTTTGAATTCTCATCAACTAGATTGGTGACGAAGACAGTTTTATTCTTTTCACGTGCGATCTGCCCTTTTTTACCTTTTGGAGCGCAAATCGTTGTTTCCTTCAAATTTCTGTCATCTCCGTTCGCTCGGGATTCTTATCGATGGTTGGAAATCGAATTAGACCCTCGAATTCGAGTGCCCCTTCATGGTACCCGTACTGTGATATATGTTAGCTAGATCTTGCGACTAGTGCCTTTCAATTGCCGCATGGTTTCGTTCGTCGTTCGAGTCGCAAAGACAAAATACACAAAGTTGGGCTCGTGAGCCCACAAGCTCGTGAGCCCGAGCGACAACGTCGGAGGTTATAATTTGCCCCTTCTCGGATGTTGCACCAAAGATCGATTTGATCAAACATTGACGATCTATTTGATTTGGTTTGAGTCCCCGGTCTGATGGCGGTCTAAGAAACGACGCAGGTATCGGCGGCGGCGGTGGTTGTTTGTTTGCGCGAAAGGTCATCACATAATTTATCTCTTTCTTACCAAATAGCCTTCCTGTGTGGGTCCTCCCCCTGTCAGTACCTCTCCATGGCACTAACTGCGACACACTGCAGACCCTAAGCCTAAGAGTGCATGATTTGCCTTTCTAGTGTCAACCGTGCCGGGTGAGGGTAGAGATTCTTGAACTCCAACTGGTGTGTACAAGACTGCAAGGCACGAGGAATGAATGTTCCAACAACTGCACGATCGAACGAACGGACGGACGGAATGGGCAAGGTTGGGAAATCTTTCTCACCGCAGACATTTGCTGGCGGGCCCCGAGGGAGCAAACTTCTTCATTTGTCACCCAGGCTCGTTTGTTCGGAGGAAATGTGAGATGGTACAATAGATGTTTTTTTTTTGAAAACTGAAATCATTGCTGTGTTTTTCGACAGGAATTTTGAAAGTCATCCTTTCACTTCCACACTGAAGATGTGTTTTGGGATTGCTTGAAAGAGATTGTTTGAGTCGCATCGGTTTTGAGATGGATGAATGGATATGCGATCAAAAACCTACAGATTGTGTGAATGAAATATCATCGTTCAGTGAATCAAAGTTTAAAAAACTTGAAGACGAACATTCGATTCGCGGTTCGCTTTGCATGAGAAAATCGCCGGAACCTTTCCCTTCAGCAAACACGTCCAACGAGACGGCCCCAAGGTCGTAGACTTTTCATTCTTAATACCAATTACGTACACGAACGGCAACTTGATCCGTTCTCATTCCTCAAGATCAGCAGCTCTCTTTCAGAGCGCAAATAAGTTGTGTCACACACCGTTGCTAAAAGTAGCCGATAAAAAAGCATGCCATGAGGGAAAGGACTTTCGACGTTGCGATGCGTGCTCTTCTACTGTCGGTACATTCGATGTTCAGGTTCCCCGGAGGACATACTAGCAATAGTATAGTAGAAGAAACATGACCGTGTTGAAGTATAAAGACTTTTGGACTTTACCTAGGGTTGGAACATTCTCTCGGTGGGAAAACACGGCTCTTGGCTGTGCGTGGTAACGACGACGGACTCAAGGAGAAATGCATCATTAAGGTGCACACGGTGGCGCTGCTCCATGCATCTGGAGCCGGTTGATGTGAACACGATGTCATACTAAGCCACAATTGCTATACCCTATATCTTTATCAGATCTTCCAGAGATTGACAGATGCTTACTCAAATTTGAGGTATGGCAGATGGGCAACGTTTTACCTACCTTCCCAAGTAGCATGTTAAGTTGCTGTCCTGCATTTTTCTACTGATTGTGCAATTTATCAAGTCAGTTCATATTACTTTTCTAGTAACTGTTGTGTTATGGAAAAAGCACAATTTTTCTGTGTTATGCAACATATCTTCAAGTTCTTCCGTTATCACGAATATTTATTCACAACGATTGTGCAACTGATATAAAAACTCATGCGTCGATCCCATCACTAAGGCAGTAATAAAATCAGCGAAAAAACAATTATGAAACTCGTGAAAACTACTACGTAATGTAAACAAGAAATGAAATGACGTTTCAAAAACATAACAAACTTAATTTGTTCTGAATAAGTTTCACATTTGACCTTCAATACAACTGCTCTTAATCTATATATATAAAAATGCAGAGATCATTCTTTGTAATCGCATCACGTAAGAACGGATGGACGGATTGAGATGCTTTTTTTTTTGTTTGATCAATTTTTACCCCCACCGGGTTCGTACATCAAAAAAATTAGGAAAACTTACCGGAAAAGTGGGAAAAACCAATAAAGTTATTTTGTATGGACAATGGAATTTTCCACTGAAAAAGTCGCCAATGATTGCTAGATCTACAATTGATGTTTGGCGCGCAAGGAGATGCTCAGTATTTCGCCGTTGAAGGAATGAATACTAGATCTTTGGAAAATCGTTTGGCGCGCAACGAGTAGATTTGGGTGGAGATTTTACATGCATGATTGATTCGTCATTTGGAAACACGTGCTTAATAGGGTATCAAAATCATTACTTGCCAAATGACTGTTTTAGCTATAGCGTAAACAGAAGCACAAGTTCTAATGTCATTTACCAGTAGATGTAGTCAGATGAATTATGTTGGCAATCGTGGGCGTGAGTTGAACAAATCAAATTATGTAACGATTTTTTTATTTTACGTATCAATGATAGGATTCTGCTGATGAAATAATGAGTTCAGATGAAAATATTTTCAGATGAAAGTTTTTTCAGCCGATTCGGGTGAGTTTTCAAAAGTGGTTTCCTTCAAAACGGATGGTATTCATGACATTTGTAAGCTGCTTAAGCCAAATCATTTCATTTTCCGAACTTCGGATTACCTAACGAGTTACCATATGCGAATCGTGAATATCATATCTGAAGGAGAAATCGTGGCATGTAAGAACCATTAGTTGTGAGATCTGCTGTTTTACACATTGGTTTTAACGATAAGAAGAATACTGGTATAATCACTCCTCATGTTCACTCCGCTAGAACCGAATATTGATTCTCAGGATTGAATACAAGCAAACCGATGTGGTGGCTCGACGAATGAGAGGCCTTTTGATACAATTCTTGAACGAATATAGCGTTCATGTCAAAGTTAATGGACACAATATTTAATAAAAAGGGTAATTTGAACTTTCGAATGTCCAAGTATTTTTCATTTTATCGCTAATTCGTTAATCGAAAATTGATCCTGTCATTATCCTGCTACGAACATGCATCAAAGACGACTAAATAATATCACTAGCGGTGAAGCAGGTTATGGACAACCGTTCAAAATTAGTTTATTACTTTCGATAATCCCTAAGGATTTGCTATTAAATTTTTAAACGTCTTCAGTACAAATAAGTCTTAACATTCAATGACAAACAACAATCCCCGAGGGCTGCTTTTGGAAATTTGTAGGGTCAATTTAAAGTATTTATCTTGGTCATCTCTTTTTCATCCATCTGTTAATTTGTTTATTTGTTGATTTAGGAGCAAGGGAAAAGCCTGCTGGAGCTGAGTTTCTCCTTCTACAGCAGGCATAAAACCTTCTCATCTTTTGTATCAACAGATAATATTGGACCAAATGATACATAACGAAATCTTTAATTACCCTTATTTAAACAACAAAGCTAACTAACAACTATTCATATTGACTAATTATCCTAATAAAACTAGCGGGAAAAGATTTGGAGAAAACGGGTTTTAATGACGTTACGAGATAAATTGAAATTAAATCCATCAGAGCAAGTATTGAACTATACTATACTATACAACATATACTCGAAAACGGTTCAATGAAGCCATAGTTAGCTCTAGCACGAGGAATTCTGAGAAAGGGATTAAACCCCAAATTACGCCGAAGAATGTCAAAACTTAGCTGTTGTAGGAGATCTGCACTATCAATTCGAGATTGGATGAGGTCCGCGACAAAAACAGCCTTTTGTGTATCTCGGCGGACAGATAGCAAAACGATTTTCGTAGCGCGGAAGATTCAATGGATCTCTCCAGGGCAGGCGACGCAAAGCAAAACGAATGAACTTGTACTGAACAGTTTTAATGCGTAGCTTATCTGTTTGATAATATGGTGCCCAAACAACAACAGCATACTCGCGAACTGGAGCGCAATGTAACGATTTATGTTGTTGAAATTTTTTGAGATGCGGAAGATGAATCCTAGCATCTTTAACACGTTGACTGCCAAACTACGAGATAACTCGTATATTCCGTTCGGAAACGAATGGTCGTGGCAGTCAACGTGTTAATGCTTTAGAGAAGGTATATTCTATGTAATCTTTGAAACTAAGTTTTGAATCCAATAACACTCCTAGATCCTTAATTGATGCCTCCCGTTTTAGTACAGCTTGCGAAATAGTGTAATCATACATGTTCGTTTACGAGAGAAGGAGATAACGAAGCATTTGAAGGCGTTAATAACCATTCTGTTGACGTTGCACCAATTAGAAAATACATCCAACTGTGACTGCAAGAAGTTTGAGTCTTTCAGATATTTGATGAGATTGAACAGCTTGAAATCGTCGGCGAATGATAGCTTCATGCATTGCAATGCGAAATTCAGATCATTTAGACATAGCAGAAATATGAATGGTCCTAGATGGCTTCCCTGAGGAACGCCAGAGCTCACGATGAATGATAGAGTAACGCAGTCGCCAATTCTCACGGTCATACTACGACCAGTCAGATATGATTCAATCCCATCCATCATCCCACATGTCAAATCTTTAGTTTGAGAAAGATCTACAATCTCTGTTCAATACACTGACTCGAAGGATGAGATGGCAATCGGTGCATTTGTTTAGTTTTTGCGTAACAAAAGCATTGAACATATCCACAATAATTCTTGATGATATTTCTTCTTCGGGACGAAGTTAATGTGTTGGATATGAATTTTTCGTAATTCGTTTATTGTAAGTCAAGTAAACAGTAAAATAATGGAAAGAAACATTAACGTTTGACAACTCTCAGGCGAGACGAAGTTCGACGGGTCAGCTAGTACAAAAATAGATCTTGTAAAATAACCTGCACATGAAAAATGATAATGCTACATATTGTAGAGTTGATCTTTTGTGTTTTTGTGAATGAAAAATCGTAAACGAACTGCATTTTTATGATGAAACCTGTATTCGTAGGCCCGAAATTTTCAAGCGCCTTTAAATTAACGTGTTTTGATGATTGTACACCGTTTTCTGTGAAAATAATAGTCTATTATTTCAAAAAGAATCATCGGAATGGTGTTTAAAATACGTATATTCCAACGTTCTTAAAATTTTCAGACGGTTTTGAGCACACTAATGTTTTATTGAACCTGAAAAATTTCGAAATGAATTTTTCTTGTATTTTCCAATATGGCATCAATCAGGCGCGTAGCCAGAGAAAATTTTCGGGGGGGGTTTTAGAACATGGTGATAAATCAACACATGTACAATTTATATCACAATGTTTCCCATGGGTTATAATTTTTTGTTTCGGGGGGGGTTTGAACCCCTAAACCCCCCCCCCCTCCTGTATACGCGCCTGACCACCACCACCGTGTGTATTGAGAATGCCAGTGCACAAAGAGAAACACGAAACGCAATGAGCGAAGCCACGATGCTGCACCGAAACCGCGTGTTTCCCGTTTCGTTAAACACCGGAGCCAGGCGCGTACCCAGAAAAAAATTTCGGGGGGTGTTTCAGAACATGTTGATCAATTTCCATACAAATGGAACTTTTTATATAATTATTTGAAATTTTTTTCATTGTGGAGTCGTTTGTTGAAAATTATTCATTTTATTTTTTACTTATTTGAAAAAAAGAGTTTACATAATATCATACTTTTTTGAGTTTCGGAGGGGGTTTGAACCCCTAAAACCCCCCCCTGTATACGCGCCTGGCATCAATGGTAACAGTGAGTTGAATAGAAAATGGTTCACGCAATGTTACGACTTATATTTTCTAAATAACAGGAAACATTAACATGGTAATATTTCGGAAAGACGTTTTATTTATCAGTTTAAATCTTCTAGTTGAATTAAACAACAATTCAGTATAGTCATTCATCTTAGCGGGCCCGACTTTTGTGTTACGCACTGTATGTATTATTTTGGAAACCCATGTGCTGGAGTTCCTAAGCGGTAATATATAACTATGAGAGTAACTATGATAAACTTAACTTTTCGTTCAATATCTTTGAAAAGTGATGTCAGGTCTGTTAATTTTTTCACGGAATGAAAACCGAATTCAAAGTGTCATATTTAATTTTTGTTTTCATTACGTATGTAATGCTGTATTTCTGAAACTTTTACGATAATATTCTTATGTCGGCAAGTTTTACGTTCATTTCAAGCAGATAAATGAAGAAAACTGCACACACTGACCTAAAATTTCATGAGGCTGTCAAGATAATGCGGGCTCAGCAGCAAAATAGTTTTTACTGCGAGGTTTTCAATTCGGCTTATCAGTTTTTGTCTTGCGGAGTGTACAATTTAACTATTTTTTTCTTCACAAGAGATATACAGCCATTTCGGCATATATTGAGTCCGATACAATTATGACAGCCATTTGGAAAAATTTTGATAAGTTGAACAATTGTTTTAGTTACTTCGTTTTTACATGATGATGTGAAAATTTTGGCAGTGCTAGTGAAACGTGGGCAAGTTGGTGATTTGCTGCACAATTGTTTTAGATATACTTAAAATTGTTCTATAGTGATTTTTTTTTCGGTATTATCGTAAAACCTAACAGGTATAAGTTGCACAACCGATTTTAATATATTTATAAATCTAATTCTAACATATCTAACATAAAAAAAAACAATTGTAGAACCCCTTGAAATTTCAATAAATTACATTTGCTACTTGGGTCCATTAGAATAATTAGCTTCTCCATAGGGTAAGACCGAGGTGAGAAGCCTCACCTTTTCAAAAATCGATATTTCTACAAAACTTTTCACGGATTCAAAACTTAACTATTGATTGATTATACCAATTACTAACGACACCTTACTTCGCGATATTTTTCATTTGGAAAAAGACTTATATTATGTAAAGTTCAAATTCTATTGATTTGAAACCAACCGAATCCCCAATCATAGCTCAAAACGCAACCGGGTTGGTGGTTCAATGCATAGGGCGCTGGTCTTACAAGTCAGTTGTCGTATGTTCGAGCCCCGACCTGGAAGGATTCTTAGTGTCAGTAGGATCCATAGTACTAGCCATGCAATGATTCTGTACACTAAGAATCGGCTGCGAAGGCTGTTGAAACAGAAAGGCCAAATTCCACAAAAAGGATTGTAATGCTAGCTCCAAACGCGAGCTCGAAGACAATTATTTTATGAGAATAATCAATAGAAATTGAAATGTCAACTTATTCATAATTGGTGTCTGATTTGCAATATCTAAACTCAGGCGCGTATACAAAATAATTATGTTATGAACACTCTTTGCTATAATTGGGACGAATTTCGCGCCAATTCGATTCGTTGTTCCAAAAAGTCACTTTGAATACTTTGTTTTTGCCTGTGTGTGTGTGTTTGTGTGTGTGTGTATGTATGTGACAAATAATGTCACCCGATTTTCTCAGATATGGCTGAATCGATTTTCACAAACTCAGATTCAAATAAAAGGTCTCAGATTCAAATAAAAGACTGCTATTAAATTTTATCCCGATCTGATTTCCGGTTTCAGAATTACAGGGTGATATGCACAAAAACAGGAAACAAAATGTCACACACGTTTCTCGGAGATGGCTTAACCGATTTTCACAACCTTAGATACAAATGAAAGGCCGATTATGGCCGCACACAATTTACCTTAGTTTCGTTTTGATCCGACTTCCGGTTCCGGAATTACAAGGAAATATGTGCAAATTTATGAAAAAATGCGCATTCAATTTTCTCGGAAATTTATTAACCGATTTTCACAAACCAAGAAGCAAATTAAAGGTCCTCAAATTCTTCAAAAAATCCTCAGAAAACATTTCCAGATCCAACTTCTGGTTCTGGCGATTAGTGAAAATTTTCGATTTCGTGAGTATTTTTTTTACAAGAAATAGCGAAACGAGGTGCGAATTTTTTTAAAACTTACTGCTAAACTCATTATGGTGATAGATCTTGTTAGTTAGTGAACATATAAAACTACTTTGGGACTACTAATCTCCGGGTTCCGCTTCCGCAAGCACCGATAATAGTGAAGAAAAGCTCCAAAAACGGATCTCACTTCGATTTCTCAGCAGCGGTTAAACCGATTCTCACAAATCATAATTCGAATTAAAGCTCTCATTGTCTCAAAAAGTACCGAGCAATTTCATCCAGATCCAACTTCCGGTTCCGAAATTATAGGGCGATGAGTGTCAAAACATTGAAATCATCACTCAAAATGACGATGCAAAACTGGTATGCGTAGGTACCGGCGGCTTTGCTCCGTTCGCAGCGTGTTCGTTTAGCGTGCAGGATTGCCACATTTAAATCGATATTTTTCAGGTGAAAAATATGTAATGTTGTAAATCTTTTATTCAATTTTTACCTACTTGTAGACTAGTTGGCGCACTTTCTTGCGAACGTTTCTCATTAAATTCCGTACAGACTTCTTGGTGACAAGTTTTGACACTTTTTTCCAATCTTTTTCGAACTGTTGAATGATTTCGGCTGCCGAGACATGTTTCCTAAAATGTGCCTTCGTTAATGCCCAAAATTCCTCAATTGGTCGAAGTTGTGGGCTATTTGGTGGATTCATGTCTTTTGGGACGAAAGTGACATTTTTGGTAGTATACCGTTGATTTCGAGTAGTGGCAAGAAGCAAGATTTGGCCAGAAAACAACAGGATCCTTGTGGCTTCGAATCATGGGTAGAAGTCGTTTTTGTAAGCATTCCTTGATGTATATTTCGCTGTTCATTGAAGCAGTGGTGATGAAGAGTTTCGAAATCTTACCGCAGCTACAAATTGCTTGCCAGACAATAGCTTTCTTACCAAATTTTTCGACTTCAATCGATGTCTCGGACTGGTTAACAACTTGCCCTTCTCGCACCGTATAATATTGTGGTCCCGGCAAGGATTTGTAATCGAGTTTTACGTAGGTTCCGTCGTCCATGATTATGCAGTTCAAATTTCCAGCAAGAATCGTATTGTACAGCTTTCGAACCCTCGGCCTGATCGATGCAGGTCCTCCAGGGTTTTCGGGTTTTATCCTCAAAGGTGTTATAGTCACCGAACTTCCTGATTACATTTTGCTATCTTTCTTAGTAACAGTCCGCGTTCTGTGCACCATTTGTACACAATTTTCGACGTTGTGCTGCTGAAAGTCCACGCATTTCGAAACAAACTAATGAAAACGAATAAACAACTGCACAAGTAGTTAGAGAAGAGTGTAAACAACAGGCAGCAGCCATAAAAATTGACAGATTCTGAACCATTGCGAAATGGCAGCGGTTTTTGGTTGCGTCCATACTTTCTGGGACAGTCTTTATTGCCTTTCTTATATAAAAAGTTTATGCAATCATTTGAAGAATAAGTGTGTATGTACGCGTGTGAATATGTGTCAAATAATGTCACTCATAAAATAAAAAATTTCATAATCCCATACGTTACTATTGAATTTCATAATGCTTTTATAAGGTAAAATATGCTTGAAATTGCACACTGTGATTTAGAGTAACGATGCAAACGAATGGAAAACATCAGAAAAGTTCGTAAAATGGTTAATCTAATCGTTATTTGAAATTGCGTGAGATAGCTGACATCGTAAAGATATCAAAAGATAAAGATATGTTCACAGTGATGCATGAACAATCTAAACTTATAAATGATAATAAGTCCAATATGACAACAAAGATGCGGTGATTGGAAACTTAAATAACTATTTCGTATCTAATTATACTATGAAGAAACATTGCTGTTTCCGTCGGCCGGGAAGGATATGGCTTCAGTATTTTAGAATGCATAGTATAATCTTTATCGACTATCTTGAAAAAGGAAAAAAACAGTAAATAGCGAATACTGCATAGCTTTGTTGTATCGTTTGAATGCCAAAATCGCTCCTCGAATTGCTTCCTCATCCACCGTATAGTCCAGATCTGGTACCCAATGATTACTGGCTATTCGCTGATCAACAAGCACGGCATCGAGAAGATGAAGAAGCGTTAGAATGATTGTGTTGCTCTTGAAGGAGATCCAGTTGATGAATAAAATCGATTTTTAGCAAAAAAAAAGGTGTGTTTTTCTTAGTTAGTCACACGACGTATTGAGTAATGTGTTATGATTATTGATGAAAAGAAAAGACACGCTTCTGGAGAAAGAAGAACAGCAAACCCGTTGTTTGCCATCGTGTTTAGGGTCTACATTATGAAAGCGTATTCATCGGTCAACCTGTTCCCCGTGTTGTGTTACTTGTCAGCTTCCTGTTATTACCCAAAAACCCGTTGGAATTGGTTATTGAATTCATACTAACTAAAATTATTCCAAAAACGAAACTAGGTCAACCATAAATTGAGCACAGCGGCAGCAACAAGTCCGAGCACCGATGGACGCCGATCTCCTACACGTCCTCCTCCCATTATCACTGTGTTTACCAACGCACGCGGCGCTCAATCCATCCATCACGGCATGAAGTTCATCACGATCAGCATAAAAGCCCGAACGCCACCCGGCCGCCAGCAACCTCCGCCGCCGCCAGAGCCGAGAGAAAGAAACATCAGAAGAAAGGAGGTAAAGACCCCTAAACTAGCGAGACTCGAGCCAGACGAGCCTGACCGGGTAAAAGTCAACTATCTCCAACCAGTTTTACGACTAACCGCCATATCCACCGCACTCCGCTGTCGATCCGTTCAACGGTTGCCCAAGATCGCAGCGGTTACATCATGTGTTCGAAAATAAAAGTGAAGAAAATTGGGCACAACTCCAAGTCCCCACGGCCCCGGAATCGTCGAGGCAGGCAGACAGGCCGCTGGGTTGTGGCAGAGGGGAGGAGATTACGCGATCCACTTTCGCTTTCGCTCGGAGTTTTGCCTTTCTTTTTTGCCTCTCACGTCGCCGGCGTCGTCATGGCATCGCACAGACACAGCGGCTCAGTTCGTTTGGAGGCCCGACTTTCGTTCCAATTTTCCTTTCATTCAAGCCAAACACGCGGTGTGTTGTTACCTCATATTACCGAACTGGTAAGCGGCAAGCGCAGACCGGCGAAAAGCCTCTCGAAATGCTGAGCTGCTTTCACGGCGTACCGTAGAACGAGCGAAAGGAGAACGAGTGCCGGGACATCTGCTGTAACTTTCCGATTGCGGTTTTCACTGGTAAGTCTTTGGGAGTGGAAGATCGCGGTGACGAAAGTTTAGTGAAGTCGATGGTTTGAAAACAACGGACTGATGCGGTTTTGCTTGCCGAACTTTAGGGTTAGAGCTGACTTTTACATTGTTGCTAGAAAGGTCAAAATGCTTACTTCGGTAGTAATCGGTAGAGTCCGCTTCGTTCCCTGTGTTTGGATTTTATTGTTAACTACTAAAAAGGTGTTACGCTAAAAATTTGGTCAACTTCAACTGGAGGCTTGTTTCGACCTGTACACACCATGTCTACTTTTGACATTTGATTTTCAGTTGCGAAAATGACACCGAAGAAACAGGGAACTGCGTATTCACATTTTGCTCGCGCATCGCGAAACTTCCATCTACTCACACTTCAAATCGGTGAAATAGTTGAATGTTACCAAATCAACTGTCACCACTGTTCGGAAATCCAAATCATGACAATACGTCAGGACATACTTTAATAATTTCCTGGAAAGAAATATTACACAAAAACTGTAAGACCCACTTTCAACGGTTTTTGCGGACACTTTCATCGGTTGGTTTGATACATACTTTTCATACCCTCATTATTTATACACATTATACATATTTATGAAAACTAGCTTTGATATATCTAGTGGTGCAAGTTTAATTCCAAAATTTTCGACTACTATTTCCGGTATCGGAATAGCACAGTAAATTTTCAAGGCCTTCAACTAACAAGATCTATAGTTCAAAACAGTCTTGAGCACTGTTTCAAAAAGTTTTCACTTTCTTTGGACCGTTACCTAAAATGATTTAGATTCAAATTAAATTTCATTTTTTCCCCTAAGTTTACGAAAATCAGACAAACTTTTCATTGATAAATTGAAATGTCCCTTTCATTTCACCATCAACTAACAAAACCTACTTTCATTTCGCCATCAACTAACAAAACCTACTTGGTAACAGTTTCGAACACAGTTTTTAGGTTTTTTGCACCGTAACCTAAAATGACAATTTAACATTTTCAACAGTTTCCGCTCTATATTTGCGGTTGTCAAATTCGAATAAAATATCGTGGCAACCTATGATGAGACTATGAAACCTTTCATTCGATCCTAAGCTTGTAAAAGCCAGTTTATCTGTCTCTGTGAAATCGAATTGAGTTCCCTTTCCTTTTGGCAGCGTTGACCACTATTTCCGGTACCGCAATCCTAGAGTGTTCAAAACTTCTTTGAACTTCTTTGATGATCCATCACACGGAACCACCCGCGATCCCATTTCAACCAGAATATTAGTTGATTTTCTGAATTCGATTGGTTAAAATTTGGTACAACTAATCGATTGTTGTTTTAACTAAACTGTCATTTTTGTTTTTCGATTAGCAGAAACGATGGTTGAAACAACTAATTTAACTGGTTGAAAAAAAATGCTGTAAATTAGTGAGGACACATACCTTTCAATTTCAACAAATATTTTAGTTGAAATAACTGGTGTTGTTATTGAAACAAAATTCTGTTAGTTGAAAAATAAATCGGTTTTATTTGTTTTAGACATGAAAAAAATGAGTATTGAAAGATGATGCCTTCAAACGGTTGAACTTAAGTTATGCACTGATAATTTTAGTCAATTTATATGAGCTTGGGTGCATCAACCGCTGGGAATTGGAATTTTGCGACGCAATTCAAACGCGCCATTCAATCGCAGCGCGTTCTGTGTGTTTGAAACCCTTCGCTCCTGTTACCTTTATAAATTAAATTCATGTCAAAAAGCGTTTTGTTGCTAATGCATGAACATCATCATCGGTATCAAAAACCTGTAAGTAAAACAGTCTGCTGGAAGTAAATCAATGATCCAATTTTAAGCAAAAAACTTTTGCGCTTAGCTGAAAGATTACGAGATGATCATTCATTAACATTTTCTAATTTGTCACCAAATCTGTTTCATCTTAAACAAGGTTAACTTTATCACAACACCGCTGTTAGATAAACACTTGTTATCATAAATTTCTCAAATCGAATAAACACAATTTCACCAAATGCTTTAACCATCGATGTTGTTTTCATTGACATTTTGAAGCGACGCGAACAGATTTCAACTAAAAAAGTTGTTGATTTTGCATTGCGATTATTGTTTTGCTTTCAACTGTCTCCGGCATTTGACAGCATTCAAAACAACATATTTTTCAACTACTTGAATATATGCAAATCAAAAACCATATTGATTGAATCAAAAAGAAATTAGTTAAATCAGCTATCGCAAAAATCAAAAACTGCGATATCGCAATTTTATGATCGAAGGGTTCTCCGTGCAACAATTATGATTTACATATTAGAAAAGTTTTTGGCGCAGTTTTGAGGAAATTTTACGTATATCTCAATGATGGTTGGAGATTGGTAATATTTTTTACTTTATAATGTTTCACTTTATATAAGTTGGTGAAAATTGGTCGAACTGTCTGCGAAAAATACGAACTGACCATGAAGAAGTTTCTAGCCGCTATTTGCGGTAGGGGAGAGTCGGCAACCCTTGGCAGGCGTATGCCTTGGACCACTCGTGTTCTGAGATCTTAATCAAAATTATTTGATTACTTCAAACGAAAAATAATAACCATTATTTTTGAGTTAGGAATGTAATTTTTTTGGGATTAAAATTTTTTATCATTAAATTTACAGAATGTACGTTTTTCTCTCAGTTTTGCTGAGAATAATAAAATTAATATCAGAAAATATGATTTTATGGGTTTCATTACAATTGGAATGTTGCCTTGGGCCACTAGGCAGTATGCAGCCTTGGACCACAACTCATGAACATAGAAAAAAGGAGAAAGAATCAGCAACGGCCCTGAAATGTGCCGTTTCGGACAAAAAATAGGATGCCCTCAACACCTAGAAAATCAGTAGAAGCAAAAAAAGAAAAATGTATTTATTGCGTCAAATGTAGAAGTAAATTTCTCTTCAAATAAATATTTTTTTCAAATTTTCATGCATGCTATTAACATCATAATTTGTGATGTAACTTTTAGTAAAAAAAGAATTAGTGAAAAAAGTCTACCCTAATCCTTTTGTTTTCTTTATTTGACTCAGTATTATTAAAAGTTTCATCAATTAAAGCAATTTTAAATTCAATAATGATGCACTCTTAGAAACAATTAAAGCTACGCTTGACGTAACTCCAAACATGTGCACCCAAACCTCCGTTTGCGTAAACTTTTTTTACGTTACCTCTTTTTACGTAACTCTTTTTACGAAGAAAATCCCAAATAACGTAAACTTTTTATTAACCTACTTCGTAAAAAAGAGGTTTTTGCATACAATGAAAATCATTTCCCGCTGGTCGTCAAATGGTGAGATAACTAAGTCCTCACAAGTCCCTATCTCATGCCTCCCCGAGCGTCTATGATGACATTTGGTCAATAGAACGGCGTCGACTGGGTGCTATCGCCTTCTGCGTTAGTAGCAGAATGAGAGGGTGCGAAATGGCTTGTAGGTTGAAGCCCATCCTAAAGTGCAGTGTTTATCATAGTATATTACAACATATAATTCTGTTGTTTATTACATCATGTATTATTATTATTATTATTATTATTATTATTGTTATTATTATTATTATTATTATTATTATTATTATTATTATTATTATTATTATTATTAGAAGAGCGTAACTTACACTGCGACATTAACTGTTATATTGTATCATAGCATATAATTTCACATATTATCGGCTTACACTATTTTATGTTATTATATACTATGTTGTATGGTATTATACTGCATTGCATTATATCATATTATATGGTAATATATTATAATATATTATATTATATTGTATTCTATTATATTATGTTATATTGTATTGCATTATGTTGTATTATATTATATTATATTATATTATATTATATTATATTATATTATAGGGTTTATTATGAGTAGTACTACGTACCTCTGCGCAAAATATAAATTTGTTTTCCTTATAAGTTATCATTTTTAAAGTAAATTTTAACTAAAGATCAAGGTCATCACAAGGTGAGCTTGGTCCTCACTGGTTCCTGTTGTGTTTTATTCATTCTATTATTTATTATATAATTCATTGTACTATATTATGTTGTTTTTTTTATTATTTTCATTATTATATTTATTGTTAGTATTATTAATTTGTCATCAATAATAATAACATATATTATTTTTATAGATGTGGATATTATTATTCTTATTAGAAGAGAAATATTCTACTTCCTGCAGTACTGCGAAGATAGAAGAGCATAACTGACACTCTACAGTAACTGTTATTTTATATATTGATTTATAATATATTATTTTGTAGTATATAAGTATTATTATTATTATTATTATTATTATTATTATTAGTATTATTATTATTATTATTATTATTATTATTATTATTATTATTATTATTATTATTATTATTATTTTTATTACTATTATTATTATTATTACTATTGTTACCATTATTATAATCTTTATCATTATTAGCTACATTTTCATTTCCATACTAAACATTTCACTTTACACATATATTATTAAATTGTATCATATTATATTACGTCATATTTTGTGGTATTATATTATATTACATTGTACTATATTATACTATATTATGGTACAATGTTTGGTATTGTTTTATATAGTATTGTAATGCATTTTTTAATACACAATTATAAGTGTATTATATTGCATTGTGATGTATTACATTTTTATATTTTATGCATAATAATATTTCATTATATTCAGTGTCGTATAGTGACCAAACTATATTATAATATATTATGGTATATTTTACTATATTATGTCACATAACATTATGATACTATTATATTCATCATAAAATATTATAGTAGACTATAATACACTGTACCATACGATTTTGCACCGTTTTATATTATATTGTGTTTTATTGTATTATACTGCCGGAAACTATATTAAAGTGTATTATGTTACATTATATAATACTATGCTCAAGTACATTGTAAGGGAAGAGGGATGGGAGTGCATCAGGGTATCTTACAAGTGAATGACTGGATGAAGGAGTGAAATGTCAACCCGATTCACAGGGGAAAGCTGTGTGTTTTCCCCAGAAGGTCTGAAATGAGTAAGACGCACCCTTCTAACAAACAAACCATCAGGCAGGTTTAAGCTGGTACAGCGAATTCTTTTATTATATGGCCGGATGTTATTGCTGGAAGGCGCCGGGTCCTCAAAGTCCATTTTGGCCTTCTTAACAGCAGTAATATGAAAGTTATCTGATAATCAAATTCGGATCTACTGTAAGTCTACCTGCATCCACTGGTAATGCCTTGAACTGATGGTGGCTTCACACATACATACATACATACAATGAAAATCATTTCCCGCTCATTTATATTCCATGGAAATTACTACAATACGGATATTTTCGGAATGGGTTTGATAAATAGATGTCGGAAAACGATGTTTGAGGTGATTCTGAATTCCAAGATGGCGACTTCCGGTTCATTGATATTCCTTGAAAATCCTTATAATATCGGTATTTTTGGAACGGGTTTTATGAGAAGATGTTGGAAAACGATGTTTGAGGTGGTTTTAAAATCCAAGATGGCGACTTCCGGTCTATTGATATTCCTTGGAAACCCTCATAATATGGGTATTTTTGGAACGGGTTTGATGAGTACATGTCAGAAAACGATGTTTGAGGTGGTTCTGAATTCCAAGATGGAGACTCCCGGTTTTTTGATATTGATTGATATTGATGAAAACCCTTATAATATAGGAATTTTTGGAACGGGTTTGATGAGTACATGTCGAAAAACAATTTTTAAGGTGGTTCTGAATTCTAAAATAACAACTTCCGGTTCATTGATAATCTTCGAAACCCCTTACAGTATAGGTATTCTTGGAACGGGTTCGATGAATGAATGTTGGGAAACGATGTGTGAGGTGGTCCTGAATTCCAAGATGGCATAACCATCTACTCTAGTCTTTTATATCCAGAATTTCACTTTATTATGGTACTTGTTCAGCAGTTTCAGATCTCAAGCAGATATTAGGCTACTGCTCCAAATATGTAAGCTCTTACTAATGAAAACCGTTCCGAAAATATGCATATTGTGAAAGTATTCAAGTAAATCGAGAAATATCGACACAAATTGTAAGGGTTTTCTGGGAATAACCGAAAGCCGCCATTTTGGATTTCAGAACGACCTCGAACATTGTGTTCCGACATCTACTCATCAAACCCGTTTCAAAAATACCCATAATTTTAGGATTTTCAAGGAATATCAATGAACCGGAAGTCGTCATCTTGGAATTCAGAACCACCTCAAAAATCGTTTTCTGACATGTACTCATCAAACCCGTTCCAAAAATACCCATATTATAAGGGTTTTCAAAGAATATCAATAGACCGGAAGTCGCCATCTTTAACTTAAAACCACCTCAAACATCGTTTTCTGACATATACTCATCAAACCCATTTCAAAAATACCCATAATTTAAGGGTTTTCAAGGAATATCAATGAACCGGAAGTCGCCATCTTGGAATTCAGAACCAGCTCAAACAACATTTTCCGACATCTACTCATCAAACCCGTTCCAAAAATATAAAGGTTTTCAAAAAATATCAGTAAACCGGAAGTCGCCATCTTGGAAATTGATGCGACCTAGAACGTCCTTGTCCTGCAAATACTAATAATTTTTGTTCCATAGTTATCCATTATATTTTACATATTCAATAATATACATACATAGGGAAAACTTTTTTTACGTTGAAAATTCCAAATAACGTAAACTTTTTTCACGTCATAACTCGATTTACGAAGTCCCGATTATTACGTAAATGGAGGTTTGGGTGTAATTTCTCGGGTAATGACAAAAGTTGAAGGTAAAGTTAATGATACGATCCAACTTAACATGCTTTTAGTTGTGAATTTAGGTGGATTGCGACGCTCCTTTTAAGTGCATCTGTAGAGACGTAAATTTACACGATTTTTTCAAAGTGTGTAGTTGATGAAAGTTGTGACCTTTACCTTGGGGTAAATGTCAACCAATTTTTAAGCACAATTTTATGAAAAAATTATAAAAGTATCTGTTTACAAAAAGTGCACAATGAAGGTAAGGAGGTATACTATAATGCCAGAGTACGAAAAATTTTAGATACCTTGCATTTACGGTTATAAATGTCAAGTGAAAAATGGCCCAAGGCTGCCGACTCTCCTCTACTGGCGGAGTTGAGAATCGATATACCCGAAATCAGTGTTTGTTGGCCATTAAATAACAAGATCTCCAAAATAGATTTTACCAACGAGTTTTGAATAACCCGCTTCTACATATTTACATTATCATTAATAAAAATTACTCTTGAAACTGATTGTTTTGTACTTATCACCCTGTAATTCCTGACCCGGCAGTCGGATCCAAATGAAGTTCAGGATTTTTATGTTGGATCCTAAACTCTTCCACTGTGATATCTTAGAGAAAAGTTACTGCACATATTATCATATTTTTTCACACTAATAACCATGCATATGTATGTATATGTAAAATTGTAGAATTTTGTAGGGTAACGTGTTATAATATGCCCCCCATAAGAAAACATTGAGATATTTCTAAACGTACTGATATATTTTCTTCGAAAATGTAGGTATTTCTTTGCAATACGTCTGAGAAACATAGTTTTCAATTATACCGGTAGAATTCCAAAACGACCACATTTTCAGTTTTTCGCTTGCCGTGGGCATAATGCCCCAGCAACCGTATAATATGCCTCACAACAAATCAGTGGCATGCCCCACAACAATATGTCCCTTGAAATGTCGATATAGCGGAAAAGCACATAAAGAAGTTATTCTTTGCATCAGAAATCAATTGTATAATCAATTAGTTACAATTGGAAACCTACTTTTTTGATTCCCGCAACGCTACATTTTGTTTTAATAATCGTTATAAAACATTAAAACAATATTTTAACTCGAAGCATACTGTTTAATCAAAGATGGGGCATAATGTCCGTTGAGTGACTGTTATGAGAAAATTCGTATATCAAAGAAATGGCTTTGTTTCTCTGGATTTTTATACTGTAAATAGGGACATTAACACTACTAAAAGTTAATTACTAAGTAGCAACATTGTTTTTAGTTTTTTTTTTCATATTTTCCATCAAACGACAACTGCCAAACTTGCATAGTACAGGGTGATTTTTTAAGAGCTTGAGAACTTTTTTAAACAATAAAACGCATAAAATTTGCAAAATCTCATCGGTTCTTTATTTTAAACGTTAGATTGGTACATGACATTTACTTTTTGAAGATAATTTCATTTAAATGTTGACCGCGGCTGCGTCTTAGGTGGTCCATTCGGAAAGTCCGCTTTTTTATCGACAAATTTTGTTCAGCGATGAGGCTCATTTCTGGTTGAATGGCTACGTAAATAAGCAAAATTGTCGCATTTGGAGTGAAGAGCAACCAGAAGCCGTTCAAGAACTGCCCATGCATCCCGAAAAATGCACTGTTTGGTGTGGTTTGTACGCTGGTGGAATCATTGGACCGTATTTTTTCAAAGATGCTGTTGGATGCAACGTTACAGTGAATGGCGATCGCTATCGTTCGATGCTAACAAACTTTTTGTTGCCAAAAATGGAAGAACTGAACTTGGTTGACATGTGGTTTCAACAAGATGGCGCTACATGCCACACAGCTCGCGATTCTATGGCCATTTTGAGGGAAAACTTCGGAGAACAATTCATCTCAAGAAATGGACCGGTAAGTTGGCCACCAAGATCATGCGATTTGACGCCTTTAGACTATTTTTTGTGGGGCTACGTCAAGTCTAAAGTCTACAGAAATAAGCCAGTAACTATTCCAGCTTTGGAAGACAACATTTCCGAAGAAATTCGGGCTATTCCGGCCGAAATGCTCGAAAAAGTTGCCCAAAATTGGACTTTCCGAATGGACCACCTAAGACGCAGCCGCGGTCAACATTTAAATGAAATTATCTTCAAAAAGTAAATGTCATGTACCAATCTAACGTTTAAAATAAAGAACCGATGAGATTTTGCAAATTTTATGCGTTTTATTGTTTAAAAAAGTTCTCAAGCTCTTAAAAAATCACCCTTTAGAAAGATCTTACGAAAAGATAGCGTTAGTGATGATACTTTTGTTTAGAAAAGTCTTGAATACTTAGGAAGGAAGAAGGCGTTTTGGCTAGCAGGCCCGCTTTATAGCGCTTTCCCCTACCTGTCTTCAAAATCTTTCATTTGAATCTAAGTTCGTTGAAAGCGGCCAAGCCATCTCTGAGAAAATTGAGGGCACAAGAATGTTACATAACACTTACTCACATGGGTAGGGTAGGATAAAAGGAATATGGAAAGGAATTGTGAGGTGGGTGAGGAAGGATACCAGCACAAACCAAAACGAAAGAAAAAATCATTCTGCATTTCGCACTTCCGGAAGATTGAAGAACGATTCGCAATATACATGAGCAGTGTTGGAAACAAATTAAAATTTCGAAAATCGATTTTTTCACACATGATTTTCTGGCAAAAAAATCATCGATCAGGAAATTTACCAAAGCAAAGTTCACTACTGATTTGTGGCATTTGTGACACTCGCTGAAACTGATCTCACATGGTAAAATATCAGTTGTGAAAAGTTCACTAGCGATCATTCTCCTCGATGATATTTAAAAAAATCTTTGTTGTGTAATGATGTCTCTCTCATGTTACTTATATTTCCAAAAACAACACTGGAAGATGTAAAAGACACTCATAGGACTGAAACTATCGTTTTGCTGAAGGTATTCAGCCTTATTCTGAATAACGACGTATTGATTTTTCGATCGAATGCTACCTTTGATTTTGCTAGCGTTATTAGGAATACAAATGAAATACAGTCGCAGTCGGTGTTGAACAGTCGTTCGCACCGCACGCGTATAGCTCTTGGCTCCTGGAATTTTTTTCTGGCTACCTAGAGTTTCATTGATTCAAGGCTTCAGTCTTTTTCAAGACTACCTGAATCACTAACTTAGTGACTAAGTGATACAAAGAGTGATATTAGAGTGACTAAGTGATACAAAGAGTGATATTAGAGTGACTAAGAAATTAATCAGCCTTTTTTAAGGCTAGCTAGGAGTCTAATCGAAGACTAATTCAGCCTAGTTAATTTAATTTAAAATTTCATTTATTTCAAAAATGCCTGCGTCCAAGCGGAAAGGCAACAAGCCTAAGGCTAAAAATAATTCAATACGGAATAAATCACAATCCGTTATTCAACATTTTTCTAATAACATTCACGATATTATAGAATCTGAATGTAAAAATAAAAGACAACGGACGGATTTCCCTTCCGCTGATCCTATGCCGTCTAACAATATTTACGAGATTCTTCCTGAATCCGATTGTAGCGACATAGAAGAAAATTCTTCAAAAATTCCCAAAATGGACGCTTGTCGTTCTGGGAAGAAACAACAATCTATGCCACCAGTGACGGTGATGATTTCCGACTTCAAAGCATTCCGTACTGAGCTTTCTACTTTTCTCCCGGAAGTAAAAGTCTCATTTCAAATCGGACGAAGAGGAGAATGTCGAGTCTTGGTGGATGGATTGGAAGATTACGAACGTCTTATTCGATATTTGACCGAGAAACTTCATAAATTTTATTCATATGATATAAAATCAGACAGACCCTTCAAGGCTGTCTTGAAAGGATTATCAAATGATCAAAGTATTGATGAAATTAAAAATGAACTAAAAGAATTGCTTGGTTTTGCCCCTTCCCAAGTAATACTTATGAAAAAAAGAGCGAATGGTACTTCTAAACCACGCTCTGGAATTTCCCATGAACTTTACCTAATACACTTCAATCGAAGTGATGTAAACAATTTGAAAACTTTAGAAAAAGTACGTTTCATTTCCCACATTAAAATTCATTGGGAACATTATAAACGGCATAATCGTATTGCAAACTTAACGCAATGTCGTCGTTGCCAAGGCTTCGGTCATGGAACCAAAAATTGTCATATGGATATACGGTGTTTGAATTGTGGTAAATCGCATTCGAAAGACGTTTGTCCAGTGAATGAAACCACTGATAAATTTTCATGTTCAAATTGCAATGGAAATCATAAATCCAATTATTTGAAATGTCCTGTCAGGGAAAAAATTTCAAACGCTCGTTCGCTTAGACAACAAGTCAAATCAACGACCTTAAATTTACAGAACATGCCTGAAAATCAAAAGGCCGTTACAAATGCCACGCCTAATTTTTCTAAGGCACCTATTTCTTCGAATTTAAAACAAAAAACAGGTACGCCTGCCAATTCGTCTTCTAACGAAAACAATTTATTGACAGGTAGATCGACCTCGTCATCATCTTCTTCTAATGTCAGTTATGCTGATATATTAGGTAGAAAACTACCACCTATTTCTTCTAATGTAAATAATTCTAACGAAAACAATTTATTAATAGGTAGACCGGCCAAATCACCTTCTTCTAATGGCAGTCTACCTACCAATATTCCTTCAATGCCATTCGCTTCTTTAAATGAAGTCGATTTAGGCGATATAACTGAAAATAAAATGATCTACCTACAAGATCAACTTTTTCAAATGATCATCCAAATGAATTCGACTTCATCTCTTTTTGAAGCATTTCAAATCGGATGGCAATTTGCAAATAATATTATAATGAATTTAAAATTTAACAGTGATGTTAAATAAATATTTGAATATTTTAAATTGGAATGCTCGATCTTTGAAATCGAGTGAAGATGAATTTTATAATTTTCTCGAAGTTCACAAAATTCAAATTGCCATTGTGACAGAAACATTTCTTAAATCAAATGTCAAATTGAAAAGCAATCCGCATTATGTGGTTCATCGATTTGACAGGTTTACTGGAATGGGTGGTGGAGTTGCTATTTTTGTCCAACGGCAAAATTAAACATCGAATTTTACCTTCTTTCAATACTAAAGCTTGGGAAGTTGAATTTATTTCATCGCTGGAGCATATTTGCCATTCCAATGCACCGGCGAACAATTAAATTTTTTTAAAGGCGATTTGCAAAAACTTACAAGATATCGATCGAAATTTTTCGTAATAGGGGACTTAAATGCTAAGCATGTCCAGTGGAATTGTAGGCAAAATAACAGTAATGGTAAAATACTTCATAATCAACTCTCAGCTGGTTACTTCACAGTTCTTCATCCCAGTAATCCGACTTGTTTCTCTTCAGTGAAAAACCCGTCTACAATTGATCTGGTTCTAACAGATCAAAGTCACATTTGTAGTGAACCGATTACACATGCTGACTTTGACTCAGATCATCTTCCAGTAACATTCAGACTTTCCAACGAAGCTATAATTAATCCAATTAGTTCTATTTTCAACTATCATAGAGCAAATTGGTTGGATTACAGATCTCACATTGAAAATCATGTGGATCATGAAACTATTTTAGAAAATTCTGCGGACATCGACACAGCAATTGATAATTCGAATCATTATATTATCGAAGCTAGAAATCTTTCAGTTCCCAAAGCTCAAACTAAATTAAATTCTCCTATCATCGATGACAATCTTCAACTGCTCATTCGGTTGAAGAATGTTCGTCGCCGACAATATCAACGTTCTCGTGATCCTGCTATGAAAAACATAGTTAAGGATTTACAAAAAGAAATTAAACATAGATTTACTCTTTTGCGAAATGAAAATTTCGCTAAAGAAGTTGAACAAATTAAACCATATTCTAAACCTTTCTGGAAACTTTCTAAGGTTCTTAAGAAACCTCAGAAACCAATTCCTGCTCTCAAGGAAGGAAATCAAATACTTCTTACAAATGGCGAAAAAGCTCAAAAACTTGCTCAGCAGTTCGAGAGTGTCCACAATTTTAATTTGAACGTTATGAGTCCTATTGAAAATGAAGTCTCACTGAAATATGATCATATTTCAACCCAAGTGTTATTACAAGATGACATTATTGAGACGAATTTTGATGAAATTAAATCAATTATTAGGAAACTCAAAAACATGAAGGCTCCTGGTAATGATGGAATTTTTAATATTCTTATTAAAAATCTTCCCGATGTGGCCTTGAGACTCCTGGTTAAAATTTTCAACAAGTGTTTTTCATTAGCTTACTTCCCAAAAAGATGGAAAAACGCTAAAGTAATTCCTATCCTGAAACCTGATAAAAACCCAACAGAAACATCAAGTTATCGACCAATTAGCTTACTTTCTTCTATCAGTAAACTTTTTGAAAAAATTATCTTGTTGAGAATGATGACTCATATAAATGAGAATTCAATTTTTTTACCAGAGCAGTTTGGATTTCGTCATGAACATTCAACTACTCATCAACTTGTCAGAGTAACGAACATGATAAAATCAAATAAATCTTCTGGGTTATCCACTGGAGTTGCTCTTCTAGACATAGAAAAAGCATTCGACAGTGTTTGGCACAAAGGTTTAATAGCAAAAATGTCTGATTTCCAGTTTCCTATTTATTTGATCAAAATGATTCAAAATTATTTAATTGATCGTACTCTTCAGGTTAGCTATCAGAATTGTAAATCTGAATTGCTACCCGTACGAGCCGGTGTTCCGCAGGGTTCGAGTGTAGCTCCAATCTTGTATAATATTTTCACTTCTGATCTTCCAAATCTACCCGTTGGTTGTCAGAAATCGCTATTCTGTGACGACACAAGTCTGTTAGCCACAGGTAGAAATCTAAGAGTGATCTTCAGTCGCCTACAAAGAAGTTTAAATATTTTCAGTGATTATCTGTCAAAATGGAAAATTAAACCAAATGCAGCAAAAACGCAATTAATTATCTTTCCTCACAAGCCAAGAGCTTCTTTTCTTAAACCAAACAATAATCACATTCTTAAATTGAATGGCTTGGAATTGACATGGTCTGATCAA
Organism: Malaya genurostris; assembly: GCF_030247185.1. Lineage (NCBI taxonomy): Eukaryota > Metazoa > Arthropoda > Insecta > Diptera > Culicidae > Malaya > Malaya genurostris. The sequence goes on along the minus strand of NC_080572.1, from coordinate 65,992,659 downwards.
GCTAAATACTTAGGTTTAACGTATGACAAAAAACTCACTTTCAAGGATCACATTGAAGGAATCCAGGCAAAGTGTAATAAATATATTAAATGTTTATATCCTCTTATAAACAGAAATTCTAAGCTCTGTCTAAAAAACAAATTGTTAATTTATAAACAAATTTTCAGACCAGCCATGCTTTATGCGGTACCAATTTGGTCAAGCTGTTGTTCCACCAGGAAGAAAACGCTTCAAAGGATTCAGAATAAAATTCTGAAAATGATTCTGAAGCGTCCTCCCTGGTTTAGTACAAATGAGTTACACAGACTCACAAATATAGAACCATTAGATGTAATGTCACATAATATTATAAGCAAATTCCGACAAAAATCGATGCAATCTTCAATTGAATCGATTCGCTCTCTGTATTAGTTAGTAAGTTAGTATATAAGTTCCTTTTCCCCATTACACAATACAAGTAGGTTTAGAATTTTCCCTACACAAAAATCTCAGAATTGCGGAAGCAAATGATGTCTTCATGGTAATAACCAAATCATATATATATATATATATATATATATATATATATATATATATATATATATATATATATATATATATATATATATATATAACAGGGCTGAAAAGTCACCACTTGTGGCTGAACACCCAATTTAAATCTTAATAATTTAATTTTAACTCATATTCCATTTATTAAAAAAAAAAAAGGTACAACAACAGTACTATTAGTGAGAATATTCTAATAGCTCAAACAGAAATTTAGCAAAGTTTAATGTAAAAATTTATCTAGACAATATCTGTCACAACTAACCTTGAAAACAGAATATTATTTTGGACATAGATCCCGCACGGTAATAGCTATCCAACAAGCCATAGATTGTCAAAATCCTTACATTTTTAAAGGAGATATCGATATTTTTTGTAAACGACTTTTCGCCTTATTCCAGTAGTAAGAGTTTTACGCGTTTGATGATAAAGCGCTGTTTCGGATCCAAATGAAACACGATTTTGATACTGTTACATACAATTGTTTCTAAGTACCAAAAAGACTGTATATAGCATCTTTTTTCATAGCATTTTGCCTCGGACCGATTTTAGCACGGTTCGTTTTTGGCAACATAATCGTTCGAGTATGACATGTATACTAGATGATGGCAGCATTTTCAAGTTGAAACCAATTCCATAATTATTTTGATTTAAACTACTTACAGTAATAAATGCTAGAAGAACATAGCTCCCATATACCATTCGACCCTGTTCGTCGAGATCAGCAAATGCGTGTGTGACAAATAAGTTCACTCAATTTTCTCGGAGATGGCTAAACCGTTTTCTACAAACTCAGATTCATATGAAAAGTCGTACACTCCCAAACAAGGTTCCTGTATTACGTTTGGATCTGACTTCTGATTGCGGTACCACAGAATGATATGTGAAACACAAAAATTCAAATTAAAGGACTTATAGTCCCATACAAAATTCATTATTTTTATCCGATTCTGGAATTACAGGATGATGAGTTTTTAAATTCATACTGATATAGAAGATGTAAATTGTTTGGCGTATTAATTTATGGCCATACGAATCATTTTGGGTTATGCTAGTTCCTAAATACCGGCTCTGGAAGTACCATAAATAATGACGAAAAACTCTAAAGTGGAACTTACTTCGACATCTCACCGAATGTTCAATCGATTATCACACGTTAAGATTGAAATTCGATACGATTTGCAGTTTCAACATTACAGGGTAATGAGTGATTATAATCTCAATTTGCCGTTTAAAACGACGATAATTAAAATAATGTCATGAGAACTAAAACACCGAAGATATCCATGCAAAAAACATATGCGGATTGATAAAAAAAGGTCTCACTGCTAGGTGGATTAATCACGTTTTTTAAAGAACGAATGAATATAAAAAAGTCAATTTTTATATCGAACAGGGCAACTTCTCAATATAAAATTAGAAAAAAATTCCCGAGCCTCTGTAAATTTAAAACAAAATACAACATTGATTCGGAGTGGCATTGCTACTTAACCTCGCACGGTAAGGGACCATGTGATGCAATCTGTGGAACATTGAAACGAAAGGCAACACGAGCTAACTTGGCAAGAGAACATGAACATCCAATAACAAATACGAAAGCTTAATACGATTGGCTTCTAAAAGAAATCAAGATAATTTCACAGCAGTCTCGTTTTGTTATATTTCACGATGATGCTGTTGAATGGAAAGATGTTTATTAACAAACAAAAATGATTCAAGGTACCTCAAAAATATCATTGCTTCATTTCAATAACAGAAAAAAAGATTGCTGCGAAATTCTTTTCAACCTCCACAGAATGAGTTATCATAGCATACATTTGCTAAAGCTTGAAGATTTGTTTAAGTTTAAAATCGAATTATACATTCGATACAGGTAATCAAAACATGAACATATACACAAAGACTGTCCCAGAAAGTATGGACGCAACCAAAAACCGCTACCATTTCGCAATGGTTCAGAATCTGTCAATTTTTATGGCTGCGTCCTGTTTTTTACACTCTTATCTAACCACTTGTGCAGTTGTTGGTGTGTTTTCATTAGTTTGTTTCGAAATGCGTGGACTTTCAGCAGAACAACGTCGAGAAATTGTGTACAAATGGTGCACAGAACGCGGACTGTCACTGAGAAAGATAGAAATTTGAACTGCATAACCATGGACGACAAAACCTACGGGAAACTCGATTACAAATCCTTACCGGGACCACAATATTATACGGTGCGAGAAGGGCAAGTCGAAAAATTTGGTAAGAAAGCTATGGTCTGGCAAGCAATTTGCAGCTGCGGTAAGATTTCGAAACCCTTCATCACCACTACTTCAATGAACAGCGAAATATACATCAAGGAATGTTTACAAAAACGACTTCTACCCATGATTCGAAGCCACAAGGATCCTGTTGTCTTCTGGCGAGATCTTGCTTCTTGCCACTACTCGAAATCAACGGTAGAATGGTATACTACCAAAAATGTCACTTTCGTCCCAAAAGACATGAATCCACCAAATTGCCCACAACTTCGACCAATTGAGGAATTTTGGGCATTAACGAAGGCACATCTTAGGAAACATGTCTCGGCAGCCGAAACCATTCAACAGTTCGAAAAAGTTTGGAAAAAAGTGTCAAAACTTGTCGCCAAGAAGTCTGTACGGAATTTAATGAGAAACGTTCGCTAGAAGGTGCGCCAGTTAGTCTACAATTGTTTTAGTCTAATATTATCAGTATATCAAATAAAATTTGAATATACAACACTTGTGAATTATTTACAGCGAAATCAAGGTGCGTCCATACTTTCTGGGACAGTCTTTAGTGAAAAATACTTTATTTGCCATACCGATCACACATGCAAATTTTAATGCAAATCGTATGGTATCGTGCCCGAATATCGCTATTTATGGACGATTTGGCGCAGAATTGCTCATCAACAATCTTCAGTAACATGGTTTTTATTTAGGGGCCCCTCTCGAAACGAAATCCTGGGTCGGGGACGGGTATAGCGTGATGGGATAGTCGATGCCTTTCACGCAGCCCGCCTGGGTTCGATTCCCAACCCCGCACATAGGGTCAGAAAAATTTTCTGGTCCGAAGAGGCGAATGACCTAAGATGTTAAAGCCTCTATAATTGAAACAAAAAAAAAAAAAAAAAAAAAAAAAAAAAAAGAAATCCTGGGTACGGCTCTGAGTACATAGTAAATTTTGAAAAGGCACCCCATAGTAAAGGAAGAATTCACGTAAAAAAAGTAAAGTACTGGCCTGAGATGACAAATCAAACTAAATTACTTTGGTAGTTGTATAGGATAGTGCAAATGTTTTTCATGCTCTTCATAGTCAAACTAAGACTTTTACAAAACTCTTCCCTCCACTTGATGAATCAACGTGTTTTTTTAATGACCCCGAGATCTAACGTTTGAATTCTACTCCTCGAACCGTTTTTGCGGTTATCTAATTAGTCTATGCCTAGAGTTAGCCAACTTGTCCAGCACAAAAAAAAAACGTGAAATTGATACAGTGAATTAGCCCATATTTATCAACTAAGCTTGCAACTTCTTTCTGCGAGATATTGACTGTAAAACTTTTGCAATATCTCCAGTCTTCGCATCCGTACAGGCCGTGTATCGTATTAATCAACGTTGCATGAACATCTGTTTCGAAAGCACGGCACTGCAACTCCACAGACTTAAGCTCCACGTTCATGCGGCAGCATACAAATAGTTACTTTCAGCAAATCTCCCATCCGAACGTGACTAGGCAGGTATTGCTCAATTGAGCGGCATCTTCGCGTTTTTACCAACCTCTAGTCTTTCACCTCTTCGTCTTCGGTGGAGAAGAGGCTCCGAGCGGGGTTCTGTTGCCGGTAACACATGGCAACAAGCTGCGGTAAGCCTGGACCCCCGAGCGAACATGCTTTCCTGCTAGGGTCTGCCGCAACGACAAAGAAAAGTGAAAAATCCACTTTAGAAGAGAGTAACGGACCGAGTGTGAGCCCATATTGAAAATACCACCGTCCGCCTTCTTGCGGTCGGTCGCTCGTTTGCTCGCGGTACATCGGGCACTGCCTTACTGGTTCCAAAAGACAACGTCGCCGCCGACGACGACGTCAGACGAACATATGCTGGCGGAGTGACCCAATTTTAGGTTGGTCGTCGCGATCGCCTGCATTATGCAACGTGCCTAGCGGTGAAGCCAACGGAGGGCAACCCACACACGTGCTGTTTTGGAAGAAATGCATCCGTCGGAGCGCCAGAGGAAAAGCTACTACTTTCGGCGGTTTTGGAAGCTAATTTTTTTTTTCTGTCGGATATTAATCAAATTGTTCAGTGCTTCTTCTTTCGGGGTTTTCATACGTTTGATGTTTTTATGATGATTTATTCATCATTTAGTAGTTTGTGGTTATAACTCACCATTACGTTCTAGTAAATGCACCTCTTTCTCTTCACAAATCATATTCGACTTTTCAGCACGGAACGACCGAAATCAGCATTTTCGCGAAAAATTTAGTTGATTTGCTGATTTTAGTTAGTTATTTTTTGAGACAACTAAAAAAATCTTGCTTTTGCTGATTTAGATTTTTTATTCTCATTCCCTTAATAATAATAAAATTTTTGTTGAAATGACTATTTTTTTTAGTTGAATTCACAAATTAAACGTACTGTCATTTCTTAGCTAAGGCACACTTCATATCCAGTCAACTAATTTTTTAGTTGAATTAAAGAAATATAATGTTGTTTTCAACCAATATGAATGGTTGAATTGGCTTCTGCAATCTGCAGCTATATGGCGCCCTGTCACCGAAACGGTAACACCTTAATGACTACTAGCCACTAGATGGCACACTACTGCCGAAAAAAATTCAGACGCGGTTGTCTTTTCTATATTGGCAGGTATAAATACGATGTTGTGTTGGAGAAAAAGACATAAACGAAACGTAAACATCTTTTTGAATTTTTTTTCTTCTAAATCACTGTTTCTTCATTCTCACTGAAAACTTTGAGCACTCGGAAAACAAAAACCGAATACAAATAGTACACCGGACGGCGCAGCTCGGAAGGTTTGAAGATACAAAAAAACTTCATCACAGTTAGAGTGAAACATTCGAAATTCACATCACTGCTCCGCGTAAAAACATTATTACGCACAATCGCTTCAAGTGCGCACAAATTCTGAATAAATACACTTTCCACTAACAGTTTACGTCATTATTACATATCGGTTTAGAAAATTATATAGGGATATATCGTAACACATGCGAAAAACATCTAAACAATTTGCGAGCAGTTTCAACAAGACTGTCCCTTTTAGCTTTTTAATGGATTGTTTTGCTTTGACACTGCTGTCCTTCAGTAATGACGGTGATAGATAAATAGAATCAAAGTTTCTGATTTTAATAACGAAATTAGTTGTCAATGAGAATTTCGTGTTGGATTGAAATATTGCTGGTTTGTGTCCAGAATATTCGCCAACTAAACACATTCTCTAAAAATAAGAGTTTTTTTCAGCACAGTAAATTCTACATTTTAACTAATTTTATAGTTATTTTGGAAATTTTGTTGTTAGAATCAACTAATTCAAAAACAGTAATACGAATTAGGCGCAGAGCTAATTTCGGTCGTTCCGTGAGTTACCGGCAATTTTATTAGAAAATACTCAAGCACTCAAACAGAACAGGCTCACCACGAATAGATTATTATCCTTCTCGAAGTCTCACGAAGGTTTGGTTTGCTGATTTAGCCGGAATTTTCATGCTGTCTGACTAGTCTTGAACTATCACAAAAACGCTTCGGCGAAGCACTTTTTGTCCCTCCAAAAATTTATTGGAGTGACCATGCCCATGGAGTGCCCCTCAATATTTTAGCAACTGGAATAAATATTTGAAAATTTGCTAGAAATATCTTATGATATAACACTTTTTTCTGTTATCCCCGTAATTCGTCTCCGTAAGCATTCATAGGGTAAGGGCTCCCTATTTCATCTGAGCTCCTATTTCCATCTCATCCCTTCACCTCATTACTTTGAACATGAATAAAATCTTACAACGTACCTTAACCAAACTGTGAAATGTTTAAAAATGAATATTTAAGCTATTGCCACACTTTTCCATTGGAAGAAATGGTTTTAAATTCTTTGGCGATAGGAGTTTTTTTTTATTTAAAACAAACTCACTTTTCGATTTAGGACACATTTTCGTCTCAAGATTTACAGTTCGTCATGTTTCTGAATATCTACTAAACGATTCGTCTCAAAACTTGATCACTATTTCGCCCAACTACACTACTATTTAAAGCTGGATGACTTAGTAATTAGTAATGTTCACTTGTCACTTGTTTAATTAACGATTAAAAACTTCGAAAACTACCTGACAAGCAATAAAAGTCATAAAAAATATGAGATTAAAGTTTTTCACTTAGTTCACTTGATTGCGCTTTGTTTTCATCTCATTTGGTTTCGCAAAGTTGCCAGGTTTTCTCATAATGATACAAAACAAATTTGTTTTTCTTCTTCAAATTATCATCAACAAGTGTTTTTTTTTGTATCCGTGACATTAGTTTAATTATATTATTGATATTTATATTTCAATAAAACTATTTCGGCTTCGAATTTAATACTAATGGAATAACCATTGTTGCAAATCTAGTAGCACTGGTTTCTTTCCGCTATATGTCAACATAACGCTGTTAAGTGCGTGTGTGTGTTTCATCGGCTATGCACAGAGATGCCAGATATTTTCATAGAAAATATGTATTGCTTTACATAAAAAGTCTTTATCTGCTCTATCTGTTTTCACTAACAAAATTATGTTAAAAGATAACTCTTCATATCTGCGAAAATTTCCATTTCAACATGCGATTTGTCCGTTGATCAATAAACTTTCTAAAAATCACTGCAATCAAATAGTAATAGATACTCAGAGAGCAAAGTCTATTTTTTTACTTCTCACTTTTTATGAACCTGTACAAATATGTGTTACATTTAGGAAATCTGTATAAAATCTGTACTCTGATAGAAATCAACGCAAAAATTTATACAATACAGATAAATCTATATGAATGGCATTTCTGGGTCTGCATTTTGTTTTTAGAAGGGCTAATGCCTAAATAAAAACAATTCCTTTTTTGTTTTGTTGTTAAGTTTACCAAATTAACTGCACAGTAAAATTTTAAATTTGAAACGAAAGGTAACGAAAATGACCCAAAAAATCTTAAACGTCGAAATGATTCAAAACTGGTTCTAAAAAAATATCGTGTGTTGTCTTATAGTAGGCATTAGGACATTTTTAAGGAAAATTCGGACATTTTGAGCCTGAGAGTGTAATAGTGTTTTGATTTGATTGCTGTTGCTATTACTAATTAATAGGATGAATAAAGGACCAACGAAAGGATGAACAAAAATCCTTTGAGATGGAATTAGGAGCAGAGTACTGAAAATATCGGAAGTGTTTTTTGCTGATTTTTTGAACATTATTTTTATTTACAAGGAATATGCATCAATTCCCCATGTGGCGCAAGGAGAACTAAGCAGAAGTATGAAAAAATCATAGTGATTTTAGTGGCTAAAGCAGGTTTTTATGGTAACGTCCTTACAAATGAGATGAAATAGAGAGCCCTTACCCTATTTCAAAGCAAAGTTACTATAATTTTCAAACAAATTTACTACAATGTGAAATATGCTACATTTTACCACTTTCGAATATTGCTTATTACTGAAATAGTAAGGACAGTGTTGGTGATTGCCGATAATTTGACAGAAGCTGCGCGATATTTATTTCTATTGTATACAACATTTTCAATCCGGGAGAAGATGCTACAAGAACTCGTGTCCCTCAATGCATGAACCGTGAGAGAATTTTTCTACATTCCTTCGCTCCACTTCATACTCTGAGTATTCCGCGGCCCCTAAAAAATTACAGTCTGATAATGATTGGTGCTGTGTGTAATTTACCAAGAATCGCAAGTTGACAATTATCGCAGAAAATCGAATTCTCTCAACGTTGGCAACACTTTTATACACATTCTGTCAAATTTTGACGGATATCGTAGGATTAGTTTTTGTTTGGCGTCTATACAAAGAAGTTGAAAAATTTTCGTGTGGCGATTTTTATAATGGATGAAAATTTAGAATAACGTGCGTGCATCAAATTTTGTGTTGCAAATGGATTTAAGTGTTCCGAAACGTTGAAAATGTTAGAAAAGGCCTTTGGTGAACCTTGTCTAGGAAAAACACAGGCATACGAGTGGTATAAACGCTTCAAAGGCGAATGGCAGCAATGTTAAATGTTGCAAAACAAACAATTTCTGACCAAGCTTTGAGAAAGAGCGAAAGTGTGAAGAATGGGTGCCACATAAACTGAATGAAAGACAGATGAAAAAACGAAAAAAGGCTTTGCTTCTGCTTCGAAGATACGATATTTACTAAATTTATTTTTAGAATCCTAGACGAAAAAATCATGTGTTTATACAGAACAACCCTAAACATTGACTGTAAAATCAAAATAATTTACTCGAAATTCGTAAAATCGCCCAACAAAATAATTGGATTAATAAAATGACTTTCTAAAAAGCAAGTTGAAAAAAAAATCTGAAAGTTTCATTAAAATGAAATTTTTTAATAAATTCATGCCATTTTTTATAAAATCAAAAAGTAATCCATTTAAATATATTTATTGTAATCCATTTCCACTTAAATATAAACTGCACCTTGATCTGACATTTTATTTTGAAATTAAATATTTAGAAATGTTTTCTTATAATATATTTTAATGACGACGATATACAAATTAAACAAATTTGAGTATTTCAATGCGGATTATCAATTACAGAACAGATTCCTCCGAATAGACTAAAATACCGCCAATTTATTTTAAATTTAAAGATTATAACTAATACTACTTTAATAATATTTTTATTTATTTTTTATAATAGGATATCTAATCCTAGTTTATAACAAAAAGCTTAAAGCTTCAATTAAGATTTAGTTTATTAATTAAAAAATTTAAAAATTTATCCTTATAAATATTTACACTGAGGTCTTTTTTTATGTGGTCTTTATTATGCGGTTTTTTTACGCGACTTTTTTATGCGAAGTTGCAGAGTTATGCGTTTTTTTATGCGAATTTTCAGAGTTATGCGGTTTTTTTAATGCGGTACGTAAATTCGCATAAAAAAGACTTCAGTGATTAAAATAAAAATGTTTTATACAATTTAACTATCACTAAAACATTTTAATTGTATTATTTGTATAACCGCGGTAACTGGCATAAATTTTACCAATACTATTTACTATTACTAAAACAAAATTTATTTATTATCAATTAAATTCACACAAAAAATTACATATAAAAGAAAATAACCATAATAAAATACTTTTTTAATAAAATTGAATTATACAAAATTATTTAAATTATATTAAATTATATTTTATTTTACTTTATATATACACATAAATAAAATAATTAATTAATTAATTAATTATTAAATTAATAAATATGGTACTTTCCACCCCATAATAAAAATTTCCCCTTAAATAATTTTTTAATAGAATTTAACTATGCAAATTTATTTAAATTATATTAAATTAAGTTTTATTTTATTATATACATAAATAAATAAAATAAATAAAATAAAAAAATTATTAATTATTAAATTAATAAATATAATATTTTAAAATATAATAAAATAATTTTATTATAAATTATTATAAATATAAAATATAATTTTTTATAAATTCAATAAATTCATGCCATTGCGAAAGCCGTTTCGTCGAAAGCCATTTCGCCGAAAGGGTTATTTCGCCGAATGGGCCACTTCGCCGAATGCCATTTTGCCGAATCCTGCAATCGTCTCAAAATCGTAATTAGAATTGATTTAAAATATAGACAAATGAAAGATGATAGCGTTAACACCCGTTTTGTTGATCTACATTTGTACTTCTTGAATAAAGATTGATTCTAGTGCTCTTGAATAATGATTAATTCATGGACCTCAGAACGGAGCTCCCAAGAAAACTTGCTTAGTAGCTACTAAGCATCAAAGCAATTGCATAGGTGTATCTACCAGGCAAATGTAGGTGGTATTTTCCGTTTATTAAGCGAAAATGAAAAAAATCTCAAACTGATTCCGGCTATCCTGGTCCCCGGTCTCCGGTTCCGGAAGCACCGGAAATAGTGATCATATATACCAAAATGGATCTCACTCACTTTTCTCAGTGATGGTTTGACCGATTTCCACAAACTTAGATTCAAATGAACGGTCTCAACGGAATTCCTGAATTTCATTCGGATCCGACTTCCGGTTCCAGAGCTATAGGGTAAAGTGTGTTCAATATTGTATACCGTCACTTAAACTGGCGGAACGAAAACCGTAAAAAATATTGTAAACTTGACTCAAAACCGCTATTCCCAATCTTAGGGTCAAACGAAAGGTCTTATGGTCCTACCAAAAATTACTGCATATTTTCGGATACAAAAAACATTTAAATCGTCATTTAGAGTGCGATGGCAAAATTGTATAAAATCTTCAAAATTTGAATAAAAACTAGTAGAGTTTGTACGTCATGTTAGTTGGTGACCGTACGAACCGACTTCGTTTACATCGGTTCTCGAGTTCCGGTGCCGGAAGTGCATATAATAGTGAACCCACTTCGTTTTCTTAAGGATGACCTACGCGAGCAAAGCACTGTTTCATTCTGTATGTTGTACTAGTTAATGCACAAGCAATTCCTTGGTTTCTTTCAAATATCGAAGAGAAAAATGTTCAATGGAATACCACACTATTATACATGAGAAAGGCATCATTACACCACTAGGTGGATTAAAACAGTTTTTGATTGGTTCGAACCACTGGGCGACGTTGCAAATCACGTAAACAAATCTTTGCATCTGGTCCAATAAATGTATAATAATGACTGACTGAATTTACTTGACATTTCCGATATCCGAAATATTAGTAAACAAAATGAGAAACAATAGTTGCATCAATTTCTCAACTTACTAGTAATGATAAAAGTGTATTAAAACAGGTTTTTTCTTTGTACACGATCAATCACAGAAAAAAAATTTTTGAAGATATTTATTTGGTATAAAAAAAAACAAATTTTTGTTTATAAATATTTGTAAACATACTTCGTATTTCATGCACATATTCGGAGCAGGAAATTGAATATAGAAATATTGCACAGTTCTTGATTTTTCAATATACTTCAGAAGCAAAACTAAGCGGTAATTCAAATGCACAGTCTGATTCAATTAATAGTAGATGCATTCCAGTTTAATTTTTCATCAATGATGGTGTTTAATCAAGTTTTCTATTCAACTGATGTCTATTTTTTTTTTGTTTCGATTATAGAGGCTTTAACATTAATGTCATTCGCCTCTTCGGGCCAGAAAAACTTTCTGACCCTATGTGCGGGGTTGGGAATCGAACCCAGGCGGGCGGCGTGGAAGGCATCGACTTACCCATCACGCTATACCCGTCCCCTGATGTCTATTTAATATTACTAATGATATTTTTTTTCTGTGCACCTAAAGGACTTTGCATGTTATACCTATTTTTGTATATATTTTCGTTTTTGTTCTAAATTCGTATCATCTCAGATTAGCTAAAGCACACAAAACAGATGTTTTACGTAAATTTGTGCAACAAAGAAATTAATTTTCATGCCTTCGAAGAAAAACAAACAAACATGCTAGCAAGAAGTTTAATCCTACTGTTTCGCAAGGCAGCGTTCCGCTCACATTTTCCCTGCTACCACCCAGCGGACGATGTGACGTTAGCTGGCAACACCAACGCCGCCGGTCCATGAGAATTTTTCATATTTCACGCTGTGACCTATTGCACTAATAGCAGTTACAGCGCCGTCGCCGTCGTTTGAAAAGCCTTGTCTATCCGAGGAGTGCAACCAAGCAAAGATTGTTGCAGCCTGCTTTTTTTTCTCTACAACCAATACCAATTACGTGCTTCTCATTTTTCTCGCGCACTGGGTGCTCGGCTGAACTGCAGCCCGGTTTGAATTCAAGCCGCGAGGAGAGTGTGGGAGTGGATTTTAATCTTTTTTTTTACTTTTTCTTTGTGACTTATGCAACCGTTTGTGCCGTCTTTACTAGTTTTGTCTGTTTTGCGTTCTTCAGTGACTAATGCACGGGGATGCTATACTAATTGAGCTACTAGTACTGCTATGAAACGAACAATTATGATCTGATGCAATGCAAGATACAGTTTCAGATTTGGATTCTGATTGATTAAAGAGCGAAGTGATGCTAGTTCCATGCAAGAGCTTATAGGAATCGAGGAATTTGCTACATTTCTATTCTATTTACATCATATGAACGGTTGAATGTTGAAATCAAATAAGTGCAGCTTGGTTTGAAAAACCCCTTTACGTACTGGTTGATTGATTGTGTGAATTTTGCAAGCTTTCGATGCTTCACTAACGGTATGAAACGGAAATTGCACGGTTCTGTAGATGACAAGACCGATTACGATGACATTAAAAATGCCAAATTCTAACAAGCCAAAAAACACACACTAACTTTCATTATACCGTTTAGTTTAGTTGTCATTGAATCGAAAAATGTTTATTTTGCATGTGTGTCATCAAATCGTCATTCCACTTCTTTTCAATTTTTTTAATAAAAATGCTTTTATTTGGCACATTGCGGTTAGCTTATCGTGGCCGTTGGTCTTGTTGTTAGAAAGAGATGGAAGGGAAGCCATATTAAGGGGCGGCTTACTCCCCTAGGGGTGAAAACGGAGTATCGGGAGGGTGGGAATTAAGAATTATTCATGTACATGTAATAATTGTAGATATAGCAAGCAAATAAACAATTCATGGAAATATAAAAAATGGTGTTATAATTAAATATCCAAGTATCTCAAGAACAACTACTTTTAGAAGAAAGGATATCATGAACATTGCCTTTAGCCTGTAGAATAATATTCTACTGTTTAAATGATTATCTTTCAACGAGAACTTGAAATTTCGAATATATCTGTAAATTGTTTTAGCTGTAACTTCTTCATTTTTCAAAAGGCTCGGATGGGATAGCCATCAATCTGTAGGTTTTAGTAAGAGCTTTTAAATAAAAATTATCGAAAAAAAAATCAAAACTCAAATTTTTTTTTATTTAATTTTTTTAGTTCATTTTGAAATTATTGAGAAAAAAATCAATTTATTTTCTTCAGTGTATTTTTTTAGAGTGCCCTATTGATTCAAAACTTATGGTTTGCCATACTGAAGTCATGTGCAAAGTTTCATCCAAAACGGAGAAGGTCAAATCTGATTTTGTCACTTTTTCGTCTACTCATTCCTGGAATTGAGTATTGGAAGATGATGCCTTGAAACGGTTGAACTAAAGTTATGCACCGATAATTTTAGTCAATTTATATAAGCTTAGGTACATCAACCGCTGGGAATAAGAATAGATTTCTAATTTTGGGGAATCTAATTATAGGTGGTAAGCAAAGGTGGATTATAATTCACACTGGTACGTACAGGTGTTGATAAAGATAAGGAAAGCGATTTCGTACACGCGGCAATGAAAACAATAACCGATACCGAAGCTTGGTTTTGAAAACACGAGTTTTCAACCGTATTGAAAAAAACTGATTCGCGGTGCCGGTACGAAGGATGGCGGAAAGAATTTCAATACAGCTAATAATATTTGAATATCATACACAGAAGTAACAGGAGTGCAGGTTTTGCTACGGCAATTCAAACACAGCGCGTTTTTACTAATTTCGCATTCCGTATTGAAATTGATAATTTTCCATGATTTTGAAAGTCTCATTGACACGCGTTACCCTTAGTTATTAATTCCTCAGTGGGAGCACTCATGTCTGAACTTGATCATGTGATTTTCTTCCACAAAGATCAAAGCTGATCGAATCATCGAATGATTGACCTTTCATAAATCGATAATCATGTTAGCTCAAAGTCACTGCCAATTTTGTGTGACAAAAGATCTGTACCGATTTTGATCGATATGATTTGAAGATCACTGATCAACTGATCAGATCAGTAGTGATCTTTATTGAGAAAAATCACAAGTGATCTTCTTTGGCTTTGGTTATTGGAATCTTTGTTTCCATTTTTTGGGCCAAAGCAACTGTTTTTTTTTATAAATCATGAAAGAAGATGGGCAATTTTCTTTTAACATTGAACCAATAAATAGACAAACGCATATACATTTGATTGAGGGCATTTCGTTATTAGCAATCTTTTGATTTTAATATCTCAGTACAGGAGTACAAATGTGTGAGAATTGTTTGATTTTTGTAACACCAAATCAGTAAATGTTTTTTAATTTGTCAAGAAATCTTTTTCATCTTAAACAAGGTTAACTTTATCACAACACCGCTATTCGATAAACACTTGTTATGGAATCATAAATTTCTTCAAATCGAATGAACACAATTTTCTCAAACGCTGTAACCATCGATGTTGTTTTCATTTACATTGACCGAACAGATTTCAACTAAAAATATTGTTGATTTTTTATTGCGATTAATGTTTTGCTTTCAGCTGTCTCTGGCATTCGACAGTATTTAAAACAACATATTTTTCAACTACTTGAATATATGCAAATCAAAAATCATATTGGTTGAATCAACTATCACAAAAATCAAAAACTGCGATATCGCAATTTTAGGATCAGAGGGTTCTCCGTGTGGTAAATCCAAGTGTACTTCGATAATTGGAAGAGGGTGCTTCTGATTCATGAAAAATAATTGTTACTGTAGAGTGCACTTTCATGTAAATAAATTTTAAATAAATAAATCAGATCTTGGTAATAGTATAATACTAATCTAATCTATATATATAAAAATGCAGAGATCATTCTTTGTAATCGCATCACGTAAGAACGGATGAACGGATTGAGATGCTTTTTTTTGTTTGATCAGTTTTTACCCCCACCGGGTTCGTACATCAAAAAAATTAAGAAAACTTACCGGAAAAGTGGGAAAAACCAATAAAGTTATTTTGTATGGACAATGGAATTTTCCACTGAAAAAGTCGCCAATGATTGCTAGATCATCGATAGGTGTTTGACGCATAACGAGTTGCATAAGTGTTTGGCCGTCGAAGAAAGGAATACTAGATCGTTGAAAGAATCATTTGGCGCGCTACGAGTTGTTTTGTGTGAATTCATGTGGTTCGTCATTTCGAGCCACGTGCTTAATTGGGTATCAACATTATTGATTACCAAATGATTCAATGATGGAACGCATATGAGTGTTCTAGCTATACCGTAAACATGATCAAAAGTTCTGATACTGTTTACCAGAAGATGCATTGTGTGCAATGTAATCAGTTAGTTGTTTATTGTTGGCCATCGTAGGCGTGAGTTGAACAAATCACCTTATAAATAGAACGATTTTTGTACGAATCAATGATAAGATGCTGCTGTTTAAATAATGAGATCAATCATAGAGGTTTGCTTTGAATTTAGCATGCTGAAGTTCGTTCGCGTCGGGTAAATTCTGGTGGATTGAAAACCATTAGTTGTGAGATTTTATGCATTGACTCGAACGATAAACTGCATACTGGTACAATCACTCCTCATCTTCACTTCTCTATAACAGAAGAACTGCACATTATTTTCATATAAAACTTTCTGATATAGATTCTCAGTGCCGAACTCTACCATTCATTAATTGTAGGTGGGGTACTAAACAAAATTATGTGGTGTTGACTAATGAGATGACTATTGATAAAACTATTAAACGAATGCAGTGTTCATGTAAAAGTTAATGGATACAATATTTAAAAGGATGGTAACTTGAACTTTCGAATGTCCAAGAATTACTCATTTTATCATTCGATTTTTTAACAATATCAAACTAACCATAGTACTCAAGGAGGAGTAAGGATTTGAAGATAAAGTGGGAAAATTCGCCGTAACAAGGTTCATTTAAGTAAGAAGAAGATTTCTCGCATCTAAACTTTTACCGTCTACCAGAGCGATGCGAAACATCCGAGTCTCTGATATGTTAAATTTTTTTTTGCCCACCACACTCCCCCGCACCAAAAAATTTACTAAATAGTTACTTACTGACCAGAAGTCATACATTAAAAGTAAAAATAAAGTTTTATCGCTAAATTGTTAATGGAAATTTTTTCCTGTGATTGTCACGCTACGAACATTCATCAAACACGATTAAATAATATCACCAGACTAGCGAGAAGTGACGAACTACAAGTCGCGAAGGGCAGCTTTTGTAAATTTGTTCTAATCAATTTAAAGTAGTCATCTCAGTTATTTTTGCTTCACTTTTTATTCCATATGTCGAAACCATAGTCTGAGAGAGATCAACAATCGCTATTCGATGCACTGACTCAAAAGATGATTCGCGGTGCATTCGCTTTATTTTTGCGTAACAAAAGCTTTTAACATATTCACAATTTTTTTATGAATTCATCGCAGCCAAGTAATCAGTAAAATAATGGAAAGATACATTAACAACATAACGTTTGACAATTCTACTGTCCGAAAACATAAATTTAAAAAAAAACGGGCGAGACGAAGTTCGACGGGTCAGCTAGTAGTTAATAAAATTCAATTTTTTTCCAGAAAAATTCGCAAGATTCTTTTGATACACTAATTATACAACAAATGTTTACCAATTCCATTATGCTTTAGTGCCCCTGGATAGTGACGCCCGATGCGGTCGCTGGTTCTACGATGATAAGTGGTAAACATAAAAAAGAAAAAAAATTCCTTACAAAGAAAAAAGAAACACTAAGTCACAAGTTACTACACTCATCGGTTAGTTAAGTTACAGGTTTGGCCTTCGCCGCACGGATGAACTAACGAACAAGAACCAGTAGTGAAAGAAAAATAGAAAATGGAAACCACCCAAACTGTTCCCCACTTTTCGACGGTGCTTAAAACGATTTCTAAGCCCCACTAACTAAGTGCCTTGTGATTGAAGGTTCTACGCATTGGCACTGTTGGGTGAAGTTGGTGGGTTCGGCTAAGGCCAAGTTGTGTCAAGAAAACGAAAGCGTCGGTTTCGGAATAATTTCGAGCTAAAGACTCCCAAGATTGCGATCGTAGTAAGTTTTCCATACATGGACATTGCTCAGAAACAGAGTGCGCTTCGAGACAGCCAAAATGCCAAAGTGGAAAAGGTTCATCATTCCACCTTCCACTACATTGACCATTTCGTTTTCAATGTTTTCCTCAATAGTTAATAGGACCAGCAACGACAGTGAAGCGAAGTGTGACTTCCGACGGTAAGTAACTTTGAAGCTGAAGTGTTGATTTTTTCACTCGTTTTTGCTTCGGTTCGATACTCGTATGATGCAACGGTGCTAGGGTAGATTACCAGCACCGGAAGGCACTTCCGCTTGAACTGAATATGACGTGTCTCGAGCGGATCGCATGAAAGTATGTATGTCTGCTACTGTTGAACGGAGCCTACTCCTCCCGGCCGTAACAGTTTCTAGTATGTTTCGTGATTTCTCCGATTTGGCAACCGCACTGACTCCGAGGCATGAAGGCGACTGCAACCGACTAGGTTCACCTTCGGACGCCATACTTGGATTGCTTGGCTTCGGAGAAATCACCGCGGATTGGAAAAGCTTTTCGTTCCAAATCCAACCGACATTGATGGTTGCCGTTCCGTTTTCTAGCCGGTTAGGCTTTTCCGGCTTCTTTCGAACACGTGTGCTATGTTTCTTACTGTAGTCTGATAAGTCATGGTCCTCGAACCACCCACACACCTCCACCACCTGCTGGTGTGCGCTATGATCGGAATGTGAATGGCAAGATTTGGGTGTTGAAAATCTGCCAAGAAAAGTTAGAGATATTGGAAAAAAAACCAGAACAGCGACTTGAGTAAGGGGCGGTATGGATTTCTCTCTGCCCTGCATTCATTGTGAACTTTAAAGGTGGGAGTGATGTCTGTTTAAGGTATTGTCTTAGGCTTTGATGGTTTTGTATTGCATTAACGGAACTTGCTAGGGTGCACCGCAAACAGTGGGGGCTTGGATATTTGTAATGAAAATCTAGATTTATTTAGATCATTCCTTGATAATAGTAAAACATTGCTACCGAATTTGATCAAATTTCCAAATGCTAACTATCAGCAGTTAACCTTTCTATTCTCTGAACACCGTATAATCCTTCTCAAGAATTGCAGTGTCATCGCCGTCGGGGCCAACAAAATCGAACGCCGTAAAGTTCCGATGCCTATCCAACAGCGCCAGCAGCAAGCAGCAGCGTCTATTTCATCGCCGATAGTTACGGCCAAAGGTGATGGTGGTGGTGGTGGTGGTGGTGTTGGTCGACACGAACAGGCACAACAGTACACCAGTCTACCTGCCGTACCATTTGGCCGTAGTTAGTCATTCTCCAACTCGTACTAAGTACCTACGTTAGTTAGTTAGTTCGTTAGTTTCACTGGCAGCCAGGCAGCGGTGCTGAATCTATAGACTTTTACTCTTAGTCCTTGAAGTTCAGCACGTTCAACCGGCGCATTTCGATTGCTCAACCGTTTTTCTTCGCCTTTTTCGACTCGGCACGGATCCGTGCCTGTGGCTTTTACCTTAGTGGTTGATGGTGAGTTTCTTTTCAACTCTCCCTTCACCATATTGGTTTATGTTTTTTTTTCTCCTTTTGCTTACCGAGGCTTGACTCCGGCTTCGGAGGATTAGTCATAGAGCGAATGGTTCTAGCTTGGTGTTGCAATTGCGGCTTTTTACGGTTTTATTTTTAGAAGGGAAAGAACAGTTGCTCCCAGTTTAATTTACTATAGTAAGTAAAGTGAATGTACCGATCGGCAGTTTCACAACAAACTACTTTTAGCGACCGTCTCGGACCAAACCAAATGATGGAAATGATCACTTGAACAATTAGCTATTGTGGTCTCTTCTTCTTCGTCTTCTTCTTATTGGCCCAATTTCCGAAATTAAGTTGTTAATAATCAAATAAAATTTTTCCACTTTATTGACTTTTCTGTATATACTCAAAATATTTCACCAGTTTATTCCTTATAGTTTTCCTTATAGTTTCCTTATATTACATTTTGGTGGGGAAAGGGTTCCAATCAGCTTTTTACAGCCCTGTCCAAAATGTATTGCCCTCCCCGTTAATTTGTATCAGGCCGAATTAGCGCATGCGCGCCATATAAACGCCTCTTTCAATATGAGGAAATTACATTGTTACCCAGCAGTTTCTATTATTTCTTCATGTTGGTTTTCTTACCTTTGTTCATAGTTTGTATTCTGTTTTACCTTAATTCCAGTGTTCTATTCAGCTGTGATTCGTGTCTTTTGTTGTCATTTTTCACTCCGTACTTTTGCTGGCATGTTATGTTGCTTCCTTAAATGTAAAAGTTAGTTGTATGCAATGGTGTTTATATTCTTACCAAAATTCCTTTCTAATTCTTTCAGCATTTTCGTATTTCTTGTTCCTCATCCAGTCATCCGTTTCCAAAAAAAAAAAAAAATAAATAAATAAAAAAAATAAAAATTAGTGTTTCATTGATCTTTGTAGAGCAGCTCATCATGGTTTGACGGATAAGAACTGAGGACATGCGTTTTTATTTAAATGATAATAACACTTGGGTTTAATAGTATTGCTACAGCATGTTCACATTTCGTTATCTTCGGTTGATTCTTGACAGTATATTACCATCCGCTCAGGCACTTTTGAACATCTGGTACACTGACTCGCAATCGAAATGTGTCACAACCAATTTGATACAACACACCCGAGGGAACGGTATAATGTATGTTGTACACACAAAAACACATACATACACACAGGCACATACGCATACACACATGCATACATACCTACATGTATTCCACAAGCAAGCATCACAACATTGAGTTACTATTTCTATTCTAATAGATTCTAACTAAAATTTGTGTGCCAATAGTCATCTCATTAGTAGAGTCACCATGTTATTTTACCGATTACTCGACTTTCAATAAATTTATTGAGATAAAATCGAATACAAAATCTTTGCCTCGTCTGTAAGAAGCAATGGAACATAAAAGTAGTTCAGAAATGATTCAATACTGCTGTTTTAATGAACAAAAAAAAATGCTCCAGATTTCATGTTATTCTTGAAATTAATCTATCAAACAGAGATAACAGATCTCACTCTAACTAATGGTTTTCGTACATGAAATGACTAATGGATTTGAGATGAATGGGGGTACCGTTACCCAATTTCTATCTCTTCTATTGGTCGATCGTTAGTCCTGAGCTGAAACGGTGGCCTTTATTACCGTTCTTGCATGCACTCACTCTTACATTTCATTCACACATCATCTCACCCATCAGGTCCCAAACGATACATCCTCACAATATAAACTGGATGAACATCGTTTGACAGCTATCAGTGGTTTGCTCATTGGTTCGGTCATTATTATTTTATTATATTCTACAATATTCTATTTCATTCCACAGTATTCCATGGTACACAAACCACCAATAAACGTCAAAGATGGATTCGATTTACCGTTCATTTATTGTCATCGTGTGAAACCCAATTGGGATACGTTTACTCTACTTAATTTTCACTTCACACTGGTAATAAGGGCCGGTAGTATGAAAATAAAACATAAAAACGTGCTTAATCCACCTATCAGTGAGATGATACCTTTTTTTATCAATCCGCATGTGTTTTTTTTTCATGAATATTCTTCGGTTTTCATGACATTATTTTAATGACCGACGTTTTAAGCTGCAATTTGACATTTTAATCACTCATTACTCTATCTAAAAAGGTTACAATCGATTAAACTTTTCATGATATGTCGAAGTGAGTTCCACTTTAGAATTTACGGTAATTTAAGGTACTTCCAGAGCCGGTATTCAGGAACCAGCATAAACCAACCCGATTCGTATGGCCATATGACGAATAAATTGCAATAGTTTTGAGTCCAACTTTCAAGCTTTTCGGGATTATCATCTTCTATATCGGTTTGAATTTTAAAAATTCATCCTCCTGTAATTCCAGAATCGGAAGTCAGCATTGAATAAAATTAATTAATTTTGTGTGGGACTATAAGTTTATTTTAATATGAATTTTTTTCTGAAATTCGATTTGGCTTTATTTGAGAAAACGATTGAGCTTTGAGAAACGATTCGATACTGGAGCCGGAATTCGAAAATCGGTGTAGCCGAAGTCAGACAAATTCACCTGATTAGTTTACATTTGTTTCAATATGTTTAAAAATCAGTATAGACATCTTTGAGAAATCGTAGTACGAGTTAAATTGTTGGGTGCCTTCCGAATCGGAAACTGAATACCACTAAAACTGAAATAAGTTTATTTGGTTGTCGACTATTCAAATCAGCAAATCTTAGATGATTCTTAGATATCATTTGAATCTTAGATCGGTTCAGCCATCTACGAGGAAAATAAGTTACACAATTTTAATTTCGTTTCACATATCATCCTGTAGTTCCGGAACCAGAAGTCGGATACAAACATAATTCAGGAACCTTGTTTAGGAGCATACGAATTTTCATATGAATCTGAGTTTGTAGAAAACGGTTGAGTCGTCTTCGAAAATAAGGTAAAAAATTGAGTGAAATTATTTGTCACATACGCATTTGCTGATCTTGACGAACTGATTCATATGGTATATGGGTGTTTTGTTCTTCCAGCATTTATCGCTGTAAGCAGTTTAAATCAATATAATTATGAAATTGTTCAAAATTCGGAAGTACTGCCATCTTTCCAATATGTCATATTCGAACGATTATGTTGCCAAAACGAACCGTGCTAAAATTGGTCCGAGGCAAAATGTCATGAAAAATAATGCTGTTCACAGTCTTTGTGGTACTTAGGAACTATTGTATGTAACAGTATAAAAAATCGTGTTTCACATTGCTCCCAAGCCTTTCTTTGCCATACAGCGCTCAGAACTTCTACTGCTGGAATATGGGGGAAAAGTCGCTTACACAAAAAATTCGATATCTCCGTTAAAAATGGACGGATTTTAACAATCTATGGCTTGTTGGATAGCTGTTACCGTGCGGAATCTAAGTCTGAAAACATATTCTGTTTTCAAGGTCAATTGTGACAGATACTGTCAAAAAACTGAAAATTTTGACATAAAACTTCGTATAACTCAAAAAGTAAACATCCGATCTCAAAACCATTCAATAGCGTTCTGGGTGACGGGGAGACCTTTCATTTGCGACTAGTTTGATCAAAATCGGTCCAGCCATCTCTGAGATCTCGACCTCTTAGTTGACAACACACATACAGACACACACACATACACACACACACACAGACATTTGCTCAGTTCGTCGAGCTGATTCGATTGGTATATGACATTCGGCCCTCCAGGCCTCGGAAAATTTTTCGAAAGTTTGAGCGAATTCTATACCTATTTTTTATATATATAAAAAAAGGTAAAAAGAGCTCAGTTAAGCCCTACCGGCCTCTCCAACCCCGGATGTTGGAGCGTAATGCAATCAACATCTTATTCAAGTCGTTCCATATATTATTCATTTAATTCAATTATGAAACTAAAAACTGTAACGCATATCTTTATCAAATTGTAACGCTAATTGATTGTATGTGATGATGTTTGCAATACCGTCAAGCCCACCAACCAAAGGGAGGGCAAAATATTTCACCAGTTTATTCTACATAAAATATTTATTACTAGCTGACCCGTCGAACTTCGTTTCGCCCGAATTTTTTTTTAAATTTATGTTTTCGACCAGTAGAATTGTCAAAGGTCTTATGCTGTTAATGTATCTTTCCATTGTTTTACTGATTACTTGGCTGCGATGAATTCATAAAAATATATTGTGAATATGTTAAAAGCTTTTGTTACGCAAAAATTAAGCGCATGCACCGATCACCATATAATCTTTTGAGTCAGTGCATCGAACAACGATTGTAGATCTCTTTCAAACTAATGGTTTCGACATATGGGATAAAAAGTGAAGCAAAAATAACTAAGATAACTACTTTAAATTGACTCCGCAAATTTACAAAAGCTGCCCTCGCGACTTGTAGTTCGTCACTTCTCGCTAGTCTGGTGATATTATTTAGTCGTGTTTGACGAATGTTCGTAGCGTGACAATGACAGGAACAATTTTCGTTAACCATTTAGCGATAAAAATTTTTTTTTGCTTTTAATTTAATGCTTCTGGTCAGTCAGTTATTATTTAGTAAATTACTGACATATCAGAGACTCGGATGATTCGCATCACTTAGTTCAACTCCTCTGGTAGAAGGTAAAAGTTTAGATGCGGGAAACCCGTTGGTCACTTAAATGAACCTTGTTACGTCGAACTTCTCCGCATTTTATCTTCAAATCCTTACTCTTCCTTGAGTACTATGGCCCTACATTCTTCATAATCTTTCTCCTCTCACAATCTCTAGTTAGTTTGATATTGTTAAAAACCGAAAGATAAAATGAGTAATTCTTGGACATTCGATTGGTCATTCGAAAGTTCAAGTTAACATTCCTTTAAATATTGTGTCCATTAACTTTTACATGAACACTGCATTCGTGATGTGATTTGATTTGTTCAACTCACGCCTACGATGGCCAACATTAATCACAATGCATCTTCTGGTAAACAATATCAGAACTTTTGATCCTGTTTACGGTATAGCTAGAACACTCATATGCGTTCCATCATTAAATCATTTGGCAAGCAATAATGTTGATACCCAGTTAAGCGCGTGGCTCGGAATGACGAATCACATGAATCAAATATGCATGTGAAAACTTCGAACACAAAACAACTCGTTGCGCGCCAAAAAAATTCTTTCAACGGTCTAGTATTCCTTTCTTCGACTGCCAAACACTTATGCAACTCGTTATGCGCCAAGCACCTTCCGATGATCTAGCAAGCATAGGCGACTTTTTCAACGGAAAATTCCATTTTACATACAAAACAACTTTATGGCTTTTTTCCACTTTTCCGGTGGATTTCCCTAATTTTTTTGATGTGCGAACCCGGCGGGGCTAACAGTCTGATCAAACAGAAAAAGAATCATGTAAATCCGTCCATCTGTTCTTAAGTGATGCGAATGACCTCGGCATTGTTATATATATACAGATAGATAGAGGCTTTAACCTTAAGGACATTCCACCCTCTTCGGGCCCGGAAATCTTTCTAAGCCTATGTGCGGGATTGGGACACGCTATATCCGTCCCTGCATTAAAAATTATATCATTAAATAAAAATCTGTTTTAATCCACCCTGTGGTGTAATGCTGCCTTTCTCATGAACATTTCATTAAAAATCGATGGAGTTCCGATGGAGTTTTTGACAATCTATTTCCAGTGCCGGAACTCGGAGACCATCACCGTCGTCAAAATTTTTTCGTAGCCATCAACTAGCCAGGCCTACAAGTCCAAATAGAGCTATTCTACGCCAAATCGTCCATAAATGGCCAAATTCTGGCACGACCCCATTTGATTTGCATGAAACTTTTCGTGCGTGATCGGTATGGCAAATAAAGTATTTTTCACTGATCTAGATATGTTTTTCACTCAACCCAAAATTTTGAAAAGGGCGTATGTGTTAAAAGCAACATTATTTTTAAACAATTATAATTTAAAATCTATAGGCCTTTCAAAGAGGCAATAGGCGAAAATAGGAAGGAAGGCGTGGAACTGTGTAGACTTCGCATAGGACACATCACTTTCACACATGGATACTTGCTCGAGAGAACCGAAGCACCACGATGCAAATCCTGCAACGAAATTCTATCAGTAAAACATGTAATTGTGGACTGCGAAGAACTCAGCGAAGTACGAACACGTACAGGATTGCCGGCTAACATGAGAGAAGCCCTCGCAGACCACTCGGAAAGAGCTAGAAAAGTATTGAACTTTTTCAGAGAAGTTAACTTGTATGATAACATATAAAGGACAATGAAATGTACATATATTTTTTGCGACGGACCTTAATGACATAGTTATAAAAGGTCCTAAATATACAAAAAAAAATCTATAGAGCAATTCCAGAAATGCTTAGCAGATCATTTGGATGAAACTTTGCACATGGCTTCAGTATGGCAAACAAAAAGTTTTGAACCGACGGAGAGGTCAATCCGACTCACTACTGATTTTTAAAAAGGGCGTATGTATTTTTGCATTTCACAAACATTGTCAGCAGAGTAATGCAGGGATCAAGAGATTGCGTCACAGTCAAAATGAATGGTAAGTGTGAACGCAAACAAAAACGATTGCTTTATTCATCATTGAAAGAAATTTATTTGGGTTATAAGGAGGAATTTCCAGATCGAAATATTGGATTTAGTACATTTGCAGCATTAAGACCAAAACATTGCAAGTTGTTTGGAAGTTCTGGTTCACATAACATATGTGTTTGCACAATCCATGATGTTTCATTAATGATTCATGCTGTTGAAAAATATTTCAAGTTTGATGATAAGAATTATTATTTAAAAAAGCTATTATGCGACTCGTCAAAAAGATCCTGCTACCTCCGTGATTGCAAAAGTAGTCCAGCGACACGAGATCTGGAGAGAAGCGTTTTAGACAATTTCGAGGAACGTGATTTGACTGAGATGAGATTTGAACAATGTGTTTCTACTGACAGATGTGATCTAGAAAAATGTAGAGAAACTTATAAAACCGATACACTGAAGAAGGATGCAAATAGCATTCCGAAATACGTATCTGTATTATAACGTTTGATACACTTTCGGAAAAATAGTGACTGTGAAAATAGTAACTTTGCGAGAGTGTAATGACGTGATATAGTGAAATTCAACGGTACAACAACAGTACTATTAGTGATAAAAAATGGTGTTATAATCAAATAACCAAGTATCTCAAGAACAGCTACTTTTAGAAGAAAGGATATCATGAACAAATTTATTGCCTTTAATCTGTAGAATAATATTCTACTGTTTAAATGATTATCTTACAACGAGATCTTGAAATTTCGAATATATCTGTAAATTGTTTAAGCTGTAACTTCTTCATTTTTCAAAAGGCACGGATGGGATAGCCATCAATCTGTTGGTTTTAATAAAAGCTTTAAAATAAAAATTATCAAAAATAAAATAAAAACGCTGATTTTTTTTATTTAAGTTTTTCTGATTATTTTGAATTATTGAGAAAAAAAAAGTTTCTGCTATTTACAGAACACTTTTTGTTTTGCAACGGAGTGCAATGTCTTTCAATAATCATAATAATAATAATAATAATAATAATAATAATAATAATAATAATAATAATAATAATAATAATAATAATAATAATAATAATAATAATAATAATAGTAATAATAATAATAATAATAATAACCATAATAATAATAATAATAATAATAATAATAATAATAATAATACTGCTGCTGAATCATGCTGTTTAGCTTGACTTACATATGCAGAAGTAACAAAAACGCAGGTTTGCTTCGTTTGTTAGATTTCGTTTAATTGGTTCAATCGAAATAGAGTATGAGATATTAAGTCTAGGCTTTACTTTACTCTTCCAATTTGTAGGTCATATTTGTTGTTGGCAAACAAACCAACTTCGTCTATTCCGGTCATCTGAATCCGGTTTCGGAAGAATTGGAAATGGTGATTAAAAACTGCATAAAGGATCTCACTCACTTGTCTTCAAGATGGTCACATAGATTTTCACAAACTTATAGGTTCAAAGGACAAGTCTTACAGTTTCATACGGAATTCCTTAATTTGTTGGGGATGCTACTTCCGGTTCCGGAACTGCAGGGTAAACAGGATTTGTAGAGTTTGTTAGAATAAGTCCGATTAAACTTTCCTATTTCTATTCAATGAACAGTTGTTTTTGCGAATTCCACAGTAATATTTATGAAGTTTTGAGTGACATGAGAAAGGCATCATTACACCACTGGGTGAATTAAAACAGGTTTTTCTGATTGGTAGACTTTCAGACTCCCCTCTCTGATCAACAGACTTTGCAGCCGATTCATAGCATACAAAACACCATTGCATGACTGATGCTGCGATCCTACTGACACTAAAAAATCCTTCCAGATCGGGGCTCGAACATACGACAATTTGTTTGTAAGACCAGCGCCTTATGCATTGAACCACCGACCCAGGACATATAAGTGTACGGGTTAAGTTTGAAATAAATTTGTGTGATTGGAAAGATTACGTGTAAAAGATTGTCGATAACTAGATCTCCGTCGAAGGCCAAAGCCAACCGTCACCAAATTAACCTATCGCAATTAACATTTCAAGCTCAGCATGCCAGAACCACTCGAAACGTGCGGACATACATTACCTATCTGCTTGGTATCCAGATTGGTGGAACAGCACACGCACCTCAGTTCCCATCGATCAATCTGCCATCGAACATCGTCGCCGTTGCCGTTTTCGGTCGGTGCGCAGAGTAGTCAATAGATGACGATGAAGTCCTCCCGCAGCGGTCCTCTGGTTCAACAGAAGATTGAACATTCCCCGAAAAATACCTGTCTAATACCAGTTATTTGGTTCCACGCGAGGTTATGGGAACTGCATGCAGTTCGGTTGTTTTTCACGCTTCTCGTCATGGGGGCCGAAATCGGAAAAAAAAGAAGGTCACCCCTCGTCCCGGGCTGTCCGCCCGATGCCACTGGCGTGCTATGCTGGTTAATGCTAAGCCGAACCAATCCGATGCCCTAGAGTTAGTCACTTAGTGCGCGGGCTTATGATGTGCGATGTGAGTGTCTCGGGATAAGAGGTGTGACTTTGTGGTGTAAGTACATACAAGCCCTCTAATTCAGCCACAGCAGCCGTATCTACTACTAGCAGCTGTTGTGGTTTTTTTTTCTTTTTTTTTCTCCCACCAGGTTGTCGTTGGCTGTAGTATATTCGGGATAATTTACGGTATAATGGAATTCATTATGCTTCAGTGGCACCTTCACCGCGATGGCAATGGGAAGTTCTGCTGCTGTCGCCGCCGCCGCCGCCGCAGCTGCTGTTGGCAACGCGGTGAAGGGTACCCAACTTGGGAGATTATGAAATAAGTAACGAAGTATTGCACCCAGAGCGCACCGCGTTTGCATCGACGAAAATGAATGAAAGATTGTGTCCGCCATCCGTGGGATCGTTTTTTTTAGTGGCGCGATTAGTAGCTTGGTACGTTCGTGTATAAAACTAAGTCGGTATCAAATCCTCGACGGTGAATTGCGGTGGTGTGAGGAGGGCCTTCACTAGGAAGCCTTTTGCTTTCGGATCTCCTTGAAAGGTGTCATGAACCACGCTGCCGGATGAACTGGCAACGTCTTCGAGAGTGCCATCAGTGTGTCGGATGTAATTCTCGTTCCGGCCTACGGAATAATTTGCTATTAGCGTGGGTTTTTTTTTCTGTTCCGTTTAACTGAAGCTGAAATGCGTAAGGCTTAACAAGCCATCCTGGTGTCTTGCTAGCGACTCTAGTGTTTAGAGCCGTGAAGCAAGAAAAGCGTGTGCTTGACCTCCAAGTCATTTGCCCGGCTAGCAAACCCATGCGTGACTTAGCTCTTAGGAAATAGTTATGTCATTGACAGCACTGATGGATGGCGCAATGTAGAGAAGAAAAGGCAACGGATTTACTTTAGAAAGCGAGATTTCACGGCTCTGCTCTGTACTATCGATGATGACCTTTCGTAGTGCACAACGTAGTGAAGTAAGCTTCCAGTCCGACTCAAGAGTTTTTGGACCGGGTACTCCCTAAACGAGGAGAATTCCGTTCGGCGGCTAATCATGAAGTGGATAGCACTCAATCACGAAATTGTCTGCCAAAACCGATTGGGGTTCAATGCCAACAAGTCTTTACCGGTAGCATAGAATGGAGACCTCTTTAAACTTGAATACCGGAACGTATCTGTTGCGGAGAATTCCAACAGCCGTGCATATTATTCTGTACCGTTTTCTGTGAAGTTGCGCAAAAACTTGACGGCGTCATTTCTTAACAGAGATGCCTGGTAAAAATTTCAAATATCTGCAGACAAAGTTTCAAAAGTCTGTAAATGTGAAAAAAAATCTGCAGTCAGCAAGCATGCCTTGCTGGCAGCAATTTCTCTATTAAGGATGACACGCAAAACTGACTTGGCGAGCAAAAAAAAAGGTCGCAGCAATTTCAAAGGTCTGTAAATTTGGACGAAAGTCTGCGAAATACTCGATTTTCTAAAGTCTGCAAAAGTCTGCACAACAAAAAATGTCTGCAGCACTATACCCGAAATCTGCAGATTTACAGACAAATCTGCTTCTTAAGCAGTAAATCAACACATTGGTTAGCCAAAAAAAATTGGCCTAAAGTTTGCTTGGATAAAAATTGCCGATTTTTCATGGGTTTATTAGAGTGTTTATTAGAGTGTCTATAACCAGAGTGACGACTTCTACGCGATTTTTCATATCGGCAGTAGTGATTCGCAACGATTTTTTATTTTATTCAATAGTAAAAATAGATATCAGCAATAAAAGTGAACTCGGAATAGAAGAAAATCGATTTCAAAGTGATAACTACTACTGTGAACTTGGGTAAAGTTAGTTTTTTTCGGATGAACATTTTTTTTAACAGACACCAATGCACAGTGGTTTCACAATTCACAATTTAGGGGGACAAAAACATTTGTGGCTTAGCCTTATACTTTAGAGCTATGATGTATTCAGAACAAATGATCAGTGAAAGAGAAGCCATATTTTGAAGCATATGGTATTAGGGTGATTCTAATTATTAGGGTGATTCAAAAATTATTTTCCGTATGTGTTGAGATAGAGGACTGCATCCTTCGGCAAAATTGTAGGAAAACTTATATCAAGCAACTTTGCCGAGAACACTATTGTAGTATCTCTAACAGTTTTAGTGTTACAGCTATTTTAATAGAGCAACTTAGGGTGTTCCTAAAAAAATCAGATTTTTTGCTCTAGCTTTCTTAAATTTCCCTTCTCGATGTTGTTTTTCGAGTTTGTTGGAACCAATTTTTTCATGACTGGGTTTCATTTTCGCATTCAGGTAGCGTTTTCTGAACCGAAGTTATGAGCAAAACTAGTTCAAAAACATATCATTTTTAAACTGCTATATCTAACATTGGAGCAAATGAAGAATAAAATCGGTTTCTTTCATTTGATAGAAAATACTTTCGAGCATGTTTACAAAAAAAATGGCGGAGGAGATATTTTTTTAAATTTTTTAAATTGTGTTCAAACATTGGGTTTTTTCATTGAAAAATGCTCTTTCATGTAAGACATTTATTAGCTATATATATATATATATATATATATATATATATATATATATATATATATATATATATATATATATATATATATATATATATATATATATATATATATATATATATATATATATATATATATATATATATATATATATATATATATATATTAAAATAATGTATTGCTGTCTTCTAGCGTGTCCAAACTAATTCAGCTGCATAATCGGGAAGATGGAGTACACTCACGTTGGTTGTTACTCTATTCGATAATGCTATTACGGGATCAGACGTTAGAAGAAATTGTTTGAATACATCCTCTAGATTCATTAAACGATTGAATTCCTGTGCCTATACTTGCGAATAGATTTATTTCGACTTGCTTGCGCTTCCTTACTGTACATTATTTGCTATCTGTTTGGTTCCCTTACGATTGGTTATTGAGCAAGAAGGCTGGATAATCTGGAACAACAATTATCCTTCATCTGTTTCCCTTTGCTGCCCAAAATAATAATCTTTCAGAAGGAGTACACGGAACTAACAGCAGGAAGGGGACAAAGTAAATGCAGAAATTGTAGAGCTTTCTCCCACAGTACTGGGGAAAGTATTTGTATCAACGAAGCTAGTGTTCTGCCTGAACGATACGGAAGTGTTAAACGACATAACAGGTATACACTCCCAAGCTTGGTACATATGCAAGCGCTCAGGATAAGCTCTGAATTTTTCAAGACCTGAAACAAATGAGAATAATCCAAACAAATTTCAATTTGGAATTTCGCCTCTACACGCAATGATTCGATCTATGAAACTCTTGCTAAAAGTGAGTTATTGTTTGCACATTGAGAAACCGACATGGCGCGTGTCCCGACAAAATCAGCATGTCAAGGAGCAAGAGACAAACATACTAACGGCATTAAAAGAGCAGCTAGCGTTACGTATTGGCAAAGACATCATATTAACAAGATATCCAGCTCTCACATTTCCAGAATAAATCATTGACAACATCCTTTTTTGCGAGCATGGTGCCCTCAGGTGAGTCCGCATCGAATCTCGTACATAGAAGTAGGGAAGAGAAATGTCAAATTCTTGCAAAAATAGCAGCACTGCGCACCCACACAATTGCCATGATATGCTGAATGTGATGCCATGCGATGGCGTTCCTATACTGAAGATTGATTTCGCTCCAAGCTGACAGGGTCTGGTATTGGTGAACCATTACCTGGAGGCGGCAACTCGAATGATGGAATCTGTGCCCGTAGATTTTTCAAAGAATATAACACAGTAGCGCAAATCACCGAGTTAAATGAAAATATACTTGAACGGATTTTTATAATCTTAACGTTGATAAACAGCAATGTGCAGATTTTGGTACCTGCTTTCCAGGAGTTTGCTGAACAAACAAGAATTCGTTTTGTGGAGCTGTATGGATGGTATGCTCTGTCGCCAACCGCAATTGTCGCAATTATAAAACATGCTTTGCTTCCTATTGGTATGTATAGTAAGGAAGCGCAAGAGAGTCAAAATAAATCAATTCGCAAGTATAGGCAGTTCCATCCGCAGAAATTCAATCGTTTAGTGAATCTAGAGGATGTATTCAAACGATTTCTTTTAACGTCTGATCCCGTAATAGCATTATCGAATAGAGTAACAACCAACGTGAGTGTACTCCATCTTCCCGATTATGCAGCTGAATTAGTTTTAACACGCTAGAAGACAACAATACCTTATTTTAATATATATATATATATATATATATATATATATATATATATATATATATATATATATATATATATATATATATATATATATATATATATATATATATATATATATATATATATATATATATATATATATATATATATATATATATATATATATATATATATATATATATATATAGCTAATAAATGTCTTACATGAAAAAGCATTTTTCAATGAAAAAACCCAATGTTTGAACACAATTTAAAAAATTTTGAAAAATATCTCCTCCGCCATTTTTTTGTAAACATGCTCGAAAGTATTTTCTATCAAATGAAAGAAACCGATGTTAGATTTAGAAGTTTAAAAATGATCTGTTTTTGAACTAGTTTTGCTCATAACTTCGGGTCAGAAAACGCTACCTGAATGCGCTAGTCATGAAAAAATTGGTTCCAACAAACTCTAAAAGATATTCAAAGACACCAACATCGAGAAGTGAAAATTAAGAAAGCTAAAGAAAAAAATCTGATTTTTAGGAACACCCCAAGTTGCTCTATTAAAATAGCTGTAACACTAAAACCGTTAGAGATATTACAATAGTGTATTCGGTAAAGTT